>NC_137694.1:102719010-103319010 GCF_964034855.1 Anser brachyrhynchus
GAAGCTGAGGAATTTCCACCCTCAAGTCTACAGCCACAATTCTCCTTCTGTCACCAACACTGCACACCGGTGTCTGCTGTGTTCTCACATCTGCACTTGAACAGCAGATACCCTCACTCCTTTCAGTGCGCACAGGCAGGATTATAAAGATCTATATGCATAACATTGCACTTAAAAGTCCTCCTTGTCCCAAAAAAAAGAAAAAAACAAAGAGTGAGGGACATTGCAAGGACCTGTTTTTTTGCACCTCTACCACCGCCGCCGCCTCCTCCTCCTCCTCTACCGCCTCCTCCTCAGTGGTGTTTTAGAAAGAATGGTGACAAACATGGGAAGCTGAGGAATTTCCACCCTCAAGTCTACAGCCACAATTCTCCTTCTGTCACCAACATTGCACACCGGTGTCTGCTGTGTTCTTATATCTGCACTTGAACAGCAGATACCCTCACTCCTTTCAGTGCGTACAGGGAGGATTATAAAGATCTATATGCATAACATTGCACTCAAAAGTCCTCCTTTACCCAAAAAAAAGAAAAAAAAAAAAAAACAAAGAGTGAGGGACATTGAAAGGACCTGCTTTTTGCACCTCTACCACCGCCGCCGCCTCCTCCTCCTCCTCTACCGCCTCCTCCTCAGTGGTGTTTTAGAAAGAATGGTGACAAACATGGGAAGCTGAGGAATTTCCACCCTCAAGTCTACAGCCACAATTCTCCTTCTGTCACCAACATTGCACACCGGTGTCTGCTGTGTTCTTACATCTGCACTTGAACAGCAGATACCCTCACTCCTTTCAGTGCGTACAGGGAGGATTATAAACATCTATATGCATAACATTGCACTGAAAAGTCCTCCTTGTCCCAAAAAAAAGAAAAAAAAAAAAACAAAGAGTGAGGGACATTGCAAGGACCTGTTTTTTTGAACCTCTACCACCGCCGCCGCCTCCTCCTCCTCCTCTACCGCCTCCTCCTCCTCCTCTACCGCCTCCTCTTCCTTGGCAGAAACTTCCTGGCCAAATGGCTCTGCGTGCCCCTGGCTAGGGCATGGTGGTAGCAATGGTGGTGAGCCCAGCGATGTCAGGAGCAGTTGCAAGGGACCAGGTGTGCAAAGGTGGCTTCCTGGGTAGGGTCGGGTGGTGAGCGCTGCTCACCGCTCCTAGTTCTAGTTCCATTTGACACCCGGCAGGACCACGTCTCCGTGGCCCTGTAAGGCAGCAGCTGGCGGGTCCCAGCATCTTCATGACCCTGTGTGATGCGTTGCCTGTCCCCTGATTGGCTGCCTAGTGATTGTTAGGTGTTTTGCAAGTGGCTTGTCATCAATAGTGGGTGTGTCTTCTCCTCCCTATATAAGGGCCAAAGGGTGGCAGTGGGAGGCAGAGAGTTGGAGACGGGAGACGGCAGATGCTACTTCAACTGGCAGTGTCAGAATAGGAGAGGTAGCGGTGGTGGTGGAGGAGGAGGTGGTGGAGGTGGTGGAGGAGGAGGAGGAGAAGGAGGAGGTGGTGGAGGAGGAGGAAGATAAGGAGGCGGTGGAGGAGGAGGAGGAGGAGGCGGTGGAGGAGGAGGAGGCGGTGGAGGAGGAGGAGGCCGTGGAAGAGGTGGAGGAGGCGGTGGCTGTGGAGGAGGCTCTGGTGGAGGAGGAGGCGGTGGAGGAGGTTGAGGAGGCGGTGGAGGAGGAGGAGGAGGCGGTGGAGGAGGAGGAGGCCGTGGAGGAGGAGGAGGCCGTGGAGGAGGTGGAGGAGGCGGTGGCGGTGGAGGAGGCTCTGGTGGAGGAGGAGGCGGTGGAGGAGGTGCAGGAGGCGGTGGACGAGGAGAAAGAGGCAGTGGACGAGGAGGAAGAGGCAGTCTACAAGTAAGATTAGGCCATGGTGGATGACGTTGTGGATGAGGAGGAGGAGGCGGTGGAGGTGGAGGAGGAGGAGGAGGTGGTGGAGGGCTAGGTGGTGGAGGAATCATAGGATCATTAGTGTTGGAGGAGACCTTCAAGTTTGTGCCACAAGTGAAGCCTCAGAAATCCTCAAATCCCTCCGCTGCACCTCAGGGCATTGCCTCAGTGCAGCTTCAGTCTTGGGGACAGCATTTGGAATTGAGGCAGGGGTTGGCAGGAGCATCCTTTGTGAGGGACCTAAGACCCCAGCAAGGCTCTTGGGGCATCAATTGCCAATTCCTTTTCACTGAAGATGAGCATGGAAATGTGGTGTTTTAGAAAGAATGGTGACAAACATGGGAAGCTGAGGAATTTCCACCCTCAAGTCCACAGCCACAATTCTCCTTCTGTCACCAACATTGCACACCGGTGTCTGTTGTGTTCTCACATCTGCACTTGAACAGCAGATACCCTCACTCCTTTCAGTGCGTACAGGGAGGATTATAAAGATCTATATGCATAACATTGCACTCAAAAGTCCTCCTTGTCCCAAAAAAAAGAAAAAAAAAACAAAGAGTGAGGGACATTGCAAGGACCTGTTTTTTTGCACCTCTACCACCGCCGCTGCCTCCTCCTCCTCCTCTACCGCCTCCTCCTCAGTGGTGTTTTAGAAAGAATGGTGACAAACATGGGAAGCTGAGGAATTTCCACCCTCAAGTCTACAGCCACAATTCTCCTTCTGTCACCAACATTGCACACCGGTGTCTGCTGTGTTCTTACATCTGCACTTGAACAGCAGATACCCTCACTCCTTTCAGTGCGTACAGGGAGGATTATAAAGATCTATATGCATAACATTGCACTGAAAAGTCCTCCTTGTCCCAAAAAAAAGAAAAAAAAAAAAAACAAAGAGTGAGGGACATTGCAAGGACCTGCTTTTTGCACCTCTACCACCGACGCCGCCTCCTCCTCCTCCTCTACCGCCTCCTCCTCCTCCTCTACCGCCTCTTCTTCCTTGGCAGAAACTTCCTGGCCAAATGGCTCTGCGTGCCCCTGGCTAGGGCATGGTGGTAGCAATGGTGGTGAGCCCAGCGATGTCAGGAGCAGTTGCAAGGGACCAGGTGTGCAAAGGTGGCTTCCCGGGTAGGGTCGAGTGGTGAGCGCTGCTCACCGCTCCTAGTTCTAGTTCCATTTGACACCCGGCAGGACCACGTCTCCGTGGCCCTGTAAGGCAGCAGCTGGCGGGTCCCAGCATCTTCATGACCCTGTGTGATGCGTTGCCTGTCCCCTGATTGGCTGCCTAGTGATTGTTAGGCGTTTTGCAAGTGGCTTGTCATCAATAGTGGGTGTGTCGTCTCCTCCCTATATAAGGGCCAAAGGGTGGCAGTGGGAGGCAGAGAGTTGGAGACGGGAGACGGCAGATGCTACTTCAACTGGCAGTGTCAGAATAGGAGAGGTAGCGGTGGTGGAGGAGGAGGAGGTGATGGAGGTGGAGGAGGTGGTGGAGGAGGGGGAAGATAAGGAGGCGGTGGAGGAGGAGGAGGAGGAGGCGGTGGAGGAGGAGGAGGCGGTGGAGGAGGAGGAGGCCGTGGAGGAGGTGGAGGAGGCGGTGGCTGTGGAGGAGGCTCTGCTGGAGGAGGAGGCGGTGGAGGAGGTTGAGGAGGCGGTGGAGGAGGAGGAGGCGGTGGAGGAGGAGGAGGCCGTGGAGGAGGAGGAGGCCGTGGAGGAGGTGGAGGAGGCGGTGGCTGTGGAGGAGGCTCTGGTGGAGGAGGAGGCGGTGGAGGAGGTTGAGGAGGCGGTGGACGAGGAGAAAGAGGCAGTGGACGAGGAGGAAGAGGCAGTCTACAAGTAAGATTAGGCCGTGGTGGAGGACGTTGTGGATGAGGAGGAGGAGGCGGTGGAGGTGGAGGAGGAGGAGGAGGTGGTGGAGGATTAGGTGGTGGAGGAATCATAGGATCATTAGTGTTGGAGGAGACCTTCAAGTTTGTGCCACATATGAAGCCTCAGAAATCCTCAAATCCCTCCGCTGCACCTCAGGGCATTGCCTCAGTGCAGCTTCAGTCTTGGGGACAGCATTTGGAATTGAGGCAGGGGTTGGCAGGAGCATCCTTTGTGAGGGACCTAAGACCCCAGCAAGGCTCTTGGGGCATCAATTGCCAATTCCTTTTCACTGAAGATGAGCACGGAAAAGTGGTGTTTTAGAAAGAATGGTGACAAACATGGGAAGCTGAGGAATTTCCACCCTCAAGTCTACAGCCACAATTCTCCTTCTGTCACCAACACTGCACACCGGTGTCTGCTGTGTTCTCACATCTGCACTTGAACAGCAGATACCCTCACTCCTTTCAGTGCGCACAGGCAGGATTATAAAGATCTATATGCATAACATTGCACTTAAAAGTCCTCCTTGTCCCAAAAAAAAGAAAAAAACAAAGAGTGAGGGACATTGCAAGGACCTGTTTTTTTGCACCTCTACCACCGCCGCCGCCTCCTCCTCCTCCTCTACCGCCTCCTCCTCAGTGGTGTTTTAGAAAGAATGGTGACAAACATGGGAAGCTGAGGAATTTCCACCCTCAAGTCTACAGCCACAATTCTCCTTCTGTCACCAACATTGCACACCGGTGTCTGCTGTGTTCTTATATCTGCACTTGAACAGCAGATACCCTCACTCCTTTCAGTGCGTACAGGGAGGATTATAAAGATCTATATGCATAACATTGCACTGAAAAGTCCTCCTTTACCCAAAAGAAAGAAAAAAAAAAAAAAACAAAGAGTGAGGGACATTGAAAGGACCTGCTTTTTGCACCTCTACCACCGCCGCCGCCTCCTCCTCCTCCTCTACCGCCTCCTCCTCAGTGGTGTTTTAGAAAGAATGGTGACAAACATGGGAAGCTGAGGAATTTCCACCCTCAAGTCTACAGCCACAATTCTCCTTCTGTCACCAACATTGCACACCGGTGTCTGCTGTGTTCTTACATCTGCACTTGAACAGCAGATACCCTCACTCCTTTCAGTGCGTACAGGGAGGATTATAAACATCTATATGCATAACATTGCACTGAAAAGTCCTCCTTGTCCCAAAAAAAAGAAAAAAAAAAAAAAACAAAGAGTGAGGGACATTGCAAGGACCTGTTTTTTTGAACCTCTACCACCGCCGCCGCCTCCTCCTCCTCCTCTACCGCCTCCTCCTCCTCCTCTACCGCCTCCTCTTCCTTGGCAGAAACTTCCTGGCCAAATGGCTCTGCGTGCCCCTGGCTAGGGCATGGTGGTAGCAATGGTGGTGAGCCCAGCGATGTCAGGAGCAGTTGCAAGGGACCAGGTGTGCAAAGGTGGCTTCCTGGGTAGGGTCGGGTGGTGAGCGCTGCTCACCGCTCCTAGTTCTAGTTCCATTTGACACCCGGCAGGACCACGTCTCCGTGGCCCTGTAAGGCAGCAGCTGGCGGGTCCCAGCATCTTCATGACCCTGTGTGATGCGTTGCCTGTCCCCTGATTGGCTGCCTAGTGATTGTTAGGTGTTTTGCAAGTGGCTTGTCATCAATAGTGGGTGTGTCTTCTCCTCCCTATATAAGGGCCAAAGGGTGGCAGTGGGAGGCAGAGAGTTGGAGACGGGAGACGGCAGATGCTACTTCAACTGGCAGTGTCAGAATAGGAGAGGTAGCGGTGGTGGTGGAGGAGGAGGTGGTGGAGGTGGTGGAGGAGGAGGAGGAGAAGGAGGAGGTGGTGGAGGAGGAGGAAGATAAGGAGGCGGTGGAGGAGGAGGAGGAGGAGGCGGTGGAGGAGGAGGAGGCGGTGGAGGAGGAGGAGGCCGTGGAAGAGGTGGAGGAGGCGGTGGCTGTGGAGGAGGCTCTGGTGGAGGAGGAGGCGGTGGAGGAGGTTGAGGAGGCGGTGGAGGAGGAGGAGGAGGCGGTGGAGGAGGAGGAGGCCGTGGAGGAGGAGGAGGCCGTGGAAGAGGTGGAGGAGGCGGTGGCTGTGGAGGAGGCTCTGGTGGAGGAGGAGGCGGTGGAGGAGGATGTGGATGAGGCGTTGGACGAGGAGAAAGAGACAGTGGACGAGGAGGAAGAGGCAGTCTACAAGTAAGATTAGGCCATGGTGGATGACGTTGTGGATGAGGAGGAGGAGGCGGTGGAGGTGGAGGAGGAGGAGGAGGTGGTGGAGGGCTAGGTGGTGGAGGAATCATAGGATCATTAGTGTTGGAGGAGACCTTCAAGTTTGTGCCACAAGTGAAGCCTCAGAAATCCTCAAATCCCTCCGCTGCACCTCAGGGCATTGCCTCAGTGCAGCTTCAGTCTTGGGGACAGCATTTGGAATTGAGGCAGGGGTTGGCAGGAGCATCCTTTGTGAGGGACCTAAGACCCCAGCAAGGCTCTTGGGGCATCAATTGCCAATTCCTTTTCACTGAAGATGAGCACGGAAAAGTGGTGTTTTAGAAAGAATGGTGACAAACATGGGAAGCTGAGGAATTTCCACCCTCAAGTCTACAGCCACAATTCTCCTTCTGTCACCAACACTGCACACCGGTGTCTGCTGTGTTCTCACATCTGCACTTGAACAGCAGATACCCTCACTCCTTTCAGTGCGTACAGGGAGGATTATAAAGATCTATATGCATAACATTGCACTCAGAAGTCCTCCTTGTCCCAAAAAAAAGAAAAAAAAATACAAAGAGTGAGGGACATTGCAAGGACCTGTTTTTTTGCACCTCTACCACCGCCGCTGCCTCCTCCTCCTCCTCTACCGCCTCCTCCTCAGTGGTGTTTTAGAAAGAATGGTGACAAACATGGGAAGCTGAGGAATTTCCACCCTCAAGTCTACAGCCACAATTCTCCTTCTGTCACCAACACTGCACACCGGTGTCTGCTGTGTTCTTACATCTGCACTTGAACAGCAGATACCCTCACTCCTTTCAGTGCGTACAGGGAGGATTATAAAGATCTATATGCATAACATTGCACTCAAAAGTCCTCCTTGTCCCAAAAAAAAGAAAAAAAAAAAAAAAACAAAGAGTGAGGGACATTGCAAGGACCTGCTTTTTGCACCTCTACCACCGCCGCCGCCTCCTCCTCCTCCTCTACCGCCTCCTCCTCAGTGGTGTTTTAGAAAGAATGGTGACAAACATGGGAAGCTGAGGAATTTCCACCCTCAAGTCTACAGCCACAATTCTCCTTCTCTCACCAACATTGCACACCGGTGTCTGCTGTGTTCTTACATCTGCACTTTAACAGCAGATACCCTCACTCCTTTCAGTGCGTACAGGGAGGATTATAAACATCTATATGCATAACATTGCACTGAAAAGTCCTCCTTGTCCCAAAAAAAAGAAAAAAAAAAACAAAGAGTGAGGGACATTGCAAGGACCTGTTTTTTTGCACCTCTACCACCGCCGCCGCCTCCTCCTCCTCCTCTACCGCCTCCTCCTCCTCCTCTACCGCCTCTTCTTCCTTGGCAGAAACTTCCTGGCCAAATGGCTCTGCGTGCCCCTGGCTAGGGCATGGTGGTAGCAATGGTGGTGAGCCCAGCGATGTCAGGAGCAGTTGCAAGGGACCAGGTGTGCAAAGGTGGCTTCCCGGGTAGGGTCGGGTGGTGAGCGCTGCTCACCGCTCCTAGTTCTAGTTCCATTTGACACCCGGCAGGACCACGTCTCCGTGTGGCCCTGTAAGGCAGCAGCTGGCGGGTCCCAGCATCTTCATGACCCTGTGTGATGCGTTTGCCTGTCCCCTGATTGGCTGCCTAGTGATTGTTAGGCGTTTTGCAAGTGGCTTGTCATCAATAGTGGGGTGTGTCGTCTCCTCCCTATATAAGGGCCAAAGGGTGGCAGTGGGAGGCAGAGAGTTGGAGACGGGAGACGGCAGATGCTACTTCAACTGGCAGTGTCAGAATAGCAGAGGGTAGCGGTGGTGGAGGAGGAGGAGGTGATGGAGGTGGAGGAGGTGGTGGAGGAGGGAGGAGGAGAAGGAGGCGGTGGTGAGGAGGAGGAGGCCGTGGAGGAGGAGGAGGCCGTGGAGGAGGAGGAGGCTGTGGACGAGGAGGAGGCTGTGGAGGAGGAGGATGCTGTGGAGGAGGAGGAAGGCCGTGGAGGAGGAGGTGGCCGTGGAGGAGGAGGAGGCCATGGAGGAGGTGGAGGAGGAAGCGGTGGGCGGTGAAGGAGGCTCTGGTGGAGGAGGAGGCGTTGGAGGAGGTGGAGGAGGCGGAGGGACGAGGAGGAAGTGGCAGTGGACGAGGAGGAAGAAGCAGTCTACAAGTAAGATTAGGCCGTGGTGGAGGACGTTGTTGATGAGGAGGAGGAGGCGGTGGAGGTGGAGGAGGAGGCGGTGGAGGTGGGGGAGGAGGCGGTGTGGGAGGAGGAGGCGGTGGAGAAGGAGGAGGCCGTGGAGGAGGAGGAGGCCGTGGAGGAGGAGGAGGCCGTGGAGGAGGTGGAGGAGGCGTTGGCGGTAGAGGAGACTCTGGTGGAGGAGGATGTGTAGGAGGCGTTGGACAAGGAAAAAGAGACAGTGGACGAGGAGGAAGAGGCAGTCTACAAGTAAGATTAGGCCGTGGTGGAGGACATTGTGGATGAGGAGGAGGAGGCGGTGGAGGTGGAGGAGGAGGAGGAGGTGGTGGAGGAGGAGGAGGAGGTGGAGGAGGACGAGGAGAAGGAGGCAGTAGAGGAGGAGGAGGACGAGGCGGTCGAGGAGGAGGAGGCCGTGCAGGAGGAGCAGGCCGTGGTGGTGGAGGAGGCTCTGGTGGAGGAGGAGGCGTTGGAGTAGGTGGAGGAGGCGGTGGACGAGGAGGAAGAGGCAGTCTACAAGTAAGATTAGGCCGTGGTGTAGGACATTGTGGACGAGGATGAGGAGGCGGTGGAGGTGGAGGAGGAGGCGGTGGATGAGGAGGAGGCCGTGGAGGAGGAGGAGGCCGTGGAGGAGGAGGAGGCTGTGGAAGAGGAGGAGGCTGTGGAGGAGGAGGAGGCTGTGGAGGAGGAGGAGGCTGTGGAGGAGGAGGTGGCCATGGAGGAGGAGGAGGCCATGGAGGAGGTGGAGGAAGCGGTGGCGGTGAAGGAGGCTCTGGTGGAGGAGGAGGCGGTGGAGGAGGTGGAGGAGGCGGAGGACGAGGAGGAAGAGGCAGTGGACGAGGAGGAAGAAGCAGTCTACAAGTAAGATTAGGCCGTGGTGGAGGACGTTGCTGATGAGGAGGAGGAGGCAGTGGAGGTGGAGGAGGAGGCGGTGGGGGGAGGAGGAGGAGGAGGAGGAGGCGGGTGGAGGAGGATGAGTGTGCGGTGGAGGAGGAGGAGGCCATGGAGGAGGAGGAGGCGGTGGAGGAGGCGTTGGACGAGGAGAAAGAGACAGTGGACGAGGAGGAAGAGGCAGTCTACAAGTAAGATTAGGCCGTGGTGAATGACGTTGTGGATGAGGAGGAGGAGGCGGTGGAGGTGGAGGAGGAGGAGGAGGTGGTGGAGGACTAGGTGGTGGAGGAATCATAGGATCATTAGTGTTGGAGGAGACCTTCAAGTTTGTGCCACAAGTGAAGCCTCAGAAATCCTCAAATCCCTCCGCTGCACCTCAGGGCATTGCCTCAGTGCAGCTTCAGTCTTGGGGACAGTATTTGGAATTGAGGCAGGGGTTGGCAGGAGCATCCTTTGTGAGGGACCTAAGACCCCAGCAAGGCTCTTGGGGCATCAATTGCCAATTCCTTTTCACTGAAGATGAGCACGGAAATGTGGTGTTTTAGAAAGAATGGTGACAAACATGGGAAGCTGAGGAATTTCCACCCTCAAGTCCACAGCCACAATTCTCCTTCTGTCACCAACACTGCACACCGGTGTCTGCTGTGTTCTTACATCTGCACTTGAACAGCAGATACCCTCACTCCTTTCAGTGCGTACAGGGAGGATTATAAAGATCTATATGCATAACATTGCACTCAAAAGTCCTCCTTGTCCCAAAAAAAAAGAAAAAAAAAAAAAAAACAAAGAGTGAGGGACATTGCAAGGACCTGTTTTTTTGCACCTCTACCACCGCCGCCGCCTCCTCCTCCTCCTCCTCTACCGCCTCCTCCTCAGTGGTGTTTTAGAAAGAATGGTGACAAACATGGGAAGCTGAGGAATTTCCACTCTACAGCCACAATTCTCCTTCTGTCACCAACATTGCACACCGGTGTCTGCTGTGTTCTTACATCTGCACTTGAACAGCAGATACCCTCACTCCTTTCAGTGCGTACAGGGAGGATTATAAAGATCTATATGCATAACATTACACTGAAAAGTCCTCCTTGTCCCAAAAAAAAGAAAAAAAAAACAAAGAGTGAGGGACATTACAAGGACCTGTTTTTTTGCACCTCTACCACCGCCGCCGCCTCCTCCTCCTCCTCTACCGCCTCCTCCTCCTCCTCTACCGCCTCCTCTTCCTTGGCAGAAACTTCCTGGCCAAATGGCTCTGCGTGCCCCTGGCTAGGGCATGGTGGTAGCAATGGTGGTGAGCCCAGCGATGTCAGGAGCAGTTGCAAGGGACCAGGTGTGCAAAGGTGGCTTCCCGGGTAGGGTCGGGTGGTGAGCGCTGCTCACCGCTCCTAGTTCTAGTTCCATTTGACACCCGGCAGGACCACGTCTCCGTGGCCCTGTAAGGCAGCAGCTGGCGGGTCCCAGCATCTTCATGACCCTGTGTGATGCGTTGCCTGTCCCCTGATTGGCTGCCTAGTGATTGTTAGGTGTTTTGCAAGTTGCTTGTCATCAATAGTGGGTGTGTCTTCTCCTCCCTATATAAGGGCCAAAGGGTGGCAGTGGGAGGCAGGGAGTTGGAGACGGGAGACGGCAGATGCTACTGCAACTGGCAGTGTCAGAATAGGAGAGGTAGCGGTGGTGGTGGAGGAGGAGGTGGTGGAGGTGGAGGAGGTGGTGGAGGAGGAGGAGGAGAAGGAGGCGGTGGAGGAGGAGGAGGAGGAGGCGGTGGAAGAGAAGGAGGAGGCGGTGGAGGAGGAGGAGGCCGTGGAGGAGGAGGAGGCCGTGGAGGAGGTGGAGGAGGCGGTGGCGGTGGAGGAGGCTCTGGTGGAGGAGGAGGCGGTGGAGGAGGTGCAGGAGGCGGTGGACGAGGAGAAAGAGGCAGTGGACGAGGAGGAAGAGGCAGTCTACAAGTAAGATTAGGCCATGGTGGATGACGTTGTGGATGAGGAGGAGGAGGCGGTGGAGGTGGAGGAGGAGGAGGAGGTGGTGGAGGGCTAGGTGGTGGAGGAATCATAGGATCATTAGTGTTGGAGGAGACCTTCAAGTTTGTGCCACAAGTGAAGCCTCAGAAATCCTCAAATCCCTCCGCTGCACCTCAGGGCATTGCCTCAGTGCAGCTTCAGTCTTGGGGACAGCATTTGGAATTGAGGCAGGGGTTGGCAGGAGCATCCTTTGTGAGGGACCTAAGACCCCAGCAAGGCTCTTGGGGCATCAATTGCCAATTCCTTTTCACTGAAGATGAGCATGGAAATGTGGTGTTTTAGAAAGAATGGTGACAAACATGGGAAGCTGAGGAATTTCCACCCTCAAGTCTACAGCCACAATTCTCCTTCTGTCACCAACATTGCACACCGGTGTCTGCTGTGTTCTTACATCTGCACTTGAACAGCAGATACCCTCACTCCTTTCAGTGCGTACAGGGAGGATTATAAACATCTATATGCATAACATTGCACTGAAAAGTCCTCCTTGTCCCAAAAAAAAGAAAAAAAAAAAAAAAAAACAAAGAGTGAGGGACATTGCAACGACCTGCTTTTTGCACCTCTACCACCGACGCCGCCTCCTCCTCCTCCTCTACCGCCTCCTCCTCCTCCTCTACCGCCTCTTCTTCCTTGGCAGAAACTTCCTTGGAGTTCCTCCTCCTTCCTTGGCCAAATGGCTCTGCGTGCCCCTGGCTAGGGCATGGTGGTAGCAATGGTGGTGAGCCCAGCGATGTCAGGAGCAGTTGCAAGGGACCAGGTGTGCAAAGGTGGCTTCCCGGGTAGGGTCGAGTGGTGAGCGCTGCTCACCGCTCCTAGTTCTAGTTCCATTTGACACCCGGCAGGACCACGTCTCCGTGGCCCTGTAAGGCAGCAGCTGGCGGGTCCCAGCATCTTCATGACCCTGTGTGATGCGTTGCCTGTCCCCTGATTGGCTGCCTAGTGATTGTTAGGCGTTTTGCAAGTGGCTTGTCATCAATAGTGGGTGTGTCATCTCCTCCCTATATAAGGGCCAAAGGGTGGCAGTGGGAGGCAGAGAGTTGGAGACGGGAGACGGCAGATGCTACTTCAACTGGCAGTGTCAGAATAGGAGAGGTAGCGGTGGTGGAGGAGGAGGAGGTGATGGAGGTGGAGGAGGTGGTGGAGGAGGGGGAAGATAAGGAGGCGGTGGAGGAGGAGGAGGAGGAGGCGGTGGAGGAGGAGGAGGCGGTGGAGGAGGAGGAGGCCGTGGAGGAGGTGGAGGAGGCGGTGGCTGTGGAGGAGGCTCTGGTGGAGGAGGAGGCAGTGGAGGAGGTTGAGGAGGCGGTGGAGGAGGAGGAGGTGGTGGAGGAGGAGGAGGCCGTGGAGGAGGAGGAGGCCGTGGAGGAGGTGGAGGAGGCGGTGGCTGTGGAGGAGGCTCTGGTGGAGGAGGAGGCGGTGGAGGAGGTTGAGGAGGCGGTGGAGGAGGAGAAAGAGGCAGTGGACGAGGAGGAAGAGGCAGTCTATAAGTAAGATTAGGCCGTGGTGGAGGACGTTGTGGATGAGGAGGAGGAGGCGGTGGAGGTGGAGGAGGAGGAGGAGGTGGTGGAGGATTAGGTGGTGGAGGAATCATAGGATCATTAGTGTTGGAGGCGACATTCAAGTTTGTGCCACAAGTGAAGCCTCAGAAATCCTCAAATCCCTCCGCTGCACCTCAGGGCATTGCCTCAGTGCAGCTTCAGTCTTGGGGACAGCATTTGGAATTGAGGCAGGGGTTGGCAGGAGCATCCTTTGTGAGGGACCTAAGACCCCAGCAAGGCTCTTGGGGCATCAATTGCCAATTCCTTTTCACTGAAGATGAGCATGGAAATGTGGTGTTTTAGAAAGAATGGTGACAAACATGGGAAGCTGAGGAATTTCCACCCTCAAGTCCACAGCCACAATTCTCCTTCTGTCACCAACATTGCACACCGGTGTCTGCTGTGTTCTCACATCTGCACTTGAACAGCAGATACCCTCACTCCTTTCAGTCCGTACAGGGAGGATTATAAAGATCTATATGCATAACATTGCACTCAAAAGTCCTCCTTGTCCCAAAAAAAAGAAAAAAAAAAACAAAGAGTGAGGGACATTGCAAGGACCTGTTTTTTTGCACCTCTACCACCGACGCCGCCTCCTCCTCCTCCTCTACCGCCTCCTCCTCCTCCTCTACCGCCTCTTCTTCCTTGGCAGAAACTTCCTGGCCAAATGGCTCTGCGTGCCCCTGGCTAGGGCATGGTGGTAGCAATGGTGGTGAGCCCAGCGATGTCAGGAGCAGTTGCAAGGGACCAGGTGTGCAAAGGTGGCTTCCCGGGTAGGGTCGGGTGGTGAGCGCTGCTCACCGCTCCTAGTTCTAGTTCCATTTGACACCCGGCAGGACCACGTCTCCGTGGCCCTGTAAGGCAGCAGCTGGCGGGTCCCAGCATCTTCATGACCCTGTGTGATGCGTTGCCTGTCCCCTGATTGGCTGCCTAGTGATTGTTAGGCGTTTTGCAAGTGGCTTGTCATCAATAGTGGGTGTGTCGTCTCCTCCCTATATAAGGGCCAAAGGGTGGCAGTGGGAGGCAGAGAGTTGGAGACAGGAGACGGCAGATGCTACTTCAACTGGCAGTGTCAGAATAGCAGAGGTAGCGGTGGTGGAGGAGGAGGAGGTGATGGAGGTGGAGGAGGTGGTGGAGGAGGGGGAAGATAAGGAGGCGGTGGAGGAGGAGGAGGAGGAGGCGGTGGAGGAGGAGGAGGCGGTGGAGGAGGAGGAGGCCGTGGAGGAGGTGGAGGAGGCGGTGGCTGTGGAGGAGGCTCTGGTGGAGGAGGAGGCGGTGGAGGAGCATGTGGATGAGGCGTTGGACGAGGAGAAAGAGACAGTGGACGAGGAGGAAGAGGCAGTCTACAAGTAAGATTAGGCCGTGGTGGAGGACGTTGTGGATGAGGAGGAGGAGGCGGTGGAGGTGGAGGAGGAGGAGGAGGTGGTGGAGGACTAGGTGGTGGAGGAATCATAGGATCATTAGTGTTGGAGGAGACCTTCAAGTTTGTGCCACTAGTGAAGCCTCAGAAATCCTCAAATCCCTCCGCTGCACCTCAGGGCATTGCCTCAGTGCAGCTTCAGTCTTGGGGACAGCATTTGGAATTGAGGCAGGGGTTGGCAGGAGCATCCTTTGTGAGGGACCTAAGACCCCAGCAAGGCTCTTGGGGCATCAATTGCCAATTCCTTTTCACTGAAGATGAGCACGGAAATGTGGTGTTTTAGAAAGAATGGTGACAAACATGGGAAGCTGAGGAATTTCCACCCTCAAGTCTACAGCCACAATTCTCCTTCTGTCACCAACACTGCACACCGGTGTCTGCTGTGTTCTCACATCTGCACTTGAACAGCAGATACCCTCACTCCTTTCAGTGCGTACAGGGAGGATTATAAAGATCTATATGCATAACATTGCACTCAAAAGTCCTCCTTGTCCCAAAAAAAAGAAAAAAAAAAAAAAACAAAGAGTGAGGGACATTGCAAGGACCTGCTTTTTGCACCTCTACCACCGCCGCCGCCTCCTCCTCCTCCTCTACCGCCTCCTCCTCAGTGGTGTTTTAGAAAGAATGGTGACAAACATGGGAAGCTGAGGAATTTCCACCCTCAAGTCTACAGCCACAATTCTCCTTCTGTCACCAACATTGCACACCGGTGTCTGCTGTGTTCTTACATCTGCACTTGAACAGCAGATACCCTCACTCCTTTCAGTGCGTACAGGGAGGATTATAAACATCTATATGCATAACATTGCACTGAAAAGTCCTCCTTGTCCCAAAAAAAAAGAAAAAAAAAAAAACAAAGAGTGAGGGACATTGCAAGGACCTGTTTTTTTGAACCTCTACCACCGCCGCCGCCTCCTCCTCCTCCTCTACCGCCTCCTCCTCCTCCTCTACCGCCTCCTCTTCCTTGGCAGAAACTTCCTGGCCAAATGGCTCTGCGTGCCCCTGGCTAGGGCATGGTGGTAGCAATGGTGGTGAGCCCAGCGATGTCAGGAGCAGTTGCAAGGGACCAGGTGTGCAAAGGTGGCTTCCTGGGTAGGGTCGAGTGGTGAGCGCTGCTCACCGCTCCTAGTTCTAGTTCCATTTGACACCCGGCAGGACCACGTCTCCGTGGCCCTGTAAGGCAGCAGCTGGCGGGTCCCAGCATCTTCATGACCCTGTGTGATGCGTTGCCTGTCCCCGATTGGCTGCCTAGTGATTGTTAGGTGTTTTGCAAGTGGCTTGTCATCAATAGTGGGTGTGTCTTCTCCTCCCTATATAAGGGCCAAAGGGTGGCAGTGGGAGGCAGAGAGTTGGAGACGGGAGATGGCAGATGCTACTTCAACTGGCAGTGTCAGAATAGGAGAGGTAGCGGTGGTGGTGGAGGAGGAGGTGGTGGAGGTGGAGGAGGTGGTGGAGGAGGAGGAGGAGAAGGAGAAGGAGGAGGTGGTAGAGGAGGGGGAAGATAAGGAGGCGGTGGAGGGGGAGGAGGAGGAGGCGGTGGAGGAGGAGGAGGCGGTGGAGGAGGAGGAGGCCGTGGAAGAGGTGGAGGAGGCGGTGGCTGTGGAGGAGGCTCTGGTGGAGGAGGAGGCGGTGGAGGAGGTTGAGGAGGCGGTGGAGGAGGAGGAGGAGGCGGTGGAGGAGGAGGAGGCCGTGGAGGAGGAGGAGGCCGTGGAGGAGGTGGAGGAGGCGGTGGCGGTGGAGGAGGAGGCGGTGGAGGAGGTGCAGGAGGCGGTGGACGAGGAGAAAGAGGCAGTGGACGAGGAGGAAGAGGCAGTCTACAAGTAAGATTAGGCCATGGTGGATGACGTTGTGGATGAGGAGGAGGAGGCGGTGGAGGTGGAGGAGGAGGAGGAGGTGGTGGAGGGCTAGGTGGTGGAGGAATCATAGGATCATTAGTGTTGGAGGAGACCTTCAAGTTTGTGCCACAAGTGAAGCCTCAGAAATCCTCAAATCCCTCCGCTGCACCTCAGGGTATTGCCTCAGTGCAGCTTCAGTCTTGGGGACAGCATTTGGAATTGAGGCGCTTAGGCAGGAGCGTCTTTTTTGAGGGACCTAAGACCCCAGCAAGGCTCTTGGGGCATCAATTGCCAATTCCTTTTCACTGAAGATGAGCATGGAAATGTGGTGTTTTAGAAAGAATGGTGACAAACATGGGAAGCTGAGGAATTTCCACCCTCAAGTCCACAGCCACAATTCTCCTTCTGTCACCAACATTGCACACCGGTGTCTGCTGTGTTCTCACATCTGCACTTGAACAGCAGATACCCTCACTCCTTTCAGTGCGTACAGGGAGGATTATAAACATCTATATGCATAACATTGCACTGAAAAGTCCTCCTTGTCCCAAAAAAAAGAAAAAAAAAACAAAGAGTGAGGGACATTGCAAGGACCTGTTTTTTTCCACCTCTACCACCGCCGCCGCCTCCTCCTCCTCCTCTACCGCCTCCTCCTCAGTGGTGTTTTAGAAAGAATGGTGACAAACATGGGAAGCTGAGGAATTTCCACCCTCAAGTCTACAGCCACAATTCTCCTTCTGTCACCAACATTGCACACCGGTGTCTGCTGTGTTCTTACATCTGCACTTGAACAGCAGATACCCTCACTCCTTTCAGTGCGTACAGGGAGGATTATAAAGATCTATACGCATAACATTGCACTGAAAAGTCCTCCTTGTCCCAAAAAAAAGAAAAAAAAAAAAACAAAGAGTGAGGGACATTGCAAGGACCTGCTTTTTGCACCTCTACCACCGACGCCGCCTCCTCCTCCTCCTCTACCGCCTCCTCCTCCTCCTCTACCGCCTCTTCTTCCTTGGCAGAAACTTCCTGGCCAAATGGCTCTGCGTGCCCCTGGCTAGGGCATGGTGGTAGCAATGGTGGTGAGCCCAGCGATGTCAGGAGCAGTTGCAAGGGACCAGGTGTGCAAAGGTGGCTTCCCGGGTAGGGTCGAGTGGTGAGCGCTGCTCACCGCTCCTAGTTCTAGTTCCATTTGACACCCGGCAGGACCACGTCTCCGTGGCCCTGTAAGGCAGCAGCTGGCGGGTCCCAGCATCTTCATGACCCTGTGTGATGCGTTGCCTGTCCCCTGATTGGCTGCCTAGTGATTGTTAGGCGTTTTGCAAGTGGCTTGTCATCAATAGTGGGTGTGTCGTCTCCTCCCTATATAAGGGCCAAAGGGTGGCAGTGGGAGGCAGAGAGTTGGAGACAGGAGACGGCAGATGCTACTTCAACTGGCAGTGTCAGAATAGCAGAGGTAGCGGTGGTGGAGGAGGAGGAGGTGATGGAGGTGGAGGAGGTGGTGGAGGAGGGGGAAGATAAGGAGGCGGTGGAGGAGGAGGAGGAGGAGGCGGTGGAGGAGGAGGAGGCGGTGGAGGAGGAGGAGGCCGTGGAGGAGGTGGAGGAGGCGGTGGCTGTGGAGGAGGCTCTGCTGGAGGAGGAGGCGGTGGAGGAGGTTGAGGAAAAGGCGGTGGAAGAGAAGGAGGAGGCGGTGGAGGAGGAGGAGGCCGTGGAGGAGGAGGAGGCCGTGGAGGAGGTGGAGGAGGCGGGTGGCGGTGGAGGAGGCTCTGGTGGAGGAGGAGGCGGTGGAGGAGGTGGAGGAGGCGGTGGACGAGGAGAAAGAGGCAGTGGACGAGGAGGAAGAGGCAGTCTACAAGTAAGATTAGGCCATGGTGGATGACTTTGTGGATGAGGAGGAGGAGGCGGTGGAGGTGGATGAGGAGGAGGAGGTGGTGGAGGGCTAGGTGGTGGAGGAATCATAGGATCATTAGTGTTGGAGGAGACCTTCAAGTTTGTGCCACAAGTGAAGCCTCAGAAATCCTCAAATCCCTCCGCTGCACCTCAGGGCATTGCCTCAGTGCAGCTTCAGTCTTGGGGACAGCATTTGGAATTGAGGCAGGGGTTGGCAGGAGCATCCTTTGTGAGGGACCTAAGACCCCAGCAAGGCTCTTGGGGCATCAATTGCCAATTCCTTTTCACTGAAGATGAGCACGGAAATGTGGTGTTTTAGAAAGAATGGTGACAAACATGGGAAGCTGAGGAATTTCCACCCTCAAGTCCACAGCCACAATTCTCCTTCTGTCACCAACACTGCACACCGGTGTCTGCTGTGTTCTCACATCTGCACTTGAACAGCAGATACCCTCACTCCTTTCAGTGCGTACAGGGAGGATTATAAAGATCTATATGCATAACATTGCACTGAAAAGTCCTCCTTGTCCCAAAAAAAAGAAAAAAAAAAAAACAAAGAGTGAGGGACATTGCAAGGACCTGTTTTTTTGCACCTCTACCACCGCCGCCGCCGCCTCCTCCTCCTCTACCGCCTCCTCCTCCTCCTCTACCGCCTCCTCTTCCTTGGCAGAAACTTCCTGGCCAAATGGCTCTGCGTGCCCCTGGCTAGGGCATGGTGGTAGCAATGGTGGTGAGCCCAGCGATGTCAGGAGCAGTTGCAAGGGGACCAGGTGTGCAAAGGTGGCTTCCCGGGTAGGGTCGGGTGGTGAGCGCTGCTCACCGCTCCTAGTTCTAGTTCCATTTGACACCCGGCAGGACCACGTCTCCGTGGCCCTATAAGGCAGCAGCTGGCGGGTCCCAGCATCTTCATGACCCTGTGTAATGCGTTGCCTGTCCCCTGATTGGCTGCCTAGTGATTGTTAGGTGTTTTGCAAGTGGCTTGTCATCAATAGTGGGTGTGTCTTCTCCTCCCTATATAAGGGCCAAAGGGTGGCAGTGGGAGGCAGAGAGTTGGAGATGGGAGATGGCAGATGCTACTTCAACTGGCAGTGTCAGAATAGGAGAGGTAGCGGTGGTGGTGGAGAAGGAGGTGATGGAGGTGGAGGAGGTGGTGGAGGAGGAGGAGGAGAAGGAGGCGGTGGAGGAGGAGGAGGCCGTGGAGGAGGAGGAGGCCGTGGAGGAGGAGGAGGCTGTGGACGAGGAGGAGGCTGTGGAGGAGGAGGATGCTGTGGAGGAGGAGGAGGCCGTGGAGGAGGAGGTGGCCGTGGAGGAGGAGGTGGCCGTGGAGGAGGAGGACGCCATGGAGGAGGTGGAGGAAGCGGGTGGCGGTGAAGGAGGCTCTGGTGGAGGAGGAGGCGTTGGAGGAGGTGGAGGAGGCGGAGGACGAGGAGGAAGTGGCAGTGGACGAGGAGGAAGAAGCAGTCTACAAGTAAGATTAGGCCGTGGTGGAGGACGTTGTTGATGAGGAGGAGGAGGCGGTAGAGGTGGAGGAGGAGGCGGTGGGGGAGGAGGAGGAGGAGGAGGAGGCGGTGGAGGAGGAGGAGGAGGCGGTGGAGGAGGAGGAGGCCATGGAGGAGGAGGAGGCGGGAGGAGGCGTTGGACAAGGAGAAAGAGGCAGTGGACGAGGAGGAAGAGGCAGTCTACAAGTAAGATTAGGCCGTGGTGAATGACGTTGTGGATGAGGAGGAGGAGGCGGTGGAGGTGGAGGAGGAGGAGGACGTGGTGGAGGACTAGGTGGTGGAGGAATCATAGGATCATTAGTGTTGGAGGAGACCTTCAAGTTTGTGCCACAAGTGAAGCCTCAGAAATCCTCAAATCCCTCCGCTGCACCTCAGGGCATTGCCTCAGTGCAGCTTCAGTCTTGGGGACAGCATTTGGAATTGAGGCAGGGGTTGGCAGGAGCATCCTTTGTGAGGGACCTAAGACCCCAGCAAGGCTCTTGGGGCATCAATTGCCAATTCCTTTTCACTGAAGATGAGCACGGAAAAGTGGTGTTTTAGAAAGAATGGTGACAAACATGGGAAGCTGAGGAATTTCCACCCTCAAGTCTACAGCCACAATTCTCCTTCTGTCACCAACATTGCACACCGGTGTCTGCTGTGTTCTTACATCTGCACTTGAACAGCAGATACCCTCACTCCTTTCAGTGCGTACAGGGAGGATTATAAACATCTATATGCATAACATTGCACTCAAAAGTCCTCCTTGTCCCAAAAAAAAGAAAAAAAAAAACAAAGAGTGAGGGACATTGCAAGGACCTGCTTTTTGCACCTCTACCACCGCCGCCGCCTCCTCCTCCTCCTCTACCGCCTCCTCCTCAGTGGTGTTTTAGAAAGAATGGTGACAAACATGGGAAGCTGAGGAATTTCCACCCTCAAGTCTACAGCCACAATTCTCCTTCTGTCACCAACATTGCACACCGGTGTCTGCTGTGTTCTTACATCTGCACTTGAACAGCAGATACCCTCACTCCTTTCAGTGCGTACAGGGAGGATTATAAAGATCTATATGCATAACATTGCACTCAAAAGTCCTCCTTGTCCCAAAAAAAAGAAAAAAAAAAAAAAAAACAAAGAGTGAGGGACATTGAAAGGACCTGCTTTTTGCACCTCTACCACCGCCGCCGCCTCCTCCTCCTCCTCTACCGCCTCCTCCTCAGTGGTGTTTTAGAAAGAATGGTGACAAACATGGGAAGCTGAGGAATTTCCACCCTCAAGTCTACAGCCACAATTCTCCTTCTGTCACCAACATTGCACACCGGTGTCTGCTGTGTTCTTACATCTGCACTTGAACAGCAGATACCCTCACTCCTTTCAGTGCGTACAGGGAGGATTATAAAGATCTATATGCATAACATTGCACTCAAAAGTCCTCCTTGTCCCAAAAAAAAGAAAAAAAAAAAAAAAACAAAGAGTGAGGGACATTGAAAGGACCTGCTTTTTGCACCTCTACCACCGCCGCCGCCTCCTCCTCCTCCTCTACCGCCTCCTCCTCAGTGGTGTTTTAGAAAGAATGGTGACAAACATGGGAAGCTGAGGAATTTCCACCCTCAAGTCTACAGCCACAATTCTCCTTCTGTCACCAACATTGCACACCGGTGTCTGCTGTGTTCTTACATCTGCACTTGAACAGCAGATACCCTCACTCCTTTCAGTGCGTACAGGGAGGATTATAAAGATCTATATGCATAACATTGCACTGAAAAGTCCTCCTTGTCCCAAAAAAAAGAAAAAAAAAACAAAGAGTGAGGGACATTGCAAGGACCTGTTTTTTTGCACCTCTACCACCGCCGCCGCCTCCTCCTCCTCCTCTACCGCCTCCTCCTCCTCCTCTACCGCCTCCTCTTCCTTGGCAGAAACTTCCTGGCCAAATGGCTCTGCGTGCCCCTGGCTAGGGCATGGTGGTAGCAATGGTGGTGAGCCCAGCGATGTCAGGAGCAGTTGCAAGGGACCAGGTGTGCAAAGGTGGCTTCCCGGGTAGGGTCGGGTGGTGAGCGCTGCTCACCGCTCCTAGTTCTAGTTCCATTTGACACCCGGCAGGACCACGTCTCCGTGGCCCTGTAAGGCAGCAGCTGGCGGGTCCCAGCATCTTCATGACCCTGTGTGATGCGTTGCCTGTCCCCTGATTGGCTGCCTAGTGATTGTTAGGTGTTTTGCAAGTTGCTTGTCATCAATAGTGGGTGTGTCTTCTCCTCCCTATATAAGGGCCAAAGGGTGGCAGTGGGAGGCAGGGAGTTGGAGACGGGAGATGGCAGATGCTACTGCAACTGGCAGTGTCAGAATAGGAGAGGTAGCGGTGGTGGTGGAGAAGGAGGTGGTGGAGGTGGAGGAGGTGGTGGAGGAGGAGGAGGAGAAGGAGGCGGTGGAGGAGGAGGAGGCCGTGGAGGAGGAGGAGACCGTGGAGGAGGAGGAGGCTGTGGACGAGGAGGAGGCTGTGGAGGAGGAGGATGCTGTGGAGGAGGAGGAGGCCGTGGAGGAGGAGGTGGCCGTGGAGGAGGAGGAGGCCATGGAGGAGGTGGAGGAAGCGGTGGCGGTGAAGGAGGCTCTGGTGGAGGAGGAGGCGTTGGAGGAGGTGGAGGAGGCGGAGGACGAGGAGGAAGTGGCAGTGGACGAGGAGGAAGAAGCAGTCTACAAGTAAGATTAGGCCGTGGTGGAGGACGTTGTTGATGAGGAGGAGGAGGCGGTGGAGGTGGAGGAGGAGGCGGTGGAGGTGGGGGAGGAGGCGGTGTGGGAGGAGGAGGCGGTGGAGAAGGAGGAGGCCGTGGAGGAGGAGGAGGCCGTGGAGGAGGAGGAGGCCGTGGAGGAGGTGGAGGAGGCGTTGGCGGTAGAGGAGACTCTGGTGGAGGAGGATGTGTAGGAGGCGTTGGACGAGGAAAAAGAGACAGTGGACGAGGAGGAAGAGGCAGTCTACAAGTAAGATTAGGCCGTGGTGGAGGACATTGTGGATGAGGAGGAGGAGGCGGTGGAGGTGGAGGAGGAGGAGGAGGTGGTGGAGGAGGAGGAGGAGGTGGAGGAGGACGAGGAGAAGGAGGCAGTAGAGGAGGAGGAGGACGAGGCGGTGGAGGAGGAGGAGGCCGTGCAGGAGGAGCAGGCCGTGGTGGTGGAGGAGGCTCTGGTGGAGGAGGAGGCGTTGGAGTAGGTGGAGGAGGCGGTGGACGAGGAGGAAGAGGCAGTCTACAAGTAAGATTAGGCCGTGGTGTAGGACGTTGTGGACGAGGATGAGGAGGCGGTGGAGGTGGAGGAGGAGGCGGTGGATGAGGAGGAGGCCGTGGAGGAGGAGGAGGCCGTGGAGGAGGAGGAGGCTGTGGAAGAGGAGGAGGCTGTGGAGGAGGAGGAGGCTGTGGAGGAGGAGGAGGCTGTGGAGGAGGAGGTGGCCGTGGAGGAGGAGGAGGCCATGGAGGAGGTGGAGGAAGCGGTGGCGGTGAAGGAGGCTCTGGTGGAGGAGGAGGCGGTGGAGGAGGTGGAGGAGGCGGAGGACGAGGAGGAAGAGGCAGTGGACGAGGAGGAAGAAGCAGTCTACAAGTAAGATTAGGCCGTGGTGGAGGACGTTGTTGATGAGGAGGAGGAGGCGGTGGAGGTGGAGGAGGAGGCGGTGGGGGAGGAGGAGGAGGAGGAGGAGGCGGTGGAGGAGGAGGAGGAGGCGGTGGAGGAGGAGGAGGCCATGGAGGAGGAGGAGGCGGTGGAGGAGGCGTTGGACGAGGAGAAAGAGACAGTGGACGAGGAGGAAGAGGCAGTCTACAAGTAAGATTAGGCCGTGGTGAATGACGTTGTGGATGAGGAGGAGGAGGCGGTGGAGGTGGAGGAGGAGGAGGAGGTGGTGGAGGACTAGGTGGTGGAGGAATCATAGGATCATTAGTGTTGGAGGAGACCTTCAAGTTTGTGCCACAAGTGAAGCCTCAGAAATCCTCAAATCCCTCCGCTGCACCTCAGGGCATTGCCTCAGTGCAGCTTCAGTCTTGGGGACAGCATTTGGAATTGAGGCAGGGGTTGGCAGGAGCATCCTTTGTGAGGGACCTAAGACCCCAGCAAGGCTCTTGGGGCATCAATTGCCAATTCCTTTTCACTGAAGATGAGCACGGAAAAGTGGTGTTTTAGAAAGAATGGTGACAAACATGGGAAGCTGAGGAATTTCCACCCTCAAGTCTACAGCCACAATTCTCCTTCTGTCACCAACACTGCACACCGGTGTCTGCTGTGTTCTCACATCTGCACTTGAACAGCAGATACCCTCACTCCTTTCAGTGCGTACAGGGAGGATTATAAACATCTATATGCATAACATTGCACTCAAAAGTCCTCCTTGTCCCAAAAAAAAGAAAAAAAAAAACAAAGAGTGAGGGACATTGCAAGGACCTGGTTTTTTGCACCTCTACCACCGCCGCTGCCTCCTCCTCCTCCTCCTCTACCCGCCTCCTCCTCAGTGGTGTTTTAGAAAGAATGGTGACAAACATGGGAAGCTGAGGAATTTCCACCCTCAAGTCTACAGCCACAATTCTCCTTCTGTCACCAACATTGCACACCGGTGTCTGCTGTGTTCTTACATCTGCACTTGAACAGCAGATACCCTCACTCCTTTCAGTGCGTACAGGGAGGATTATAAACATCTATATGCATAACATTGCACTGAAAAGTCCTCCTTGTCCCAAAAAAAAGAAAAAAAAAAAAAAACAAAGAGTGAGGGACATTGCAAGGACCTGCTTTTTGCACCTCTACCACCGCCGCCGCCTCCTCCTCCTCCTCTACCGCCTCCTCCTCAGTGGTGTTTTAGAAAGAATGGTGACAAACATGGGAAGCTGAGGAATTTCCACCCTCAAGTCTACAGCCACAATTCTCCTTCTGTCACCAACATTGCACACCGGTGTCTGCTGTGTTCTTACATCTGCACTTGAACAGCAGATACCCTCACTCCTTTCAGTGCGTACAGGGAGGATTATAAACATCTATATGCATAACATTGCACTGAAAAGTCCCTCCTTGTCCCAAAAAAAAGAAAAAAAAAAAACAAAGAGTGAGGGGACATTGCAAGGACCTGTTTTTTTGAAACTCTACCACCGCCCCCGCCTCCTCCTCCTCCTCTACCGCCTCCTCCTCCTCCTCTACCGCCTCCTCCTCCTTGGCAGAAACTTCCTGGCCAAATGGCTCTGCGTGCCCCTGGCTAGGGCATGGTGGTAGCAATGGTGGTGAGCCCAGCGATGTCAGGAGCAGTTGCAAGGGACCAGGTGTGCAAAGGTGGCTTCCTGGGTAGGGTCGGGTGGTGAGCGCTGCTCACCGCTCCTAGTTCTAGTTCCATTTGACACCCCGGCAGGACCACGTCTCCGTGGCCCTGTAAGGCAGCAGCTGGCGGGTCCCAGCATCTTCATGACCCTGTGTGATGCGTTGCCTGTCCCCTGATTGGCTGCCTAGTGATTGTTAGGCGTTTTGCAAGTGGCTTGTCATCAATAGTGGGTGTGTCTTCTCCTCCCTATATAAGGGCCAAAGGGTGGCAGTGGGAGGCAGAGAGTTGGAGACGGGAGATGGCAGATGCTACTTCAACTGGCAGTGTCAGAATAGGAGAGGTAGAGGTGGTGGTGGAGGAGGAGGTGGTGGAGGTGGAGGAGGTGGTGGAGGAGGAGGAGGAGAAGGAGAAGGAGGAGGTGGTGGAGGAGGGGGAAGATAAGGAGGCGGTGGAGGAGGAGGAGGAGGAGGCGGTGGAGGAGGAGGAGGCAGTGGAGGAGGAGGAGGCCGTGGAAGAGGTGGAGGAGGCGGTGGCTGTGGAGGAGGCTCTGGGGAGGAGGCGGTGGAGGAGGTTGAGGAGGCGGTGGAGGAGGAGGAGGAGGCGGTGGAGGAGGAGGCGGTGGAGGAGGAGGAGGCCGTGGAGGAGGAGGAGGCCGTGGAGGAGGTGGAGGAGGCGGTGGCGGTGGAGGAGGCTCTGGTGGAGGAGGAGGCGGTGGAGGAGGTGCAGGAGGCGGTGGACGAGGAGAAAGAGGCAGTGGACGAGGAGGAAGAGGCAGTCTACAAGTAAGATTAGGCCCATGGTGGATGACGTTGTGGATGAGGAGGAGGAGACGGTGGAGGTGGAGGAGGAGGAGGAGGTGGTGGAGGGCTAGGTGGTGGAGGAATCATAGGATCATTAGTGTTGGAGGAGACCTTCAAGTTTGTGCCACAAGTGAAGCCTCAGAAATCCTCAAATCCCTCCGCTGCACCTCAGGGCATTGCCTCAGTGCAGCTTCAGTCTTGGGGACAGCATTTGGAATTGAGGCAGGGGTTGGCAGGAGCATCCTTTGTGAGGGACCTAAGACCCCAGCAAGGCTCTTGGGGCATCAATTGCCAATTCCTTTTCACTGAAGATGAGCATGGAAATGTGGTGTTTTAGAAAGAATGGTGACAAACATGGGAAGCTGAGGAATTTCCACCCTCAAGTCTACAGCCACAATTCTCCTTCTGTCACCAACATTGCACACCGGTGTCTGCTGTGTTCTTACATCTGCACTTGAACAGCAGATACCCTCACTCCTTTCAGTGCGTACAGGGAGGATTATAAACATCTATATGCATAACATTGCACTCAAAAGTCCTCCTTGTCCCAAAAAAAAGAAAAAAAAAAAAAACAAAGAGTGAGGGACATTGCAAGGACCTGCTTTTTGCACCTCTACCACCGCCGCCCGCCTCCTCCTCCTCCTCTACCGCCTCCTCCTCCTCCTCTACCGCCTCTTCTTCCTTGGCAGAAAACTTCCTGGCCAAATGGCTCTGCGTGCCCCTGGCTAGGGCATGGTGGTAGCAATGGTGGTGAGCCCAGCGATGTCAGGAGCAGTTGCAAGGGACCAGGTGTGCAAAGGTGGCTTCCCGGGTAGGGTCGGGTGGTGAGCGCTGCTCACCGCTCCTAGTTCTAGTTCCATTTGACACCCGGCAGGACCACGTCTCCGTGGCCCTGTAAGGCAGCAGCTGGCGGGTCCCAGCATCTTCATGACCCTGTGTGATGCGTTGCCTGTCCCCTGATTGGCTGCCTAGTGATTGTTAGGCGTTTTGCAAGTGGCTTGTCATCAATAGTGGGTGTGTCGTCTCCTCCCTATATAAGGGCCAAAGGGTGGCAGTGGGAGGCAGAGAGTTGGAGACGGGAGACGGCAGATGCTACTTCAACTGGCAGTGTCAGAATAGCAGAGGTAGCGGTGGTGGAGGAGGAGGAGGTGATGGAGGTGGAGGAGGTGGTGGAGGAGGGGGAAGATAAGGAGGCGGTGGAGGAGGAGGAGGAGGAGGGGGTGGAGGAGGAGGAGGCTGTGGAGGAGGAGGAGGCCGTGGAGGAGGTGGAGGAGGCGGTGGCTGTGGAGGAGGCTCTGCTGGAGGAGGAGGCGGTGGAGGAGGTTGAGGAGGCGGTGGACGAGAAGAAAGAGGCAGTGGACGAGGAGGAAGAGGCAGTCTACAAGTAAGATTAGGCCGTGGTGGAGGACGTTGTGGATGAGGAGGAGGAGGCGGTGGAGGTGGAGGAGGAGGAGGAGGTGGTGGAGGATTAGGTGGTGGAGGAATCATAGGATCATTAGTGTTGGAGGAGACCTTCAAGTTTGTGCCACAAGTGAAGCCTCAGAAATCCTCAAATCCCTCCGCTGCACCTCAGGGCATTGCCTCAGTGCAGCTTCAGTCTTGGGGACAGCATTTGGAATTGAGGCAGGGGTTGGCAGGAGCATCCTTTGTGAGGGACCTAAGACCCCAGCAAGGCTCTTGGGGCATCAATTGCCAATTCCTTTTCACTGAAGATGAGCACGGAAAAGTGGTGTTTTAGAAAGAATGGTGACAAACATGGGAAGCTGAGGAATTTCCACCCTCAAGTCTAAAGCCACAATTCTCCTTCTGTCACCAACATTGCACACCGGTGTCTGCTGTGTTCTCACATCTGCACTTGAACAGCAGATACCCTCACTCCTTTCAGTGCGTACAGGGAGGATTATAAAGATCTATATGCATAACATTGCACTTAAAAGTCCTCCTTGTCCCAAAAAAAAGAAAAAAAAAAAAAAAAACAAAGAATGAGGGACATTGAAAGGACCTGCTTTTTGCACCTCTACCACCGCCGCCGCCTCCTCCTCCTCCTCTACCGCCTCCTCCTCAGTGGTGTTTTAGAAAGAATGGTGACAAACATGGGAAGCTGAGGAATTTCCACCCTCAAGTCTACAGCCACAATTCTCCTTCTGTCACCAACATT
Source organism: Anser brachyrhynchus (assembly GCF_964034855.1). NCBI lineage: Eukaryota > Metazoa > Chordata > Aves > Anseriformes > Anatidae > Anser > Anser brachyrhynchus. The sequence continues at coordinate 102,746,430 of NC_137694.1, forward strand.
GCACACCGGTGTCTGCTGTGTTCTTACATCTGCACTTGAACAGCAGATACCCTCACTCCTTTCAGTGCGTACAGGGAGGATTATAAAGATCTATATGCATAACATTGCACTTAAAAGTCCTCCTTTACCCAAAAAAAAGAAAAAAAAAAAAAAAAACAAAGAATGAGGGACATTGAAAGGACCTGCTTTTTGCACCTCTACCACCGCCGCCCGCCTCCTCCTCCTCCTCTACCGCCTCCTCCTCAGTGGTGTTTTAGAAAGAATGGTGACAAACATGGGAAGCTGAGGAATTTCCACCCTCAAGTCTACAGCCACAATTCTCCTTCTGTCACCAACATTGCACACCGGTGTCTGCTGTGTTCTTACATCTGCACTTGAACAGCAGATACCCTCACTCCTTTCAGTGCGTACAGGGAGGATTATAAAGATCTATATGCATAACATTGCACTTAAAAGTCCTCCTTTACCCAAAAAAAAGAAAAAAAAAAAAAAACAAAGAGTGAGGGACATTGAAAGGACCTGCTTTTTGCACCTCTACCACCGCCGCCACCTCCCTCCTCCTCCTCTACCCGCCTCCTCCTCAGTGGTGTTTTAGAAAGAATGGTGACAAACATGGGAAGCTGAGGAATTTCCACCCTCAAGTCTACAGCCACAATTCTCCTTCTGTCACCAACATTGCACACCGGTGTCTGCTGTGTTCTTACATCTGCACTTGAACAGCAGATACCCTCACTCCTTTCAGTGCGTACAGGGAGGATTATAAACATCTATATGCATAACATTGCACTGAAAAGTCCTCCTTGTCCCAAAAAAAAGAAAAAAAAAAAAAAAACAAAGAGTGAGGGACATTGCAAGGACCTGCTTTTTTGCACCTCTACCACCGCCGCCGCCTCCTCCTCCTCCTCTACCGCCTCCTCCTCCTCCTCTACCGCCTCCTCTTCCTTGGCAGAAACTTCCTGGCCAAATGGCTCTGCGTGCCCCTGGCTAGGGCATGGTGGTAGCAATGGTGGTGAGCCCAGCGATGTCAGGAGCAGTTGCAAGGGACCAGGTGTGCAAAGGTGGCTTCCTGGGTAGGGTCGGGTGGTGAGCGCTGCTCACCGCTCCTAGTTCTAGTTCCATTTGACACCCGGCAGGACCACGTCTCCGTGGCCCTGTAAGGCAGCAGCTGGCCGGTCCCAGCATCTTCATGACCCTGTGTGATGCGTTGCCTGTCCCCTGATTGGCTGCCTAGTGATTGTTAGGTGTTTTGCAAGTGGCTTGTCATCAATAGTGGGTGTGTCTTCTCCTCCCTATATAAGGGCCAAAGGGTGGCAGTGGGAGGCAGAGAGTTGGAGACGGGAGATGGCAGATGCTACTTCAACTGGCAGTGTCAGAATAGGAGAGGTAGCGGTGGTGGTGGAGGAGGAGGAGGTGGTGGAGGTGGAGGAGGTGGTGGAGGGAGGAGGAGGAGAAGGAGGAGGTGGTGGAGGAGGGGGAAGATAAGGAGGCGGTGGAGGAGGAGGAGGAGGAGGCGGTGGAGGAGGAGGAGGCGGTGGAGGAGGAGGAGGCCGTGGAAGAGGTGGAGGAGGTGGTGGCTGTGGAGGAGGCTCTGGTGGAGGAGGAGGCGGTGGAGGAGGTTGAGGAGGCGGTGGAGGAGGAGGAGGAGGCGGTGGAGGAGGAGGAGGCCGTGGAGGAGGAGAAGGCTGTGGAGGAGGTGGAGGAGGTGGTGGCGGTGGAGGAGGAGGCGGTGGAGGAGGTGCAGGAGGCGGTGGACGAGGAGAAAGAGGCAGTGGACGAGGAGGAAGAGGCAGTCTACAAGTAAGATTAGGCCATGGTGGATGACGTTGTGGATGAGGAGGAGGAGGCGGTGGAGGTGGAGGAGGAGGAGGAGGTGGTGGAGGGCTAGGTGGTGGAGGAATCATAGGATCATTAGTGTTGGAGGAGACCTTCAAGTTTGTGCCACAAGTGAAGCCTCAGAAATCCTCAAATCCCTCCGCTGCACCTCAGGGCATTGCCTCAGTGCATCTTCAGTCTTGGGGACAGCATTTGGAATTGAGGCAGGGGTTGGCAGGAGCATCCTTTGTGAGGGACCTAAGACCCCAGCAAGGCTCTTGGGGCATCAATTGCCAATTCCTTTTCACTGAAGATGAGCATGGAAATGTGGTGTTTTAGAAAGAATGGTGACAAACATGGGAAGCTGAGGAATTTCCACCCTCAAGTCTACAGCCACAATTCTCCTTCTGTCACCAACATTGCACACCGGTGTCTGCTGTGTTCTTACATCTGCACTTGAACAGCAGATACCCTCACTCCTTTCAGTGCGTACAGGGAGGATTATAAAGATCTATATGCATAACATTGCACTGAAAAGTCCTCCTTGTCCCAAAAAAAAGAAAAAAAAAAAAAAAAAAACAAAGAGTGAGGGACATTGAAAGGACCTGCTTTTTGCACCTCTACCACCGCCGCCGCCTCCTCCTCCTCCTCTACCCGCCTCCTCCTCCTCCTCTACCGCCTCCTCTTCCTTGGCAGAAACTTCCTGGCCAAATGGCTCTGCGTGCCCCTGGCTAGGGCATGGTGGTAGCAATGGTGGTGAGCCCAGCGATGTCAGGAGCAGTTGCAAGGGACCAGGTGTGCAAAGGTGGCTTCCCGGGTAGGGTCGGGTGGTGAGCGCTGCTCACCGCTCCTAGTTCTAGTTCCATTTGACACCCGGCAGGACCACGTCTCCGTGGCCCTGTAAGGCAGCAGCTGGCGGGTCCCAGCATCTTCATGACCCTGTGTGATGCGTTGCCTGTCCCCTGATTGGCTGCCTAGTGATTGTTAGGCGTTTTGCAAGTTGCTTGTCATCAATAGTGGGTGTGTCTTCTCCTCCCTATATAAGGGCCAAAGGGTGGCAGTGGGAGGCAGGGAGTTGGAGACGGGAGACGGCAGATGCTACTGCAACTGGCAGTGTCAGAATAGGAGAGGTAGCGGTGGTGGTGGAGGAGGAGGTGGTGGAGGTGGAGGAGGTGGTGGAGGAGGAGGAGGAGAAGGAGGCGGTGGAGGAGGAGGAGGAGGAGGCGGTAGAGGAGGAGTAGGAGGAGGAGGAGGCGGTGGAGGAGGCGTAGGAGGCGGTGGAGGAGGAGGAGGAGGAGGAGGAGGCGGTGGAGGAGGAGGAGGAGGCGGTGGAGGAGGAGGAGTCCATGGAGGAGGAGGAGGCTGTGGAGGAGGTGGAGGCCGTGGAGGAGGTGGAGGAGGCGGTGGCGGTGCAGGAGGCTCTGGTGGAGGAGGAGGCGGTGGAGGAGCTGGAGGTGGCGGTGGACGAGGAGAAAGAGGCAGTGGACGAGGAGGAAGAGGCAGTCTACAAGTAACATTAGGCCGTGGTGGAGGACGTTGTGGATGAGGAGGAAGAGGCGGTGGAGGTGGAGGAGGTGGTGGATGAGGAGGAGGAGGTGGAGGAGGACGAGGAGAAGGAGGCAGTAGAGGAGGAGGAGGACGAGGCGGTAAAGGAGGAGGAGGCCGTGCAGGAGGAGCAGGCCGTGGTGGTGGAGGAGGCTCTGGTGGAGGAGGAGGCGGTGGAGGAGGTGGAGGAGGCGGTGGACGAGGAGGAAGAGGCAGTCTACAAGTAAGATTAGGCCGTGGTGGAGGACGTTGTTGATGAGGAGGAGGAGGCGGTGGAGGTGGAGGAGGAGGCGGTGGAGGTGGGGGAGGAGGCGGTGGGGGAGGAGGAGGCGGTGGAGGAGGAGGAGGCGGTGGAGGAGGAGGAGGCCGTGGAGGAGGAGGACGCCGTGGAGGAGGAGGAGGAGGCGTTGGCGGTAGAGGAGACTCTGGTGGAGGAGGATGTGTAGGAGGTGTTGGACGAGGAGAAAGAGACAGTGGACGAGGAGGAAGAGGCAGTCTACAAGTAAGATTAGGCCGTGGTGGAGGACGTTGTGGATGAGGAGTAGGAGGCGGTGGAGGTGGAGGAGGAGGAGGAGGTGGTGGAGGAGGAGGAGGAGGTGGAGGAGGACGAGGAGAAGGAGGCAGTAGAGGATGAGGAGGACGAGGCGGTGGAGGAGGAGGAGGCCGTGCAGGAGGAGCAGGCCGTGGTGGTGGAGGAGGCTCTGGTGGAGGAGGAGGCGGTGGAGTAGGTGGAGGAGGCGGTGGACGAGGAGGAAGAGGCAGTCTACAAGTAAGATTAGGCCGTGGTGTAGGACGTTGTGGACGAGGATGAGGAGGCGGTGGATGAGGAGGAGGCCGTGGTGGAGGAGGAGGCCGTGGGGAGGAGGAGGAGGCCGTGGAGGAGGAGGAGGCCGTGGAGGAGGAGGAGGCTGTGGAGGAGGAGGAGGCTGTGGAGGAGGAGGAGGCTGTGGAGGAGGAGGTGGCCGTGGAGGAGGAGGAGGCCATGGAGGAGGTGGAGGAAGCGGGTGGCGGTGAAGGAGGCTCTGGTGGAGGAGGAGGCGGTGGAGGAGGTGGAGGAGGCAGAGGACGAGGAGGAAGAGGCAGTGGACGAGGAGGAAGAAGCAGTCTACAAGTAAGATTAGGCCGTGGTGGAGGACATTGATGAGGAGGAGGAGGCGGTGGAGGTAGAGGAGGAGGCGGTGGAGGTGGGGGATGAGGCGGTGGGCGAGGAGGAGGCGGTGGAGGAGGAGGAGGCCGTGGAGGAGGAGGAGGCCGTGGAGGAGGAGGAGGCCGTGGAGGAGGTGGAGGAGGCGTTGGCGGTAGAGGAGACTCTGGTGGTGGAGGATGTGTAGGAGGCGTTGGACGAGGAGGAAGAGACAGTGGACGAGGAGGAAGAGGCAGTCTACAAGTAAGATTAGGCCGTGGTGAATGACGTTGTGGATGAGGAGGAGGAGGCGGTGGATGAGGAGGAGGCCGTGGAGGAGGACGAGGCTGTGGAAGAGGAGGAGGAGGAGGCGGTGGAAGAGGAGGAGGAGGCGGTGGAGGAGGAGGAGGCCGTGGAGGAGAAGGAGGCCGTGGAGGACGTGGAGGAGGCGGTGGCGGTGGAGGAGGCTCTGGTGGAGGAGGAGGCGGTGGAGGAGCTGGAGGTGGCGGTGGACGAGGAGAAAGATGAAGTGGACGAGGAGGAAGAGGCAGTCTACAAGTAAGATTAGGCCGTGGTGGAGGACGTTGTGGATGAGGAGGAGGAGGCGGTGGAGGTGGAGGAGGAGGAGGAGGTGGTGGAGGACTAGGTGGTGGAGGAATCATAGGATCATTAGTGTTGGAGGAGACCTTCAAGTTTGTGCCACAAGTGAAGCCTCAGAAATCCTCAAATCCCTCCGCTGCACCTCAGGGCATTGCCTCAGTGCAGCTTCAGTCTTGGGGACAGCATTTGGAATTGAGGCAGGGGTTGGCAGGAGCATCCTTTGTGAGGGACCTAAGACCCCAGCAAGGCTCTTGGGGCATCAATTGCCAATTCCTTTTCACTGAAGATGAGCACGGAAAAGTGGTGTTTTAGAAAGAATGGTGACAAACATGGGAAGCTGAGGAATTTCCACCCTCAAGTCCACAGCCACAATTCTCCTTCTGTCACCAACATTGCACACCGGTGTCTGCTGTGTTCTTACATCTGCACTTGAACAGCAGATACCCTCACTCCTTTCAGTGCGTACAGGGAGGATTATAAAGATCTATATGCATAACATTGCACTTAAAAGTCCTCCTTGTCCCAAAAAAAAAAGAAAAAAAAAAAAAAACAAAGAGTGAGGGACATTGCAAGGACCTGTTTTTTTGCACCTCTACCACCGCCGCCGCCTCCTCCTCCTCCTCTACCGCCTCCTCTTCCTTGGCAGAATCTTCCTGGCCAAATGGCTCTGCGTGCCCCTGGCTAGGGCATGGTGGTAGCAATGGTGGTGAGCCCAGCGATGTCAGGAGCAGTTGCAAGGGACCAGGTGTGCAAAGGTGGCTTCCTGGGTAGGGTCGGGTGGTGAGCGCTGCTCACCGCTCCTAGTTCTAGTTCCATTTGACACCCAGCAGGACCACGTCTCCGTGGCCCTGTAAGGCAGCAGCTGGCGGGTCCCAGCATCTTCATGACCCTGTGTGATGCGTTGCCTGTCCCCTGATTGGCTGCCTAGTGATTGTTAGGTGTTTTGCAAGTTGCTTGTCATCAATAGTGGGTGTGTCTTCTCCTCCCTATATAAGGGCCAAAGGGTGGCAGTGGGAGGCAGGGAGTTGGAGACGGGAGACGGCAGATGCTACTGCAACTGGCAGTGTCAGAATAGGAGAGGTAGCGGTGGTGGTGGAGGAGGAGGTGGTGGAGGTGGAGGAGGTGGTGGAGGAGGAGGAGGAGAAGGAGGCGGTGGAGGAGGAGGAGGAGGCGGTGGAGGAGGAGGAGGCCGTGGAGGAGGAGGAGGCCGTGGAGGAGGTGGAAGAGGCAGTGGCGGTGGAGGAGGCTCTGGTGGAGGAGGAGGCGGTGGAGGAGGTGAAGAAGGCAGTGGACGAGGTGAAAAGGCAGTGGACGAGGAGGAAGAGGCAGTCTACAAGTAAGATTAGGCCGTGGTGGAGGACGTTGTGGATGAGGAGGAGGAGGCGGTGGAGGTGGAGGAGGAGGAGGAGGTGGTGGAGGACTAGGTGGTGGAGGAATCATAGGATCATTAGTGTTGGAGGAGACCTTCAAGTTTATGCCACAAGTGAAGCCTCAGAAATCCTCAAATCCCTCCGCTGCACCTCAGGGCATTGCCTCAGTGCAGCTTCAGTCTTGGGGACAGCATTTGGAATTGAGGCAGGGGTTGGCAGGATCATCCTTTGTGAGAGACCTAAGACCCCAGCAAGGCTCTGGGGGCATCAATTGCCAATTCCTTTTCACTGAAGTTGAGCATGGAAAAGTGGTGTTTTAGAAAGAATGGTGACAAACATGGGAAGCTGAGGAATTTCCACTCTCAAGTCTACAGCCACAATTCTCCTTCTGTCACCAACACTGCACACCGGTGTCTGCTGTGTTCTCACACCTGCATTTGATCAGCAGATACCCTCACTCCTTTCAGTGCGTACAGGGAGGATTATAAAGAACATTGCACTCAAAATCCTCCTTGTCCCAAAAAAAAGAAAAAAAAAAAACCAAAGAGTGAGGGACATTGCAAGGACCTGGTTTTTTGCACCTCTACCACCGACGCCGCCTCCTCCTCCTCCTCGACCGCCTCCTCTTCCTTGGCAGAAACTTCCTGGCCAAATGGCTCTGCGTGCCCCTGGCTAGGGCATGGTGGTAGCAATGGTGGTGAGCCCAGCGATGTCAGGAGCAGTTGCAAGGGACCAGGTGTGCAAAGGTGGCTTCCCGGGTAGGGTCGAGTGGTGAGCGCTGCTCACCGCTCCTAGTTCTAGTTCCATTTGACACCCGGCAGGACCACGTCTCCGTGGCCCTGTAAGGCAGCAGCTGGCGGGTCCCAGCATCTTCATGACCCTGTGTGATGCGTTGCCTGTCCCCTGATTGGCTGCCTAGTGATTGTTAGGCGTTTTGTAAGTGGCTTGTCATCAATAGTGGGTGTGTCTTCTCCTCCCTATATAAGGGCCAAAGGGTGGCAGTGGGAGGCAGAGAGTTGGAGACGGGAGACGGCAGATGCTACTGCAACTGGCAGTGTCAGAATAGGAGAGGTAGCGGTGGTGGAGGAGGAGGAGGTGGTGGAGGTGGAGGAGGTGGTGGAGGAGGAGGAGGAGAAGGAGGCGGTGGAGGAGGAGGAGGAGGCGGAGGTGGAGGTGGAGGAGGAGGAGGCGGTGGAGGAGGAGGAGGCCGTGGAGGAGGAGGAGGCCGTGGAGGAGGAGGAGGCCGTGGAGGAGGAGGAGGCCGTGGAGGAGGTGGAGGAGGCGGTGGCAGTGGAGGAGGCTCTGGTGGAGGAGGTGGCGGTGGAGGAGGTGGAGGAGGCGGTGGACGAGGAGAAAGGGGCAGTGGACGAGGAGGAAGAGGCAGTCTACAAGTAAGATTAGGCCGTGGTGGAGGACGTTGTGGATGAGGAGGAGAAGGCGGTGGAGGTGGAGGAGGAGGAGGAGGAGGTGGTGGAGGATTAGGTGGTGGAGGAATCATAGGATCATTAGTGTTCGAGGAGACCTTCAAGTTTGTGCCACAAGTGAAGCCTCAGAAATCCTCAAATCCCTCCGCTGCACCTCAGGGCATTGCCTCAGTGCAGCTTCAGTCTTGGGGACAGCATTTGGAATTGAGGCGCGCGTTGGCACGAGCATCCTTTGTGAGGGACCTAAGACCCCAGCAAGGCTCTTGGGGCATCAATTGCCAATTCCTTTTCACTGAAGTTGAGCATGGAAAAGTGGTGTTTTAGAAGGAATTGTGACAGACATGGGAAGCTGAGGAATTTCCACCCTCAAGTCTACAGCCACAATTCTCCTTCTGTCAACAGCACTGCACACCGGAGTCTGCTGTGTTCTCACATCTGCACTTGAACAGCAGATACCCTCACTCCTTTCAGTGTTATAAGGAGGATTATAAAGACCTAGCAGCATAACATTGCACTCAAAAGTCCTCGTTGTCACAAAAAAATAAATAAATAAATAAAGAGTTGGGGAGATTGCCAAGACCTATTTTTTTCTTTTAGACCAGAAAACTGATTAGGAATTGGTTGATGTTTTTAACAAGTACACTCATTTAAAAATAAAATGTGTTTGTTGAGACAACAAATGTGGCTGTTGATTTGAAAATGGGCAACATTGAATAGAGATATATGCCACACTTGTGACTCTTGATTTTGATGCACATGTAGGATAAAGCTCGCTATGCAAAGAGCCTTCTCTTATTGATGGAGGCAGCCATTCATAGTTGTTGATGAACCTGAGCTGGGCACTGGGTACTGAAAGCATGAGCTACACTGGACTTGCAGCCTAAATGGTGCCCTTGAGATTTTACCATATGAGAATGATTTCTTCACCAGACGTATGCCCTCAGAATAACATAATTAGAGCTGTTGGGATGGTGGGTTGGTCCTGACATCAGGAGCAGGAGTAGCAGTAGTGATAGATTCTTATTTTTTATTTTTAAAACAATTTTCTTCCCCTAGAGATCTTTCTTTTAGGAAGTCTCATCATGCTTCACCCATAAACTTGTCTGCACAGGTGCCCTGTGGAAAATTCAAGTAGCACCTCAATTTTATGCAACAGAAGCAGAAGCAAATGAACACAGGAGATGTGAGCTGGGACAAGTGCAGCTGAAGTCAGGTGCTCTGTTTCTTTGCCTTGTGCCTTAACCGCCTCACAAAAGCAAACTGGTCATCCTTTAAAGTTGCTTACAAAAACACACCTGTCCTCAAAACATCCATGATACTCATTCTGTCTTCAAAAGCCATGAAACCGGTCACCCAGTATTATTGCTCTCTGTTTTAAGCAGGGGAGTTGTCAGAGGTGAGAACGTACAGTTACCCAGCTTTCTTGGCTGCCATTACGTCCTCCTCCTCCTCCATGTGTCACGTGCTTGAATTTGAAAGAAGCTGAGCACCAAACTGTAGACCACAGCTGTCCAAGAATCAGGTGCCAGCATCTATACTTGGTGCTTAAAAATAGAGGCAGTCAAATTTATGGACAGTTTGGAGAGAAAAAAAAGAAAGACCCTTAAATGATAGCGCCTGAGAGTAAGTCAGTGTTCATGGCTGGTATAAGAGACCACTAAAAAGTTAGTCCAACCTATTAACCATTTCATCAGCTACTTAGATTCTGTAAACTGGCATGGCTGTGCTGAAATAGTGGTTTATGGTAGGTGTGAATCAGTCTCATTTCACCTCTAGCATTGCTGCTATTCTGGTTCTAGCCTACTTCTGTCAATGCCAGCAGGTTTTGTTCTTATATCTCCCTTTTCCTGGAGATCACATGACTTAAATTCCAGCCTCGCTGCCACTGGCCTTGCTTCTTCCCCAGCCAGGAGGTGCCAGCATTAGGTACAGAGAGGATGCAACCTCAGCCAATGTGAGATAGCTAAAGGTTTGGGTTAGAGATAGGGATGCCACAACCTCTACCTCTTTGGGTATAGATACAACATCTAGGAAACTAGATATGGATCATTTTCTTTCTAGTACTACTACAGGATGCACTGGAGAGACACAAGGTGTCAATTCACAGAGAAAGAGACAAATTTGCCCCTATGAATACACATCTATATTTCTGTAAGCTGTAAATTTGATTGAGTCAACAAGACTCATTTACAATCTCGCCTTAAGCATATACTGTGCAAGCTGAAATCCACAGTGATCTCCAGGTTAGCCTGGTTAATCCACCACTAGGAGAGGGAAGACAGTACAAGGAGGTGGAGGTCACTTCCAGAACAGCATGTAACCACCTAGCAAATGCCAGCTGGTAGCCACTTCATACTTTACCTCTCATTTAACACTAGAGGAGAGCTGCGGGCTGGTGTTAGATGGTGTCTGTTTAATCAGAGGAGGCATGCCAAACTAGCTCAGTGTTGATGGTCCCACTCATTAGCAGAGTCAGCAGAAGCTTTTGGGGAGCTGCAAGGAACAGAATTTGCCTGAGCATTGCATGAGCATAATGCTGGCTTAGTGTAAAAACCAAGGCTATGGTTTGGATTCAGCAAGTCCTTAGGCTCCTAATTTAAGCTTGTAGCTTCACTGATGGAAAGTTCAAATAAATAAGGCTGACAGATTTTGTGGTGTTTCCTCTCGTTGGAAGAATTGGAACTGAAATGATGGCACCATGGATATCAGAGAGGTCAGAGCAGGGCAAAAAGTCTTAGGGCAAAAGAATGGGAAGACTGGAAAGAAGAAAGGTTAAGTGGTTTGGATAAAGGACAGCTGATTAAATATGGGTGTCATGGGGAGAGGCAAATGGAGAAAGGTAAAAGGGCACAGGAATGGAGAGAAGAGGGATGTGGAAGAGGTGATGGGGCTTCAAATATGCTAGGAGGAAATGTCTGAATTCAAGACCTGCTAGGAGGATAGGGGTGACATTTAGAGCAGCAGAGACCTATTAAGGGTAATAGAGAGATTATTTTATATTATTTGGTTTCTACTGACAAAGTAAGATGAGCTTGGTGAACTCGGTGAACTGCAGACTCTATTTTGGATTGTAATTTTTACAGTGAACCTCACTCTGTGGCACAATCTCTTTTCTGGGTTAGAATATTCAGCCAATGTATTGTTGAAACGCAAGCTGAGAGGCCACTGTGAAACCACAAAGAGTCACCAGTTTTGACATTCCTGCGCACTCATCATTTGCTGCCCACAGCAGATTTTCTGGATAAATGCTTCTCCTTGGAGAAGGGGCTGGAAGCTCCCTATCAGTGTTATATATTAACATGGCATGGTATTTCTTCAGGGGTGAAAGGGTAGGTTAGCTACTGACACATAAATCCAGGCTGGACTAAGAAATTACTCTCCAGGCCTCTATTTCCCAAAACCGACTGAACACAGATAAGGTGAAGTTTCTCTGAACAATGTTATTTTGCAAAACTGTGTAACTCCCTGTTGCTTTCTTAAGAATAAAAAAAATTATGGTTAAAAAATGCGTCAAAATCTATGTCTTATTTTGTTTTCTTAGTTTCATCACAGTAATATTTGCTTTGGTTTCTAATCAGATGTGGTTCCTGTACCCTCATATTCATTACTTTCATCTGCTTCATTCAGTATAATTTTTCTGGTTGAAGACTAAGGCTATGCATCAGCAACAAGTATTTTTATTCTTGACCTCGTCCTCTTTGCATAGTCACTTTATCCTTCCTCGTTAAGTTATTTACTTGTATGAAAAACTTTCTTTTCTAAAAATTAATTTTCCAGATGAACATCACATTATGTCTACAAACCCTTGAAGAAGAATTTTCTTTGACAATCTATCTCCTTATTCATCACTTATATTCAGTAACATTGTGACTGTTGATCCTGGTAGCCACATAGAGCTTTTATTCCTCTTGGGGTGCAATTTCCATGACCGCTGTGCATCCCTCACAGCAATTCTGGGCTTCTTTCACATCCAGTTCCCTCACTGCTACAGTCCACTTCAAAGACTTCTCTCATTTCCTTTATTTATTTGTTTGTTTGTTTCCCTTTTGAAGCAAAACCTCCAAGTACTGTACAGACCTATTTTTATTCAGCTTCCTGCTTCTTTTATATGTAAGCAAATTATGATCACATGCTCCAAAGTTATTTTTAATGACCACCTGCTCTATGACTTAACTGCTATTTACAACGAACAAATCTTTTGTAGGCTCAGTGACTGTTTTGTGAAGGAATTTGTTCTGTCATGTTGAGACTTATAGGCCTAAGCACCACTACGATTATCAGAGATTATTCTCCAGTCATTAAATGTGAAACAAGTTTCCCATGGTAGCATAGCTCCTACTGGGATTTATCACCCAGTATTAGCACTCTCTCTACATATCCAATTATGAACTGGAGTGGTTCACAGTTGTCTCTGAGCTGCACCAAAAAAAGGCACCGCTTTTGAATTTTTTTGGCAATTTCACCTATTATACTATTTTTGTTCTTCATTTCTATCTGTCCTGAATGGCAGGATATTTTAATACCAGGGATGACTGGTATTCTACCATATTTCTGTTACTTGCAGGATAACTAGTTTCCACTTCATATTAGTTGTTCATATTTATTTCATACAAATATCTGGAAGGGAGTTAAAAACATAACGGAGCCAAAGGCTCCCTAATAGTAGCAGCTAATATAAAAAAGGGCAATGGCAGCATGCTGAAGCTTGGTGAGGTTCTATCTCAGTGCCCTCTGGTGTCACCCCCTTCCCAGGACTGAGCCCGACATACCTTTGGCTGCCTGCCTTGTCTGCTGTAATTCTCTTACCACAATTACTATATTCTTCCCCTTGTTGTCTAGACTTCTGCCCATTGATACCCCTTTATCTGTCATGATACACCTATTTAACTGTTTTTTGTATTCCTGTGTACAAAAATAGGTACACTGCTCTCTCCCAGCAGTTGCATCATCGTCAAAGAGATCTTTTGCATGTGATACATACACTGTAAAATTACATTTACTAGCTAGCTCAGTAAGATGCACAACATTTTACCGGAGCTGTTTCCTTTAGCCAGGCCAGTCCAGCATGCAGTGTGTTGCAGCTTTGGAGACTGGAAAAGAGCCCCAGCTTCTGCAGACCTCTGAAGGGATTTGATTACACAAAGCTGTTAGGAGTGGCTTGCTGCTCAGGAGGACAAACTTTGTCGCAACTACTGTGTTCAAGCCACTCCAGAGGCAGTAAGCCATGACTCATTTCACAGACCCAACTTCCCCCAGCTCCTGTGCATAAAAAGCTACCGGCCAAATCATCTCCTTTAGGCTTGAAATGCAGTTTTGGCCCCACTGGTGCAGCAGGGAGAATTAATATTCCCTGTGAGGCTTTTCTAAGTGGGACTGGAGTGGTTAATGAGGATGGGATGGGGATGCAAGGGATAAGTGCATATCAAGAATTAATTGGAACAAACTGGGGTGGTTTCACTGCTGAGCAGGTGTCTGTCCAGCACAAATCCTGCTTGGGCTGGGCTTCAGGAAGTTGTATTGGAAGAGATGGAGAGATTGCTATCGTGTTTGCTGCGCATGCGTACACATGGTTATAGCAGGCCTCAGCAGGTCTAGGTTGTGTTACTGCAGGGCTTGAAAGACAGAAGAGAGGAACAGACCACCAGAGGAAAAAAAAATGCCATTTTCTCCCAGTACATCTGAAAGATGTGAAAAAAGGCAGCAGTTAAAATGTCATCAGAGCTCATCCATTCTCTCTCTAACAGGTGTGCTCAGGCTTGTTTTTTTTTTCCATGATGTTTTTTTCCCATGAAGCAAGGGCTGACTTGGCAGCTTGTGGCTCCACAGTCACCGAGCAAAACAGCTCCCATGTGCTTCATGGCAGTTAGAGAAGGATCCACAGGGAAAAAAAAAAATACAGCTTCAAGCTCCAAACTTCTCGCAAAACTAAAATCTTCTAAAAAGCAAGCGTACAGAGATGCAGCAGCTTTCACGGGGTGCTCAGTGAGCCAAGGGTGGTGAGAAAGGCTGACATAGAATTGACTCTTAAAAAGGTATCCAGCAAAAGCAGCTTTTCTTTGGGGTTTGGGGATGCTCCTTGATCCCATTTCCCTGCTGTCTCAAGCCTTCAGCGTTATGCCCTCCTGTTAAGATTCCTGTGCTTGGTAAAGAAAGAGTTAACAGGCTTAATGGTGTTGTGCTTTTTTTTTTCTTTTTCCTTCTGCTTTGCCAGAGTGAAAGTGAAATTAAAACCACGAGTGCTGCTAGCAGTCTGCGGCAGGGGCTGATTGCCGTAAATTTTTCTGCGTTTCAGCCGGCTGGAAGCCCTTCCCTGGGTTCAACATGATCAGAGAGCTCATCCTGTGCTGCTGCGTGCTGGCTCTGCATGCGGGTGAGTCGGGGCTGGATCCTGCGCTTCCACCCCCCAAAGGCTGCACCCTCAGCAGGGCTGGGAGAACAGCCTGGAAGAGGTTCATGCATTAAACTGTTTCTCTTCCCTCCCTAAAGGGCCAGCGGAAGATCCCACAACAGTGCCTCAGTTTCGCAGGGTGGATATCGTCCTGGGCTGCTCCTACGTGTGGGATGGAGGATTGCTGCATGGCTTCGGTGGCTCGCTCTCCAAGCACCCTGCTACCCTAGTGCTAAGGGGTATCAGCCTCACAGACGACGGGAGCTTGGGAGATGTAACTGACTACGAAGTCCCACAGGGAAATCCTGACTCCTCTCCTCCCATCATCTTTGAAGCCTCAGGTGAGTGGGAGAGCTGGGGTATGAGAGCTGCCTCCAGGGTTTTGACTGTTCACATGCACCAGGCTTGTACAAAAGATCCCTTGCCAAAAACAACTGAGTAATTATGTCATTGTGTGTTGTTATTGCAACCTTAAAGAGCATTCCTATCTTTTGTCTTTGCTAATATCAGCGTCTTGGTAAGTGTGCATGAAGCCGAGCTGTCCCTCTCAGAAGGCCAGTAGCAGGTACTGGGAAGCATGTAGGTCACTTATGGGTGGTCATGTAAGATGCTTATGCCTACACGTAAGCCCGTGCTTTGATCAAAAATACACACAGCCTGTCCCTATATCCAGCCACTCCTGCCTTCTTGCCACACTTTCTTTCCTTAATTGAGATGCTTCAGTGTTCCCTTTGTGTCTGGCCCCAAAAGAATAAACATTGCAAGTCTTCACTGGGTAGATCACATACACAGCTTACTTTTTTGAGCTAGCTGAGGGGAATCAGTTCTGCTTATTCTCCTTTCCTAGCAGCTTCCTTTGCTCATAGCAAACTCTGTGCAGGAGGAAATACAACTAGCAGACTGAGGGATGTAAAGAAATCACAACTAGCCTCTCATATTCTTTACTGGCCTTAATAAGCCTAGCCTTGCATTTCTGCACCCTGACTGACCTTCACAGCACATCTCATCAATTTACTTTGCCTTCCTTTTGGACCCGGATGGCTAAATCTCCTTCTCTCTCCTCACAGCCCAGTCGGTGTCCATCCCACATGCAGAGGCCCTGCTGCACATGGACTGCAACGGGGAGGAGGTGAGCTGTGAGGTCTCCCTGTACAGCTCCCGGTGGGACGGCGAGGGGCCCTGCCGAGCCTCCTGGTTCATGGCCACTCTGCGGCTCTCCAGTGGGATCAGCATCGCCCTGGTGCTCAGAGGACCCTGCCCTGGCGGACAGGAGGAGGAGGGACACGATGCAGTGCTGCACCCAAAGCTGAGGATTCCTATGAGCAAGGAAGGGACGTTGCTGACCACAGGTGACCAGGTGGCTGGGGGTATCCCCACAGCACTGAGGGACATGAAGAAGGGGAGGCTTCCACCCTAAGAGCCCTATGACCCACCTCTCATCAGGCCCTGAGGGCTGCCAGAGGAGTTGCTTAGGAAAAGACAGGTTGTGCAGACCCCTTTTATAAAGGTCCTTCCTCGGGGACAGTCTTGCCACCCCCTGTGCCTCCTCTCTGAGTTTCCAATGCCCTGTCCCCTGAGGATAGCACAGAGTCACAGAGTGGCTGAGGTGGGCAGGCCCCTCTGGGCCATTGCTCCAGCAGGGACACCCAGAGTAGGTTGCCCAGAGCCATGTCCAGTCAGCTTTTCAAGATCTCCGAGGAGGGAGACTCAAGCATGTGCTTCAAGACCATGGCATGCACTTGGTGTCCACCTGTTTGTCCACCTACTAACCCCACTGGGCTGGTTTCCTCCAGTTCTTCAGCCCACGTGACCCCTAGGGCACCACATAAGGTGCCACCTCTGTGTGAGGACACCACTGCCCGCGCTTCCCACCTGAGGGTGCCTTTTTTAACCACATCTGTTTAACTCCCTGCTTGTCTGTATCCTTCTTTCTGTTTCTAGTTGAATTTCAATCATCATCAAGCAACACTTCCCTGCGCACACGTCTCGGCGGCTCTGTTACGCTCGACTGCCGCTTTGCCTTGGCCCCCAGCTCCGTGCTGTCCTCCCTGGAGTGGAGGAGGCAGCACCGAGGCAGAGGCCAGAGCATTTACCAGTACCAGGTGGGGAGCACAGGCCCTGCAATGCAGCCGAAAGTCCACGTGGACATGGCACAACTGGGGAGTGGAGACGCATCACTGAGCCTGCAAGGAGCAACTGTGGATGACGAAGGGATGTACATCTGTCTGGTGTCCACTGCACAGCACCAGGCCCAGCACAACATCCAGCTGCTTGTGACTGGTGAGGAAGGCAAATCCCTGGGGGTTACAGAAGTCCCGTGTTCCCAGGCACTGAAACTTCACTCAGCACCTTTACTCTGTTGCACCCAACACACATTGTCACAGGCAGCTTGTGGGTGGATGGCACTCGTGTTGCCTGCTAACAGTTACTAAGTCTAATCCCTGTTTTTCCCTCTCCAGAGCCCCCAAGGGTCCGTGTGCTTCCATCAGTGGTGTCATTCGAGAACGATGAAACAATTACACTGTCCTGCATCATTGCTGGCTATTACCCCCTGGATGTCTCGGTGAGCTGGACACAGAGGTCTCCTGAGCATGAAGCAGAAATTCGTCTCTCAGACACGCGTTTCTCCAGTCACCGGCAAAGCCAGGACGGCACCTACAGCATCACCTCCTACCTCAGCCTCAGCTCCACCACAGCACAAGCACCAGCCACCTACACCTGCCATGTTTCACACGTGGCTCTAGAGGAGCCCATCTCTGTTAGTGCCCATCTGAAGGCACCAGGTAAGTGCCAGGGGCGGAGGGACAAGTCCTTTGTCCTGCCTGGACCTCCTACCACCTCATCACCCACCACAAGGATTAAAATCTCTGAAATGCACCACACTTGCCTGTTTCTTCCTGCTCTCCTTCTGGTGTCCTCTTGTATTCATCTTCTCTTCCCATCTGCTTTCAATCTCTTAGCCTGCATATCAGCCCCTGAAGATTTTTCAGGGAGCAAGTATCTAATTTCCTTGAGGGGAAAAGAAATTTTATGACCGAAAGATAAGCAACAGAGCAAAAGTTTGTAGCACGTGGGCTGGAGCCCACTTGGACAGACACAAGAGAACAGCCATGACCCAAGGAGTTAGGTGCCTAGCTGGAGATGATGTTCAGCTGGAGGCTGAAGCTGCTCAGGAGCTGTAGTCCCAGCAGTGCAACGAGTGCTTCTCCCCTTTGGAGCTGATGTGCAGTTGCTGCTCTTCTTGCTCTCCTTCCTAATGGGTCATTGCTTCTATGTATCCTTCTGACCCAGCAGGGAAAAGCAAGCAATGCTGCCGTTTAACAAATTACGACACATCAGTCTAGCCAGTATAACTGGCCCTGTGTCTGTGGCTTTAGTGCACGTGTTTCGTGTCACATTGGCGTATCTGACTAGAGCACGTGCTGTGTGGGCTTGTTGAACTGTGACAACTCACTGTCTGCTCAGCTGCTCAAGTGAGTGTAACATCCCTGATGTGTAACATCAGTGTAACATCCTCTTCCTCTACAGAGCACAAGGGATGGGAAGGACTGATGGGGGTGCTCATTGCCACTGCCATTTTCATTGCTGTCCTCTTCGCTGTGCTCAGACGGAAAAGAGCAGGTAGGAGGTTAAGCACCGAGCCACTTCCCTGGTATGGGAGATGGAGCAAGGGACATCTTCCTTAAATTGGCAGCTCGGTGCCACTGGTGGAGAGGTCCTGCTGCCCTCTCCCTTTCCTCCCTTGCCCCTGCAGTGTGCAGGGCTACCATCCCATAGCTGCAGTCCTCCTGCCCTTCCAATGCCTCTTGGCAGGGCAAGGATGCAGTGCTCTTCTCCATTCACTTCTGGTGGATCCCTGCACAGGGTGATGTTCTGTACCACTTTGGTCTTACTGAATCTTAGGTGTGTTTTTTTTTTCTTTTTCTTCTTTTTTTTCCCCCTCTTATTTTCAGCTAAGCCAAAGTTTGAGCAACTTCTAACAGTTTTGGAGTAAAAGAAGCTCATGTCACCCACCCGCCCTCCTTTGTCTCCCTTCTCTTGACACATCCTGCTCAGGAGAGCCAGTCTTGTCCAAATATTGGATGAAAGCTATTGGTCAGTATGGGAACAGCAGGACTGCCCTTGCTGGAAGAGCTGAGTGGCCATTCAGAGACAGAGGCTGAAAAGAAACATTGGAAAATATGCCTTCATCTCAGGAGGGCAACACTGACAGGCTCAGCTCTTGGCTGGGATGCCGTGTCAGATGGAACATGCATGCATTTTTAGAAATTACCCTTTTTCAATTTCAGGGAAAAATAGTTTGTATATATATATATATAAGTGCTTGTATTACTGTATTTGTGCATGTGTCTGTATAGATATGTGTATGTACATGTACATGTTGTAAATAGGTATGTGTCTGCAAATGTGTGTAAGTACATTTGGGTAATATTAAGCTTTTTAAGTAAGATATTTATTTTTTATGTATGTATATGTTTTATCTGTAGCGTTGGACAAATAAGTAGGTACTTCAAAATTGGTACTTCAAAATGGTTAACCCTCAAACTGGGGTAAGTTATTGCTTAAACTGATTGCACGTCCAGCAATCAGAAAAATACGATGAAAATTCTCCATTGAAAAGTTACAGTATTTTTTTTAATAGAAATTTCACTGGCAGAAGTTTATAAGGTGGAAAAGATCTGCGGTTCTGTAGTTGTGAAAAAGATAGACTCACTTAAAAACTTTTTCTGCCTAACAGGGAATTTGAAGGTAACACTCAAAAATCTTGTATATAACCAATGGGAATAAATTAATTAATTAATTAATTAATTAATAGTAGAAGGAAGGTGTAAATGGAAAGAAAGTTAATGGTACACAAGTGAGAACTTATGAAGCATACATGAAACATACAGACTGATAAGGACTGCTCAAAATATCTGGGAAAAAATGGATTGCTGCAACTGCTAAAGGCTCTTGGAAGATTTTTTTCAAAATATGTTGGAATCCAAGAAATCCTAGCAACAACCTCTTAAGAGGTGGATATAGGTAAAGCTGTTAACAGAGAAGATTTCAGATGGAGACTTTTTGATACAGAGAAGACAAATGTTGCAAAAAGTAGAATTATGTATCCAGATTACATGAGGAGAGTAGCAACTTTCTAATCTACCTGTGAAATAAGGAGGGTTTTTAACAGCTTTTATTAAGCTTAAGTATTTTCAGATCAGTAGGCCAAGACAATCTGCATCTCTACATCACAAAAGATTGGGCTGAGAAGGTCCAATGGAGTTAGATATTTAAACATTCTGGAATACTAGAGAAATGTCAAGGTATTGGAAGAGCAAATTGTGCCCGTGTTCATAGACAAAAAGTAAGACAACTACATGACTGTTAAATAGCAATAGTCATAGGTAAGACGGTGTGAAGCTAACACAAATCAGCTAACAACAGCTTCAAAAATGAAAATAACATTAATAATTTTGTATGTTGCTTTATTTTTTAAAAAGTTGTGAGAAAAATATCTCAATTCGTTGATTAAATAATACATTTGTTTGATAAAAATACTTCTGCAGATTTAAGAAACCAATGAATTTGTAAATCAGCAAGACATTCCTTAGAAAAAAATATATATATAGTGTATGTATGCATCATAATTTGCATCATGTGTATTAATTACTGCCTTAACAGACAAATGTCAAAGTTTAATTGTTCAAAAAGAAGTATCAGTCACTGCTGCAAGTGTGTGTCTCTGCAAGAACTGATGGTGATCCCAGTGCTTTTCCACATTTGGATCAGGAGATACAATTATAAAAATTATTGTCGATAAAAAATTGCAAATGGCAAGATAGGTAGCTAAAGTGGAGGGAGTCCTTTAGACCTACATAAGCCACTAGATGTTCAGCAATGCTCATCTGTTAAATTGACCATAATCAAACAAGACGAGATGCTCAGTAATCCTGGTGGCATCTCCCTGGGTACTGGACCACCACGCTGTCTCAATGCTCAATGATCTCAATGATCTGTCAGTCACTGTTAGTAAGCAGAATACCTTAGAGCGACCATTGGAAGAAGGTAACTGCTGGCAGAAGCAGCTTTTGCTTGTAGCATTTTTTTGATGCATACCTTCACTCCCAGAGCGTGCTAATCTGGAGCTTTTTGCACTGCCCAGTGTATTCAAAGCAACCCACAGATAAGGGATGAGTGTTTGGATGCAGGTATGTGGCAGCATAGCCAAGGAGGAAGGACAAACTGCCAGGAGCAGGAACCTTGTTTGGAGAAGTCCCTTCTCTTTGTGACTGAGAACACCGAGCTGGAAGCACAGCAAAAACCTGGAGCTGCCACAGCTGTCTGCAGTGCAGGTGCACACATTTAAAAATATATGTATGCTGAAAGCTTGGAGGTGGTACAGAGCTAAACGACAGGAACAATTAGGAAGCTCAGAAAATGCCTTCTGGGGAGGCATTTTGAGACATTGCTCTCGTCTTACTAAGACAGTTTCTCTTAACTACATTACAGAAGGTAGGGTACTGATGGCACCATAACCTGCAGAGAGATGCCCAGTGAGAACCAAAGGCCGCAAGTTACATTTAGGCATGTACAGAGCAGAATAAGATATAATGTACCCAGTGGTAAAGAGGATTGTCCTAGCTGCCTGTCAATAAAAATGGTAGACCATCTCACAAAGTCTTCAAATAAAGGACAGATTACTGTTCTGAACCTGTTCTTTAACCAAAACAGTTAATGACCTCAGTTAAAAGAGAGATTGGTCTCTTTATTTAACAAAATGCCCAGGCCTGTGTTGTGTGCAAAGCGTGAGCTGGTGATTTGTCTACTTTTTTGGCCCATAAAACAGCATAAAACAAAGAGAAAGTAATTGAAAGATGTAGGAGATGTATTAGGAGTGGTTGTATCCCTTGCAAGGAGAAATATACTGTGGCACTTGATTTTACTCGACAGCCTTTTCTCTGGTTCTCCCCACTTATGTCTCTGTATTACTGTGCCCCTGAAGTTTTCAAGCTGAATTTAAACCACAAAAAGTCAGACATACACCCTAAAGGAGAAAAAGTAATACTGATAAATAAAGTGATGCTATGTTTAACAAAAATGTTCCTTACATTTAAATATAAAACGCTTGTTACAGAAAATACCACCAAGAGACTAAAAGTTTGTCAAAGATAAACTTGATTGCATTATAAGGATATGAATAATTAATACTATATGTTCTGTGTCTCTGGGAGACAGCCACTCTGCCTTCCAAGGTCAAATGTGCAGTGGCCAAGTGCCACTTGGCATCAGTGCCTGCCCATGTGAACTGAGAAGTAGGAATCTCTTCGTCATCTGATTAGCTGCTAGTCAGACCAACCCGCTATAAGGTATGTGTCAATACAAAAAAAAAAAAAAAAAAGGCATTAAATGCAGAGGTTTTAAATTAGTTCTTTAGGAGAATTGTTTGATATAAGGTATGAAATTTGATAGGGATTTTGTCAACCTGCGAAACATAAGATGAAGTTCTCTGCACTCGAGTCAATACAGGACTGCTTAGGGGCTATGACTGTGTTGTATCATGAATAAAGACAAGCCAAAACTTCTAATTTGGTATTGAAAGATTTGTCACTGTGAGCAAAGCTGAGCACAAGACTATCACTTCCACATAGGTTCCCCTTGTTCAATTATGCCTCATTCAATTTAAGCTAGCAAAATTGACCCAGAGGTCTAACTACATTTGTTTAGATGCAGTTTATGAACATAGCTGAATTTTGGCTGGTATGCATCTCAAAGTGAACATGCATTAACTAGAAGGCATTTGTAAAGTATTTGAATTAAATTTGTGTTCACTTCAGCCTGGCAGTGTACATCATAATCCAGAGCAACTCAGGACATTTCTTCTCTGGAGCCAGACTGCAGCACGGGTGCCTTATTCAGTCAAAGCCCTTTTCTGGAAAATGGCAGACACATTATATGAGTGGTGACTCATGACCCTGAAGGACAGTGTGCAGGCCCTCACCAGCCCTCTCCAGCCACGCAGCTGCTGCCTGCATGCCACTGGAATTCAGTGTTCCCATTGCAAGGCACCACAGTAAGGACAGGCTGAGCAAAGGCTGCTTTTAAAATCATGGAGATGTCACTTTTGAAACATTTGAGAACGACATCTCTGAAAATATCAGGAGTCCACCCTCCCTGGGCGGTGCTCATCCTTACTTGTAATCACCAAGGCCATCACAGATCAGACTATCACAGTATCACAGTATCACAGATTTCTAGGTTGGAAGAGACCTCAAGATCATCGAGTCCAACCTCCGACCTAACACTAAGTACTCCACTAAACCATATCGCTAAGCTCTACATCTAAACGTCTTTTAAAGACCTCCAGGGATGGTGACTCCACCACCTCCCTGGGCAGCCCGTTCCAATGCTTAATAACCCTTTCGGTAAAGAAGTACTTCCTAACATCCAACCTAAAACTCCCCTGGCGCAACTTTAGCCCATTCCCCCTCATCCTGTCACCAGGCACGTAGGAGAACAGACCAACCCCCACCTCTTTACAGCCTCCTTTAAGGTACCTGTAGAGAGCGATAAGGTCGCCCCTGAGCCTCCTCTTCTCCAGGCTGAACAAGCCCAGCTCCCTCAGCCGCTCCTCGTAAGACTTGTTCTCCAGACCCCTCACCAGCTTGGTCGCCCTTCTCTGGACTCGCTCGAGCACGTCCATGTCCTTCCTGTAGCGAGGGGCCCAAAACTGAACACAGTACTCAAGGTGCGGCCTCACCAGAGCCGAGTACAGGGGCACAATCACTTCCCTAGACCTGCTGGCCACACTGCTTCTTATGCAGGCCAGGATGCTGTTGGCCTTCTTGGCCACCTGGGCACACTGCTGGCTCATATTCAGCCGACTATCAACCAATACTCCCAGGTCCCTCTCGGCCAGGCAGGTTTCCAGCCACTCATCTCCCAGCCTGTAGCGCTGCTTGGGGTTGTTGCGCCCCAGGTGCAGGACCCAGCACTTGGCCTTGTTGAACTTCATACAGTTGGCCTCAGCCCACCAGTCCAGCCTATCCAGATCCTCCTGCAGAGCCTTCCTGCCCTCGAGCAGATCGACACACGCACTTAGCTTGGTGTCATCTGCAAACTTACTGAGGGTGCACTGGACGCCCTCATCCAGATCATCGATAAAGATATTAAAGAGGACCGGCCCCAGTACCGAGCCCTGGGGGACACCACTAGTGACCGGCCTCCAACCAGATTTGACTCCATTCACCACAACTCTCTGGGCCCGGCCATCCAGCCAGTTTCTAACCCAGCGAAGCGTACGCCAGTCCAAGCCCCGAGCAGCCAGTTTCTTGAGGAGAATGTTGTGGGGAACAGTGTCAAAAGCCTTACTGAGGTCAAGGTAAACCACATCCACAGCCTTTCCCTCATCCACCAAGCGCGTCACTTGGTCATAGAAGGAGATCAGGTTCGTCAAGCAGGACCTGCCTTTCATAAACCCATGCTGACTGGGCCTGATCGCCTGCTTGCCCTGCAAGTGCCGCGTGATGACCCTCAAGATAATCTGCTCCATGAGCTTTCCTGGCACTGAGGTCAAACTGACAGGCCTATAGTTCCCCGGGTCTGCCCTGCGGCCCTTCTTATAGATGGGCGTCACATTTGCTAGCCGCCAGTCAACTGGGACCTCCCCCGATAGCCAGGACTGCCGATAAATGATGGAAAGCGGCTCGGCCAGCTCCTCCGCCAGTTCTTTCAGTACCCTCGGGTGCATCCCATCCGGCCCCATCGACTTGTGCACATCCAAGCTCCGTAGCAGGTCGCCAACCATTTCCTCATGGATAGCGAAGGCCACATCCTGCTCCCCATCCCCTTCCACCAGCTCAAGGCACTGGGTATCCAGAGAACAACCGGTATTGCCGCTAAAGACTGAGGCAAAGGCGGCATTAAGCACCTCAGCCTTTTCCTCATCCTTAGTAACTAGGTTTCCCCTCGCATCCAGTAAAGGATGGAGATTCTCCTTAGTCCTCCGTTTCGCTTTGATATATTTGTAAAAGGATTTTTTGTTGTCTTTAACGGCAGTAGCCAGGTTGAGCTCCAGATGAGCTTTGGCCTTTCTAATTTTCTCCCTGCACAGCCTCGCTACATCCTTGTAGTCCTCCTCAGTGGCCCGCCCTTTTTTCCAAAGATTATAAACCCTCTTTTTCCTGCTAAGCACAAGCCGCAACTCTCTGTTGAGCCAGGCCGGTCTTCTTCCACGCCGGCTCGTCTTTGGACACGTGGGGACGGACCGCTCCTGTGCCATCACGATTTCCTTCTTGAGGAGTGCCCAGCCTTCCTGGACTCCTCTGCCCTTCAGAACCGCCTCCCAAGGGACTCGGCCAACCAGCGTCCTGAGCAGCTCAAAGTCAGCACTCCGGAAGTCCAATACAGCAGTTTTACTGGTCCCCTTCCTGGCCTCACCAAGAATAGAGAACTCTACCATTTCATGGTCACTCTGCCCAAGACAGTTTCCGACCACCACATCTCCCACCAGTCCTTCTCTGTTTGTGAAGAGAAGGTCTAGCGGGGCACCACCCCTGGTAGGTTCACTGACCAGCTGCGTCAGGAAGCTATCTCCCACGCTCTCCAGAAACCTCCTAGACTGCTTTCTCTGTGCCGTGTTGTGTTTCCAGGATATGTCCGGGAAGTTGAAGTCCTCCACGAGGACAAGCGCCGACGATTTTGCAACTTCTGTCAGTTGCCTATAAAACTCCTCATCCGTCTCCTCATCCTGGTTCGGCGGTCTATAACAGACCCCGACCAGGAAGCTAGCCTTGCCGGCCTTCCTGCGGATCCTAACCCACAGGGATTCAACCTTATCATTCCCAGCCTGGAGTTCCACAACATCAAAAGATTCTCTAATGTAGAGAGCCACGCCACCACCCCCTCTGTGCTGCCTGTCCCTCCTGAAGAGCCGATAGCCAGGCATTGCAGCACTCCAGTCGTGGGAGCGGTCCCACCACGTCTCCGTGATGGCAACCAAGTCGTAGCCTGCCTGCTGCACGATGGCTTCCAGCTCCTCCTGTTTGTTACCCATGCTGCGTGCATTAGTGTAGATGCACTTCAGCTGGGCCATCGCCTTCTTCCCCGGCCTAGCCATTGTTTCCCCCGGCACAGCTCCAACAAGCCTTGTTTGAGCCCCGTCCCCCTTCTTACCTAGTTTAAAGCGCTCTCTATGAGTCCCGCCAGCTCCTGGCCTAGGATCCGTTTTCCCCTTGGAGATAGGGACCCGTCTGGGGCCATCAGGCCGGGTGCCGAGTAAAGCTCCCCGTGGTGAAAAAACCCAAAATTTCTGTGCTGGCACCAGCCTCTGAGCCACCTATTAACCACGCGAGCTTTCCATGTCCTCTCCGT
This sequence comes from Anser brachyrhynchus, assembly GCF_964034855.1. Classification (NCBI taxonomy): domain Eukaryota; kingdom Metazoa; phylum Chordata; class Aves; order Anseriformes; family Anatidae; genus Anser; species Anser brachyrhynchus. The sequence continues at coordinate 102,772,044 of NC_137694.1, forward strand.
GCCTCTCCCTTCCCCCGTAGGGATGGACGAAAACACCACCTGCACTCCCGCTCCCTCCACCAATCGTCCCAGCCCCCTATAGTCCTGTTTGATAGCCTTGAGGCTTCTCTTTTCAACATCGTCACTGCCAGCCTGGACTATCAAAAGCGGGTAATAATCAGAGGGGCGAACCAGGTTTGGAAGCTTCCTAGGAAGAATCTAGGAAGAATCTAGACTAGGAAGAATCCTTCTTTTTGTGCATGAAGTGTTACAGCTGAGAGAGCCATCCTTCATAAAGCTTATTTCCAACTCAGTACCACATGCTCAGGCTGAGGAGCTTCGAATTCCACCAGTCACCCTGCAGCTCTCATGGACTCATAACAAAGGGCCTAACATAGGGGAATTATTCGAAGCTACGACCTGTCTTCCATAGTCCACCAGGCAATGATGGACAGTACTCATTCAAGCCTAGTGTGCAACAGGAAACAGATTTCCACACTGACCACAGAAACACCAGACCTCCACATCTCCCCTGTCTTTGCCAACAAGCTGCAGGTGGGACAAGGTATCAGGGCAAGCACTCATGCCCTCCTACTGTACTTGTCTTCCAGATCAGAAGCTTGAAACATCACGCTCTAGTTCAAGAATTTAGCATTACAGTCCTCATAGATATTTTCAACAGCTGGACAGCTCTTTTTGTAGAGATGGTCATCTCACAGCTATACAATGGCAGTTTCTCCTCCCCAGAACTGGTCTTTAGGAAAACTGCCCCTGGGCTTTTCTCTGTAAAAAGCATGCAATGTTGCTCAATGACATGTATTCATTAGGACTGTCTGCTTGCTTTTCTCAGTAACAGCAGTCTTCTGCATTGACCATTTTCTCTGGCCTATCCTTCATCTGGAGTTCAGTAATGGAAGCAATGTTAAGGTACAACAGGTTATGAACCTCCTGATCTCATATATTGCATACTCCCTTTCTCTCTCTCTTTCAAAGAGGGAAGGGAAGGGAAGGGAAGGGAAGGGAAGGGAAGGGAAGGGAAGGGAAGGGAAGGGAAGGGAAGGGAAGGGAAGGGAAGGGAAGGGAAGGGAAGGGAAGGGAAGGGAAGGGAAGGGAAGGGAAGGGAAGGGAAGGGAAGGGAAGGGAAGGGAAGGGAAGGGAAGGGAAGGGAAGGGAAGGGAAGGGAAGGGAAGGGAAGGGAAGGGAAGGGAAGGGAAGGGAAGGGAAGGGAAGGGAAGGGAAGGGAAGGGAAGGGAAGGGAAGGGAAGGGAAGGGAAGGGAAGGGAAGGGAAGGGAAGGGGTTGGTCTTGTCTTATCCAAAAGCCTCCAGCTCTGTTACAACCACACCCTAACTTATGTTCCTGACAAAACACTTCTGCAGATCCCCAACTCCAGCTTTTCAATCATCAACTTTCAAAGAAATAACTGCCAGAAACGCAAGGCAGTACTGGACAATGCTGATGGACAGCTGAGGAGAGGTCCAGGTAGGATGGGCCAACAATAAGGAGCAGCAAAGGAAAGTAAAATGACTGCAAAAACAGGAAAGGCAATACTTCATTGTTTTAAGGATTTGTGGAATAACTTAAGTCTTGCCTTCTATGCTCCAAACTGTCTGGCATGAGTCATCTTCTACGAGTTATATAACTTGCTAGCCTATATTGCAGTGTCACTAGGCTCTGCAGGCCTTCCCACCACTACCAGGCGTGATCTGTGGGGGAAGGAGGGCATGGCTTTCCTTTTCTTCTGAGTTCGCTTTTTACATTTCTATTCAGCTCCCTTTTCTATCCTCATACTCAACACTGTTTTTCACCATTTTCTTTTCCTCTTTTTCAAACAATTCTGAAGCCATGTGTTTGCTTGGTATTGATTTCTTTATTAATTGCTGTTTTTCTCTTCTTGTTTTATATATTTATATATATACAAATGGTTCTCAGAGACCCACCCTCCCATGAAATACCATCAATACCCTACTAAGTTCTTAGCATGGAAGATCAATTGCCTCAGTGATAAATGTGCACAGCATCGTATCAGGAGGTGGGCTGCAAATGCTTTGGGACCCTTTACTAGCAGGGAATTTGGAGGGCAAAAGGCCCTACAGTCTATGAGTTAGACTCTTTGCCTCATCAACCCTTACAGAGCTTCACTTACTTTTTAGACTGCCTGTTCTGCCTGATCTTTTGAGGGTTGGTTCATATTGACTGGGGAGAAGGAAAACTTCCCAAGCAGAGGAATGAATCAAACCCATCTGAACTATTAAAAAGGATTTGGGAGAGGGGGGTGATGTCTTCTGCTCATCCTTTTGCAAAGGGTGTGATGGGATGTGTTTCCTCAAGACATTTGTCTATGAGACTAGGCCTTACCAGTAAAAGAAACAAAAGATTTATAGATGGGCTTCTTTAATTAAAGACTTAATTTCCTGTGGATTCCCTTTTTGAGGGGCATAGCTGCTTATATTCTAAAGAAGGAGAGGATCACCATCACCAGAGCAGAGCCAAGAACCAGAAGCAACATGTAATCCCTGCAGTGAAAGTGACTGAGGAGGGCACCTGGAGAATTACGTGGGGCAGCATCAAAACTGCAGGTAAACATAAACTAGGTTGCCTTAACATCAGCTCGAGCAAAGCTCCAGGTGGGCAGCAGATAGCATCTGTGCCTAGCAAGAAAAACTCTGCTGTACCGTGCCGGTGCTGTGCTGTGCTCAGATGGTGACTAGGCACAACAGCGTGATCCTTGCTGGCTGAGGAACAACAGGTGTCAAGAAAAACTGGTCTGAGGTGGCTGCGTCTGCTTCAGGTTTCCAGGAACAGGCAGAAGAGATCGTGAAAGGGGTGGGGATGCAGGCCCAGGGAGTCAGGTGGTTGTTATAATGGTTATATTGTTCTGGTTGGAATGAGGAAATGAAAGATTTCAGCTGAGCAAGAGAGTGATGGGGTAAAAACCTCAGAGAATCTCCATCCTGACCTCCCCACACATTGACTGCCCCTCAGGACACAGCAGACAGGGAACTCACTGGATTTGATCTCCCAGACAGGTGTTAGTCTCAGCTATGCCAGTGGGAGGCAGTTTTCATACAGCCCTTTCCACAGTTGATCCTATTGCAATTGGATGACACTGAGGTCCATATCTGAGGAGCTGTCAGTCTGGCTGAGTGAGCCTAAACAAAACCCTGGGTTTAGGAAATATGTGGCAGAGACAGAGCTTGAAATCCTATTTTCATTTCCCAGTGATTTTCACATCACATCAACAGAATTGCTCTCATCTCTGCATCAGCAGAATTGCTCTCTGCAACCACTCTGTTCCTAGAAAGTAGAAATGAATAAACACACTGAAAAGGAGCCTCCTCAGGACACAAAGGTGTGGGAGTGAGTACATGGACATGCTCCTGCTGCCTTTGGTACTAGAGCTTTTTTGGGACAGATACCACTGCCTGCTAGCAAAGTTGCATTAGTAGCCAGGAAGAAGGCACTCAACAGCCCATTAGACTGGTTTGCAAATCCCTGCCAGCTATTTAATAATGATTCTCTTCTGCTTCAAGTGATTCCACGGATCCCGGGTAAATAATTCCTTCCTGAAAAGCAACAGCAGTACGAAGTGTAGCCTCACATCTAACCATCTTTACCAGCTACTGGGCTGGTGTTTCTTCGGTCAGATGCTTCAGTTAAACTTATAGCATCATCTGTGCCTCTACTCCTTGACATTTTGGGTTACTGGTTTTAATGCAGAAATACATAATCAGCTGTAGATAATGCAGAAGTAATCTAGAAATAATTGATGGCTTCTACCTTGCAACGGAAGGAAAAACATTGTGTGACACTGTTTTATATATACTTATACAAAAGAACTAAAATGATCAAAGGACTTTCAAGTAGTTCAAAAATGTGTATAATTTGTTACAGCTGCAATCCAGATCAAGTGGGTATAGATGAAGTACTGTAGAGAGAGCCTTTCTTTTTCTCCCACCACAGTAGCAGTGCATTGCATAACAAAAAGTTTGTCTTACTTTAAAAATCTGTGTGCATTACAGATCATTATCACATTCTTACTTGGGCAGCTAGGGGACACACCTGATAAGGAAACATTTCAAATTTGATGCCATAAAAAATGATTCATGTTTACTCAAAGGTTTCTCAGTAGCTATAAAAAGCAATCATGCATTTAGCTTGTGAAGATGTGATATTCAGAAGCACTGTCTGCAACAACAGTGTGCTTCACATTTCAGCAGGGAAGAACCTAGAGTCAAACACCTGAAGAGAAAGGATCTTCTTGTTATAAAGCTCCTTGGACTCAACACTTTCGTAGAGGTCGAGTATACATGATGAATCAAAACTTCCAGAAAGAACCTGCAATGCTTGACGGAAGATCATTCATCCTAATGGAAGACTCGGACCATTCGCCCTGTAGCTGCTGAGCCTGAATCATCCTGCAGTGCTCTGAGGTGTGCCACAGCAGCAGGTAACATCTGGCAACAAGAGCTTCTCACCAGCATGAGACAGCGGAAGGGCAATTGCTTCAATCACGGCTAAGAGCAACTGGAAACTATGGAAGAGCCAACAAGTGTTGTTGTTTTTTAATCCTTTAGAAGAAAAAAAATCCAATATATGAAAAAGCCTCCTGAAAAATAAATATATCTAAATGTGTATGTGTATATTGAGAAACATAGATATATGATGTATGTAATTTATGCATATATAAATATAAAACTTAAAACACATACGCCCACACTCTAATTAGTTGCTATTTTTGTCCAAACTGGCAAAGGCCAAAAGTTCTCCCAAGCAACCTGAAGATGGAGATTGTACACTATAACAGACGTGCTGAGAAAACTGCTTTAGGCTGTCATTTGAAGACAGCAAATCAGTCCAGATGTTTGACTTTTTAATTTTTCTTCAAATCAAAGGAAATTTTAAAAATGTCACTTACCTTTGCTTCAGAGCCAGCAAAAAGTTTCTGGACTTCCTGTCCTGTGTTTCTGAACTCAACTGCAATGATCAGTCAAAGATGGTTTAAAATGCTGTAGAAATCATAGAATGCCCAATTATCAGCTCTGCCAAATTGGGCTCTAGTTTTGTGAGTGCCACTAACTTAAATGAGTATTAAATGGGCATTCAGAGGCATTTTTTATATTTTTGTTTGTTTTGTATTTATGGCACAATTCCAGCAAGACTGATGCAGTTTTAGAGGATGGTCCGTTAGTGTAAATGAGCGTAATTTCAGGAAATTATGATAACGCAAACCAAACAAGTTATAAACACTCTATGAGGCTACTGGATTATAGCTCCAGAGGTTACACTGGTGATTTAACTGCTGATGTCCTGTAATTGTTACATGTCTGTATATGTTCACGTAATTTAAGGGAGTGTACAAAGCTGAATCAAAATTCTGATGCGCATCTCTGGGGACTATCCCTGTGTATCTGAGTGCATAAAGCATACAAACGGCACAAGAGAGAAGAGCTCACATCCTTCTCCTAAATGTCGTTGCCTATTGGCACTGCTAGAGATGGGATATTGAGCAGAACAGACTGTCAGTCTTATCCAGAAAGGTATTTCTAACACTCTAAGGAAGCTGCTTTGTAATAGGCATTTGAGAACAATATTCATTCATCTCCCCCCATCCCTCCCACTCTTTGCAACTCATTTTTCTAATGATAAAAGTTCAAAACAAATTGCTTGGTATAATAAAGTTTACAGTGTCAGAAAAAAAAATGCTTTTGTTTTTTTGACACCTGATGGAACTAGGGGAAAGCTCTCAGCAGTGGTTGTAGGTTTGTAAGAAGAAGCTGTCATGAGGTTGCTCCTGGTGTGCTGTCATTTATTGCCAGGCTCTAAAGTGTACTCCGTGACATTTTCAAGCCTGATATTTTGCAATGTGAAGAGGTATAAGTGGCTGTGTCACTAACCAAACTGCTGCTCACCCCAATGAGGATCAAAATTCAGGAACTATGAGAGATGAATCGGAACAAGGACTGATCTGGAGAAAGGAAAGAAAGAAGTGAAAACTTCAAAACAGTGCTAGACTGGGAGAAAGTAATTTGGAGAAATTATTGGGAAAGTGGTTTTGCTGTTAGAAAGGCAGTAAGTCGTCAGGGATTCCCAAGCACGTTTCATTATGGGTGGTCATTTCCATGGTCTGAGGAAACTCTGCAAAGGTGTTAGGTAACAACGAGAGGCCTCAATTTCCCAAGCTCAGCTCAGTGAAACACGTTGCCAGCAATGGCTGGGCCAGCTAGATCTGGATACCAGAGATTTCTTCAGTCAATGAACCGGCAAAGGCGATGCTACCTCAAGCGTATCGCCTAGCCCCCGCGAGCCTTCTCCGCCCCAGCCCTCGAGCAAAATTCACCCCAAACTCTCTATCCACCTTTGCTTTGCGAAATCCGGCTCTTAGAGCCCCGGGGCGCTGATGAGACGAAGGAGCCCGGCCGTGCGGCGGGGCCCCCCGCGAGGACCACCGCGGATCCCCGACGTGCCCGCCCCTCTCCCCCCGGGCACGGTCCCACCGCCCCCCCCTGGACGGGGGCCCTGCCTCCTGCCTCCTGCCGTCCCCACGCCCTCGGGACGAGCGCTGCCAGCTCGCTTTCTGCATCACCTCCGCTCGCCTGGACGCCGTGTCCCCGACGGCGGCGGGGGGGCCGGGAGGGGGAACACGCCGTTCCCTGGGCCCTACCTGGCCGGGGCAGGGCTGCTGGCTCCGAAATGGGGGCGCCGGGGGGGTCCTGCGAGCACAGCGGGGTCCCGGCGACATCACCTCGCCGCCCGACGGCGCCGCCAAGGTGACCCCCTCGGGCCGGCCGCGGACACTTGAGAGTTTAAAGAGGCTTTTCTTCCCCGGGAGCGGCGCAGGGGGGGAAGGGGAAGGAGGGGTGGGCGGGGAGAGGCTGGCAGGGCAGGAGCCGGGCGGGGTGCCGGCTCCAACTGGAAAGGAACCAGTCCCAGCCCAGCCGGGGAGGCTGCGGGCGAGGCGGCAGCGCCGGGCGGCAGCGCTGGGGGAGAGCGACCCGGCCCCGGCCCCGTTCCCAAACCCGGCCGCCCCCCCGCCCGCCCACCCCGTCGGTGCGGGACGGCCCCGCCATGGGCACGGCGCCGCAGGTGCCGGGAGGCTGCGGGGGGGCAGTTGGGAGGGGACGGGGGGGAAGGTGCGGGAGGGCCAGCGGGGACCGTCTGCGGGGTGCGGGGCTGGGGACCCGCAGTCCTGGTGGGGTCTGGGAGGAGGGGGTGAAAGCAGCAAGGGTCGGGGCAGGCGGTGATGCAGAGCCGGGTTTGGCACAGGACATGGCTTCCCGGCGTTGTCTTGCAGGGGTACCACCAGCTCGGGCTTACTTTGTGCTGTAGGGTGGGTCTGTGAAGACGGGGAAGATGCCAGAAGGGGAGAAGACGAGGCAGTGCAAGCAGGAAGCGGAGCAGCAGCACAAAGAAGATGAGCAGGAGGGCCTCATCGAGTTCTACGGCTCCTACCAGGAGCTCTTCCAGTTCTTCTGCAGCAACACAACCATCCATGGAGCTATCCGCCTGGTGTGCTCCAAAAAGAATAAGATGAAGACAGCCTTCTGGTCCGTTCTCTTCTTTCTCACCTTCGGCTTGATGTACTGGCAGTTTGGGATCCTCTACAGGGAGTACTTCAGCTACCCTGTCAACCTCAACCTCAACCTTAACTCTGACAGGCTGACTTTCCCTGCTGTGACGCTTTGCACCCTCAATCCATACAGGTAGGAAATAGTCTCCCAGAGCTGTCAACTGCCTCTACTTTTGCAGGCGTGGGATAAAAGCATGTACTCTTATTCTCCTCGTGGTCCTTGAGTGTCCCCTTCAGTAGGAGTGCAGGTGGAAGGTACACTTCTCATAGGTCTCTGCTGCTGCAGGGCATTTGCAGTAAATTGTGTTAGTTTAAGGTGCTCTACTTAGTGCTGTGTGTTAGTGGCTGCACTGTAAACTGCCACAGGGCAGAAGCAGATGCATTTCCTTATCTCCTAGAAGGATTGGTGGCCTCCAGCAAAGGTGATGGATTTTCAGCTGTCAGCAGGAGTGACCTGAATCACCCCAGCAAACTTTTGCTTGCCACACATCATACTCAGAGCTGTTTATGTGTGTCCAGTCCTAAACCTGCAGGCTCCTCTCTCTCCTTGTATAGATACAGTGCCATCCGGAAGAAGCTGGATGAGCTGGACCAAATCACCCACCAAACACTGCTGGACCTTTATGACTACAATATGTCTCTGGCACGGAGTGACTGGTCGACGGTGTCCACACGAAAGCGCACCTCAAGGAGCCTGCTCCATCACGTTCAGCGCCACCCGCTGAGAAGGCAGAAGCGTGATAACTTGGTCAGCTTCCCAGAGAACAGCCCCTCAGTGGACAAGAATGACTGGAAAATTGGCTTTATTCTGGTGAGATCCCAAGATATCTTCTGTCCTACCCACTCCAGTCTCTGTCTAGGCACTTCTGTCTTGTTAGACACTTGGTCATGTCCTTCCCCATATAGATGGGCTTTTGTTACTGGCTTTTGTTAATGACAAAAAAAGGTAGAGCTGAAACCTTTGCTAAACATATTGCTGCTCCCCCAGTCCTGTCCCTGGTCATGTGGGCCACAGGAGACTTGCCCATCTTTTCCTAGGTAGGGCAGGGAAACCTTGCCCTTCCTGAAGGCTGCATCAGTTTTTTAGAGCCATTTATTAACATCAACCACAGTGTTGCTCAATAGTAGTCAAGGGGACAGTATTGTATGGCTGTGGGCCATGTGAAATGTGGTCAGGTCATATTTGCTCCTGGGCAGCATTTCCTTTGCCCTAGGGTATCTGTGTTTGCATTTTAAAAGGCACTGAAGGACTGAAGCTAATTGCTTGCCAGTTGTCTGGAGCTCTCAGGGGATCACCTGTTTCTCTGGACACACCCTGAAAGAAGGACTCCCCATGCTAGAATTTAAAGCTTCTGGTTTTATAACACATAGGTTTTAAGTGCAGCAGATTCATACCTCACTACAATTTGCTGTCTCTCACTCAGCCATGCCCATTGACCTGGTGTTTAAATTCCACTGAGGAGCAGCCCTGGGATTGCTTTTCCCCATGCTATTGATTGCTTTTTTGTTGAGCACAGTAGCCCTACAGAGCTCTTCCGCTCATTCTGCTTCATTTCCCAGCTGTGCTGAGGGAGCACAGCCACTTCCTCGTGGACAAGACTTCCCTGACACAGCTGGTTTTTTCCCTCTCTTTTTACAGTGCAGTGAAAACAACAAGGATTGTTTCCATCAGGTGTACTCCTCAGGGGTGGATGCAGTGCGGGAATGGTACAGCTTTCACTACATCAACATCCTGGCGCAGGTGCCTGATGCGAAAGCCCTGGATGAGTCTGACTTCGAGAACTTCATTTATGCTTGCCGCTTCAATGAAGCAACATGTGACAAGGCGTAAGTGGTAGAAACATCCCACCGTCTATTCCTAAGGGCACATGGATTTTGTGCCTGGGTCCAAGGAATTCAAGAAACCCACATAGAGAACTTCTTTCCCAAGGTGGGATCGTCTTTGTCCAGATCCCGTTGTCTCAAGTGATATCTCTTGAGTCTTTCTTGTGGGTTGTACTCTCCAGAGTCACAGTTACTGTCACCTGAAGCTATGGACTTCAGAGGATGGTTTCTGTTCTTTTTCTCCTGGATTTCACACAAACTATACTGGTACAAACCCCAGATGTACAATCTAGGAGTCTGGTGTCCATGCTGAGGGTGATGTGCAGTAGTGGCACGGTATGTTTCAGCCCACATACAGGAGGAGGAGAAGAGAAAGCTGTTACTCAAAGACAGTAAAAACAATATCACACTTCTCTCCTGCTACCATTATGGTTCAGAAGCCCCAAAGAGGCAGTGAAATGAAACCCATCAGCAAGGGAAGAAAAGGGGTACAGAGAGCTAAGAGCTTTGTCAGTATTAAGTATATAGTAATTGCTAGTACTGCTAAAATCCATCTGGGCTAATGAGTGCTCGTGATATAAAAAACCCATTGTAAAAGCCTGTCCACTTCGAGGACATTTTTTACAACATATTTTGATTGTTTTTCCCTGTTCAGGTTAGTTTACATAACAAACACTGCCCGTCTGCTCTAAGCCCCTCTGTGCAGGTGGAAAAGAGAATTGTTCCTTTCAGGAAGTCTGGTCTCACAGCCCTTCTCAACCCGTGAGTATTTCTGTTCCCATCACAGGAATTATACCCACTTCCACCATCCCTTGTATGGGAACTGCTACACCTTCAATGACAACAGCAGCAGCCTGTGGACATCCTCTCTGCCTGGGATCAATAATGGTGAGAGGCACTTTTTGGTGACACAGCTCGGCTGTTTTCCCCACGGAGGGTTGTCTGGCAGGCTGGAGGAGATATGGACAACCAGCTTTGCTTACCTTGGTGGTGGCATATCGCAGCCCTGCTCTGTCTCATCCAAGCTCTGTTTTGACCTGTATGAAGACGGCTGTGTCTTGTACATGGCTGCCCTTCACTGCTGCCCCACTGGAGTCTCTTTCCCACTTTAGTGCCTGATCCTTACATTCATTGCTCTCTCTGGACTTGCACTGGCCCTTAATGAAGTTCCCTATTGAGCTCTAAGAGTTTAGTCTTGATCTCCTCCTTCCCCACTTACCATTTCCAGCAGCTGACCTGTATATGTTCCTAGACTCCCTTAAGCTGCTCTAGGGCCAATCCTCAATCTTTTTATTCTGTCCAACTCTAAATCTCTCTCTCTGTTCCCAGGTTTGCCTTTTCTAAGCCACAATTAAGAAATCCAGTTTCCTCTGGCTTCTCCTGCATCCTCCAGCCTTGTCTCTAGCCTCTCTCCAGCCAACCTCCCATTTCTGCCCAGCTTAGGTTCAGTCCAGGGTGATGTTTCTCTTCCTTTACCTCTTACTGACACAGATTTAATAATCCTGCTCCCTCTCCTTTCCCACATGATGACCTCCCGTGTTCTTTGACATGTCCTGAGGTCTCTCTCTGGTGGTGCGCACCGAGCAGAACGATTTCATCCCTCTGCTGTCCACGGTGACAGGAGCCAGGGTCATGGTCCACGATCAGAATGAGCCAGCCTTCATGGATGATGGGGGTTTCAATGTGCGTCCAGGCATTGAGACCTCCATCAGCATGAGAAAGGTGAGGGGGCAGCAGCAGGGGTGAGAGCTGTGGACATGAGGGTATGGGCTTCGGTGTGGGAGGTTTAACCTGGTGGATAGATACAGAGGGGTTGTCAGGGAGGGGATTAATCACCTGTAGTGAAGCGATAGGGAAGAACAGCAGTTTACTGGACTAGATGAGAGCATTTGGTTGCAGTTTATCAGAGAACAATGAAATGGAGGAAAGCAGGAGTTGCTGGAATCCAGAACTAAGCATAAGGAGGCGGGTTCTGATGAACAAGCATGGAAGTGTAGAAGGAGGACAGCGAAGTAGTTTTGTGAAATGACTATTTCATATTCTAGGAGATGACTGTGCGTCTCGGGGGCAGTTACAGCGATTGCACAGAGGATGGCAGTGATGTGCCAGTGCAAAACCTGTACTCATCCCGCTACACTGAGCAGGTAATGCTTGATCACTGCTTCCATGCCAGCTTGTTTCCCTGTATTCCTGGAATGCTTCAGTCCTGTAACAGTCACGCTTGTCCATGGCCACTGTTAGTAGGATGATGTGATACAGGCTACAATGGCTTTGGTTTCCTTGTTCAACTTTTTCCACATCACGTGCCTTCCAGGTCTGCATTCGTTCCTGCTTTCAGCTCAACATGGTAAACCGCTGTAGCTGTGCATATTATTTCTATCCCTTACCCGCTGGAGCAGAATATTGTGACTACACTAAGCATGTAGCTTGGGGTAAGTACTCACAGGACAGGAGGAATTATATAGTAAACGTCATGCACAGCTGAACTTGTTTGGTTCGCCTCATGTCCCAGTAACTCTCTTCATTGTATGCAATGAGCTTCCCAACTTTCTGGTGTGGGACGTCCAAAAGACACTCTTCTCTTGGATGGTTAGTCCCTCTGAGGCTATAGAGGGAAGCTTTCTTTGGATTCCCCTTGCTGTTGCACAATACTTTATATATATATATATATGTACTGTGAACTTATCTGGATTTACTTTTTCTGCTATTCAGGCTACTGCTATTACAAACTCCTGGCTGAATTCAAAGCTGATGTGCTGGGCTGCTTCCACAAATGTCGGAAGCCTTGCAAGTAAGTTTGTCAGTCAGACTGGCAACGCTGTACTCCCAGGGGTGTTGGAAAGCATTCACTGATGAGGGCAAAAGATTGATTCAATAGCTGAAGTGCAAACCTAAATGATATTTCTCCCATTGGGAAGCCAAAATGGCTGAGGAGCATCGGTGTCAGCTCTGGGGTGAGCTCCTGAGGACTGTACAGCTCAGTGGGAAGTGGGCAGAATTTCAATACGGGACGGAGCTTCCAGGTGTGCCTGGGGATTGAGAGACCTTGCCTTGTGGCTCTCACAGCTTCAACAGCTAACACAGTGTCTTGTTTTACAGAATGACAGAATACCAGCTGTCAGCTGGATACTCTCGCTGGCCTTCTGCTGTCTCAGAGGTAAGTAGATGGTTTCCTGGCTCTGCAGCACTGCTCTGAACTCCAGTTTAGTCCTTCCTCAACTGGTTCTAAACCTACAAGAGGTGACTAGGGTCATATAACACAATTTATTGCACTTTCATTTCAGGATTGGGTTTTTTACATGCTTTCACAACAGAACAAATACAATATCACATCCAAGAGGTGAGAGACCCTTAACCTTAACAGAGGTGTTATCAAAAACAGAAGTAGTCCAAGTGGATAGGGGGTGGGCAGGGTGGTCATAGTTTAGGCTAAATCACTGATAGGAAGAGATAGTGCATGGACCTGTGGACAAGGCCAATGGATTTGAATCAGTAGAGATAAACTGAGAATTTGACAAAGACTGGGAATCCAAGTGAAGAGTCTGAACATGATCTAGTATGAAAATAGTAAGCCTCAGGCTACTGCCATGTGGCTTGAAGTCACAATAAGGGCTAGTGGAAGACTGGGAAGGACTTAGGACAACACAAATGCTAGTTTGCAGTGCAGTTCCAGAAGTGCACTATAAGTATCAAAGATTGTTTTTCATGCAGAATGAGAGTGAAGATGGAGAAAAGCTTCTGGGCTGTATATGCATGAGGACAAGGGTTAGAAGAGGACAGAGAAAACAAGCTTAGCGAAGAAATGCAAGGACTGCAAAGTTAGGGTTATTCAGCCCCATCTTTCATTAACAGGAATGGAGTTGCCAAAGTGAATATCTTTTTTGAGGAATGGAACTACAAGACCAATGGGGAGTCACCAGCCTTCACGGTATGTACTTTATTTACTATCACGTCCACCCACTGCACCACGATGTCCATCTGTACAGGCAGGTGTTCATTCCAGCAGCATTGCTGGCTCAAAAATCTCTTCTTGTGGCAAAATGGAAAGAACCCCCCCAGTGCCATCGGGATACTACCAGTGGGAGCAGGCAGGGATGCAAAACGCTCCAACAAGTGATCTCCTCACTGCCCATTCTGTCTCTTGCAGGTAGTAACTCTGTTGTCCCAGCTGGGGAATCAGTGGAGTCTCTGGTTTGGATCCTCTGTCCTGTCCGTGATGGAGCTTGCAGAGCTGATTCTGGATTTCATTGCCATCACCTTTATCCTGTCCTTCCGCTGGTTCCGCTCATGGAAGCGGCACTCCTCCCCAGCACCCCCTCCAAACAGCCACAACAACGCTGCCTTCCAAGACGAGGCATCAGGACTCAGTGCTCCACATCGCTTCACTGTTGAGGCTGTAGTAACCATGCTGCCATCTTACAACAGCCTGGAACCACATGGTCCCAGCAGGGATGGTGAGGTGGGACATGAGTAAGGCAGTGGCTTATTCCACAGTTCAGATAGGTGGCAATCAGACCAGAGGCTGCAGTCACTCTGTGGGACCTTTCTTTCTCTTTCGGATGCTCTGCCCGGATCATAGCAGAGGACTGCACTGTGGTTGGCCTATGTTAATTGCTTTCACTATTGTATGATAATTCTTCAGTCTCACAAAATACTATTGCTCTGTGGATCACCAGGGATGACAGTCAACCTAGTGTTTGCATGGGGGAGATGTCGATTTGGTTTACTTACAATCCTCCTGTGTGCACACCTACACGTGCATGCATGCTTTCTTTTCTCTGCAACAAGGATGCTGCCACAGCTCTCATCTGTTGTTAATTAAAAGAGGTTTAGCACATGTGACTGGCCTTCTCTGGAGTATGGCAAGGGACAGAAAAGGAGTCTCAGCACAGGTATAACTCTTTCAACAGCCTGAGCCTTCTTAAGCTTTCCCTAAGGTTGAAGACTGGTTGCAATTTCCTGATTTTTAATGGCCAGTTCTGATCCCAAGACCATGCTGCCCATCCTCTCTTCTCCCAGAGGAGCAGCTGCTTGTATAGCCCTGAGAGAGCTGACAGCCACAATCTTGATCCATATGATACAACACTCAAGAGAGGTGGTTTAATCTTGTAGCTGCTCTCAGGTCAGGACAAGAGAGAGCAGAATAAGCTCTCCCTTTTTAAACAGACCCAATAGCACTGTTAGATCTTAGCTGTACAGTAGTCTCCTTCCTTGTGATAACACCATATACACGTACATCCAGCCATTTGTTTGTATGCCAGACGGTTCAGAATGAATTGATCTTTATATCTGCTTGGCCCAGAGGAAGCCCTCTTCCTCTGCTGAGGATTATGAATCACAGGAGAAGTGCTGCAGGCTTTAATCTAAGATGCTTTTAGGGACCAAATAGATAATCAAGGCCAGGGCAAAGGTTGCCTCTAAACTGGAGACAGTCCTCTTCTAAGGAACTATTTGGGCATCTTAGGATAAGAGCATACATCTTACTTCTTGCAGCAAGCTTATCTTTTTCTTTTTTTTTTAAGACAGACTTCTGCTGCAATGGTGTTTACACAGCACTTTATGTGGTCTCAAGAGAGCAAGGGTGATGTCCTTAAACAGGATTATCCACTCAACTGGACACAAACACAGCTAGCAGAATGAAAGCAGATAGTTTAGACAAAGACCCATGTACTCACTCATACTGCAAACACACTCTTGAATTTAGAAACTAGTTAATTATAACAGAAGAAAAACTTCAGATATTTTAAAAATTAAGGTAGACACACCGCCCTTGGGAACCTAGTAAGTTTTACTACAGTATGTAAACTGTTGCCTAATTTTCCTTTTTGATAATGTTAAAAATGCCTGTTATACTGCCATTGCCTTGATTACCTAAATGAACTTCCCGCATCCCAGCAGTGGTTTTCTTCCTCACAGACATGAATGCTATACTCTGTACGACAAATAATTTAAAAAATGATTTATACAAGTATGAAAAAAATCCACTGCATGCTCACATAAGGATGTAAACAAAATAAAAGAGTAATGAAAGAATGAAATTCCAAAGTTGCTTTAATGAAGGGAGTCATGTTCTGTAAAAGCTTACTGCCTAAGAGGCAAAGTTAAAAGCTAGATCTAGTGACACAAACAGCATTTTGGTGACAAGTAAAACAATCTAAAACTAGAAAAAGGCAACAAGGATTTAGGATATTGCACCTGCAGCCCAGTTCTTGGTTGTGAAATTCAGTGTTACAGACTGATGCCTTAGCAAGTCACTAACACATGAATGAGCAAAAATGTGACACTGAACACACAAAGCCACCTCCAAATTAAGAAAAGAGATCAGATGCAACACAAAACAATCTCTGCATATCATAAATGTATAGAGATTCATACACTGAGCCTGATCTTTCTGGAATATGCAGAGAGTAAGACATGATTCCTCACATTACACAGTACCTTGTGATAACCATAAAATTGATGCAACCCACTGCATCATGCATAATTTAGTTAACTAAAGGAAGATTAATCAGAAGCATAACTACTTGAAGCATATTTAAATTCTCCTCAACTTCTTAGAGAAATATTGCTATAGAAGAATGTGATGCATTCCCTAGAGGAAGCTTGCACCATATTCTCTCTTCTATAAAAGCAGTAAAATTTAAATTATGTGCTTTGACTGATGAACTCAAAGAAAGTGATTGCCCCATATTGGGTAGCTGTAAATCCAGAACTAAAAGCCTGTACAAACATGAAGTTGTTATACAGGTTGGTAATTAGATTAGCCCCACCTTGTCCTGAGGATCAACACAAAAATTGCCATTGGGGAGAGATCAGGTAATCCTCCCAGGAACATCCCTATACTTGCTCTAGGCAGGCAATGCCACAAATTACCAGCTCAACAAATGTGCAATGAGTTTGGCTAAACAAGAAGCAAATCAAGTAGTACTGGAATGTGAGTGCAGAAAATGGGAGTGTTTCACAGAATATGTGAAATACTAGAGAAAAGGGAGGAAAGTATGCATTCAGAGGGATTTGTAGGTCAGCGAGGGGAAAAAGTGAGCTTTCAGTGTGGTGAATTTGTACAAGAGGAGAAAATCGAGTCATTAGTCATAAGTATGTTAGCAGCACAGTACAGTTACTTGAAGAACATGGAAAACACAAGGAAAAACTGCAGGTCATAGGACGCTGAAGAAAGGCAAGTTATCTTTTTAAACTGGGAGCATCTGTCATCACAGGGGAGGTACAGACGTAGGAATACAAGTGCCTGAAGGGGAAGGAAGGTGCAAGGGAAAAAAAATAATTTTGTGGACAGAATCACAGAATCATAGAGGTTGGAAGGGACCTCTGGAGATAGAGTCCAACCCCCCTGCTAAAAGCAGGTTCCCTACAGGAGGTTGAGCCGGAAAATATCCAGGCGGGTCTTAGATATCTCCAGAGAAGGAGACTCCACAACCTCTCTGAGCAGCCTGTTCCAGAACTGGACACAATACTCCAGGTGTGGCCTCACCAGGGCTGAGTACAGGGAAATGGAAAGTAGTATTGGAAGAAGAGGAACAATGCTTCAGCCTCTCCAGCAAGAAGGGTTTGAGAATGTGAGGGTGCAAGACAAAACCAGGGGACAACAGAATGAGAGGAGACTCCACACGCTGCTGGAAAAAGTTATGAGACTGTACAGAACACCCAAAGAAACTTGAACATGTAGAGTAGCTGAAGTGATAAGAAAAGCCAGGGAACTAAGAACATGTGACAGGAGAGGTTGGGGAAAGGACAACGGAGACAGCAACATTTAGGGAGGAAAGCGTTGCTGGGGAATTTTCAACACAAGTACATATGTCTGGACAAATGGAAGTTTGGAGAAAGGACCAGCAAGAGCACATAAAGGCTAGGAAAGGTCATGAGGCTTGAGAAGGGCCTTAGACCTCTAAGAGGGAGAATAGCATTCAGATAGTTGAAGAACTGTGGAGAGCCCATGTCAGAATTCAAAGTTGGTGCACAGGTCAATGGGCAGGTAGACAGCACCAGCCCACTGCAGCAACGTACAGCTACAAGAAATGAATAGAGGATGCATCTCCAACTGGACTTTTGGAGAAGATGAGCAGGAGAGGACATGAAGGGACACATTTTGGCCACTGCAACAATTATTTGGTAGGCCTATGAAACAAAGTTAAGAGTGCTAAGGAGCTGTTCATACTGAAAGCTTGGAAAACAAGTAAAGATGTTCCAAAAAAAACTCTGGCAAAAAAAAAAAAAAAAATCAGAAGTATGAAGGCTCTAAATGCAACTTTTATTTGGCATGTGACCAGGACAAGTTTTGTAAAGGAATCCACTCATGAGAGCTCCAGGGTTCTGCAATTCTCCCTCTTCCAAGAAGGAACATTACAAGGAGCCTAGATGAAACACTGGACTGAACTCACGTAGGCAACAGACACAACTGAGTTGCCTATTCTGTGAAACCTACATCCCTTATCTACGTATAAGGTTGTAAATAGTTGTTTAGTAGTCAGAACAAACAAAACCTCCATACTTCCCCACTAATGCTCCTCTTCAAGTCAAGGCTACCAACCCCAGCAGATACTTCAGAGCTGGGCCTTCTGCCACTTCAAAGGAAAGCTAGGTCCATTAAACAACTGCTGATGTTCTATTCCTACTCTAAAGTAAAGTGTTTTATGTCTTCCCCACTATCATTTGGCTACTCCCCTGCTGAAACAAACACTCACTGCTATAATAGCTACCAGGCATGCAGCCTACCTCTTTGACCAATGCAGAGAAGCCTCAGGAAAGGCCAGAGCACAGCCTAGGACATCTAGAAACATGAAGGTTTAAGACATAACCAGGTAAGAGCAGTACAATTAAGGCTTCCCCATCATCAAACCTGAGAGTTACAGACCATCAGGATGAAGTAAGTAGATAGGGGAGCAGAGCTTGATTTTCTAACTATACATGTAAATAACTACCTTTCAGTAAAGCATTTGTGCGCATTTAAACCATGTTTTGTCCATGATACCAAACAGCAGAAGTAGCAAAGGTACAGACACTTTAAAATATAGCACATCAGGTCAGTTCCAACAAAGCATGGTACATTCACAACTTCAGGAGAAGGAGCCATCTGATGTTATTGACACCATGACACTTAGTCTCCTGGTTTGGGCACTGGAACAAGGAGGAGGGAGGGTCAGCCTCTTCTCACAGATACTAGCAATAGGACAAGAGGGAATGGCCTCAAGTTGCACCAGGCAAGGTTCAGGTTGGAAAGCAGGAGAAATTTCTCTCAGAAAGAGTGCTTAGGCATTGGAATGGGTTGCCCAGGGAAGTGGTGGCATCACCATCCCTGGGGGTGTGTAAAGAAAGGTTGGATGTGGTGCTTAGGGACATGGTTTAGTGGGTGATATTGGTGGTAGGTGGACAGTTGGACTAGATGATCTTGGAGGTCTTTTCCAGCTTTAATGATTCTATGATTCTATGTATAGGTTAGACATGCAACTCTTTGCAAACCATTACAACATGACTCATGAGCTGGGCACATGTTCAGACCACACCTTTATGCTCCACATCAGCTGGCCAGCTTTAGAGAGTGAGCACCTCTCTAGGTTTGGCTAGGGATTTTGAGACTGTGTCAGTCAACTGGAAATGTGAGCGTTACAAGATTGCAAGAAAAAGAGTCCTTCCCACCCTCAACAAAAACAATGCAGAACTGGAAGGCAACACATCTTGCTAGGAGTTGTAGCACAGCTAGTTCACACAGGTTGTACAGGCCTGATCTGTACTGATGTTTAGATTGTACGTGCTACTTCAATTCACTGGCCAGTCCAGACACCATTCTTTCTCAGAAAGGCTTCCATTTTTGGAATAGTTAGCCTAGCTGCACTATTTTAATTTCACCATTGAGCATACATTGTTCTGATACGGTTCTGATGAAGTTAAGCCTGGACAAATATTGTGATTAAAATATGTTGATCAAAAGGAAACCACAAGCCACAAGGAGTATTGTTTACAACTTAAAGTTTGTAACAGCAAGGGCAGAGAAGGGCACATGTACTTCATTTTAAAGCAAATCAACACTGGACAGAGCTATCATTTCTTTTTAATAAGTTTAAAATGTACATGTGAAACAAAACAAGGAGGCACTTACCTTTATTCCAGCCATGCTCCAAGATATGTTGTGAATAGCATCATGCTTTTGGAGCTCTTCATTTGGATCCTGAAGATGTCCCAGCACCACTCCAACCCTCATGAAGAATTATTTTCTGGACTGAAGGACCCAACGGTAGCTTATTGAAACCCAAAGACAGCACAGCCTGAGGAGCTGGAACTACCAGCTGGGGTCCACCTCCCCTTACATTGCACTGTGGCGGGAAGTAATATTGGCTTGCAAAGCCTCTCACCCCAGAGCAGCGAGTCTGAATGTATTGTTATGGACTTACCACTGAGTCGGTTCCAGTGGTATTGGAACTATGTGCTATTTGTGGTGAATGGAGTCAAATCCAGTTGGAGGCTGGTCACTAGTAGAGTCCCCCAGGGCTCAGTCCTGGGGCCAGTCCCCTTTAATATCTTGTCCTGGTTCCAGTTAGGACAGAGTTAAGTAGCTCATAGTAGCTGGTAGGGTGCTATGTTTTGGATTAGGATGAGAAGAGCGCTGATAACATGCTGATGTTTTAATTGTTGCAGAGCAGTGTTTACACCAGGCCAAGGACTTTTCGGCTTCTTGCTCTGTCCTGCCAGCGAGCAGGCTGGGGGTGCAGCAGGAGCTGGGAGGGGACAGACCCAGGACAGCTGACCCAAACTGGCCAAAGGGGTATTCCATACCATCTGACGTCATGCTAAACAATATATAGGGGTGGCTGGCCGGGGTGGGGGGCCGGCTGCTCGGGAATAGGCTGGGCATCGGTCAGCGAGTGGTGAGCAATTGCATTGTGCATCACTTGTTTTCTTACACATTATTATTGTTAATACTATTACCATTATCACTATTATTATTATTATTGTTATTATTATTTTCCTGTCTTAATAAACTGTCTTTATCTCAACTCACAGGCTTCACTTTCCTGTTTCTCTCCCCCATCCCAGAGAGGGAGGGGGGAGGGTGAGCGAACGGCTGTGTGGTGTTTAGCTGCCAGCCGGGTTAAACCACAACATATCTTTATCGATGATCTGGATGAGGGGATCGAGTGCACCCCCAGTAAGTTTGCAGATGACACCAAGTTAGGTGCGTGTGTCGACCTGCTTGAGGATAGGAAGGCTCTGCAGGAGGATCTGGATAGGCTGGACCGATGGGCTGAGGCCAACTGCATGAAGTTCAACAAGGCCAAGTGCCGGGTCCTGCACCTGGGGCATAACAACCCCAAGCAGCGCTACAGGCTGGGAGATGAGTGGCTGGAAAGCTGCCTGGCAGAGAAAGACCTGGGAGTACTGGCTGATAGTCAGCTGAATACGAGCCAACAGTGTGCTCAGGTGGCCAAGAAGGCCAACAGCATCCTGGCTTGTATAAGAAGCAGTGCAGCCAGCAGGTCTAGGGAAGTGATTGTCTCCCTGTACTCGGCTCTAGTGAGGCTGCACCTTGAGTACTGTGTTCAGTTTTGGGCCCCTCGGTACAAGGAGGACATGGAGGTGCTTGAGAGAGACCAGAGAAGGGGGACAAAGCTGGTGAGGGGTCTGGAGAACAAGTCTTACAAGGAGCAGCCGAGGGAGCTGGGATTGTTCAGCCTGGAGAAGAGGAGGCTCAGGGGAGACCTCATCGCTCTCTATAGGTACCTTAAAGGAGGCTGTAGAGAGGTAGGGGTTGGTCTATTCTCCCACGTGCCTGGTGACAGGACGAGGGGGAATGGGCTAAAATTGCGCCAGGGGAGGTTTAGGTTGGATATTAGGAAGAACTTCTT
Organism: Anser brachyrhynchus; assembly: GCF_964034855.1. Classification (NCBI taxonomy): domain Eukaryota; kingdom Metazoa; phylum Chordata; class Aves; order Anseriformes; family Anatidae; genus Anser; species Anser brachyrhynchus. The sequence continues at coordinate 102,793,271 of NC_137694.1, forward strand.
TACTGAAAGGGTTGTTAGGCATTGGATTAGGCTGCCCAGGGAAGTGGTGGAGTCACCATCCCTGGAGGTCTTTATTAGACATTTAGATGTTGAACTTAGTGATATGGTTTAGTGGAGGACTTGTTAGTTTTAGGTCAGAGGTTGGACTGGGTGATCTTGGAGGTCTCTTCCAACCTAGACGATTCTGTGATTCTTTATGCTTGACTAGCATCATTGCAATGGAATACCAACCATTTCTCTGAGGGATAAAACTTCAGGTGTGTGTATAGCATAGAAGTGACAAAAAAATATTCTTCCAAAAAGCATTTTGGAATCCCAACCGTTCCCCACCCACTGACAGACCAGACAGACTCAGTGTTGTGGTGAATTGTTTCTTAGAGACTGTTTAAAGTACACGAGCTGATCACTATGACATGCCAGAGGAGATTACAGTTGTGTTTATAGAGGAAATAAACTGCACATGCATGACTAGCTGTAATGCTGTGGACAGCAGAGTCCCTCGCTTTTACTCAGAGGGCCTTGGTGTGTTTTTCCTCCCCCATGCACAGAGAGGCAAAGGAGGGGAAAGGTAGCAGAAGAAGCAGCAACATACAACATACAAGAGAAAGAAATGGAAGACAGCCTAAGGGGACCTCAGCCCCCAGAGGAATGGGCCATCAACAGCTTGTTTAGAAGAGTTCAAGGGAATTGCTGGTCTAGGGGTGTCAAGCTTGTATGCCCACCCCCTAAACGATAGCAGTAAGTAGTACAAGCAAACCCTGGCTCCTCTTCAGCAGATGCACTTCTGACCATCCATCACACCTCAGTTCCACTGGGAATTAGGAAAGTGCTCAGGGGACGAGGGCTGCATCACTCCAGATCTTCAACTCTGCCCTCACCCAAGGTAGGGAGGGATGGAATTGCAGGGAGATGAACTCAGTGCAAATGAAATGCTTGGGCATGGAAATGAGCGTGCAAAATCTAGCCCCTCCTCAGACACCCTGTGATGGGGGAAAGGGGCTTTCCCAGCATACCCACTGCAACAAAAAGCATCTGCTCCTCCCATTTTTTGTACTGCACTCCCATATGGGAACTCCATAGGTGTTCTTCCTCACAACCCCTTAAGCCTCGGCAGATCCTGCCAGTGTATTCTACACCCAAGGCAGAGCTTCCTCAATTAAAGCCCTTTCTAGTCTAGATTATGGGCTACGACACAGCTTGTAGAAAAAGACCAGATGTACACTGCTCACAGGACTGCAGAAACTGAGGCACAGGGCAGCTCATTTAATCCCAGTTTGACAACACATTCAAGCAATTCAGTTCTCATTCTTTCTGAAGAACATGGGGATTGCTTACAGAAAGCCATAGCGCTCCACGCTACAAGTTTATTTACAGCACAGACCACCCCACATCTAAGTTCAAAAAAAAACACAGCAAATAGGAAGATTTCAGCTTGACTGGCAAGATCTCTAATGATCAAAGCTGCCAAACTAACATCTGATGCAATACCCATACCCAAAGCAGCATTTCCCTTTGAATCCCTAGATAACAGTATTTTCCTACCTTCTGCTGAAACTTAGGGCTTTCTGGTAGAAGAAACAGAACAGGTATTCTTAATGAAAGCTGTGTGGCTCACTCAGTCTTATTTGGAATACCTCTGGTCTTCATCACTTCCATCTATTATGTAGTACATTTCCTTTGACATTCAACACAGTAACACTGCAGTAACACTGGAAAGCAAAACTCCCATTCCCACTCCTGTTCTGCTACTACCTCAAAGTCTTCCAGAAAGCTACAAGATAGTAGAAAACCATAAGGTCCTGGCTTGTGCCTGCATAGATGAAAGGAATATTTGATACACACCCACCCGCCACACCATACTCCTTACTGTTGTTCATTTGTTCCTTCTGGCAGATTTTATGCCTACACATGCCCTTCAGAAAGCAACAAAACTCCTTTCAATTAACTGTGTTCAGTCTGTTGCACTTCACTGAGGTAATCATACATATCCTTTATTATAACTCAAACGGCCACATTCAGAGAGCAAGTCACCTGAAAATAAAGATAGGCAGAATAAATTGCTTCCTTAAGTGCTCATCTCTGTATGGCTAGAGAAATCTAGATGACTACATCTAGCTCAGTCAGATGGTTCAGTCACTAACCAGCACAAGTTAGCAATTGTTTCAGAAACCTCAATGAAAAGCTGAAGTCATGCTGTCTCTTTTTATGGAGAACACAAGAATCTCACATGAAGTCCTGCACACCCAAAGGCACTGCATTAAGGCATTCTTATTTTGCTGGAGTCTACACAGGCACTAGCTGAGAAGTTTACACCCAAAAATAAGCCACAGAAATTCCCCTGCAGAAGAGCAGGAGCAGTAGCTACCCACTCCTCCCCTGCTTCCCATTCTTTTACACTAAGATGACCCTAAAGCTGCAGCAGCTGTTGTAGAGTCTAACCCATGCTCAGTAGAGCACTTCAGAATCTTAAATAGAAGACAAACCAGAACCAATAAAGGAATCAATGAAGAAGCTAAGTGGAAGGGAAGATTCAGAGGCAAGAAGAGACAGGCAAGGGGACAGTAGGTCGCAGACTGAAGGGGCTACATTCAAGTAAGAAAGTAGACTGGAGACAAAGCAGTAGGAAAAAAAAAAAACAGGAAAGAACAAAAGGGCAAGTTACACCAACAGTCCCCCAGAGACGTCCAAATCCCCCACCAGGAAAGGTACTTGCCAACCCGCCCACTTCAAGATGCTGTCCCTCATACTTACACGTTTACTTGGTCAAGTAGGTAAGATTCCCAATTTTTACAACAGTAGCCACCCCCACTTTCTTTCCTTACTATGTAAATCATAGTATTTCCACACTAAGTGTGGGAGTTCCAGCACCACCACCTCCCTTCCCCAGGGAAGGAAGTTACCACTTATGCAACCAAGGCCTTACAGATCATAAATCAAAAAGAAAATTTTAAAGTATTCTGGAACTGGGGCTTCTTCACCTTTGATGCGGGGTTTTTCGGTACTTACTTACAATCACCACCACCATAATGGCACAAATCACTCCCATGATGATCATCATCTGTAGAGAGATTTTATCAGACAGTAATACTAAGAACAAAATGACAAGTTCACAGCTTCCCTGATAACCAGAGAACATAAGCCTGAAAGCAGGACAGAAAAAGCCTCTAAGACTTTCCACAGTGAAATAACTAAGCATTTGATATATTTATTAAGCCCCAACTACTCTCTCAAAGAGAGAACACCGGCCTAATTTCCTTCTCATGAAGGAAATAATGGCACCAGGAAACTCACCTTGCAGTTCTTCCACCAGTACTTCCTTTTGAGTTTTGCTGCACTACTTTCAAATATTGAGGCACCAGCCTGAAGTGCATCTGCCCGGTCATCAAGCTCTGACAGTTTCTCATCTCGTTTTAGCACCTTATCTACATTTACACGCATTATGTCAACCACCTGGAGAAGGAAGAACAGTAGCAGTAGTTATCATGGTAAAGAGGGTTGAAAATGTAAGAGCAGTAACACAGCCAATAATCAACATGAGATACTAACAAGTGAAAGCCTGAAACGAGGAAAAAAAGATCAGGATAAACAGATTTCAAGTCACTGACTATTTAGAAATTGGGAAAAGAGTCCTAGACACTCTGCTAAAGCTTCAGTACAATTAAGCTGCGTCCTCAGTACCCCATTCTCATCCATTTTTAGAAGTTCTCAAGCCCATCAAGGCTGTACCACACCCTCATCACAGTAAGCATATGCTCAATCATAGGTAACCGCAGAGACAACTTAGCACTACATGTTGCTGCCCCATTGAGGCATGAAGGAGTTACTGCGTGTCAGCAGACACTACGGACACCAACCCTGTAAGATCAGGCAAGGTTCGCTTTACATACCGAGTCTGCCCACAGGCTGTTCTCTTGAAGCAGCTGGCAGGGATCAGGAGTTGCTCTGGAACCCATATAGCTTTATTTCCATAATAGATGCATAAGATGAGGTACCAGAAATCTAACAGGACTACTCCTTCGATGTCATATCTAGAATTAGGCACCTTTTAAATGTAAATTTTAATTGTAAAACTAATCCAGCTCTTCCTCCAGCCTCTTTACAGGCTGGTCCCAATACTCGCGTTATTTGTGCGTTTCCAGCATCCACACACCCCCAAAGCATGCACCCCTCCCAGAATTGGGCACGCTGGTCAGCAATACCCCCGCTGCAGCCTGCGGGGAGCAGGCACCGCTACTAACCTCCTCCATCTGCGCCTGGGTCTGCTGCAGCCGGCGGTTGCTGCTCAGGTTAGGGGGCGACCCGGGGGGACCCGCGGCAGGGGGACCCCCAGCAGGGGCTCCCCCCTCGGGGGCCGGCTGCTGAGTTGGCTCAGACCTTGGGGGAGGAAGGCAGAGACAAAACTCGGTCAGAGCCCTGGCATGCGAAGGGGAGACCCCACCCCGGCTACCGTGGTGCCCCCGGCTGCTGCAATGCGCCACCCGACCGGCTCGGGTCGCCGCCACCGGCTCCGTGTTCGGTCGCCCGCTCCCCCCCAGCACCCTGGGGGCGCCCCGTCCCCTGCCCTGCCGCGGGCGCTCACATGGTCGGGCCGGAGCGCGGCGGGACCCCCGGGCAGGCGGCGGTCAGGGACCTCCGCACCGCACAGCGCCCGGCGGCACAGTGCGGGGGTGAGGGCCGCGCGGGCGCTTTTATAGCAGCCCCGTCCCTCCGCCGCAGCCAATCAGCGCTCGCCGGCACGGACCGCACGGGGGTGGCGGAGCGGGGCCCGACCCCGGCTGGGGCTGGGGTTTAGGGTTTGCGTTAGGGTTAGGGTTGTATTTAGGGTTAGGGTTAGGATCAGGGTTTGCATTAGGGTTAGGGTTAGGGTTAGGATCAGGGTTTGCATTAGGGTTAGGGTTAGGGTTAGAATTAGGGTTAGGGTTATGGTTACGGTTACGGTTAGGGTTAACATTTGGTTTAGGGTTGGGGTTAGGGTTAGCATTAAGTTTTGGGTTAGGTTTAGGGTTAGGATCAGGGTTAGGGTTAAGGTTAGGGTTAGCATTAAGGTTAGGGTTAAGATTTTGGGTTAGAATCAAAGTTAGGGTTAGGGTTAGGGTTAGGATTAGGGTTAGGGTTAGGTTTAGGATTAGGGTTAGGTTTCGGGTTGGGATTAGGGTTGGGGGTATGGTTAGTGTTAGGTTTAGTGCTAGGGTTAGGGTTAGTTAGGATTAGGATTAGTTTTATGGTTGGGGTAGCATTAGGATTAAGGTTGGGTTTAGGCTTAGGTTTAGGTTTGAGGTTAGGGTTAGCATTTGGGTTAGGGATAGGGTTATATTAGGGTTAGGGTTACGGTGAGGGTTAGGGTTTGGCTTTATGGCTAGGGTTAGTTTTAGGGTTAGGGTTAGGAATAGGGCTTGCAGTAGGGTTAGAGTGAGGGTTAGAGTTATGGTTATGGTTACGGTTAGGGTTAGCATTAGGGTTTGTATTAGGGTTAGTATTTGGTTTAGGGTTGGGGTTAGGGTTAGAATTAGGGTTACCATTAGGGCTAGAGTTAGGGTTAGCATTAAGTTTTGGGTTAGGTTTAGGGTTAGGGTTAGCATTAGTGTGAGGGTTAGTGTTTGGGTTTAGGGTTTGGTTTATGTTTAGGTTTAGGAATAGGGTTTGCATTCGCGGTAGGGTTAGATTTGAGTTAGAGTTATGGTTACGTTTAGTGTTAGCACTAGGGTTAGTATCTGGTTTTGGGTTGGGGTGAGGGTTAGCGTTAGGGTTACCATTAGGGTTAGTGTTAGGGTTAGCATTAAGTTTTGGGTTAGGTTTAGGGTTAGGAGTAGCGTTAGGGTTAGGGTTAGATTATGGTTATGGTTACAGTTAGGGTTAGCATTAGGGCTAGTATTTGGTTTAGGGTTAGGGTTAGGGTTTAGTGTAAGGGTTAGGCTTAGGCTTAGCGTTACAGTAAGGTTTAGCTGTAGCGTTAAGTTTAGGTTTAGGGTTAGGATTAGGGTTAGGATTTATGGTTAGCATTAATGTTAGGGTTAGTGCTAGGTTTTGGGTAGGTTTAGGGTTTAGTGTTAGGTTTAGGTTTAGGGTTGGGGTAAGCATTAGGGTTAGGGTTTTTGGTTAGGATTTAGTGTTAGTGTTAGGGTTACCATTAGGGTTAGTGTTCGGTTTAGGGTTAGGTTTTGGTTAGGATTGGGGTTTATTTTTAGGTTTAGGTTTAGGGTTGGGGTATGCATTAGGTTTAGGTTTAGTGTTACAGTTATATTTCAGTTATGGCTAGGGTTTAATGGGTAGGATTAGGGTTAGGTTTAGGGTTAGGGTTAGCATTAACTTTAGGGTTAGGGTTAGGTTTAGGGATAGTGTTAGGTTTAGCATTATTTTTAGTGTTAGGTTTACTGTTACGGTTAGGGTTAGGATTAGGTTTAGGTTTAGGTTTAGGATTATCATTAAGGATTAGGTTTAGGGTTAGGCTTAGGGCTAAGGTTTAGGGTTAGTGTTAGGGTTATTGTTAGGATTAGGGTTAGGCTTAGGGTAAGGGTGAGACTTAGCATTAGGGTTAGTTTTAGGGTTAGCATTAGTGTTAGGATTAAGGGTTAGTGTTAGGTTTAAGGTTAGCATTAGGGTTAACATCTGGTTTAGGGTTAGGGTCACGGTTAGGCTTAGATTTCGGTTAGCATTATGTTTAGAATTAGCATTAGGGTTAGGTTTTGTTTAGGATTTAGTGTTAGGGTTAGGTTTAGGGTTAGGCTAGGGTTATAGTTATGGTTAGCATTATGGTTTAGGGTTAGGGTTTATGCTTAATATTAGGGTTAGTTTAAGGTTTTAGGGTTAGGATTAATATTAGGGTTAGCATGAGGGTTAAGGTTTAAGTTTAGGGTTAGCATTGGCATTAGGGTTAATGTTAGGGTTTGGGTTAGCCTTACAGTTAGGGCTTAGTGTTAGGGTTTGGGTTAGTGTAAGCATTTGGGTTAGCATTAGGCTTAGTGTTAGTATTAGGGTTTAGATTCTGAGACCTACTGGATCAGAAGGGAGGACTCTCCCATTCAGTACAGAAAGGGAAGCAAGAACAAATTGGAACAAGAAGTCTCTTCACAGCATTTTGTGTGGTGAGTAGGGTAGCAAGCAACTTGTTCAGAGCTATGTTGAACTACACTTTCATAAGGTAATGCAGGCCATAATTTAAAGCTTTTAATGACAAACCTGGAGGATTAGTAGATACACAAAACAGTACATTACAACCTAGGATCCAAAAGATTGTGGCTACAAGGAATATGAGGACTTAAAACAGGGCTGTGACTACAGCCAGTTGATTTGCAGATTGGACTACTGAGTGTGAGTGAATAGCCCAGCTCTAGCCTTGGCAGAACTGAGGGGTTTTAAACTGTCTTCAAACAAATTGCGAAGGGACAAATTGGGGGAAAAGCTTCTGTAGCTTGACAGCCTTCCCACTCCCACTGTCATTTGAGGACTGTTCCAATAAACCTTGTGAACAGAAGGTGGAGCTTGCTGAATAACTGGTTTGCTTCACTTGGTATGCATTCCTCTCAAGACCCAGCGCAAACAGGGCTGGTACGTGGGGACTAAGAGCTGACAAAGGAAACCAAATATTTTCCTGATACTCCTCCAGTTTCTGACATTTTTAGACAAGGATTTGTTACACCTGTGCTTTACACATGTAATAACCCCCAGAAGCACCTTCCAGGTGCTTGCTGTCTTCACTTGAATCCACAAATTTTCTGAATTTTCAACACCTTTGGTAACAATCCCACAGGTCTACTACCCTGCTCCTGAGAACTCAAACTTTGAAGTTGCTTGAACAGAGAATTTGGCTTCACCTTCCTAAGGCACAGACCCAAACCTCTTTTCATTCCCCGCTGCTTCCAACCAATTGCTTTTAAAGACAGAGCAATGTCACTCTGTAACAGGATACATCATCAGCAGATATCTTCCCAATTACCTAACAGCCAAGATACAACTCAGGCAGAGGCATGCTCATCTTCCAGATTTTATGCTGATTTTTTGTTATGCAACGCGTAACAGTAGACTTCATGAGAAACAGGATGCTGGACTTGAGGGATCCCAGCTTTGATTCTCTACAGCTTCTTAAGAAACCAGTAACAGTCACGGAAAATTAGAAGCTGGGAGTTTTTTTAAACCAGTTAAGTGCCTAAATTGCTTAAATGAAAAGCTACTTGCTCAGTATCATTAGTATGGGGCTGTCATCAATGTGAAACAGCAAAAAGTCCTGTTCTAAAAACGTTTTGATGTATTTCAACTAACAATTGGATCATTCAGACTTAGCATTAATCATGGTTAAGTGGAGGACAGGGGGCAAGCAGTAAGCATGAAGAGGTATTAGGAGGCACGCTTATTGCTAACTTGATAATTTGGCTATGAGGGAAAATCTAAGATGAAGCATACTGAATTTGCTGGGTGTGAGAACCTGGGCCTCATAAAGACTGAAAGGAAGCTAGAAGCCTGGCCAAAAAGTGGAGGACTCTTAAGTAAAAGTTAAAAGATGCTGGCTGGAACTGCAAGAAGCGTGCCAGAGATGGTTGTCGGGGGCTGAACCTGCAAAGAGCTCTGGCCTGGTGCAGCAGCACGACCTTGGGACTGGGCCAGAAATACACGGTGAAGGTTGCAGGAGGCACTGGGAAACCAACTGTAGGAGCGTTGTGTTTATTGAGACCGTGACGCCGCAATAGCACGCTCCGCAAGCCAAACCCCCGGTCCCTCCTAGCGGTGCTTGCCGGTGCGATTGAAGCGCCGGTACAAGAAGCGGATCCTCTTGTTGAGCTTGTGGTAGTCGCTCACGAACATCCGATCCCCCACCATCTTCTTCTTGCGCAGGCACCTCTGCAGCTCGTTCCCCCGCCAGCCCCGCAGCCACTTGGGCCCCACGATGAGGTCCTTCGGGTGCATCTGGAAGCCGCCTGTGAAGAGAAGGAGGACGCGGGGTGAGGTGGCACCCCGGCGGAGGTGGGACCCCAAAGCGGCCGGCCCCGAGCCCCGGAGGGGTCCCCAGGGGGTTCCGGTCCCCCTCGCTGGGCTGGGGGCACTTACCCAGGATGCCCACGTTGTCGTAGACCCCGAACAAAGCCCGCTTCTCCGTCCAACGATCCACCTGCTGCGGCTTCGGCGGCTCCCTCACGCGGAAGGTCCGCGAGAGCCCGGCCAGAGGGGAGGAGAGGGGCAGGGAGGACCCGCACCCTGGCCGGGCAGGCCCCGGCCGCCCCCCGTCGCCGCTGATGCCCCGCGAGGCCCCGGGCAGGGCCCGGCCCGCCAGGGCCCGCCCCGCCGCCCTCACCAGCGCCAACATGGCGGCCACCCAGGCGCTAACGGCCGGCTAGGAGAAGACAGCCGGCGATTGGGCGAGGCGCTGGAGGGCGGCCTCTTTGCCGGGCGCTGATAGGCTGAGGCGGCGCGAGGGGCGGGGCGAGCGCGGCCCGCGCGGGCAGTTCGGAGCAGCCTGGCAGCCATGATGGCGGCGCCATTCGACTTCCAGCTGCCCCTGGTAGCCGACGACCTGCTGCGGGGCGGCGGCGTGGGGCGATACGTCGTGCAGGACGTGCTGTCGGCACGGGAGCTGCCGCCAGCGCTGACGGGTAGGGCCCTGCGCACCCCCCCAGCGCCCAGGCGAGGGCTCGTCGCCACCGCCGCCATGTCCCCCCCTCAGCCCCCCCCCAGTCCCCCCCTCAGTCCCCCTCATGCCCGCCGTGTCTCCCCACAGCTTTCCGGGCCGCTTTCCGGGCGCAGGGCGCGCTGGCCGTGCTGCAGCACTTTGACACCGTGTACAGCCTGCTGCGGTGAGTATCGGGGGGCTGCCGGGGGGTGCTCCCCCTCCCCGGGGGTCTGTGCGCTGCCCTGACGCGCTGTGCTTGCCCCGCAGCAACTTCCGAGCCGTGGCGGCTGCCCTCAGGGAGGACACCCTGGAGCTGATGATGCAAGGTGGGTGCCTGCCGAAACGGGGGTTTGCCCTCGCTCAGCAGCTCCATGATGATATAAAGGCTAATGTGACTTGATCAGCTGGGTTGCGCCCTCAGCCCATTCCTGTGTACGGGTCTGTAATCTTGGTGGGCAGCGCAGAGCCGTGCGTGCTCGCTGTAAGGGCAGGCCGACAGAAAATCCCCTTCCCCACATCCCTGGAAGGCAAATCCTAGGGGTGCATCAGCTCCGAGCAAGTGCTTCTCGGAGCTGACGGGGGGGCTGCGGGAACAGGATAGGAGAGTGCTCCCAGGTTTGGGTTGCAGGGGGCAACCCGTGTTACAGCTGGCAAGATGTGAGCACACATCTTTGGTAATCTGATGGCTGCTCTACGTTTCTGACAGAGAGGATGTCTGAGGAACCTGGCCAAAAGTACTCATCTCTTTGTACCTCTCTCCAGTGGTATCCCATTATTCAAATGAACTTCCTGCCATCTTGGGTGATTCTGGGCTGAGCCACGCAGACTGCACTGCTCACCGGAACGCTCTAAAGATGAACTGCTATTTGCTGACTGGCCTGTTGGAAGCCTTTGAAAAGGAAACCTTCAAGAGTAGGTTGGCAGAGGTGGATCCTGGCGGAAAGGTAGGTGAGAAGACTGGGGAGAAAACAAGGTGATAAATGTAGAAAATGCATAAAATTGCTAAAATCTGTGTCAAATGGTATAACTGTGTTTATTTAAACATGAAGCTTGCAAGAGCAGTATTTCTGTGAAATCCTTCTTGGAAGACAGACAAATGTGTGCCTAAACATCAGTCGGGACTCAAATGCCCAGACCTCTGTTTCACTCTTCAGTGTCTGGCTTGCACTTAGTATGCCAGCATTTCCTTAAGAGTTCTCTCCTGTGCTCAGAGATGACAGCAATGGTCACTTGGTGTGGGCATATAAATGTCTTATACATCTTAATGTATGCCTCTCAGTGCTGTAGAGTTTAACAGCTGTGTTCATTTTCAAGGGAAGCAGGATGATAGAGTTTTGTTTTTTTTTCCTGTTGTCAAGCTACTAACGTATTACATCACATAATTTCCTTTCTAGAACAAAAAGAACTCTGCAAAGATCTCTGGATTCTCGTGGGAAGAGGAGAGGGAGCCACTCTTGCGTCTGTTCAACCAGTTGCTGCAGCTGGATCTCCGTCGGCTTTGGGGTGGTGTGGTGGTGGAAGAAGATTTTGTCAAGTAAGGGAGCGCTGAGAAGGGATGGGATGGAGTGGATGCAGGTGTGGGAAGAAGGGGTTAAATGTTAAATCTGCCAGTGAGCTGGTGTTGCAGCCTTCAGCAGGATGCATGTCACTGGGAGACTGAGGAAACTGTGAGGCAAAAGTGAGGCATTTAGGAGCCACTTCATTTTCTCATGTAGAATTCAGTTGTTTGTTGCTCAGTTTCTTAAGGATACTGGAGAATCTCTCTGGTCTCAGAGAGAGATGTGTACCTAGTGCAGTTTGCTAGGCTGATGCTGGTGCAAACTGCAGTAGGGAAGTTAACTGTCTCTTCTGTGTGGCTTTAGCTTAATGACAGGAAGCTGCTACCGTATCCTGGAGAATCCAAGTATCGGTCTCCAGAAGTATCGGGCCACGCGGGATGCAGTGACACATCTGCTTGCTACAGCTTTGACTCACTATGGTCACATGTTCAGTGAGTTCCTGCTTTTTCTGCCTTCTTCTGGAAGCTGTTCTCAGGTATTTTCCCTGACCTCTTTCTCCCTCCTTTCATCCTAAAGGTGCTACTCTGAAGATCACACAGATGCTGCAGCACTTTGAACATGTGGCCCCAGTGTTTGTTCAGGCTGTGACTGTCTGGGCTACAGAGTATGGTCTGAAAAGTATAGTGGGTGAACTTCTGAGGTGAGAAAAATCCACCAAGGCTTCTTTTTCTAACCCTGGCAACTCGAGGTGCCCTTTTCCTTGTGTCATCTTTCTGTGCAGGGAAATTGGACAGAGAAATCCACAGGATTTATCTCGTGATACTTCTAGAGTGAAGGGTTATGCCACCTTTATAACTGAACTTGCTGAACAAATTCCTGCTCTGGTGCTATCCAACATAAGTGTTCTGCTGCGTCACTTGGATGGGGAGGTACATTTGCAAAACATTTACATGTCTGGAGAAGTCAAGTAGTGGAAGTGTTGCTCTCCAATTTTTTTCTTTTTGAAAACAGGACCTCTTTTACAGAGATCAAGTAGCTAAAACCTGCCCTTTGGAATAGATCATGGCCTTCCCTAAAACATACAAACGTGATGTCTAGTCTCTGTCACTTTCAGACATCAGAGAACCAGAGACTGCTTACTGGTCTGAGATCACAGCTGGTGTCCCTTGTTCTTCAGTACTGAATGGGTTTGGCTGTCATCATGTTACCTTTCACTAAAGTGCCCTTAAAACCTTAAGCGGTTTTCACGTCAGTCCTTGGTTTCATATCAGACCTAGCTGGATAGCAGGGCTGGATTGCTCAGTCTTGCAAGCACAGCCACGTTCAGTTGTTCATGTTTCATTCCAAAGTCTGGAATGGAGAAATTCACTCAAGACTTTAGCATGGGACTTAAAAGACCCAAACTCTGGGCTGTCCTTTCCATTGGCATACCAAGTCATGCTTTCTTTTCTGTTCCTGGTTGAACAAATCCTCTCTCTGCAGAATTACATGATGCGAAACGCCATTCTGGCAGCTATGACGGAAGTGCTGCTGCAGGTGCTGAATGGTGACCAGCTGGAGGAAGTTGCCCGTGGTACTCGGGACCATTTCTTGAGTATGCTGCAGGACCACATCTGTGACATCAATGGACTTGTGCGCAGTCGGGTGCTGCAGCTTTTCACCCGAATCGTTCAGGGTAAGGTAAGTGTGGTGCGGAAGTGGTATTGCCTTAGTCGCCCTCTTCCCTGATTTGTTTTCTAAGGGAATTTCTGTTACCCCGTTCTTTGTTTGCAGAGACTGGAGTATAAGTGAGAAAGATACTGTCCTCCAAAGGAATTGTCTGCAGTTCCTTTTCACAAGAGACCAAAGATCCTAGGGTTAAGGGAAGTGGGGATCAGAAATTGCATGCTTCTTGTTATTACTGGGACAGAACAGAAGGAAGCGCATGTTGCGCAAAGCCTTTCTGGATATTGGTATGGGAATACATAGCACCGGAAATACTGGCAAACTTGGCAAACCTAATCAAAGTCCTTGCTTTCAACAGAAGTTGTACCAGATGTATGGAGGTCCCTTCAGACCCAGATTTTTTTATGAATCTATAATCTGTGCCTTTCAGTAGACAAGCTTTTCAGTAGAACAGCATGCGGATATATTAACATGTCTGTGAGAAAACAGCTTCTTGCAAGTCTCCAGAGCTTCTTGATAACTTTGTCTGCACTCTCATTGTGCCCTAGGCCCTGCCTTTGACTCAGTTCCAGTCTGTGGTATCGCTGGCTGTTGGGCGTCTCAAAGACAAAGCTGTGGTGGTAGTTAAAAATGCCATCCAGCTCCTGGCTGCGTTTTTGTCCAACAATCCCTTCTCCTGCAAGGTAATTCCTACTACTGTGCTATATGTCTGTTTGCAGGCTGAGTGTATGCAGTGTGTTATAGGCAGGGCATTACTCTTTCTGTACCTTGTGGAAGAGGCAGTGTAACTTTTAACACTGCTAGCGGGAGCTTTCAGAGTTTTCTGTTGTTCAGCTCTCACATTCTCTGGCTCTTCGCTCACGTGGTGTACTTGGTATAATTGATAAGTATGCAGTACCACGAGGGTTGTGGTCTTGATTCTGGAAAAACCTGCAGCAGTTTGATGTGAATTCACTGTGGGATTTCTTTCCTTAGGATCAGAATTAGGCTTTAGAACATTCTACGCAGAGCTGCAGATTTTTACGTTCAGTTGCACCTCTTCCTGATTTTCTGAGGCTTAGACTGGCATTTTACAGCAGCAGCCATTCTAGGATAGTGACCTGAGTCTGCTACTTCAGTTTCCAAGATACAGGTGTTCTGAGGGGATTGATAACTTACAGCAGAGAAACGAGAATTCTCGAAAAAGAAGGTTAAGTAAGGTATTTCTTCTCTTCCTGGCATCCTCAGTTAAGCTATGCTGACTTGGCTGACCCACTCAAAAAAGAGGTGCAGAAGCTGCAAGAAATGAGGGACCGTTGCAGAGAAACTGCAGGTAGCTTCTCTTCTTCCCCTTTGCCCTTTACAAGGTGTACCTTGTACTGTGCCAGTAGGAGTTATTCTGTGCTTATTTTTTGTCATCTTACACTTGCTCCCAGATTGCAGTGGCTTTTGTCTCAGATCTTGCTCGTGTGAGACAGTAAGCCAGGTAACTGGAAATAAACTCAAAAAAGTTTGTTATGTTGTAATAAAAGGACCTTATGAATGTTCTGTTAACAGGGTAAGAACTTAAAACCTCTATGAACATCCTCCAGGACTTTCATTGTCAACCATTCAAGGAGTCCTGGCTTCATCCAGGTGTTAGGTCCAATATTAATTTAAACTTGCTTAACCTTGTGTCTCATGCTGCCTACAAAGCAATAAATAGCAAATGATGGTTCTCTCAGCTGTTACTCTTCCCTTCAGTGTATTTTTTTTATGCCAAATTCTTGTCTATTCATATTCTTGCCTGGATGGGATCAGCAGTGGGAATAGTGTCTTGTCTGTGGGGGGAAGAAAGTGTAGGATTACTTCCAGATGAGTTTTCGTTCCCTGCTTAGGGTATCATTTATGTCTTCTCCATTCCCCATTCTCCCTGTTTCATTATAGCTCCAGCAATCACCCCAGAGGAAGAGTGGGAAGCGATGCTGCCAGAAGTTAGAGCTGCCACAAAGCAGCTCCTACCACTTCAGGAAGAAGAAGATGAGGTGCTGGAAGTTGGAGAAACAGCAGAGGGTACATCAGAGCAAATCACTGGGCTTCTGAAGAAGCTGAATTACAAGTAAGAAGGCTATGCAGTTTGAGAGAGGTTTTTATAACAAGGGCTATGTCAGTCGACCATTCTTTATTTGAGGAAGGTTTGAGCTTCAGGGTAAAGGGATGATTTCCAGTAACGTTACTCCGTGGGAGGAGATTGAGGGTACCCAGCACAACATGCTGTCAGGAACTACTTTCCCAGGTGTTTAGTGCAAAGCAGGATGTTTTCCCTTGTTTTCTGTCCTAACGGGTTGCTGACGTTCTGTTGGGCAATGTTGTCATCCAGGAGTGCAGTCCGCCTTACGCAGAAGGCCCTGTGCCGCTTCCAGGGGAAGGAGCCCTTTATTAGTTCCGAGGAAGAAAACGAGGAGGCAACAATCCTGGGCATTCTGAAGACACTTTACATAGGTAACTGCAGCAAACTAGTCTTGCACTTCCCTGAGTTCAAGCTGGTACCAGAGTTAGACTAAACCCCTCTGGAACACCATATCTCTTCTTTTGACTCGTAGACTTTAGTTCTGCATGTACTTGACAGCTGGATTATTGACTGTTTTATCAGTTCTGGTGGGAAATGTTCAATGTTCCCACTGGAAGTGCATTTCTAATGTTTTAAGTCATATCATATCTGCTATGGGGGGTGAAGCCGGTGTTAATCCGCTCATGCACTTCTGTCCTTTCTGAATTTGTCTGGAGTTCTGCCTCCTGAACAGGTGGTGGCACATAATGCTTACTATTGAGCAAGTATAGGATTCAAGCAAAGTCTTATTTCTCTAGGGCTCATGCTTCTGGTTATATTTTAAGACTTGCATGCTTTATCTTTTGTATTTGGTTCAGAATAAGGTCTCCTAGCTAATCCCCTTGAACTCATTTCTATTTAAACTACTATCTAAATAATAATATATTAAGTTTTGTCAGTTCCCCAGACTTGCACAACCTTTGCTACAGAGTAGTAGTTTTTGCCTTCTCTGTACTCTGCCCTGATTCCCTTTTAGGCCCTTGTCCATCTTTGGGGATCTGTCAAGTTCAGATTAACTCCTTCATTGTTTTTATGGAGTTTGAGTAAATTGGACAATGCCTTTACCCACCCCTGTCTTAGCTGGTATTTGTGGTGCATTTTGTTACAGTACCGGAGTTTATAGCATGTTGAGATTTTGTCTTTGTAGATAAGTCTGCTGGCAAAATCTGTAACTTTTTTATTTGCTTTTTGGTTTTGTTTTTTGTGGAAGTCTCTTGATTGTTACAAGATGTCAGTATGGGGTGGAAGGAGAAGAGTTAAAATGCCCTGAGCTGTGCCTGTTTCTCTTGTACCTTCAATACTGTTAACAAACAAGTGTTTATGCCCAGGTAAGAACCATGAGGATTCTTCATGTGACAACAGTAGTTTTACAATCGAAGAAGTTGCGCCCAAAGAGCAGCCTCAAGAGCCGGCTCAGACAGAGCTGGTCAAACAGGAGATGTTGGTGCAGTATCTGCAAGATGCTTACAACTTCTCAGTGAAAATCACAGAAGCCCTGAGCCTGGTCAGCAAGCTGATGTACGAAAATTCTGTCTCAGGTGTGTGAAATAGCCATGGGGCCATTTTTTCCTCCCTTTTTAAAGTTTTCTAGGTCCCTCCTCTTGCTGAAGAGATGTAGGAGTGGTGGGACACCAAGGAAAAGGCTGGAAGAGCTGCTGTTTACTGAGCAGATGTCACAGGCTCTGGAACACTGGGAACAGGAAGCACCATCTGAACTCGTGTTGTGAAAGGGTTACATTAGGGTGTAAGTAGGCTTTTGAGGCATGTGTAGGATTGATTTTTTTAAAATATCAGGATTTAAAAACAAAATTACCAAAATTAATTAATGTAGGCTTCCCCTCTCTTGAGGGAGGAGATCCTCATCTCAGCTGAGGTTCTCCCAAAGCAGGCATGGCAAGTTAAGCAGGGTTCTGTTACCTGCTTGATGCCTTGATGCTGCCTCAGGTGTTACACTGGGTAAAAGAGGGGAACTGAGCAGTATGTCTCATTAACATCACCCCTCCTTAAACTTTATTCTGTAGCCAAAAGCAATCCTTGTCAGCAGGTCCTGTGGCCTGGTGCTCGTTAGTTCTGTACCTTCAGTACAAAGGTGGAGTGATGAGTAGTCCCAAATGGGGTTAATTCAGCTACTAATGTTAGACTTTTTTTTTTTTTTTTTTGAAGTTCTTGTCATGAATCAACACCCCTGGGGCAAGGTGCAGGGTACAAATCCCTCCTTCCCCATCCTCCCTGGCTCATCCACTTGCCCCAACCACTCACATATTTCTGGAGCATGGGTGGCTCTGGACACTACAGCATCTTAGCATCATGCAGATGCTTCTGGGGCTTCACCTGTGATGGCTTCATCTGTATTGAGAACTTGTATCTTAGCCGTACTAAGCATGCAGGCTTCCTTCAGCAAGGTTGGGATGTTTTTAGCTGATTGCACACACAAGAATGAACTCTTGAATTCAGCATCTTTATGGGTCACGTGTAGTTTAAGGGTAAGAGACTGCCCCTCAGCTGGTATTTCAGTGCCTGATTTTTGGTTGGTTTGTTTGTTTTTATGGTTGCAGTTTTTACTAGCTTTTGTCCTATGCTGTAATAGAAGGATGGCAAGTTAGATGTCCAGGCAGTATGCTGCTGTGGTGTTGAGTGGGACTAAGGGATGTGTATGTTCAGATTTAATTTTTTAATTAAGATTTAAGATATGAAGATGCAATTTTATTTTTCTCTGGTAAGTGTGTACCTTCTGGTGTGACTGGGGGCAGCACAAGCATAGCAGATTGTCTAGACAGAAACACTTTAATGTCTGGTAGGGGTACAGCCTCTTTATTGAGACGTTATTTTGCCCATACTGCCATAAGCTTCCACTTAACCAGAGTTCAGACTCTATAAACTGTTCATTGTACAGACTCTCTAATCATTACTGTGGCTTTCTTGTGAATGCACTCTAACTTAATGTGTTTTTTTCTTGTCTTATGAACAGAAGACTGGGCAGTATATTTTCAGGAATTGTCAAGTTAGAATCAAGTCTTGTTATTCCTTATACATGGCAAATACTTTGTACCCCATCAATACATCATGTACCTTAGCTGTTCTGGTTACAACATTGTACTGAGATAGCTGCTTTTTTATCTGCTGTGACCAAAAGATCTTTTTTTCAAAGCTGTTGTTTCCTAGCACAGATTTTTTTTTTTCCGCAGTGTGGCTTCTGTGTTCATTTCCTAGGTTTATCATGTCACGTTTAGCTATAATATTGTTAACCTATGACCAGTTCTTCCAGGACATCTGTATCTTTGTACTAGGGACCCTATTCTGACTTAAGTCACCTGCAGACAGTAGCAGTGATCTTAGATGCTCCTAGGGCTAGCTGTGAGAGCAGTGTGCCTATGAATATGTTTTAATGGCCTTTCTAATAAGGATAAGGAAGAAACTTCACTAACGCAACTATTTTTTCCTCTGCAGTGGTTCAGGAAGCCATTGAGTTCTTTGTGACAGTCTCCCGGTTTGGTGTGCCCCAAGCACTGCTTGGAATCCGCAGGATGCTCCCCCTCATATGGTCAAAAGAGCCTGGTGTTAAGGAGGCTGTGCTGAATGCCTACAGGCAGCTCTATCTGAGCCCAAGCGGGAATTCAGAGAGGTATGGGACATCCTATTCAGAGGGCTTTTTTTCTCTTTTTTCCCTCTCCATTTTCCTTCCTTTGGAGAGCTGTTGGAAACAGGGTATGGACAGAAAGAGAAGTCGAAGTTGCCACGCTTCATGCTGAGCTGAAATGTAAGGTTTGTGTCTACTAGTGAAGGTGTTTTCTCTTTGAACTGTTACTAACACTTGTGCAGTTCCGATGTGTTTTTATATATATGGGTATCCTAGTGTTCCTTTGGGACTTATTACTATTGGTTTGTTGTAGTATTCACATGTAGGAAGTTAATGCAGCAGAACCCCACATGAGACCTTACAGGAGGCAAACCTATGAAGTATTTTAAATGAAA
Organism: Anser brachyrhynchus; assembly: GCF_964034855.1. Classification (NCBI taxonomy): domain Eukaryota; kingdom Metazoa; phylum Chordata; class Aves; order Anseriformes; family Anatidae; genus Anser; species Anser brachyrhynchus. The sequence continues at coordinate 102,812,073 of NC_137694.1, forward strand.
CTGCTATCAGGTGCTCACGCTGAACTTTCTCATAAATTTCACTCATACAAAGCGCCACACCAGGAGGCATCTGTTCCAATGATCTGAGTAGGATCCCCATGTGTTGGGGTCAAGGGGCGTCAGCTATTGAATATTTGTCATGTCAGTTGGGTTCTTGATTGGCAACAGTGAACTGACTTTTGGACAGGTTTTCAATCCCTTATGGGATCAGCCCATAGCAGCTGACTCCCAGTCTTGGAGACATGGGACTTCACCCTCCTTGGGCAATGTTGTAGCCCAATGTCTGTTCCTCTATTTTTTTTTAACAGTATTGTCTCTCTTGCAATTGGGTGGTTATAAGAGGAATAGCATACAACTTGGTGGAAACTTAAGAGTTTTTGTTCCCAAACCTCAGGGTTTCTGCTGACAAGTCATGCATGCTATAGTCTTTATTTGAGTATAGGCATTCTGCTTCTGATGTGAACAGCACATTCCTTGGTGTTTACTAGTTTTCTTGCTGTCACTTTTGTCCTTGACTTTTTTTTTTTTCATTAAGACAGTTTCTTTATCCCTCACACGACACAAGGTTGGTGGTTTTTATTATTATGGTTCAGGTGCTTTCACACACATTTCATTCAGATCAATCTTAAATCTTTCTGTAATAAACCTCTGCACACAGAGGGTGAAAGGATGTTAATGGGGTCTTTATTTGTTGCTGTTACCAAGAATTTGGGGAGTGGGAGCTGGGTGCCACTTGCATGCTTGTTATTCCACACGAGAGAGAAGCTGAATCTTCCCTGTAGTGTTGGCACTTGCTCTTTTTTTCTTAGCAATTGACCACATGCAAATACCGTTGGATGCATGCTCACTTAGATAAGTGTGATCCCTGGTGAGAGGTACCATACCTCACCCTCATTACACCACCAGGGCAGCAAACAGCACACCTAGTAATGACTGGAGATGACTCTCCTGCAGATTGATCTCGGGCCTTATTTGTTCACAGAGAGTTTTGCAGTTTCTTATGCTCTAGTGAGTAGTACTGTGACTTGTGGTTAAGAGGAAACTGGGAAATGTCTGATGCCTCTTGTTGGGCATTTGGTGCGGAGCATTGAGAAGAACAGCAGTGGACTTCTGAGCTCATGGCGTGCTTGCTGAAATTTGGTCTGGGTGACTCTGAGAACTATAGCTCGTGGAAGGGCAAGTTTTTTTGTCCCCAGAAATCAGATCTGATACCTAATAGTTGTCCTCAACTCTCTGAGTAAGTGAGTAATCATGACAGTTGCTTTTTCTTTTTTTTTTCTTTCCCTTCAAAGGGCCAGGGCCCAGAACCTGGTGCATTCTCTCTCTCTCATCATGGTGGATGCTTCGCTAGGAACAATACAGTGCTTGGAAGAAATAGTAAGTATTTGCTTGGTCTGGGTTTAGATTGTATTTGTAATCTTAAATATCTGTTATGTTAAAATGGCAGTCATTGCTGTGAATGTCTGTTGGTCTGAAGTCCATCCATCCTCCTCTGCCTCTCACTGCTTGTTTTACTGTATTTCTTTTCCAGATCTCAGAGTTTGTGCAGAAAGATGAAATAAAACCTGCTGTGATCCAGCTGCTGTGGGAGCAGTTCACAGAAAAGTTGCAGTGCTCGCCTCTAGAACGACGTGCAGCTGTGATGCTGCTGGGGTTGATGGCACGGTGAGCCTAGGGCCCAGTGTGATCCTGTGAGTGAGAGGATGTAGATGGAGTTGACTTTTATTGAAAAACTGTTGGTGCTGCATCAACTGACCCTTGGTTCTGCAGCTTTAAAAAATTGTAATCAGATCATTTGTGTTTTGAGAAGAATCAAGAGAAGCTGCTGAAAGGAGATGCCTAGAGCCTTAGCACAGTGGGAAAAGAATCTGCTTCCCTTTCTGTGGTCAAAAAGAGTGTAATGGCACTATAATTTATTTTGTTTAAGTAACTTATAATTTCATTTCCTCCACTTCACAACCTAGTAACCCTTAGGCATTTAGCTTACCTGCTAGTTTCATGTTGCTCTTCCTACTTCAGTCATTCATCAGTCAGAAGTAGATCTTCATGACATCCTTTGTAAAGGTCTTGGCTCTAGTGTAAGAGCGAACAGGCGCTTCTACAATTTGAGTATTAGATATTTCTCCCAAGGTATTTCTACCACCCCATTCCATGTGCTTGCAGCACAATTGTAAACATAAATTCAAAATTAAGATACTTTTAAAATCATGGAATTTCTACAAAAATGTAGATTTCTGGGGTATCCCACGAGGGGATATCTGGGCCACTGTGTTTCTAGACCATGGGTATATTTGTGGAATAAGAACAACACTTTCTTCTCCAGAAATCTGTTAAAGGGGGTGACTTTTAGCTTTTGTTTTAACCCATTAGGATTATTATTTCTTCAGGGTTCCTTTTTAAATATGTTAAATTCTGTTTTTACCCTCTTCACTCTGTTAATTGTACATTCTAAAGAACGGACCTAGTGTCACAGGTAGAAAGGGGAGGTGGGTGTAAAGATTTTTTTTTTTTTTTTTTGACCCCACAAGGTACTTTCCATAAGGTACGAGGAGCATTTCTGTTGTCTATGTATGTTTACTGTAAACTTTAATCAGCACCTCACATAGCACTCCTGTGTCTTCTATTCCACAGAGGGAAGCCAGAGATCGTAGGTAGCAACTTGGATGTTTTGGTGACAGTAGGGTTGTCTGAGAAGGTATGTGAAGACTATTGCTTGGCGCAAGAAGTATGCAATACAATCTCCAAACTTGCCAGTAACCGTAAGGTAAGACTTCCAGTTTGCCCATGAGGTCACAGTAATAGTGGTTTAAAAAAGTGGGAAGTAGCTTATACTGAGAAAAGAAATAAGAGAGAATTTTACTAGCTGGGGAGGGGGGTATTTTTTGTTTGTTGAGACCATTCAGCAGCACTGTCAGGAAAGCTTATCACACATCAGTGAACATGCAGTAAAAATTTTCATTATTCAACAGGTTGAATTCAAAGTAGCAGAGAGTCCAGTACACAAGAAAATCTGTTTTTCTTCCGCTTCTCTCAGTCAGACTCCCAGTTCTAAGCTGACTTATGTCTCCTTGGTCCTGGAATCCTTTCATCTACTGGTATTTTCTGCTGTTGTTGCCTTTACCCTCCCTATTAATTGATATTTGGGAGTGGCAGCTGTACAGCTGAGCATAAGACAAAAGATTTTCAAACTCATTCACGTTGTAACTGGTGACCTATCACATGGCTTCTCTGTCAAAGAACATTTTATACCTTTTCCCCCCCAAGTGCATTAACAAAGAAAAGCTTTTTTCTTTTCTGACTCAAATATTTAGGGCATTTCAATTCAGGAGTTCCAGTATAAAAGCAGCCCTCCTCCACACAACATGATCATTCTGTTTTGAGAATGCAGACATTAATGCAGGACCTTCATGAATTAATGGGCGTTACAGCGCTCTTAAATGTTCTGAAGATAGTTGTAATTTAATTTTAGGTTTACTTAACTCTGCAGTTAAGTTAGTATGTGAGAAGGGACTGATACTTGACTAACTGTGGTAGCTCTTCTGCCCCAAACCAGAAGTTTAGTATGGAGAATAGGATTATAATAAATTGAGAAATTTTGTTTCCAGCTAGTGAAAGCTGTTAGAATCTCAAGCAGTAGCTTCTTTTCATCTATTTTGATCAGATAGCCACAGATGTGCTGGGATATCCAAGGCATTGTCAGGTTTGTTTTAGTAGTTCTCTGGGTTATCTTATTCCCAGGCTAATACGTAGTGGGAGTGATACAGAGTGTTCTAATCACTGTAAGTGCAAGGTGATGTTGGATCCAGAGCTGTCTTCCACTATTTCTAGTGATGATATTTTGCTTTTAAACAAAAGCTTATGGGTGCTGGAGTACCATACCCATAGCCAAGGGCATCTTATTGATTTACCATTGCTAATTCTGAAGATGCTCTAAAGGTTTCCATCTCCTTCATTGTGGAGAATGAAGGAGCAAAATAACATCAAATACAGGGAGTCATTTTGAGATTTCAGGAGTTATTTTGATTTAAAGCGAAGTAGTGGAACTATCTGGTTTGGGGTCATCCTCTGGCCAAACTTTGAATCTGCACGGTGCTGACACAGTGTCTTCGAAAGTGTCAGTAATATCCCTGCTGTGTGTTAAGTTGCAGAGCTGTGCTGACTGTCACTGCCATGGGCATAACAGGCTTTTAATTGGGATTGTGCACACAGCAAGATTAAGTGCCAGGGAGGGCATGGGGGAGTTCTGTTGTGTGGTTAAGATCTACTCTCTCTGCAGCCAGCACTGGAGAGGAACAAAGCCCCTTTTCGACTGCCCCAGACACACATGCTCTTTGGGTGCCTGACTGAGGCTGTGAGTAAAGGTGAGCTCAGGACAGCAGGAGGTTTGGAGGAGGTGGAGTTGGGCTGTGAGACAGCCTGTGCTGTTGCTGTTGTGCGTGGTACATGGCTCCATTTTCTCATCAGGCTTTGTCCAGCCAAGTGGTGACTGGATCCCTTTCATGGAGGCAGCAATAACACTTATCTACCAGCTAGCAGAAGGGGCAGAGGAGATAAGTGCTCGCATCCTGCAGGTGTGCAGCCAGAAAGTTCTGGACAAGCTGCAGGAGGCTGATGGGCAGAAAGCTGGTAAGGAAAAAAGCTGGTGAAGAAAATCTGTACCCCTGGTTTCCAGTGCTGTGATGGGGTGGTTTGGAGTAACTGCAAGAGGAAAACAGAGTTGAGGAGCTAGTGGAGATGTTGGCATGGAAGGATATGGGTGTTGTGAAGGGGTCTGTGGAGAATGAAGTTGGGTTATACAGTTAATAAGATTTGGCAGTAACTGGTGGTGGGGGGGTAGAGTCCAAATTAATACTGAACTGCAATAATTTTTCTCCACTAGATCAAGAGGCTTCTCCCAGCAGGGTCTCTGGTGCTAGCAGCCTCCCTACGTTCCTGCTGATGCATCTGGTGTCCCTTGTGGGACAGGTGGCACTGCAGCAGGTAGCATATTTGGAGGTGTCTGTGAGCGCAGAGCTGCGCAGACGCCGCATCCTCAAGGAGGAGCAGAAGACCAAGAAGAATTTTGACAGCAGCACAACAAAGCAGAGGCCTCAGGTGAGAACTGAGTTGTGAGGTGTTTTTGTCTGTTTGTTTTTGTTTTCTCCTGTGGGCTTTTCTAGTGTCCTGGCTACTGCCACAGCAAGCTTCTAGTGAGTATGTTCCTGGGATGCGTGATGTCCAAGGTAACGCACGCTGTGGGAATAGAAGGGGACATGGGTTGGTCAGGGTTTGACAAGGAGAACTGAGATCTGTGACAATCCTGTTAAGTAAAATTCCAACTGCTCTTGGGCTTGGAACAGGCAGCAGGGAGGAAGTGAAGGGTGTTATCCTAACCAGGTTTATCTTCCTGCTTCAGGAAGGTTTCCTCTTCACCCATCACCTCCTTTCTTAGCATCACAATCTTTTTGCAATTGCTGCTGGTGTTGAAGAACACTCATTCATACCCTGAGTTTTGCAAAAGGGCTTCTGGAACCTTGATCCGTAGAGGTTTGAGGATCTACGGTCTCTCAGGGAATGATTATGAAAGTATTTAACAGTAGCCTTCTTACTGGGATCTGTCTGATACAAATACCATGGTCTACCTCAGTGTTTTCTGGAGTCCAGAAAGGTTGATTTCTTTTCTTTTTCCTATCCTTACTCAAGGAAAAGTCTTGTGTACTTAGGCTTCCAGTCTTTATTAGATGCCTACACTGCTGTGTTCAGAGAAACTTGTACTTCATTTTCTCATCCACCCTGCTTATCAGTAACTTCCCACACACGGTGAGGTTACTATGAGATTTTCCCAGAAGTAGCAGTTGGATGCAGATTTGGTCCTGCAGATTTGTGTTGTTTTTTTTCCTTGCTATAAGGTTCCTGTAATCTTGCTCACAAGGCCACCAATTCGAAGGCTGCTTTGATCTTCTTTCTTGCTTTTAGGATTTGCGTGTCCCTTGAATTGTGTTGGACTCGGGCATTGGTGCCAGGTGTGTCTTATTTCTGTCTCAGCTTGTTAGCTTCGGTAACTTAGACTTTCTTTGGTACTTGGTGGCATTTGGACTAGCAAATCCTGGATACCCTTCACAGCTTCATTTAATTCTTAGGAAAAAGTGGGTTATAAAATTATCTGTCAGTCTGTTCTTCCAAACTGTAGTCATGCTGCTGGTGACTTGCATTGCACCTCTTCTCTAAGAGAGAAGTACTTCATGAAGGAAAGGATTATTGTTGCCCATCATCTTATTTTACAATTGTCCTTTCTGCACAGAGCACAGGAAATGAGACCACTATGGAAGAGGAACTGGGCCTTGTGGGAGCCTCTGCTGATGACACTGAGGCTGAGCTCATCCGCAGTATTTGTGAAACAGAACTTCTAGATGGTAGGTGTGGCTCCACTAAAGAGTACAGGTTCTGTCTGCAGTGACATAAAAGGTACACTGGGTAACACAGCTAGAAGGAGGGAGGCTGTTTCCTTCATAAATACTGTCATTTTTTTTCAGTATCAGTTTCTGTGTGCACTTTTTCTTTGTTCTGCCTCTCTGGAGCTTTTTTTTTTTTTGTGGCAAAAGTGAATTATCCAGTTGGTATTGTCCTCAGGAATTCTGGGATAAACTGAGTAATTGTTCTTCAAGGGTACTGCTCAAATAGTGCTCACATATCTGCTGCCTTCATTCTCCACTTTCTAGAAAAGCACCTGTTTTCTGCCTTTGTTCCACTGGTGCTCAAGATCTGTAACAACCCTGGGCTCTACAGTGATCCAGCACTTAGAGCTGCTGCAGCCTTGACTCTTGGCAAACTCTGCATGATGAGGTAACGCCAATAGTCTCTTCTAAACCTCCCTGGTACCAAAGCACAAGAAATGTTGCAGCTCCTTTGCAGTGGAGAGAAATAAAAAAATAAATTAAAAACATGCAAAAGAGCTTTCATATATATATATAAATATATTTGTTGTTGTTTTGGTCTCGCTAGTATCAGAGAGTGGGTTTTGGTGTCGATGCCTTCTTTTCTTTACCCTGTCCCACCAGCTCTGAGTTCTGTGACTCCCACTTGCGCTTGCTGTTCACTATGATGGAGAAGTCCAGTCTGCCTGGTGTGAGATCCAACCTCATCATTGCAGCAGGAGATCTGGCCATCCGTTTCCCCAATCTGGTGGAGCCATGGACACCACATCTCTATGCCAGGTAATGCTGTGCTTATTGCTGGCAGCGGGCAGGTGATGAGAGCTCAGTGTCAGTGCAAGGAGACAACAGAGAGCTGGCTTGTGGAGTAGGCTGTCATAGGTATGGTGACTTAGAGAAGGCAGCCAAGCATCTCTGGTAACTGTATGCTTCTGTCAGGTTGCGGGACCCCTGTCAAAGCGTGAGGCAGACGGCTGGAGTGGTGATGACTCACCTCATCCTCAAAGACATGGTAAAGGTGAAAGGCCAAGTGAGTGAAATGGCAGCTCTGCTTATAGACCCAGAAGAGGCAATCGTGAGAGTGGCTCAGAACTTTTTCAGTGAACTCTCCAACAAGGCAAGTGGATGATCAGGAACCTTAGTTCACAAGAGCGGAGGGAGGCTGGTGAAGGCTGGGTTAATGATGCAAGAGTCCGTATGAAGGTGTATCAGTGGTGTAGAGATTGTCTGTCTCTCTTCTGTGTTGACTAAATGTTGGTAGATAAAGGGAATTTTGCTAAATGAGGTTTGGTTTAACCCTAATGCTGTTGAGTTTGACGTCGTCCATTCACATTGGAAACCAGGCTCCAAAGCAGAGCTTTCTTCCACTCACTTTTTTCTGTGTGCCCAGTTCAAGTTTGGGAACAGATTTTTCTGCAGTTTACCTTTACACCTTGTAAGAGTTCCCTGACTTTAGGGCTCAGTCAGTGCATCATCTCTGAGACCGTTCAAGGTTGCTCTTGGCTTTGTGACATTGAGATACTTAAATTGAGGCAGTTACAGTCCAAGCAGGTTAAGAGCCATAGCAGTGTTCCCCTCTGTATACTGTTTATTTGACATGAAGGCTGCTACAGGCCCTTCAGAGTTTCAGATTTACTGCCTGAGAGGCTGCAATGATGCTAAAACTTTACTGTCTTGGCTTGCTCTGTTAAAAGCTAAGCAAGCCACCTGACCACACTGGTTTCCCATCTCTGCAGTGGCTTTGACTAAGCCACGTAAAAGCAGTAGGAAAGGGAATCTGCACTGGGCCCTTTCAGGCAAGGTGGGAGGCAGTTCTTTAAGCTGTGTTTGCTTCCTTTATCAGAACACTTTTGTGCTGGGATGTGACCAGGTTAGAAAAGAAAGAAACTGCATCCAGGTCTGCCAAAGACCAGAGCTATTGTAAATCAAGAGTTGCAGTTGTAAGCTCCTTAGCTTTAGCAAAGTAGCCCTGAATAGGTTTGGCTGGCTGTGTACAGCTCGTTTCATGAAGCTGATGCTTTCAGTCAGTACTTTGGAGTGGGGAGAAAAGAGGTAATTTTAAGTAAGCAGCTTATTTGTCTTGGCTCAAGTCATTCATAATTCTGTATCTCATGCAAAACCTTGTGTCCTGCACAGGGTAACACCATCTATAACCTGCTTCCAGACATGATCAGTCGCCTCTCAGATCCTGACTGTGGCGTAGATGAAGAATCCTTCTGCACTATTATGAAGTATGTGAAATCTGAGATGAGGGTTAATGAAATCTGTTTTGACCATGACTACATTTATGCAAAGGGGGTGCCGTATCTAGGGAAGAGAAACTACAGTGACATACAAAATGCCTTTTCACTTGTTCTCCCCAGTCTGACTTTTCATAGTCTGCATCTGAAAGTCATGCCAAGGAAAATCAATTCTAAAGCCACATAGTTGGGGAGGTGGAAAGACTCCACAGAGAATTGCATTACAGGTTACCCAGAGAGGTTATGGAGTCTCCTTCTCTGGAGATATTCAGTACCAACCTAGATGCCATCCTGTGCAATGTGCTCTAGGTGACCCTGCTTGGTAGGGGGGTTTGACTAGATCTTCAGAGGTCCCTTCCAACCTCATCCATTCTGTGAAAGGAGCTGCTCAGAAGTAGACACTTCAGCCTTTTCAGCATCCCTCCTACCTCACACAGACATAAGCGCTTCTCACTCCAGACCTGCAAGAGTCTCTGTTTTAGCTGATTTCTTAGTTTCATACTAGGCAGACACTCTTAGACAAACACACTTTTAATTATGTCATAGCAGCTATCCCACAACAGCAACTGTGATTACTACTTAAGCCATCAGCATATAACACGTTTTCTCCCGAACAGAGTCTGAGGCATGCAGGGCTCTCTAGTCTTCATGTTTGAAGGACCACCCAGCTGATCACTGGGTAGAAGAGCTGCAAGCATGCAACTGTGTAGGCAAAAACAGGGTTTCCTCTCTGGGCTTTCAGCTTTGCTATTTTTTTCCTTTGCAGACATCTCTTCTCATATATTACAAAAGACAAACAGACAGAGAGCTTGGTGGAGAAACTTTGTCAGCGATTCCGGACTGCCAGGTGGGTTTAAATCCTGAATTTTCTGACAAATAAGTCTGTTTGTTTCTTAAGAATTGTTAGAAGAAACCAGCTTCTGTACGGGGGGGGGTAACAGGCTCCCATCATATTCTTCATGTCACAAATGCTGAGATACAAGGAATAGAGACCTAATTCAGATGTTGTTTTCTTTCCTCTTTTTCCCGTCATCCTCTTAAAAATACTTGAATAAGAACAGAAGGTCGAAGTTGTATATATTTATTACATTGTGATTGGACCCTCTCCCCTCATCTCGGGAGAAAGGTTTTGTGACAATTTAGATCTATATCATTTACAGCTAGGCAAGGAGATACCCCAAGTGTGGCTTTTATGCACCTTTGTTGTCCTTCTTTAGAGGCAACTCAGCTAAGAAATTAACGTGTTCAGCTGAGGAGTTGGAATCTCCTTATCAGTCCTGCCTGGGCTGATCTCTACCTAGTTGAGAGGCCTGTCCTTGTTCTGCGTGGATGCGCCGTTCAGTTCTAACTGTGCCTGGGACTCCGTTTTATTGTTTGAGTGCTTGTGCTGCAAGATGTTTATTCCTTTGCTCTTCTTGCTCTGTCACACAGATGTGTGTGCCTTGCTCATGGTGCTGATTACAGAGCATGTAGTACAAGGCCCATCCCATGAATCTAGAGTATCTTTTTGCTTCCTGTTTGATTTTGTTTTCTTATTGCTCCTTTCCCCCTGTTCCCAAAGAGGTAAATTCACTGACATAAATGTACACTTTTTTTTCTCAAAAAGAAAAAGAAAGTAAAAGTGTATTTGCCTCTTCGCTGTGTATTTTCATTGTTATCTTTATCTGCCACTGGATTTGGCATACCTAGCTTTCCTCTGTTCCGATGGTTTTCCTTCTTTGTAGCTGTGACTTTGCCCTTGAGGTTTAAAGCTGTGTCTGCTTATCTTGGCCGTTTGTACACAGTGCCTGGGCATGTGACCTGCTCAGCTGCCTCAGGGAGTAGCATATTTCTCAGAAATAATTGGATTTTGTTTCCTGAGCTGGAGTGGAGAGTGAACCCTCTCTCCAAAACTTCCTCCCAGGAACACTGGTGAGCTCTTCAGACCACACTTGTAAAGATCTTTCTGGGTGTAAGACACATCTAGCCTTTGTTAAACTGTTCTAATATTGCCATACTACAAAGATGATCAGCTCAGTGCACACTAGAGGTAATTCTAGAGCAAGATTCTCATTCAAGGCTAAACAGGAGCTTACCAGAAAAGACTTTTTAGCCACCATCCTTAGGATTTCTGGAGTTCTAAACAGCAGCATGCCAAGTATTATTGAGATGTTAAATGGAAGCACCTGGATGCTGCAGCTTTGTTCTTTATCTGTCCACATTTGAATAGTGCATTCTGAAAATGCATATGCAAGCCCTCTGCTTTGTAAGCATGAATTAGAGGGGCTTCAGCCTTGTGTTTCTTCCTCCCATTCTGGTACAGTGAACTATATTAAAAATGTCAGTTTAGATCCTTTTTTAATAGTAACTTTCACTGGAACCTGGACCTTGTTGTCCTTTGATACAGCAGATACTGCTTGTTCACTTGCCATATTAATGAAAATAGCCTTCTTTATGCCTTTTAACTGGCCAGGAAAGACAATTTCAAATATAGCTTCTGCTTGAGACAGTCTCAAACATGAAAAATATGAGCAACCAGCTTTTTTCTTTGGTTTTTAGTTGAAATAAGACCCTTCAAGAAGAGTCCTCACCTCACTGAGTGTTTTTACTACTAGCCAACAATAACTTCTGACACCTTCTAAACAAACAACTGTGTTCTTTAACAGTGAAGCCTTTGTGTTTCTGACAGGCACTAAATCAGCATCTCTGGGATACAGTGGTTGTTGTGAAGTGCTTGGTGTGGCAGGGCACTCTGTAACAGATTTGTAACAAAATAGCATAAGTCTCATGTATTGAAGGGGAGAAACACCAGCAGGAAAATGCCTTATCCCCATGTGCTGTAGTTCTACGTAGGATGTGTTCATCTTTGCACAGCCCTTTTCATATGAGCTAAGGGCAGTCTGTCTTTCCCAGGAATGAGCGTCAATATCGGGATCTATCCCACTGCCTTAATCTGCTTCCCATCTCAGAACGGGGCCTTCACAAGCTGCAGGACAATTTTGACTGCTTTGCAGACAAGCTACAGGACCCAGCTGTCTACAGTTGTTTCCAAGCGGTGCTGGTTCGATTCCGCCGAGCAGCCAGCAAACCTGAGACTAAAGTAAGGATGGTGGGAAGTGTCCACTTGAGGAAAACTGCTTTTTACACATAATGATTGGAAAGACATGCTGTTCTGTGTTAAACAGGCTCTTCCTTGGTCTCAGCAATTTATCAGAGATCATGATGGAAATTCTGGGGTAGGAAGTGGCCGTGCTGTGGATGTAATGGTTCTCTCTGTTTCTTCCCTACCCTGTTTCTGTTTTTTTTTTTTGTTTGTTTTGTTTTGTTTTGTTTTCCACTGTGTTACCTCTATACCAGGCTCTGGCTGAAGAGCTGGAGCAGAAGCTGTATGCCTGCCATAACCGAGGACTGGATTCAGCAGAGACATGCCAGGAAGGCAGTAGAACTCCAATGCCAGAGCCAGCCAAGAGAAGGCCAACAGCAGGTATCTTCCTATTGACACTGCTGTCTTTCTCCCTTATCCTGAAGTATAGTAGAGACACCTAGGGACTTTTCCTCACCCTTACAGACAGAAGGTCTGCTACCTTCCCTATTTTTCTTTTAATTTTTTTTTAGCAAGCTCACGCCGCCAGCCCCTGAGCACAGCTAACAGGGATGAGGATAAAGCTTTTGTCACCCCCCAGCCTCGCACTTTGCGGAACCGTAAGCCTGCCCAGAAGAGCCGTCCACGCAAAAAAACTATTATCACCTTCTCCAGTGATGAGGAGAACAGCTCTGAGGATGGTAAGTCACTGGACATGTATGTCTAAAGGTAAAAGTGGAGACCTGGAGAAAGACTATAGATATGGCACCTCAAGAACATCCCCCTGGAAGGGGCAGAGGGTGTGTAGGGATTCAGAGCACTGCATGGGCTGGTGGTAGATTTTCTGTTCGAGGTAGGGGATGCTGGTTATTGACATGCTTTACTCTCTTAAGAGTTTTCAGCAGAATTAACAGAGGAAGAAACCCCCACCAGAACAACTCCCATCACCAGGTCTTCAGCCCGACGGCTACGCTGAGGCAACAATCCGCCACTATCTGTAAACTAAAAATAAAGTTCCTTTCATACAACAGTTGTCTTCTGTTGTCTGAACTACCCGATAAACTTGTAGTGCATTAAACAAAGAGAAAAGGGAAGTTATGCACCAGGCTGAGAAGACCAAACCTGTCTTTAGATATCCCTACAAAGAAAGACAGTGATAAGCACGCCTCCTGTTTTGACTGTTTGCCCTGGCTTTGCTGGTGGAAAGTGCCCTGATTTAAAAAAACAAACACAAAAAATGGGAGAAAGGGCAGCTATCCTAATGCCTGAATAAAAAAACACTCATTTCTTCCCCATCTTGTATGTGGTTTTAAGTACAACTTTCAGATTCTCTGAACACAGGACCACTACCGTTGCTGGGTTCAGGCCATTTTATGTTTGATTTCGCTCTGTAGAGCCCAGTATGGCTTTGAGGGGAACGCTACCTGCATCTTTTTCTTCTACAGATCTCAAAGAAGAGGTGAGGGATGGGGGGAAAAGGGAAGGAGGTGGGGGGAGAACACAGGCTCATTTAGACTGTCTAGAGTGCTTTAATAGAGAACATACAAGAATACAAATCAAAAAGTTTAAAAAATGTATATATGCAAAATTATGGTTATGTTTCAAATAAGACAAGCATTTCACCTCTTTCCTTCTGGAAATGCCATACTAGTGCTCAAGTCAGGCCTGGCACTCCTTAGACTATCATGTGAACAAGAAGTGCCTTAACTGAATGTTAATCATATAAACAGCCTTTAACCTCCTGTCTCACAGGCAAATTGGCATTTGTCCCAGGGCTATAGTACAAGTTATTTCCTCTTACCTGTCAGTTGCCTAGAAAGCAGATGCTTCTTAGGCTAGTGACTTGCTGGACAGAAATCAGAATGGTCTGCAGGTTCCTTCAGATCTTCCCCATCCTTTCTCTGAGGATCTCCCTCTTCCTATGGTCATTGTGGTATCCTCAGTTTACCAGCAAATAGAGCCTGTTGCTCAGTTCTCCTCTGGTCCGGCTGTGTAAATAGTGACAAAAGACTGCAATAGTTTATTTTGATCGCTATATAGAAGAAGCGTCAGAAAGTGCATAGTTTTGCAGTGGTCTGGGAATGGTTTTTATGCCAACACCTCAATGGATGTAAGCACATTAGCAGTTTGTAGAAACAAGGGACCCATGGGGTGTCATGTCAGCTTTATTAATGGAGATGGCTCATGTGGACTACGTCCCATGACTCACCAGGGGGATGTGTGCCCTTGCAGCTACTACCGTATAATATTGCCAAACATCAATCCAGCACACCTATAAGAACAGGACAATTGCATGAAATACAAAGATCAGAAAGTTACAGCAATACTGTCCTACTCCCCCCCATTAATATTCAGTGAAGGCTACAAGAAACAGAGGCAGCAGCTCTGCATTAAACAGTAAATACAAGTCGTGTACTGTACACAATGCTTCCACCAGCACCCACAGCGTACGTATGTCACTCACAAATGGGAACAAAAGAAAAAACAGTGTATATGATGGATTCCTACCTAAGCTCAAGGCATTACAAGTGTGCATAGTAAATCTTCTGTACCTATGAGAATGATATAATGTGTGACAATACTTCATTGAGGGAGATCCTAGTGTGAATGGAGGTAGCAATCTGGCCATAAATTTGTGTCTAAGTGTTGGCTTACCTTCAGGCTATGTGCTGCCCTTTTCCATTACAAGCAGATAAACTTCCTTCAAGAGAGCAACTCCCTAAGACAGTACAAAGGTTTGGCAGTCAGTGACTGGACTGGCACAGCGGATCCTTTGCTGCTTTGCAGTCTGTCCTTCCCTCTTCCATGGGCACAGCACTCCCTGTTCAAGTGAGAGTGGTATTTCATCAAAAGGGAGTTTCTGATGGTCCCTTTCTGCAGGTTGTTCAGGTGGAGCATCCCCCTCTCCCCACCAGCCTCTCCTGGTACTGGAGGAATTAGCAATTCTGTATCGTGGACAAAAGAAGTCCTGTGGATGGAAGAGGTGCTTGAAAAGTCACACAGAGACTGCTACCTTAAGCAGCCATTTGCTGCCGTTTGCTCACAAGCAGCTCCGCTTGTGGTTGCCATGATGACCATGACTTGCTACTGAAGGAGACAGCCTGTACTGTGGGGGGGATTAGTCAGTACCAAGATCAGTGGAGTTTGCGTTCTCTGAGGGACTCCAGTGCATGGCTGCTCCAGACTCATACCCATTGCACTAAAGGAATGACACAAATATTGTCCTTACTGCTGGAGCCCGCAGCAACCATCAGCCCTTTGTATCACCGTGGGCCAACGGGTGTTCCCAGAGTACTTCACCCAGCTCCTAGTCCTCCCACTCTCTGTTTGCCCTGCTCCTTTCCTTTTGAGCGATTTTGTTTATAAAAGACTGATTGTGATTCAGCAGGAGACCTCATTTCTGGTGGTCTTGCAAGCTCTAGAATCAGTGTCCCAGCATCAGAGGGGGAAGGGTTTTTACAGAAGAAACTTGTTAGCACCAGAGAGGAAAGAAGGACAATAACCTATTTGAGACTGAGAAAACTGGGGCAATCAGGGACTCGTCGTCTGCCAGAGCCTTTTTACTTTACAGTCACTGCCAGGACATGACAGAGCAACTATTCAGTTACGCTGCAGTCCCAGCAAGGATCTGGGACACAAAGCAGCTGCAACTTCATTGCACCTGAGTCGAGGAGTACCTGCAATTTACCCAGGCTTCACGGGATTTGCAAATTTGCAAGGATTTGAAAAAAAATATTACATTTTCTCCAGTTTCCTAAGTTTCTTGCTTCATATGGGACAGTAGTGACTCCTTCCCTCCTGCCAGGCCCAGCTTTTGCTGGACCCAAGAAGGGGACCAGTCACTTGAGAGCGCAGAGCCTATCCATCCCTGCAGAGCTCAGTTTGCGTGCAGCTGGGCTGGAATTTGCAGCAATTGCAAACACATTTCTGGCATTCTTTTTACAGCATGGGAGCTACCACATTCAAGGGATGCCAGACCAAACCACCACCACATTTTGTATCAAAAACAAAACATCATTGCTTTTTTTCTTACCTTTCACTCAGGAAAACAGTTGACTCACAGAATTTGTGCATTCAAACTGAGATTTTTCTCTCTGTGGCCACCTTGCAAGCAGCATGAACACTCTGACAGACTGACTCTGCTGCTTCAAGATGGTAGAATGTGAACAGGTAGCACAGAATAACATTTTCAGAGACATCTTTCACGTGGGATGAACACATGTCCACTTCGCACGCTCCCTCCCCTTTTTCCCAGCCCTCTGAAACTTTCACACATTTTCCCACTGCAGAGCTCCAGCGCATAGAAGGGCTGGCTGTGCATGTGCATCGTGCACTCCTCTTGTACACAGGCACTCCATTTGAATGCCCATGTGAGCAGCACATCCTGTGACTCTCCAGCAGTCACCCGTGGTGTAAGAGTCCGGTACAAAAGTAATGCCTGCAATTCACCCACAAAATGTCTCGGTGGGGCCCATTAGCCAGAGGCATAGGTAGCCATTTCATTTGCAGGCTTGCTCTGGATAGCTGGCCCGGGTGAGGGGTGACACAAGACTGCTAGAGAGGATCAGCAGAGCACTGCCTGGAAGCCAACATCATCCATGGGTCAGTGGTGGAGTCAATATACTTGGATATGCCCACGCACATTACCCTACCTGTGCAAAATCTCTCCTGCTTCTAGCTTCAGCGTTCCAGACTCAAGCCCCACGCTCACTTTTCACAGGGTTGATGCAAAATGGTTCGTAATACTCTCTGGCTCCTTGGGCAGAGAAGAAAGGGACCCACAAATCTGCATCTACAGGTGAAAAATGCTTGCAAAGAAGGGAGGGATGGAAGGAGAAAAGTAAGACACGGCAAATAACTGAACTGTGACTTTTGCTACCTCTGCAAAAGACTCATTTTCTTATTTTCCTCTTAAAAAAAAAAAAGAAAAAAAAGAAAAAAAAAGAAAGTAAATAACAGACAGCAGAACACTGCCTGTCAAGTTTTGTCCCAACTGCTTTGTGCAAGGATACTGAAGAACGGTATTGAAGGTATTAAACTCACCTAGCACAACTACTACTGTTCCTGTACTGGGGTACAGTCCTCCCTTTTTCTCCCTCAACAAACTTTCCTGATTAGTTTCTGTCTTCACACCCAGGCTGACTTCTGCACTCTGGTCTCCAAACAGTGACCTCATTGCCTTGTTCAGCTGGTGAGAAACTACAGTAAAATGGGAGAGGTAAATAAAGGGGGGGAACTAACGGCCAGAAGATTTAGGAGGTAAGAGTCTGCTCCTCGGCGTCCCACTTCCATTGTGTGCCCGAGCTTGAGAAAGTGCAAGTTCAGCCTCGATGAGCTCTTTTCTGTGCTGGTTCCTCTGGAAACTCAGCCCAGCCCTCCAGATGGTGTACGTTGAATAATGACTCAGGACAACCAGTGTGCATGTTGTGTGCCCACATGTATTTAGACCCATGCTCCTGTCACTGCCACAGATCCCACAGAGTTAGTGCTGGAATTCACACATCTACCGCAGCAAGGCTCTGTGTTCCCAGGCCAACTGGCTCATCAATATATAAATATTAAAAACTAGAGTCCGTGTTGTCGTGCAGTCGAATTCGTGACAATTCCTGTAGAGAGCAGTGTGACTGTCACCAGATGAGCTGTAGTTCATGCTCACGCTGGTTAAAGAAATAACATTAACAGCACTCTGCCTAAGAGGAGTGTGTTCAGTATCACTGTACAACGCAGCCTTCAATACCTTTCTTCAGGATGTGTCTTGAAGTCTCACCCTGTTTCTGACCCTAACAGACACCTCCAGGTCCTGGCCAGAAGCAGCTCAACTCACATTTGTCATCCCAGACACTCAGTAAACACCTTTGTGTCTTTTTTCTTTAGAGGAAGGGGTCTTGCTGAGCTCACCCTGAAATATATCACCATGGACAAAAGGGCTGAAAGGTTAAGGAGCTCCGGGGGGTAGTTCAGCAGAGAGCTGGGGGCCAGGCGCCTGCCAGAACCAAAGCTATAAAGGCAAGGAGGGGACAGGGATCACAGATGCTGCAGATCCTGCCTCACCTCCCACAAGCCCTGGGATAAGAAGATGCTGGGGCTCCAGTCATGGCCTTGCTCACTTTTCCTCCTCTCAGTTCTGCTCTCTGCCAGCGTTCAAGCTATGTCCTTACCAGGACAGAGGCTACAGGTAGGAGGGACTGGGATGGAGCTGAGGGAGGTTTCAGGAGTAGCAGGGGCAATTTGGGGAGGTCGTGTTTGAACCTGGGATGAGTCGTGAACCCAAATTCCAGCTGCCAGAGGGTGCTGTCTATTCTCACTGCTCTTTCCCCTTCAGTCTAATAACCTCAGCTCTAGGATGACTGTATCTTTATAACGCAGTTCCTTGGGGAGCACTAGCATTTCAAGGCAGAAAACAGACAAAAGTGTTTTAGTGCTCTTTGGTCTGGGGCAGGCTGACTGGGGGACTCCACACTGCCTGCACAGGCTTTTAGCTGTAAAGAGACTAGTCCTATCTAACTCAGCCCTGTGCCAGCAGCCAGCAGAAATCACAGCCACGTCCCTTGCATTAAGTGACAAGCAGGCATGCAGAGGGATCTGTGAGAAATACTGTACATAGTGGTTATCTATTATGCTCAGTGGCCTGGTTCTGACATTTCAGAAGGAAGGTGCACCATGTTATGTTGGGATTTTCACTCCTAAGCTCAGTCATACCCCACAGTAGGCCCTCTTTTAGTCCAAGAGTCCAGATGCTAGCTAAGGGCTTCTTCATTCTGGTAAATCTTTTACTCTCACCAATTGCAGAAACAATATTTCAGGCTTTTGAATTTACCCAGCTTCTTTTTTTCCAACCCCTAACCTGTGCTCTGACACACTGTGTTCACATCATTCACCCTGTCCAATAAGGAAAACTGCAGGGAAGTAGTTAGGATATGAACTAAAAACACAAGACCGATTCTGCTATGACTCACCATGGAGACGCTTTCACTCCTCGCTGAAGATGTCTGTGTCCGCTTCAATTAACTCACTGCTGAACAGAATGGAGATAAATTGCAGAAAGGCATCTCCAGCCTTAGGTCAGCAAGCATCCACAAGAGGAATAGATGTGGAACAGCTACCGCAGGCTGACCCCATGGGCAGTAATGCTGTGCCTCCTCAGGCCCAGCGTACCTCCTGACTCGTCTCCCTACAGCCGGAGGCTGCTGGCAGTGACAGAGGCATATAATTGAATTAGCACATGCCCACCTGCACCGAAAACCTAGAGAATTTCCTAGTAGATGAGAAGTCTGCCTTCCTCATGCCTTCTTCCACGACACTGCCATGCCTGCCTCTCCCTTATTTTAGAACCAAGTATTTGGGTTAGGTCCTGCTTCCCCAGCAGCCCTCTGGAAAATGCCACGAAGCAGTCTGAGCGCACAGCTCAGCATCAGCAAAAGGACCAAGGCCTGAAGCCTTGATTATCTTCAAGTGCAGAGGGGGGATCCTATTAACAACAGCAGGGCAAGGGGTGCACGGAGAGGCACACCCACACCAGCTTCCTACCTGCTCTTACGGACAGCAAAATCATTTCAGACTGCAGGAGCTGCAGTTCTAGCCCTTCTCTTGGTGACCTTGGTCTGGATGCAATGTCACAGACGCAGTGCTTCGTGCACAGACACTATTTTATGTCCTGCCTGAGTCCGGGGGAAGGTGTGGGGCTGTGGGACAGTGGGTTTGGGGTGCAAGGCTTATCACCAGGATAGATAAATGAGAAACGGGAGCACAGGCACCTCCAACTGTTACCACATCTCCTCCCCGTTTATCCACCTTCCCAGATGCTCCTTTCCCAGCTGCTGCCCCTGGACTCTGAATCCACGCAGGCCGAAGAAGAGAACACAAAGGAGGAGGGGTCCAGCTCGGGACCTCAGCTGCTCTCCCCCACCCTCCCGTTCCTCCCTTCTGGGGCCAGAGCTGCCCGTGCCCCGCTCTGGCGCAAGACGCTCACCAGTCGCAAGTGGGCACTCCCTGGAGACTGGGCCTGGAAGGCCGTGCCCAGGGGCTGCTTTGGGCTGAAACTGGATCGGATCGGGACCTTCAGTGGTTTGGGGTGTTAGGCCTGGAGAGACCTGGAGGTGAGCGGGCCGGCAGCGAGGGGTCAGCAAATGTAAGGGGAGACTTCAGGGCATGAATTGTGGGGAGTGTCTGGAGTGAGGGGGGGGGGGGGGTCCGGCCCCAGGATGGGTTGTGGGGCAGAAAGAGCTGAGTGCTGGTGGGGTAAACACAACGAGCGTGGACATGGCAGCACTGACTTTCATGTTGCCTGAGCCGTGTGGGGGACGTAGGGCCCAGCCAGTGTCTGGCTGCTGGGCCGCTCACCGGCCATGCCTGTCCGCAGGTGGAGAAGGAGCCTGCGGAGGACCAGCTCGGGACCAGACGGGAAGGAGCACGGCCAGCCAGCGGCTGCAGCCCTGAAGCTCGGGCGAGGAGCGTGGAGGAGACGCGTGGCGCTCCTGCTGCCCCTCAGCCCGCTCCTCGTGCGTGAGGACTCGCTCGCTAATTAAACAGAGCTAATTAACTGCCGTGTCCGAGCTCACAGCACCGCCCCCGCGAGCGGCGCCTCGCTCAGACCCAGGGGCTGCGCGGGGGGGGGGGGGGGGGGGGCCAGGACCCCCCACGGCCCCTCACCGCACCTCCTCTCCCACCCCGGGCCGCCGCCGCCCGCCGGGAGGTGGCGGCAGAGCCCGCGGCACGGCTCCGGCCCCGGCCCCGGCCCCGGCCCCGGCGGCGGCGCGGCCCCCACGCGCGGGGCCATTTTGGGTGCTCGCCGCCATTCCGGGTGGGCCGGGCGGCACGCAGCGGGCCGGGGCCGGCGCTGCGGGGCCGCTGCCAGGTGGCTCTGGGGGCAGCCGGCTGAAATATCGATCGTGGGCCCCGCTCGGGGGCACGGGGCTGCTGCGTTGGCTCATCCCGCCCGCACTCTGCCCCCCTGCGCGGGGAGCTCGGCTGCCGGAGTGTTTGCCGAGCAAACAGAGGGCCTCCCGTGCGTGCAGGGGGTGCCCAGGCAGCTCCCCCGACCCCGCGGCCGGCTGCTGTGGAGGGGGTGCAGGGGGGCTCCCCCCCGCCGAGGGATCGCACCCCTTCCAGCTCCGCGGCTGTGCTGCACCAGCTATCCCCCCCTGGCCTTTAAGAAAAGGTCGTAACCTCGGCCGGGGCTAAACTTAGCCGCCTGCCCCTCCGTGCACCGGGAATAGCAGCTGTATAAGGAGAGTTGGGTTACGTACGAGATGTGTGACCCCTTGCTAGACACCCACCCCCCCCTACCCTCCCTCTCCATCTTGAGAGTGTAGCTGGAGTCCTGCTTGGCTGAGCCGTGAGGGAGGCCAGTTTGGCCCTCCACATCTGCAAGCCCACATCCCATGCCTTCCCAAACCTTCTCCCTTTCCCTCCGTCTCATCTTAGGCACCACATTTCAGGTGCCTGCTCCCTGGGTACCCCCCTCCCAAGGGATGGAGGCTTTCAAGCCTAGCGTGGGTCTGTCCCACAGAGCCCAGGCTTGGGCTGCACTGGCCCCACTGCTTCCCAGCGGAGCACGCTGAGCCAGCACGGCACAGCTTGGAGAGGCTCTCCAGCACGTGGGGTGCCAGTTGGGCCACGGTGGCTGTCACGCGGGGAGCACTCCCTTCTCACACACCCCAAACCCAGCCAGCCGGCAAAAGGCGGGCCAAGGTGGTGGAGGCACGCCGTCAGCTCTCGGGGCAGTGGGCAGGATTTCCGCCGTCACGTCCCGCGGGTAGCAGCAGCGCTGCAGTTCCTCATTAACATGGTCCTCACGCTGTGCCGCGCAGCCTGCTGGGGAGGCAGCCGCATTCAGAGCACGCCTGGCTAAACCCATGCAGGGGAGACAGAGAAAGGAATGGGGCCCTAAGAGCAGGGACCGGCGGCCATCCTTGCTCACGTCGTGATGGCAGGGAGCGGGCCTGGAGACCCTCTGCTCCCTCGGTGTGGGAGGCTTGGGGGACCCACTGCTGCCACGTGCGAGGGCCTAAAAAGGGGGAGCGAAGCAGGCAGCAGCCCAGCACAACCCTCTCCTTTGTTGCCCAAGGATCGCAGGCCATTCCCCGTGCTGCACACAGCAGCGAGCCCCCAGGTGCCAGCCCCCCTTTTGCAACCACGACACCCCACCACCACCACCACCACCACCACCACCACCACGAGGGGCTTTGTCTGCCCTGCTACACACAGGGGGGACACCCCCCCACACACCTCACAACCCATGGCCGCAGAGACCCTCGCCCCCCTCCTCCCCCCAACCCAACGCCCGCCTCGGGGCCCTTTGTTGCGCGGGCGGGGGCGATCGCTGGGCGCACGTAGCCCGGCCCGGCCCCCGCGCTGCCATTCGGCGGCGGCCCGGCGGGGCGGAGCGGGGGGGGGCGCTGCCTCCGCGGCTATAAAGGGCGGCGGCGCGGCGCCGAGCCACCTCCTCACTGCGCGCCAGGCACCGAGCGGAGGCAGCCGGTAACGGGCGGGGGGGGTGTGGGGGGCTGCCGGTTTTTTTTTTTGAGGGGGGAGGGGGGCGTTCGCCACCGCAGCCCCGCTGGAGGCCGGGAAGGAGGAGGGGGGGGGGGGGGGCGTCGTGTGGCCGCCCCCTGTGCGCAGCGGGGCCGCGTGGCGGTGGGGCCCGGGGGCACAAAGGCGGGCGGCACAAAATGGAGGCGGTGGGGAAGGGGGGTGAGAGAGGGGGGTGGAGGGGAGAGCTTCACGGGTAAAATGGGGGGGGGGGGGTGGATGCGGGGGGCGGTTGGGGGCGGTCCCCGAACGTGCGGTGGGGGGGGGGGGGCCCGTTAACGGTGCGGCGGGGCGGGAGGCCGGGCACGGCAGGGAGCGGCGGGGCGGCGGCCGGGCCTGGCTCTGGGGTTTGGCGTCCTCGCGCCTCACGGCTGCTTCTCTCCCCGCAGGAACATCCCCGAGAGGCAAGATGGTGAAAGTCGGAGTCAACGGGTGAGCGCCAGGGCCGGGCTGCGGCACCGGGAGGCGCCCGGCAGGGCGGGGTTGCAGGGATGTGCACTGGGGGGAGGAGGACGGGGCAAGGTCGCCTGAAGGACGCGGGGATGAGCACTTGGGGATGAGCAGCGGTGCTGCACGGAGGCCCCCTGCACCCGCAACTAACGGCCCCGGGGAGGGCGGGGTGCTGAGTCACTTCCCCGCAGAGACGCGGGGTGAGTCACCCAGGAAGTACCGGCGCTGTCGGTACGGCCCCGTCTCCATTTGGGGGTCCCCCGCACCCCAGTGCGGGCTGTGGGGCCGGCGGCTCCCTATCGAAAGGTCGCCAGGTGGATCGTGTGTCGGCAGCGCCCCGGGAATGTGACCTTCTCCCACCCTGCTGAGGAGTAACCGGATCCCCCGGGGCTTTCAGTAAATTTAGCGCCTGACCTTTCTTCCGAGGTTGCTCCGGCTGGGGGTCGCTCTTAATCTTTAACCATGGCTTCTTGGCCTTTGGACACTGGTGTGGGACTCCCTCCTGCCCTTTTGGGCAAGGAGCAGTGGATGTTCTTCCATGCCCAGTCAGGCATGTTGCTTGCTGGTCCTCCTCATCTGCATCTCTTTTTCTTCCCAGATTTGGCCGTATTGGCCGCCTGGTCACCAGGGCTGCCATCCTGTCTGGCAAAGTCCAAGTGGTAGCCATCAATGATCCCTTCATTGATCTGAACTACATGGTGAGTTGCCTTGGAGTGCCCCCTCTGGGCACTGTGTGTGCCTTGCATCTCCTTGGATAGCACAGTGTGGCAAGAAGTTCCTCTAGCTCTGTTCTAGCTGCTCCCCATGGAAACTATGTGTGGGGCTGCAGGTGGATTAAGGGACAAACGAAACATAGTGGTGCAAGCTAGGGAGATACGGCAGAGCCAAGTACAGAGTAGCAGTTGGACAAGGTCACTGAGAAGGTGGAGAGCTGAGATTGTGGCATAGGCAGAGCAAGGGCTGGGGAGATTGCAGCCAGGATGTCTGACCTTCCTTCCCCGTTCTCCTTGCTAGGTTTACATGTTCAAATATGACTCTACTCATGGCCACTTCAAGGGCACAGTCAAGGCTGAGAATGGGAAACTTGTGATTAACGGGCATGCCATCACCATCTTCCAGGAGTAAGTATTTTTCTCTGCTTGCCTCTTTGGAGAATGAAAGCAAGTGTCTTGCAGAACAGCTCTCAAGATTTCATCTATCCTCAGGCGCGACCCCAGCAACATCAAGTGGGCAGATGCTGGTGCTGAATATGTTGTGGAGTCCACCGGTGTCTTCACCACCATGGAGAAGGCTGGTGTAAGTATGCCACTGTGGCATGTGGAGAGATGGGATACTGCTGCTCCTTCATGTGGGTCACACTGAGAACCCTGTGGGTTCTTCAAGATTGGGAGGAGATTGTCTGAGGAAGCGTCTTACTGCTTAGCTGTGGGGCATTGCAGGTTATCTAATCACTTTCCCTTTTTCCAGGCTCACCTGAAGGGTGGTGCTAAGCGTGTCATCATCTCCGCCCCCTCAGCTGATGCTCCCATGTTCGTGATGGGTGTGAACCATGAGAAGTATGACAAGTCCCTGAAAATTGTCAGGTAAGGAGAAGGATGCTTCCTGGCCTGGAATTTTGACCAGCTGCTTGGGATCTCATCTCGTCTCTATAGATAGTGTTGCCTCTGGCTGATATGTCTTTCTTCCTCAGCAATGCCTCTTGCACCACCAACTGCCT
Source organism: Anser brachyrhynchus (assembly GCF_964034855.1). Taxonomy (NCBI): domain Eukaryota; kingdom Metazoa; phylum Chordata; class Aves; order Anseriformes; family Anatidae; genus Anser; species Anser brachyrhynchus. Next base: position 102,836,481 of record NC_137694.1, read on the forward strand.
GGCGCCCTTGGCCAAGGTCATCCATGACAACTTTGGCATCGTGGAGGGTCTTATGGTAGGTCTGGAGCTTGCTGATCAGGAGGGAGCCCTACCTCCAGGTTTCTCATGTGTGAAGAAAAGCATCTGTACTCCCTACCTCCCTTGGGATGGAGGGGAGGTGCCTGAGATGCTTTTTTGAGACATAGCTGTGTTCTCACTTTTGTGCTCCTCCCCCCCCCCACCAGACCACTGTCCATGCCATCACAGCCACACAGAAGACAGTGGATGGCCCCTCTGGGAAGCTGTGGAGGGATGGCAGAGGTGCTGCCCAGAACATTATCCCAGCATCTACTGGGGCTGCTAAGGCTGTGGGAAAAGTCATCCCTGAGCTCAACGGGTGAGTGTTGGCCTTCCTTGGGTGTAAGGAGGAGGTGGCAGCCAGTGCTTGGCTGGCTCTGACCTGTTCCTAGCAGAATGGCGTGCTGGCAGAGGGATGCTGGGTGCCGTTCCCTGCTGACTCATGTTTCTTGCAGGAAGCTTACCGGAATGGCTTTCCGTGTGCCAACCCCCAACGTCTCTGTCGTGGACCTGACCTGCCGCCTGGAAAAACCAGTAAGTGTTGTGGACAAGGACTAACAATCTCCAGGCTTGCTCCTGCGTCCTCTAAAGATTATTTTTACCTGGAATTACCCCTTGTGCATCCATCTCTTCCCTAGAAAAAAATGATCTTGGTGAAAAAAAGCACCTGACATGTATGACTACTGCTGTACAGCTCCCAGTGTCTGGGCTGCAGCTGTGTTTTTCCTCCCTGCCCTCCCCTGCACTGCTGACACTTGTGTGAGCTGGGATCTGACAGTCTTAACTTTTGCCTCTTCTTAGGCCAAGTATGATGACATTAAGAGGGTAGTGAAGGCTGCTGCTGATGGGCCCCTGAAGGGCATCCTGGCATACACAGAGGACCAGGTAAATGGCTTCTATTATCAGCCTGTGATTAGGGGTGCTTGCGTCACTTTGCTGATGGTACCAGCCTTGCTGGAATTCTGTTTTTGACACTTCTGGTTCAGGCTGTTAGCTGACTGGGGGGTTGAAAATGTTTTACCGCATCTTCTCTGTTCAGGTTGTCTCCTGTGACTTCAATGGTGACAGCCATTCCTCCACCTTTGATGCGGGTGCTGGCATTGCACTGAACGACCATTTCGTCAAGCTAGTTTCCTGGTATGCACTGCCTTGGGGTGGTGGGAAGGCTCTCTGTGTCGGGTAGGGGCTTGGCAGTTCTGTTGCCTGTCTTCTGTTCATAAGCACCAGCAGACAGTGCATGGTGATACACAGGCACTTGTAGAGTTGGGGTGGCTCCAGCATGTAAAAGTCTCTGGAGGGAAATGGTTTCATATCTGAAATGGCTGCAGCTTTCTTCCCTTAATGGAAGGTAGGTGGGTGGGATGTTGCCTACTTTATAAGAAGTGCATGGGAAGTCTTCTGAGGCATTTAAGTGTTCTGGGTGGAAGAGCATTAACATACAGGAACAGGTCGATCCTGACAGCATTTCTGTCTCTCCAGGTATGACAATGAGTATGGATACAGCAACCGTGTGGTGGACTTGATGGTCCACATGGCATCCAAGGAGTAAGCCAAGCATGCAGACCCCCTGCTGCCTAGGGAAGCAGGACCCTTTGTTGGAGCCCCTGCCCTTCACCACCGCTCAGCTCTGCATCCTGCAGTGAGAGGCCAGTTCTGTTCCCTTCTGTCTCCCCCACTCCTCCAACTTCTTCCTCCACCTGGGGGAGGTGGAGAGGCTGATAGAAACTGATCTGTTTGTGTACCACCTTACATCAATAAAAGTGTTCACCATCTGAAATGCCTTGTCTGTCTTAGTGGGAAATCAGAAGGAATTCGGCAAATGTTAGGCGCCTGCTTTAAGATGGGGCCTGCCAGCCCAGCGTAACTGGGCCAGCTCTAACAAGTGCTCTATAGTGTTCCGTGCCCAGTTCTATGCTGACAGGCTACGAATCCAGGCACCAGAGACATGGGGAATGCCAGCTGGTGGTTTGGACAGCTCTGGTCACGCACAGGCGTGGAGCAGTCCTGGGATATGTGATCTGTAAAGAACAGCAAGCAACCAGCTTCACTGAGCACAAGGCTGCTGCCTGGGGAGCTGTGGTATGCAGGCTGATGAGCTACCCATGCCTGCGGGGAGGGGTGGGACTTCTGCCCTTGAGCCAGAATAAGGTGCGGTGCAGGGCTGTGACTGCAAGACTGCGGTAGAATGGAAAGCAGCTCTGCTTCTCCATCTCCCTTCCAGCTCTCTGGATTTGCTTGTCTGATGGGTGCATGCAGAATGAAGTGCTGAGAAATGACTTTGCTGCATTTGATTTGGCAAAAGGGCACAGAAAGCAGTTTTTCTCCCCCTTCTTTACTAGCAAAGTTACAAAGAGGATTTTTCATTCACTTTTGCAGAGTTTAAAGTGAATCAAATTGCCCTGGAGGAGGCCTGTGGTGGTAGCTAGAATTAAGCACAGCCCTGACTTGCAGGAGCAGCAGTTGTAGTCAAGCTTGAGTACTAAATCTCTGCAAGTATCAGCCCTCTGCCAGGAGCTGCATAACCTCTTCCTGGAAGCAGAGCAGGAGCTGAGCCTTCCCTGACCTATGAGTGGTAGGGTAGATAAGCAATGCACTGCCACCACAACTGTGTGACGCTCCTTTTCTATTAAATTTACCGGGGCTGTGAGCGGTATCAGAGGGTTCGTGTTGCTGTCTGTGAGGGAGGCAGGGTTGGAACTGCTGTATGGAGCCCAGCCCAGCTGCTTTTAGAGCCTGATCCTGGAGCAAGGATTTGGGCTGGAATACAGTTTCCTGGAGCTGCTTGTCTCCAGTGGTATAGCTGTGTAAAAACTAAATGTTTACTGGACTGGGGGCAATGACTCAAAGTTGCTTTGTTTAGCGAAAATAGACCAAAGGCAGGTTATTCAACCTTTCTGTATGAACTGGGACTCTGAGCAGCTTGTTAGCTTTGGGACAGCAGCAATACCTGACTTACCCTGTAAACAGCCCTGATGGAGCTTTAAGTAGCTCTGGAGATAAATTTCAGCTGCCAAAAGGTCTTCGGCTGTGATGAGGCTCACCAGAGGCAGCCCTCCTGTGTTGGTGGGTTTCTGCCATGGAGCGGGTTAGCCCGTGGCCCTGTCAGGCTTCCAAGCATGCCCTGTGTGGGTCCCATCCTGTCTTAAATCGCTGTGCTTGGGTGCTTTGAATGGCTGCCCTGTGTGCTACTGCCTGCATACTTGTGTGCGTGCCAGTGGGCTCCTTTGATGACATGGAAGTGCTGGGAGGCAAACACCTTGAGGGGGAGTTGCCTATTTTCTCCATGTAAAACAAAGATATTAAGATATTTTTGAACTGAATAGCCTGGTTTTAAGGTAGTTGCCTTTTTCATTTAAGTCTTATGTTTCCTGAGCAAGCTAAGGCTGCCTGAAAAATTCACCTAGAGCAGAGATCTTGTTATTTATCAAGAAAGAGTCCTATCAAATTACTGTGGGAGCGAGAGCAAATTAATACAACCTGGGAGGTGGGGTAGAGTAGGGAGTGGAGGAAGAGTACCTGTTGTTCTGAAGAACAGCAATTGCTGTGAACATTTTGGATAGAAAGTTTCATTCTGTTTTCATTAAAATACTATTTCAAGCCATTTATAATCTTCCTTGAAGAATGATACAGGCAGCTAGGGGGAGCAAGCTGGGAACCACAGAATTTAAAACACAGTTGCTCTTGTATGGAAATAATGAGAGAGAGCTTGGCAAAAAAAGCTGTGCAGCCCTTAGACCGCCTGGAGGGCTCAGTTTCCTGAATCATCCTACAAGCTCCCTAGCTCCTTCCTCCAAATCCTCGTTTTGCATCCGGACACTGTGCCTGCAGATGGCACCACAGCAAGGCCCCTCTGGACAGATGGAAAATCTAGCTCAGTGTCTAGCCACCGCCGGTGCCACACTGTCCAGTAAACTGCAGCTCTGTTGTAAAAAATTGATTAAATATATATATATATATATTGCCAACTTGAAAGATGGCCATTGGGATAAAGAAGGGAGCTCTGCTGTTGTGGCTGACTCTTACTCTGTAGAAGAATTTTTGACTATGCAGAGGAGCTCTAGGTTTGCTCGTAAAACAGTTCGAAGGAAAACTCATAGAAACGATTGCTCAGGGGAGGCAGGCTCTTGGACCGACATAAAGAGGTTCTTGCTCAGCAAAGGAGCTAGAAGCAATCATGCCACTCTGCCAGGACAAACCGGCTCCAAGAACAGCTACGGTTAGCCAGAAACCACTCTGGTTTCTGAACTTCTGAGCACAGCTGGGAGGGAGAGGTACCTGCGAGACGGGTTCAGTCCTCTGCAGGGTTATGCTGACACAAAGCACACCAGTCGACCCAAGGGAGATCCCCGGCAGCCAATCATTTCTAGGGGTGGTCAACTGCAAATTATTTTTTTTTCATCTTTTTTTTAAGACAGAGGAAATTCAAATAAAGGTGCGGTATGATAATTAGCAGTGCTGTTAGAGGAAAATGCCCTTTTATGGCAATTTTAAATATTAAAATAATTTAATACATCGCTGGCTTTTGCACACACTATCACACACGCATTACTCCCCAAGAAATGGCTGGAGTAGTCCTCAGACCACCTTCTGAAGATGTCAGCGTGAAAATTCAGCCTTAAGCAAAATGTTGTGTAGTGAAAAATCATCTTGAGCAGTTGTGGAAACTAATTCATGCTATGCAAATAGCACAACAAAATGTAACAAAATAGCAACTGCATAAGCACAGTAAAAAGAAAGCTTTGGCCACTCAAACTGTCCACTTCTCAAGTAAACTAGTGGCTGATCAAATCAATAAAAAAGCTCTGTGCAAGGAAGATACAGGTCTTGGATAGAAAAGACTATGAGGCAACGCACGTATTGGACATTAGTACGAGACAAACACCTTAAATGACAACGTTCCAAACTCTTCTTTGTAACAGATGCCATTCACAAAACACAGGTTCACAGCTTAGTCGTAGTACACAAACAGTGCTGTGTGCACAGTCACTCACAAAAAGCAGGCGTTTCACTAAAAACAAGCTGCCTACATTTTGGCAATCTTATTTATAAACACTGCAAAAACAAATAATTTGTTGCTTACTCTTGTGAGCTGAATATAATTTCTTACTACGGCACAGCTAACTTACCTCCATGTATTATCTTACTATAGCAGTGGCATCTTATCTTCTCGAGGGAATTATTTTCAATTAAATGTACATCTCCTAGAAGAAACAATAGTAATGTGTTATAGTTTACTGCACAAGATTCAAAGAGACAGCCTTCAAAGAGCAGTAGCTGTAGTCAAATGAAAATAGAAGAAAAACTCATAAATAATAGCAAATTCAATTTAAAAGAGCCTTAAAAAAGGCAGGTTTTAAGGAAAATATGTGAGAAATAAAAAAGGTAGTATTAAAATCTTTTTTAAATGCATCTCAGACACAGGAAAGCTGCCAAAGAGCCATAAGATGGAATGGGAGCATTTAGGGAAGGCCACGGTAGAAAAGTAAAAGCGATGTTGTTGCCATCAGTAGGGGTATTCCCAGATAACAGATTTTTCCCTCAGCAGAGGTGAGACAAAGACACCATTGCCAACTGAAGTGAACTTGAGAATATCTCCACGATGTGAAGCAGCAACCTGTCAGTACCCAGTGTAAATCTCAGATGGTTTGGGGCATGAAACAGCTGAACAGTTAACTAAGCTGTAATTCATTATGCACATCAGACCCGACACCAGAGATTAGAAAATTACAGATGTGATGGCAGATTTTTAGAAAGGCCCACCAAGGAGTCCAGAAAGTAGAGAGAAATATCAATTTTACCTCTGTATAAGACAATTCAGCTGAAGCCCAGCACGAAGATAAGAGTTAGTCAGCACCTGGTTGACAGTGAAGCAGTGGGGTAGGCTCCGTGTTGCTTTCATTGCAATAAACCATGCCTCTGAGGGCTGTTTGCATCCTTGACTGCATTTGTCAATGTGATTGCTAGTAAGAGTAACTCGTGTTGAAGATCAAGTGGATTTAGAGAAGACAAGGGTGGCCAAACCTTTTAAAGGTAGTTTGTAATCTCCAGCTTTTCAGTTACCAGCCTGGCGTATGTGCTGGACCCCTAAGAGCACGCTGAAGTTTCACTGAATGCGTACGGCCTCCAGCCTCCCCAACTCCTCATAATCCTTGTATGCCTTTCTCAGCCTGATTAAACAGCCTTCTAGCTCATCCTCAAGGGCAAAAACTCTCATTCGCCTTTTTTTTTTTGAGGAGCTAAAGAGACTAAACTTTTCACTCTCAAAGCATTTTTCTCCAGCCTGGAATCAGAGTTAGGACTCGTTGCTCCAACTACTGCAAAATGTGATGGGAACCAGGACAAAACCACACCAGTGCCAAACAGGAATAAAAGATGTTTAAAAACAACTGGCTGAGAACTCGCATGAGGCTGCTGCTTCCTCAGCCTTTCCAGAGCTCCTGTTGTCCCAGATATGGTCAAACACTATTATTCCTTGCTCTTAGATTTATCTATCCATAGTTACATATTGGCTATATGTGTATGGTAACAGAGCCTGTTTTAGCCCTATTTAAAAACTTAAATTATGAAATTATATTTCAATGCCTCTCAGCATTTTGTTTGAGGCATTTACCCCTTTTGAGACTCTTGGGATATCATCTCTACATATCAAAAATGGTAACAGATTTGTCGATCGACTTCTTCTCCCTCCATGTCCGTGCAGACTTCTTCCATTATTCCTGATTTTTACTCTCCTCCCCGCTGGTTTCTCATTGGTTTCCATATGTGGGCTGTCAGGCTCATCACTTAGGTAATTTGTTCACCCATCTGCCCAGTCATTTTTAAATGGGTCTTCCCCAATTCATCTAAGAATCGACATCAACAAACCATGAATTTCAGCAGCCAGCACTTCTTCACCACCAACGAGATTAGAGCACTTTCTAAAATGATGTTTGCAGAAAAGCAGCTGCAACACTGCATTTTTCCAGGGTCACTCACTCCATCTCTGTCAAGCAGCCTCAGGCATTGTGAAGCAGTTTGTTCACACCACAGCACCCCATGCATTTCTCCCCATCAGCGCACTCTAGGTCACCTGTACCTGGAAAAGTGAAAGTGTTCATCCTGAGAAGATCCTGTCAAGAATTCTCCGTAATTACTAATGGCTTGGAAGTGCTACATTCCCCTACGACCACATTCTGCTCTTTGCAAATATAGAACAGACATATCTGATGAGTACTTCCTTTTTTTTTTTTTCCTTCATTTAGGACTTTTTTTTAATCCCAGTCAAGAAAAAGGCTTATATTACTGCAAGGATTGATTTTCCTTTAAATATAACTTGAACAATGTGTTAGCATCCTTAGATATCCACCTATAGGTATTTATTCTTGAGGTCATCAGCCACTCATATAACTTTTTTTATACATCTCAATTATTTTGTCATCCCTGTATTCATCTTCCTCCACACACAGTCACTGCAGTTGTTACAATGTTTATTTTATTTTTATTAATTGAGGTCAGGTTTTTTTATTACTTTTATTAATTATTTTCAAGTACTACTGTCACATGGCCACTTACTCAAGGAATTGTTTTACTGAAAGCTATCTTCTCATGCATACTAAATCACAGCTTTTCGGATAACTGAAAAAAAAACCTCTCATCTTTCCAAAGATCTGCCACTTAAATCACACTTTCCTGATACTTCTCCTAAATAATTCCACTGTAAGAAAAGGCTATATAATACCATACAGTTCTCTGTTATGATATTTTTGTCCTGGGTGATATCTTGATTTGTTTCTCAGTCGATTCCTTGTCTTTAGGCAACCACCAATTCTAACTCAATCTTCATCTGTCACAAGGACATGTAAAATCATTGCCTTACTTGGGCATGCCATTATTTGTAACTTGCTGAGAAGCACCCCATGGCATAGCATATTCTTTAGTATTCCCATCCAAAGTCTCCCATGACGACATATTTTTCCTTTTCACATGAAGCAGAGAGGAACTTAAGAAATAAATCACTGTGTTTTGTTTGGTGACTGAGGATTATACAAAAGACCTTCCAAAGCCCTAATGAACATGTGTGTCAGATCATACTGTTTTGCTGTTGGCTCTAGAGGGAATGTGTTTTTTAGCACAGCTTGCAACTGCAATTCATGATTGCCCTTCCCTATTCCACCTTTACCAGTGGGTTAGACTGGTGAGCTGGGAGTTCTATGATGTGATGTTGAACTTCAAAAATGTCAGTTAATCACATTTCTTCCTGTCCTGAGAACTTTTAGTTCCTCTTGCATGTTGCCCAGATGCACAGTCTCCTGCGGAAGCTTAAATTGTTGCCTCTTCCCACGTGTTGTAATATTGATTCAACTTGATGGTGACATCTTTTAGTGGCTGCTTGAACCCCTTTTCCATAGCATTACCTTAGTATCTTCCTGGCTATTGTAGCTGCTTTCCAAGCTAAGAAATCTACACCCCTTCTGTCAGGGGGCCTATAGCATCCTCTCCTTGCTCACGTCCCAAGAAAAAAATGACTCAATCATTTAACAAATTCACATCTAAAACAGTTCTCGCAGTCTCAACTTCTTTTGGAAGATTTTCAATGGTGACCGAACTTCCCTTAAGCTGCCTGTAGCCCATCCAGTCCTCCTTGCTGCCTTACCAATTGTTCCCAGCATTAGTCACCATCAGTAGGGGCTTGTCAGATGATTTCATGAGTCTGCCCATGCATCATAAGATGCATCTCCAAGGAGACAGCACTCCACTGTGTTCTGAGTTAATTCTGACCTCTCTTCATGTAGAAGTGGAGCTCTTCGTGTAGAAAACATCAGCACGAGTCTGCACCACCGTTGGGTGCTCTTAGGATCACTCGACTGCAGCTGGAATCGACAGAGCTGCTGACACAGCCGAGGCCCTGGTGGGGGTTTATCATCTGGCCTAGCTCCACCTTGGCTGACTCACAGCAGGACTTCAAACAAGGCCTGCCATCTATTCTCAGCTCTTCTGCAGAGCTGACAGGCAGATCTCTCCTTAGAAGATCGCCACCGCCATCTAAACATAGAAAGAGTTTTGCAGCAGAGGTATGAGGCTCGGGAAAGCCAATCTCCTAGCTTGAATATAGAAGCAAGAGCAAGTTTTTATGCAGCTTTGATTGCTCCTGCCCTCCTAGCTTAGCACAAGAACAAGATAAATAGAATACTAAACAGGTTAATCAAAAGCTGCTCCAGTGAAGGCTGTCAGCACCACATTTAGGTCCATTGAAGGGATCCTAAAACAGGGAAAAGCTAATTCACACAAAGCTGACTCATGGGGTAGGGACAGAGCCTCCAGCAGAAGGTTGCTGGGTGGAAAGCACCACCAGACAGCTGAACAGACAGACAAGAAGCTTTTTCAGTTCTGATGTATGATCTAAAATAGATGGGACCCAGGAATGAGCAAAGGGAGGGAGAGGGCTCAGACCTGCTTAACAAAAGGAAAAATTACCTGGGCTATGTAGTGGTTGGGTGACTGAACCCTTCCTAGAGCCTGTAAGAACATCCCACATCCCCGTGATGAGGTGCAAGGAGGGTGATGTGGGAAAATATGGTAGGCTTCATGAAGAAACTCAGTCAGCCTATCTTGGCAGACACTGTCTTTGGTATGAAAATTCACCTTCTACATGAAAGAGGAAAGAGAGGCCACTCTGCCGGCCACTGGATCATAAACACATTCAGCAGGGAGACAGGGCTTAGTCCTGTCTTACAGCAAAATGCCTGGCATTTTCTGCTGGAGCACCTCACCAAGAGGCTGATCTCAGCACAGAAAGCATGGAGTACAGCAGCCAAGGTAAAGAACTGCATCCCTCCCTCCAGCTCAAAGGCTGGCAGTCTCCCCCGGTGCCTTATGGAGGCAGGATGCTGACAAGTGGTTATGTCCCAGCTCTTGCATCAAGGGATGCAAGATGCATCAAGGGATGGTTTTCATGCCACTCCCACTGCTGTTAAATACTTGCACCTGTCCTCACCAATACACAATAGTCCAAGTGTTGGAGAGAGAGAAGCCGTAGCAAACACTAGCATGTTCCCAGACTGCCACAGTGAGTCTGCACCAACACGGACTTCCACAGTGTGGGGAAGCTGAAGCAGCCTGCCTAAATACTCAATGGGAGGGCTTCACCATCAGTCCAGAGACATGATCATAAAACCATGGTCTTTGACGGATGGTCATGTAGATAACTAGACAGCAGTCACATCTGAAGGGTCCTGAGATGGATGCTGGCAGAAGGACTGGCCCAGATGCATCCTTCCATGGGACCCCATTCAGTAAGACACATCCATGTCTGGACTGTACTTGGGCAATAAACATTCACGTTAATACGTGGATGCTGAGATAGGACTTTGTCCTCTGCATGCCAAGGTCCACTCTGGTGCACTAGGAAGTAGATTAGGCTCAGCTGCAACATGTTCACAGGTGAGCAGGGTCAGCTGGAGAGTGTACCTGACCTGCTCCTCCAACATTCAACTCATCTGCTGGGTCCAGGATAGGAAAAGGCCCCCTCCATCCACCGACAAGCTGCCCCTGCAACCAAGATTTTGAGAAAGCTTAGGCCAAACAAAGATTTTGAATGGGTTGTGGTCTGAGGATAAACGAGACTCATGATTATGCCCTATGAGACGACTACAGGTGTTCACAAAGACTAAGCAGCCAAGACCTGGGTCTCCACTAGACAATTTCTTCTGACACTGCTTCTTGAGCCAGCGCTGCAGTGAGGTGTCCTGGAAGAGGGGTGAGGCTGGGGCATCAAGAAGCAACACAGTGCTGAACAGTTCCTAGATACCACAGTTCCAGAGAAAGCATGCTAGATACTCCCCAAAAGGAACAGAGAGGACCCTACAGAGTAGAGTTACATAAATGGAAGATCCACATCTCCTCATATCCAGCATCAAAGGTGTGAAGTCACTACTGAAGGATAGGCAGATGCAGGGGAGATTGTCCAGTCACCATCAGAGGCTTTGGGCCATGCTTCCCGTGCTGAGAAGTCACAGAGGGAAAGGATCAGCATTGCATGTCCTGCCAGCGAGATCTCATGAGCTTTCATACTGGTGGGAATCAGAACCTGTGACCGGCAATGCAATTCACCAAAGGACATCATCTTGCAGAAGCATGATGGAGACATCTCAGTTTCACTGCAAATGAGATTCTGACTAGTGTGGGACTGGGATACCCATGCGTCCTGGTGCACGGGTGCCTGACAGCACCAGGTGGTCATCTAGGCAATGATTTCTAGAGGCAGAGACGTTGGTCCTTCTACTCTTCATGCTTGAAATCTCTCAGCACACATATTTTAGAGTAGTGGATTTCTGAAGCAGCACAAACAGATCAGAGGCCAAGATATGCATGCCATGGATTACACACGGGGAGAGACAGACTTTGCCAGCTAGTCATAGAGATCTCCACATCAGAGAAAGGGCAGAAAATGCTGCAAGGAAATATACGGGAAAGGGGATTTGCATGAACCACAAGAGCCTTTGGGCAGGACAGAAAGCGATCTTTGAGCTACTGCGTGTGAGGCATCATCACTCAAAAGAAAAACCATGGATTAAAGTATTTGGTCTGTTTTCAGTTCTTTTAGGAAGAAAAGATAAGAGGGAAGAGGAAAAGAAATGGAAACCAGGGAAGGTGGTGTGGAGGTAAGGCCACGAGGGTGAATGCCCAGTCTCTCCCGAGACCTCCTGTCTGCGCAACCGCATATTGCAAGGGCAGGAGGGGAGCACCCCTGTGCTGGCATTAAGCACACTGCTGCATGCATCAAACATTCTCCCATCTTCTCGGTGAGAGGCGAGCGTGGCACTGATCCCAGCAGCAGCAGACCATCAGCTAACGAACTGCAGTGTCCCCAGGCCAGCAGCAGTGCCTTGGCCCGGAGGTTTCCTTGCAGCTGGCACAGCCTCACCCTCCCACCCCCAGGAACCAGACCTAACCAGACAGCTTCACGTACGCCGAAACACCAACACGTGCTGTAACACGTCTTGCAGCCACGCGCAGAGGACCTCACCCTGCTTAAACGCCGACCCTCTGCATTGTGACGTGCAAATGCTCAGGTGCTCATGTGCACGACAGCGTTAGTTATGCAAGCCAAACCTGGGAAGGTAAATTATTGCATTCCCCCAACCCGTATTTTATCTACCTTACCTAATCTTATGGGTGATCCAAAAAAACTCTACTGTGATCTACTTTATCTTCCCTTCGGGGCCTTTTGCAAGAGGTGTTTTTCTCTGGAGCTTCACCTGCTTTTGCTGTGCAGCCTGGGTCCACTGATCTGCAGACGACCCTGCAAAACACTGCCTCTCAGCAGGATACTTTTCCCATCCAAAAACATCCCGTCACTGGAGGAGGAAGTGCAAGGTCCACACGGGTAAATGCTACAGGAGATGGTGAGACAGGGGCACCCTAGGCTGGATGCAGAACTGAGGACAGGTAAGGAGATGCTCTGGCACACCTTGGTAAAAAGCTGACGTAGCAGAGGAGACCCAGCTCTTAGGCAGGAAGGTCTCTGCAAGGCACAAGCCATGTTCAGCTTTGTTTCCTCCACAGAAACACAAACCTCTCCCGTCTCTCAGTATTGCTCACTCATTCCCCTCAGCAACTAACCTCAGCCTGCTGTCAGCTTTGTGTAAGTGTTTTTTTGTTTGGTTTTTAAATGGGAATTGGGAGAAAGCTGGAGTGAGGATGCTGGCCTGTGGTGAAGGGGTGCAGACACATCAGAGGAAGGTGCCATCGGCATCAGTGCAGATAAAACAACTCGGTTTGGTTTTATTTTAAGCCTGGAGCCTGGCACACGCAGTACCAGCGTTATATGTGGCCCTTTGAGGGCCTGTAGCTGCCCAAAGAGGGATCTCACCGCCAGCACCTTCCTGCACGAGGGATGGGAGCATCCCGGGGAGCAGGGCCGGGCAGAGGAGGCCCCGCTTCGAGCAATGCAGTCCTGTGCCTGCTGCAGCCCAGTGAGAGCCCACGCCCAGAGAAGCTGTAGAAAAGGCAACCGTCCCGTTTAATGATCCCTCGTCTCTGTAACAAACGCGCCACCGACGCGCAGCAAAGCAAAGTGCACGGTGAGCGGGACTCGGTGTCCCTGCCCCACAGGAGGGGACAGCGGCGGTGCCCGGCACAGCGCCAGGCCTACCCCAGTGCCCAGGGAGCAGCGAGGATGGGGACAGCCCAGGGCTCGGTCCAGTTGGCACCAGCGTCAGGTCCAGTTTGCAGGGAGGTACAGCTCTAGTTCGGCTCCTGCGCGGCACGAGGAGGACAGGGGGCAGGCCAGGTGCACCAGGACAGAGCCTGGAGAAGGTGGGTTTAGAGGGCCTGGGGGACAGGTCCTGGAGAGCGCTGCTGTGGCAAGTTTGGGGCCACCCTGCCTGAACCGCAGGTAAACCGAAGCGGGGAGAAGGAACAGACAAGGGGCTGGAGGGTGAGCGGCCCAGACAGGGTCTACCTAGCTATTCCCATTCGCAAGACACCTGGCGGCAGGCGGATCTGCCCCAAGGTGGGGGTGGGCCTGGGTGACAGGCGTTTACCAGCAGCTCCGTGTCCCTGACAGTCTCTCCCAGGCGTGGCTCAGACACCCCTTTGCCAGGAGCGGAGGGCCAAGGGAGCGGGGCCTCCCCTCATTATCTGATGGAAGCGTCGCTGGGGGGATCCCGGTCGGACTCCTCGCTCTCCTCGTTGGGCGCCGACTCGCTGGTGGAGGCCGGGGTGAAGGCAGGAGACTTTCTGTGGAGAAGGATAAAGGGCACGGCGATGTCAGGGGGAGCCCTTGGGTGCTGGCAGGGTGTCCAGCCCGGCTCCAAATGCCCCACACCTCTGCACAATGGCAGCTCCCCTCTCTCTGTCAGGGGCCTCGCCTGTCAGAACTGACTCCAGTGCGCAATTCACCCTCTGCAGACACGGCACCATGGCCTGCGCGGAGGCTGCTCACTGGGAGTCCAACAGCCCCAGCTCCGGGACCTGCCCTCTCCCCACACCATGTCAGGACTGGCACTACCGACTACTACCACTGGTATCTTGGCCTTCCCGCTTACCTGTCCCCAGACTGGGTGATGAGCCGCCGGCAAGTCTCCATCTGCACATCCAGACCTCGCTTCATGCTGCACATCTCCATGTATTCATGCAGGTGCCGGTTCATGTCGTTCTTGGCCGTGGCCAGCTCCAGCTGCCAAAAGGGAGATGGTGCAGAGATAAGCCCAGGGCACACTGCACTGCAGAGAAGGGGGCATGACATCCTCTCTGTGACCAACTACCTGCTCTAGCAGTTGGTTTCTCCCTCCTCCAGGGACCCACTCCCCCATTTCCCACCCTTCTCTCACTCCCTCCTCCTCACACCTCTATTTGGTCGATGGTTTCCTGGTACTCCTTCTCACGGCTCTTGAACAACGACTCTGTGTCCTTGATCACCTTCTCCAGGCTGTCATCCTGTTGCTGGGGAGAGCAGAAAGCATGTTTAGAGGCAGGCAAGCGTCCAACGTGATGAACCAGGGGAAAGAGAGAGAAATCAGAGAGAGAACTGGCAGCAGTGGATAAAAGAAGAAAATTCATGAGCAATATAGCCAGGGTGACAGACGGGGCATGAGTCAGTCCTGTCAACACGTGGCAGAGAGACCTGAGATACGCCACACTGGACAGCAAATACATCAGCCCAGAAAAAGCCCAGCAAAGCCCAAAAACTTTGGAGAACAAAGCCAATGCCTTGATGCCCTACACACAGGCTGTGTTCAAGCACCACATGTCCCCAGCGGACCACTGAGGTTCAAAGGTACAGGACAGCAGGGGCTTTGGCCAGACTTTGGGGCCTCAGTTTGGGCAGAGTTGCTGCCCTAGATGTGCTGTGGGCAGAGACAGAGAGAGGGCCACAAGAGCTCAGCAGAGCTTGAAGATCCATCTGGGACTGGAGAAAGCATCTGCATGGGCCTCTGAGCGACAAAGGGGCTCTGAAGCCTGGTCACTGAACGAGCAGGTCCCCAGGCTCCAGCAGGACCAAGCACCCCAGAGAGCAAGCACGAGCCCAGGGCTAAACCCAAGATGGAGGCTGGCACCACCGTTACCTCCCCCTGCACCTCTGCAGCAGCAATGGCGTATCCGGAGAAGTCCTCCCAGAGGAGCAGCGTCTCTTCTGTCTCCTCCCACGTGAGGCTGTCACAGTCATCTTCAAAGTCGTATTCCCTCCTGGGGGTGAGGGGACGGCATGTCAGCACCAAGCAGAAAAACCCTCGCGGGGAGGACAGGCAGAGCAGGGAGTTGTGCCGGCACTGAAACCCTTGCCCCGGCTCGTGGGCAGGGCTGCAGCTCTTGGACGTCTGCGCATGGGTGAGTTCAGGCATGTCCAAAACCAACAGCTGACGGAGAAAGGGCCAGCTTTACGGTCAGGAGCCCCAAACCGAGGCAGTGACTCACAAAATCCAGGAGCAGTGATGAGGGGAGGGGCACGGACAGAGGGAGGGTGGCTCAGCACTGCTGCTCAGCAGGCACGTGCCACCCAGGAGGGCATTGCCATGGAGGCGAAGGCACAGGGGAACTGAATCAAGCCCTAACGGGAAAATTAAACATCCTCATCATCCTCAGGAGGCTGTGGGGATGGGAGAGGGCTGCAAGCGCCCAGGGACAGGAGGGCACAGCTACAGAGTGCAACCAGGCACCGGGAGCAGCATCCTCCCCACAGCCAAGGAGGGCTCAGGTACTGGTCAGTCCCACCTTGGTGCAGCCACAGGGCACGGGGCACAAACACCAGCCCCGATGGAGCTCCCACCTCACCCTCACCCTGAATCAGGAGCTGCAGACTGCTCCCATCCCTTACCTCCCCAGCCATCAGCCTGCACATCCAGGGTGCCCACAGGGGAACCTGGTGCCCAGCGGGGTGGAGAAGAGCCAGGAGGACACGCTCCATCACAGAGCCTCCCCTTGGGAGCGCGGCCCCCAGCTGCAGCCCGAAGCCGCAGCCTGCAGCCAGGTGGGCCACGCACCCCCTCGGGTGGCAGAGCTGGGGCTCAGCACCACGCCAGGAGCGGGGCAGCTTGCCCAAGCACCTTGCTGCAGGTGGGACAGCAGAGGCAAGGCTCTCTGCAAGAGTGAGGCTGGGCCGCACTCACAGCTGGTTCAGCATCCTCTGCATTTCCTCATTGATACTCATGGCTGTGGTCTCATCCTCCTCTTCCTCTTCAGGTTTCCTGGAGGCATCGCTCTCTGACAGCGACGTATCTTCATCGCTGACCTGCTTCCGCTCCCGCTTCCGCCCCACCGAGGCTGGGACCTTAACGGGAGACAAGTGCAGAGACTACAGAAACGAGGCCGGGTCCGAGGTCGGGAGTAGGTAGTTGAGAGGAGATGGAGGGAGAAGGAATGGCGGAGGGACAGAAAGACAGGGAATGAGAGAGAGAAAGAAAGGAAGGAAGAAAGGAAAGAAGGGGAGAGAGAGAGAGAGAGAGAGAGAGAGAGAGAGAGAGAGAGAGAGAGAGAGAGAGAGAGAGACGGGCTTATTATGATCAGGTTGAAGGTGGTGCAATGAATAAAATATGGTTTTAGCATTTTCGAAAATTAAAACTAAGCAACCAAAGATGAATTCCATGAATTTGATGAGACAAACAATGATGTTTTATTGCAGAAGAACTCAAAACACCCACCACCCCAGACCAGAAACAGAGGGAAACACAGCGACAGAAACGGGAAAAAAGAGACAGTCTAAAAAAAGTGAAATATGTCCATATTTACAGTCCAACCTTATAGAAAGCTTATAATTTGTACAATTTCTCAACTGAATGAAACTAACCAGTTGCTTCTGTTGGAAAAAAAGAGAGAGAGACAGAAATGCAGCAACATCCAGAAAGAGAAGAGAGACAGAGACAGAGAAGAGTGACAGAGAAAATGACGGAGAGGGGAAGGGGAAGGAGAGAGATGGAGTTAGAGACAGACACTCAAGAAATTCGTCTCCCTCCTGCAGCTGCTCCCCTATCGCTGTGGTGTCCCAGGGCCCAACACAACAGATTGGCAAGAGGTTGAGGGGACTCTTGACGCTTGAAGCAACATTCGGAGCTCTCCGACTCCTCTCTGTGCCCTTTTGTCTGATGCTCCCAAAGCACAGCATCCAAGAGAGACAGAGAGCAAGGGACCACAAGGAGTAAGGGGCAGGGTGACCAAGTGTCTCCCCTAGCGGGGTCGTGTTGCTGTCTCTTCTACCTCCTTTGGGAACTCTGCTCCCCAGAGCTGGCTGTTGAGCCTGGGACAGGCGCATCTCACCTGAAACATCTTGATCATGTCCTCGCAGTTCCGCTGCTGCGCCACGTCGCACAGCTTGGCAGTGATGTCGATGCGCCGGCAGATGTCCATGTCCACCTTCATGGCCTTCTCCTGGATCTTCGTGTCCAGCTCCGTGATGTTCTGAACCCGCAGTGACGGTCACAGCACCACAAGGGAGGGACAGAGGAGGAGGAGGGTTAGGCAAGGCAAACGGCAGCCAGAGCACCCACGTTCCCTTAGCAAGATAATTCCCATGCTGCAGGACTGCACCTGCATTCCCACTGTGCTCACTGCACCCAGGACCACCCCTGTGTGGTGGTGATGTGCCCCACCACGGGGCTCTGAGCCAGCACAGATGCCTTTCCATGCAGGTCTGCTGTTTGAGGAAGCACACCACAGCCTGGACCCCACCACTCAAGCAGGACACCCGCTGCCGCCTCAGAGATGGGCTACGGACTCACGTTGCTCATCAGTCCCTTGAAGACAACAAGCTCTGCCTTGAGCTGCTCCACCTTCATGGCCAGTTCTTCTTGGCACGCTTCAGCCTCTTGGGCTTCCTGCACCCAGGGCAGAAGGAGACGTGCACATCAGCCAGGGGCAGCTGGGGAGCAGGGGAAAGGGGCGGCAATGCTCACCTCCTGCAGCTCAGTGACTCGGTCCTGAAGCTGGACACGCACTGTGTACTCCTCTTCCCATCTAGGGAGAGAAACGTGCCGGTCAGATCCCACCTGCCTCGCATCGCAGGCTGCTGGAGAGAACCGAGTGGCAGCTGCTCACCCCAAAGCTATCCCGGAGGGGGTGAGGGTGGCAGCAGGGTGGGAGGGAGAACGTGCCCAGGAATGCATTGCCGTTTGTTTCCAGGCAGCCACAGCTGCCAAATGCCCGTCAGCCCTCCTGGCCACAAACCCAGCTCCACAACGCTCTTCGCTGACCTCACTTTGGGCTGGCCAGCAGCTCCTGTGGTGGGGGGAGCTGGGGACACCAACCGCAGGCTCCGCGCAGCAGCTGCAACACGTGGGAATGGGCTTTGAGCTTCTCCGGGTACAGCAGAGCTGCGCCCACCTCCACCATATTTGTGGCTGCATTTGTGTTCCTGCCCTTCAGAAGCAGAAAACTCGGTCTAATATCAGACCACATTACACTGCTGTTCTGTGCTTCGATGTGAAGGTTAGAATAAAAAATATTTTGTCCTGCAAGGAACAGTGACGGACTGGCCCGTTTTGTGCCAGGTTGCACCACATTAGCCCACGGATCGATTGGGTTGGGTGGTGGGTACTGCATTAGGCTTTGCAAAAAGCTGTGCAAAAGACCGCACTGGGCTGAGCTGCAAGGTGCCCAGCCTTCCTGCCCAGACACACGTCACCCAGCAGCGGACTCCACCGTGCTTCGCAGCCATGAGATCATCGTCTTGGGCCGTGCTGCGGCGTTGGCCCGGTCCGCGTTTAGCTGGGAGGCCCCCAGGCTGCACGACTGTTTGCTAAAGGACAATCAGGGAGAGCAAACGGGTTGGCATGCACCCCGTGCCCACTGCTGCCCCGTGCGATGCAGCGTGCTGCAAGGCTGCTCCAAGTCCTACCCCTGGCTCTTCTGGGACAGCAGGATTTCTCTGGGAAAGCAACCAGAGCTGGGCCCTGCCTGGTGCTGGGAGCTCTGGTTTCTGTTTAATGCCTGCAAGCACTGACGACCCCAGCTTTTAAATGGCATGAGGACAGGAAAAACCTCTTCTCCTGCTTACTTGCACCCAGCATGGAAAACAAATCCTGAGGACCAGGAAACCAGAGAGCTCAATAAAAGTCCTCACTCCTGTTATCCTAGGGTAAGGAGACAATCTGATGATTTGGGCGAGTCCTGACTTATGAATTTCTAAGCTCTTAAAGCTGGCAGTGCTTCTCCTTACTCAAACAAGGACAAAGCGTGCGCTCCTAGCTTTGGTTTTATCCCACAGCTCCAGAAGGGGAGTCAAAGGGGTTTTGCATCCCTTTGTGGGAAGAAAAAGACAAAGAAGGAGGGAAAGAGAAAGTCAAAAGGTATAATTTTCCTTATATGGGAACTGCTCAAACAAGGCCTCTGTCCCAGGGGAGAAAACGCATTCCACCATTAAAAAAAAATTGTCAGCATCTTCCTCAGCACGGAGCTTACTCGCTGTTTTGGTCTCCACCTCCCTCTGGGTCTCTGTACAGCCCGGACTTCCAAAACCTTGGAAGAATTCATTTCACATGGATGCCATGGAAGATGAGTACAGATCAGACAAACGCTGATCTAATGGCAGAAAGCAAGAACGGTTGTTTGCCCCGTAAGCGACGAACCTGCGTGCCCATCCTTTCACGAACCCCTCTCTCTCGCGCTTGTCTCCTGCCTGGCTCCATTTCCCTCTTCTGTTCTGCAATGCACCACTCCTAATAATAACCCGACTGCATCACTGCACCCACAGCCCGGAGCAGCCAGGAGCCTCTGCCAGGTTGCTGCTGGTCGGATCCAGGCTTTGCCATACAGCCCCGGCTCGCAGCCTCCTTGCTCCACCATCGCCAGGGCACGCCAGGGGGGACACGCATCCTTCCCGTGCCACCACAGCACAGCGACCTGCCTGAAGGGAGAGGGAAGACAGCGAGGTCCCAGCAACAGGCAGAGCCAGCCACCTCCTTGCTGAGCTCGGGCCACCTCTCCCAAAGCTGGGGACAGGACAAGATGCCGTCTCTACAGCCCACATATCCCACTCCCTCAGGTGCGTGTCCCCAAAATTTCTCGTGGAAAAATAAGCGAACCCCCAAACCTCTAGAAATCCCATTTACTGCAGACGCTAGGTGCCTTACTCCCGGCTGCACGCTTATGGCAGGCTGGCGCTGCAGGATGCCCCTCAGACTGCTCGGTGCTTGAAGCTGCACGTTTCTCTCTCTCGTGCTATTTTTGAGCTACATTTGAGCTTAACGCTAATGGTGAACTCCCTGCAGCCTGGCACGCCTTGCTGGAGGGCAGTTGCAGCATGTGTACTGTGGCATTCCTCACGCCACGCTTCCAGTGGGTGCTTGCAGCATCCAAAGATGACAACTACTTGGGAATATAGTTGCAGTGGGCAGAACAGACCCGATGAGACTCTCAGACCCCAAAGCGCTTGGCAGGTCTGTATGCTACTCACAGGCATCCTTCACCCCCCTGCAGAACACCTAGCCCCAGACGCCTTCCCAAGTGTGGTTCCTGCAGCTCTTCTCCTTCCTTTTGCCCCTAAAACCCCTCCTAGATCCCAGGCTTTAACTTAAGGCCCTGCATATCCAAAGAGAAGCTCCTCCTGCTGCACTGCATGAAGGCAATGCTGCCCCGTGACCCACCGGCTCCTCCAGAAGGCACAAGAACCACCAGCACACCTTGCACTGATACAACCCCTTGCCTCTGCTCCCATGCAGGATGCAAAGGGCTGCCTGGAGACAACACCGTCCACACTGTCCCCACGGCAGCCCAGAGCTGTCCCTGCTCCTGCACAGGCAAGAGGGGCATTGGGGCTGGCCCTCAGCACAGGCAAGGGCATGGAAACGGGATCCTCCTCTCCCGTCCCCTGTTTGGGACCCGGTATAGGAAAGGGTCTGGGGGTGGGGTCTGCTTCCTCCCAGCTCCTGGTAACACCGTCCAAAAATAGATCCCACCACCAACATTGGCCCACGGCAGCTCGTCCCTGCTGCCTCAGTCACTACGCCAGCAGGCTTTACCAAAACCTGCTTTCCCAGGAGGGACAACCACCAGAAATTCTCCTTTCTTCCCAGGTTTCATCAGCACCAACCAACAAAACAGAGTCAGGCACTCCCAAACCCAGCAGCTTACATGCTCACAAGCCCAGACAGAGGCTTTGGCATCCCAGCTGTATCCAAACACCGTCTCCCATCCTCCTTTGGCGCTCTCTCCACTTTCCCTTTCCAAAAAGGTGGCTCCGCTCCCAGCTCAGGTTGCCCTGATGCAGCACTAGCTCCAGGCTATCTGATCTAAAAACGCAACGCAAGGAGAGCAGACCACCCCCGGGGAAGGAACCTGACCCTTGCTTAATAAAAAGGCCTTAGGTGCACAGAAAAGCAGAGGCAATCAGTGGGAAAGATGGGGCGCCACCTTTCTTCCTGCAATCCTCTCTTGGTGCCGTTGGAGCACCGGCCATGCAACAGGCACGTCTGCTCAGCCGACGCCTTATAAAGCCAGAAATGTAAGGTGTCAACTCAGATCCCAAGCCCTGATTTTGGCACCAGACCCCACAGCTCCAAGGCACCGGCCAGCAGTATGGTTCACTTGGGTAACACGCTGTGTTTTGCTCCTTTGGGCGGGTACTTAAGCACTAAGTGCTTCTACAGCATCATAGAGCGATTTATCCTCTTCAAAAGTCAGACACTGGGGCAGCAAACAGCCAGTAACTGCATCGCCCTGCCCCGTGCTCTCCCCCAGGCCCTGACCCAGCAACGCCAGCTCGCTGCCTGATCTCATCCTACGTGCGGGTCCTGGAGCAGCCTCACAAACTGCCCTGAAAATGCCTGGTGGGAGATTGCTGGAGAAAGCCCCGGCCAGCTGATACCAGGCTGCGAGAGCAAGGCAGGAAGGAAAGGGCCCGGGGGAGCCAGCCGCCCAGCCTGCCCAAGGGCTTCTCAGCACATCCCCACGTATCCAGAGAGCCCTCCTTCTCCTCCTCCTCCTCGCAGCCTCTTCCCACCCATACCTGCCCTGCTCCTTCACTGCTGCACCTTCACCTTCCTCACCTACTTTCCGGCTGCTCCTCCTTCCTAAGCGTCCCCAGATCCCCTCCCCTTTCAAACCCCGGCTCCTGGAGTCCCGCTATTCCTTCACCATCCGAGTCCCCGCTTGGGAAGGCGTTTCTCCTCCGGGCGCTGGGCTGAGAAGCCAGAAAACACATCCCCAGCATCCCGAGGGCGTTCGAACACCGGGAGGCGAGCGAGGAGATCCGAACGTCGAGAGCTGCTTTTTGGGGTCCACCGTCCCTTTCGCCTTACCATGCTCACGCTTCCCGGAGCCCAGGCTCCGGAGAAACCAGGCGAGGGGCTGCCAGCCTCTCCCACACCGCCCCGGCTGGGCGAAGCCCTGCGGCCCCCCGGCCGCCCCCTCCTCACCTGCGCTTGTACTCGTCGCGCTCCCTCTTCACCTTGGCCAGCACGTTGTAGAGGGCCCGGATCTCCGGCGTGATGGTGTCGATCTGCACACCCACCCCGTCCGGGTGGATCCAGGAGACCCCCGGGCCCTGCACCAGGGTGGTCTCCGGCCCCGGGCCCAGCCTCCGGGCCTGCGAGAAGGACCAGATGGTGCCGGGCATGAAGCGGGAGGAGGCGGCCGACAAGGGCGGCGGCGCCTGGGCCGGGGCGCCGGGGTGGCAGCCGGGGGAGCCCAGCGGCCGTGCGGGGCCGCAGAGGGCGGCGGGCCGGGTGCCCCCCAGCCCCAGCCCCAGCCCCAGCCCCAGCGGCCGGATAGGGCCCACCAGGCCGGTCTGCACCGCCTGGTCGCGGCGAGGGGGGCCGCGGGCCCGGCCGCCCTCGTCCAGCGCCTGCTGCAGCTGCTTCTCCAGCTGCCGGTTGCGCCGCTCCAGCTCGTGGACCTTGGCCAGGAAGCAGCGGAACCGCAGGTTCAGCGTCTTGAGCACGCTGATGTTGGAGCCCAGGTCGTTGCGGAGGGCCATGGCGGCGGGCGGCGGGGGGAACGGGGCGGCGGCGGCGGCGGCGGCGGAGGGCGGCGGGGGGGGGGCCCCGATCCGCCGCGAAGGGCTCGGCGGGGCGCGGGGAGGGCAGCGGCGGCGGCTCGGGGCCCGGCAGCCCCTGCTGCTCCTGCGGCAGCAGGAAGAGGTTGGGGCCGAACAGCGGGTTCATGGCTGCGGCGGGACGGGGCCGGCCACGGGGCCGGGGGGAGCGGGGGGAGCGCGGGGAGCGGGGGCCGGCCCCGGCGGCGGGGGCGCGGCTTCCGCTGCGGATGGGATGCGGCGGCGGCGGCACCGGGGCCGGCCCCGAGCGGAGCGGGCGGTCCCGGGGCTGCCGGGGGAAGCAGCGCCCCGCTCCGCCCCGCCCCGCCCCGGCATCCCCAGCTGAGGGCCCGCCGGGCTCCCGTTGCCGGCGCCTCACCCCCCCAGCGCTCGTTTCCCGGTGTTTTGTGCCGCGTTTTGTTTCTGCAGGACCCTTTCGTGCTTTCCCCGGCGCTGCCCCCCGTGAAACGGCGTGATTCCCTCTCCGAAGCCCCACATTATCCGCGCCTGGGGGCAGCCCTGCCGCTGCTCCGTCACCAGCTCGCCTACGGAAAGCTGCCAGCCCGAGCGGACAGGAGGTCGTGCGGAGGCAGCCGGCCTCGTCCCATGACTGGCTTTCTCCTCATTGTTCCCTGAGCGGACTCAGATCTTTTTTTTCCTGCCCACCACTCAAGCCCTTCGTAGGCCATCTTCTACAGCCCCTCTCCCCAGCCCTACGTCAGTGCTGCCAAAGATGCTTGGATGCCCTTAACCCTGTTAGCGAGTGGGAGGACGCAGAGCAAGCTGATCAGTGCATAAACACTCGCTGATCTGGGCGGCCCAGCGTGGATGCCCGGGCCCTGTGTTCCCTTGCTGTACATGTGTTTGGTTCCCCCAGGACTCGTGTCTCACAGCTGAGCGCGGCGCTTGTGCAAACCAGCTCCTCGGGTCTCAGCCGAGCAGCCAGCAAAGGATGAGCGTGGGGTGGGTGTGGATTAAAGGTGATGCTGCAGCCCTTCTCTTGGAATCTGGAGCCCTCCTCCTCCTTCGCATCCCCCCTGCTGTTACCCCCGCAGGTAGAGCAACCCCACAGCCTGCAACATCCCAGTGGCAATAGCAGCACCACGGCCTGTGCAGCAAGCACTTGCCTAAGCTCTGCGTGGCCTGCTTCTCTCCTGCTGGGGAGACCGTCAAGTGGAGCTGATCAACGAGATGCCAGTGGAGGAAGGCATCGCCACCCATTCATCAAAACCCACGGCACTTCTCCAAACGTGTGTTTATCAGCTCACGTTCAGCAGTGGCACTGCTGGACCCCAGGTGCTTGCATAGGCAGAGTTCCTCACTGCATCTCTTACAACCGTAACTGATGTAAAAATAGGTTCTTAGTCACAGACGTGCTGATGTTTATCTTACTTCCACAGATTTTTACGGCCAAGAAAGGACAACCATGTTTTCTGAGCCCGTGCAAAACACACGGTGCAAATTTCTGTTGCTCAAGTCAGGTACTTCTGGGGGACTGCGTCTCTAGTTGCAGACAGCATGCTAAAAAGACATTGATACTCTGCCACTTCCCTTCATTGGCAAATCAAGGTAGATTCCCCAGGTGGATAACTGCATATTAAAATCATGTGTCTTACCCTGCTTTAACTTTCACTGCTCCTTTGAGATGTTCCCCCTCTCCCAGATCACAGAGCCTTTTACTAGCTGATGCATCTTCCTGGCACAGGTGCTTCGTAGATGGAACATATTACCTGTTACTCAAATTAGCTCCATTGCTTTCCTCAAGACTGTCATTTTAAGACATACATGATGCTAGTGCATGTAATATCCCCATATAACCCAACTCCCTGTTCTCCTTCCCTAGTATTACAACCTCCTTTGCACCAGGCTCTGCTGGAACTGTGCATCCAGTGTGAACTCTTCAAGTCTTGCAACCTCCAAGATGCTGCACTTTAACCTGCTCCTAAAATTGCTTCTGTCTACAGCTAGAGGCTGCAATGAGCACACAACTTTTGGATACATTTCTGCCTAGTAAAGCCAGCAGCCCAGAGGTAGTTGCCTAGATTTGGCTGCAAACGGGGAGGCATCAAGGACTAGCAGCAGTAGCTGCCAGCAGAAGCTGGGAAATCACCATACTAACCTATACACAGAAACGTCACTATCTACCAGCAAAGGAGGAAACATATTTTCTTTTGAGAGAGAAACGCCTTAAGCACCAGCCGAGGACAGCTGTGTAGCCAGCTCTCGTATGTGAAGTACATACTTCGTAGGCTCTCCACCTTCTGCCTATTAGGAACACAGATGGACAGCTTAGATGAGCAAAAATCTACTGCTGTAAGCTTCTAGAAGTGTATCTATGTGGTTATGTACAACAAGAGCCAGTAATCCAGGATCTAAATGTTGTGCCCAAATTCCTGAAACATGCAGTATTTCAGTCCCTTCCTCTGAATGTAGCTTGACAAGAGACAACGCTGCTGCAGGCTGCAAACCCTGTTTTGAACACAACATCACTGCCATCAGTGATAGACTTATATTGCTATTAGATTCTCTTATTGCTATTAGATTCTCTTATGTTTCCATTATGCCTTCAATATTGTCTTCAGCCTCTTCCCCGGAAGCCTTCGGTTTCCTTCCTCCATCACAGCAAGGCTGCAGTGGTGTAGCATCCCTACTTAAGATCTTACAACATGCGTTAATACTTTCCTCACAGGGGCAGTCATTAACACAGCAGCTCATTTCTTCCATTTTCCAAGTTTGCTTTGCATGCTTCTGGCCTTGTTTACCTAAATAACTTCATTACATGGGGTAGGTCTATTACAGAGCTGCTTGCCCATTTTTTTTTTTCTTGAAGTAGTTAAATGCCACCTCAGTAAGATTTGCACAGGGCACAGAGAAATAGATACCCAAGACACACTGCACCAATTTTTCATGACCAGCTTTTAATTCATGACAGTGTTTTTACTCCTCAGCTCTGTTTGCAATCTTGCTTTGTCTCAGTTCTTGCCTTGCTCTGCCCCAACTCTTGCTTTTGCAAGTCATACTACCAACAGCTTTGATATTCAGATAAACAGCCTCAGACCAGAGTGCAGGGGCAAACAACCAAACTTCCCAGCTGCTGGATGCAAGGTACTGCCTCTGCGGCTTGATGTTAGCATTTCAGTGCCACCTCAATGTTATCTGAGAAGAAATAACCATAGTGCCTGAAAGAAAAATCAGAGTTGGGGAGAACCACCTAATAAAGCTCCACCTTCCGTCTATCTCCCCCCAGCCTATAGCGAAAGGTTTGCAGGCAAGCAGAGCAAGTGGAATGATGTTTGGTAAGAGACTGGTTTTACTCACCCGGTGAAGACACTGTCTATTCCCACTTTTCAGAGGGGATTGACCTAATTTGGAGACCCGCTCGAAACCAGGCTGTTACAGTGGGATTCCGACCAAGCACTTTCTATCCCTGCCACTAGGGTTATCGAGACAGACGGGCTGCCAAGCCAAGAGGCTCCATGACAGTGTAGGAACCTCAGTATGTATCAGCAACAAAGTGAGACAGGTTGGCATCTCTGCCAAAAGGATGTGCTCACAGCTTTCCAGAGGTAAAGCATTTCTAGATACAAACCACGCTATAGCTGGGAGATTGCTATATAATTCCACTTATCAGGTTTAAGCTAAAATCCTATATTTTATCACTCTTGGAGAAATCTGCTGGAACCAGAAAAGAAACAAGGCTTGAGGAGCAGAGTCAGGGCTTAGCCTAATGGGAAGCTGTTGCAGCCACGCATGCAGCCCTGTACAGGACCTAGCTGAGGGACAGGAGGTGCAGGGTAGAGCTCAGGATCACCTTGGGAACACAAAGGGCAGGCACAGCAGTAGGACCATCTCCCAGGGACACCTGAGCTGGACCAAAGGTCCACCTAAGAAGCAGCTTCCAGCGGAGGGTGACTACAGGGGGTGAACAGGGCAAAGCAAGCAGTGACACCTCCTCGTAACACCCTTCCAGCCTTTAGCCATTCATGGTTTATGGATTTTATGAGCCAACTGTGTTTACTAGCTCTTAAAGGAACCATTTTTTACTTGTGCATACAGCTAGTTTTTTAACCCATGTAAGTTTTTAGCATGCACAGGATGTTCCACAGCCATCTACACCAACCGTGGAACATCCTGTGGATGCTAGAAGCTTATGGTGAAGTTGATGGGTCCTAGGATCTGTTCTTCTCATCGGAAAACAGCACGCATTTGTTCGCTGTTCGTCTTCTCAGCGTTACTCACACTTTTACACACCACTGTATTACTTCTTTCCCCGTGGTCTCTTCCCCAAGCTAGGAAGGCCTAGGCTTTAGCTGCTCCTCTTGTAGCTATACTTGTCCTCTGAACATTTTCTATCCCTACAATCCTTTTTTTCCTGACAGAGGACACTCGAAATGCAGACAGAAGTAGTACATGCACTGTTATTTTAGACAGGGAAGTAACCTTCTCCATTTTACTAATTTTTCTATTCATATCAGTGCCTAGCATTGACTTATTTTTTTCTGAACCCTAGAAAACCCTAGGGTATATATTAGGCAGTCCGGAGACTTCACCACACAAGCTTGAAGTGAGACAGATTCATTCAGAGGCTCCTCCCTGCCCTAATTCGCTGTGAAGCAGGTGGAAAAGTAATTTATAGCTGTAGGGATATGTTTAATGGCTAGTCAACACTACAAAAAAAAAAAAGCAGAGCTGTAATAAATTAAACACACGGATACATAAGCCCTAAGAAGATAACAAGGGCTGTAACAAACACCAGGACTCCTAAGACTGACATACTGAAGGAGTACAGCAACCATTCAAGGGTATCCTTGAAGAGGTTCAGCCAGAGACTTTTTAACTCAAAAGAAAAGAAGATTAGCAGGAGGAAGGAAAAAGAAAATTTGTTACAGGACCTTTGAGGGGAACTGTTGTACTTCGTAAATTTTATGCAATGCTAAAAAGGATCAAAGGTGGGGAAAAGGAGGCATCAAGCTAGATGAGGGAGAAATAAGCATGGGAAAATGGAGAGGAATATATATGAGGGGCCAGTCACCTGGAAACTGCCTGGTTAGTAAGTTTGTCCAGTTGCGCTATCTTCGTACTAAGCTATTTATACCTTTATATATATTTATTTCTCTGCAAACATGAGCATCTGAAAAATGCTATCAAACTTCAAGCTGGAGTAACCAACCAACAGGATAAGAGATCTGAGAGCCAGATACTGGACAGACCACAAGTCTGCAGACCAGCAACCAGAGATCTACAAAGCGTGCATTCACAAGGTCCGCTAACACACCCAAACTTCGATCAGCCTGCAGTTAAGAACAAGATTGGGCCATTTTTTCCATTTCCGCTTTTGAGTGCTATTTGTGTTTTTCTCAGCACCCATCATAGCCCATTTCTCCTGTTCCTGCTAATCTGTCTGAGGTTGGTTGTATCTATCACTTGTGTGTGCACACGTATTTCTGGAGTTCATGCTCAGTCTCACTACTTGCTGAACCTGGAAAAGACTAGGAGCAAGGTAATTCCCCAGATCCTATACCTCACTGCATTCAGCTGTCCTTAAAACCAGACACAAAACACTGTAATAGCACAACAAGTTCTCCTGCAAACCCAAAGTGTGGGGAAGAAAACCAAGGCAAAGCCCCATGTGAAGTTAGCTGGCTAAACAACCCAACTCCAGAACGATGGTGGAGCAGACACTGGAGAGCATTCGTGGCAGAGAGCTTACTTATAAATTGTCTCTAGAAAAAGATTTATTCACTAGAAAGCAGAATCAAAGGTGAGAATACCAAGTCACACTGACAAGGGAAAGGAACCTAGAAAATAGAAACAGCCCAGACCATTGCTTGTTACATCTTGAGGAAAACCAACCATATATATGGGTGAGCAAACAGGCAAAAAGAACATGATCGCACAGCACCAGGACCAGCAGCAACCCCATTTGCTGTCTGGGAGGCCAACTGGGAGATACTGGAGACAGACTGACAGAGCACTGGAATTGCCCAGAGAGGTTGTGGGATCTCCCTCCTTGCGGATCTCCAAAACTCCTGGACATGGTCCTGGGCAACCTGCTCTAGGTGGCTCTGCTTGCGTAGGGGGTTGGACCAGATGGCCTTTGGAGGTCCCTTCCAACCCTAACCATTCCCTGACGAGCACAGGGAAGAACTGGGGACAATCACAAGAGTGAAATGGACCAGCAGACAGTAACGACATGGAGCTAGGGACCATCAAAGGAGCACTGACCTAGGAGCTCCAGCCCTGCCCTAAGCGCTCTGCTGACAGGCACCATTCAACTTAAACCTCATTCAGGCAGCTACGATTTCACTGCTGCTCCCAAACATCCATGTTGCAGAGTGACAACAGCAGTAAGAAGAGACACTGAAAATAACCAGGGCATCAGATGGAAGTGGAAGGGGCCTCTGCTGCAAAGGAAAAAGGGAACAGAGTTCTCCATTCAATGCTTGAGGGAAAAGGACAAGATTTGAACAAGAGTATAAAACTTTTAATGTGTCAGCGTGTCAGTCCTTGATGCAGAGGAGAGAAAGGAGTGAAAGGGGTTGTTGTGGCTGTCCTGGGCACTCAGTACTGCAGTGATTATCTGCACAGAGCAGGAAAAGCAACATGGTACACACGCAGCCAGGACAGCCCCCCGACCTCTGCTCCCTAAGGAGGGATACAACACCTGGAAGAGCAGTTCCTCTCACTGTCCATTCTGTTTCACCTTATGCTTCTTCCTTGCAGGGACCTGAGCATGTGACTTCTGGGAAGAACGCTGGACAGCCTTCAAAGGTCTCTTCTGACCCTGCAAAGAATGTCTCTTCTTCAAAGCAGGCTGGTTTTTTTTCTGCTCCTGGGCAATTTTTGATTCCTCAAGTTTCTTCTTTTTTGGCTGAGGCTCCACGACAGTCTCAGGGCCAGTGGACGGACTTGCTGCTTCCACAGCGGGTTCTTCATCTGAAACAAGAGAGAGAAGTGCTGTAGGAAGAACCCATGTGGTTTCTGCGTGGTAAGCTGCCTGTGAGAGCAGGCCGAGGCAGCTCAGTAGACCTCCAGTGCCAGGTTACCTTTCTGTGCCTTGGGAATAGCGTTAGAGAATTTCTTGAATTTGGCAATGAAGAACCCATCCATATTGTGTGTGTGGGGATAGAAACGCCGTGTATACTTGAGGGACGGGTGGAAACGACGGTCCTTGAACCTGGAGGAGGAAAAGGGATGAGAAATGACAGAATGCCCTTGATGAACCCTGGTCAGCAAGGAAGAGTCAGTCACCTGTGCAGCTTGTGATCTGGCACGCACCTGGTGAAACCTTCCTTGCCGAAGTCCAGTCCTGTGGCCACCAAACGAACATTGCGTTTCTTCAGGGCATAATCCACCACCCACTCGTTTTCCTCCACCTGCCAGAGATTAAACATTAGGATCCAAGGCTCGCCAGCCCACTGAGGAGATAACCATGGCACAGTGTGGACTTACTGTGATGGAGCAGGTGCAGTACACAATGTAGCCCCCTGTCTCTGAGGCAGCATTGACTGAATCTATAGCGCTGAGAAGCAGCTCCTTCTGCAGGTGAGCACAGCGCAGGATGTCCTTCTCATCCTGAAAGGGAAAGACAGGTTAGGATGCCAGAGGTACAGGGAAGCACCCCCAGGCTTCTGAAACTATTGTGGATGAAGGGGTGACAGGAGAACAAGGCACAAGATATACGAGATTCTGGAGTCTTCTGAAGAACTAACCTCAAAAAAAGCTAGCTCCAATGCAACAGGAAGAATAGAAAAGACCAGGAAAAAATCAATTTTCCTACTACAGAAATCTCCCAAGAACGCAGTTGCCCTAAAGTCCTCCCTCTCACGACGCATACCTGATCCCTCATCTAGCATCCCCACTAGCCACTCACCTTATTGGTTTTGACAGCAGGATCCTTGGAAATGACGCCTGTTCCGCTACAAGGAGCATCAAGCAAGACGCGGTCAAACCCTCCGAGTACCTACAGGCAGACGTGCGTTTAGAGTTATGTTTATTGGTAGGGACTGAGAACAAGACTGAGACTAGAAATGGAACCAGATGACTGGGAAAGCAGGAAAGATCTCTCGTTCCTTCCTGTCTACCTTCATGTTTCCACATGAAGTAACAAGGACAGTCCCCTGCAGCTCTGCTCATTCTCCTGTGAGAAATGACTTCTCAGAACAAAGCTTTGCTAAAGGGACAGCACAACTCTGCATAGAGGTAAGCACAGGAAGAACACCCCGGAGCAAATAGGCACATACCTTGGGGAACTGGCGTCCATCGCAGTTGCTCACGACAGCATTAGTGACTCCCAGACGATGTAAGTTCCCCACCACACTACGCAGCCGCTCAGCATTGCTGTCATTGGCCAAGATCATACCTGTGTTCTTCATAAGCTGAGCTGTTAGAGGGCAAAACACATCAGCAAAGGGCTGAAAACCTCCTGCACTTTTGCCCACAGGTACAGCTGCCCCCCTTCTTTCCCTGAATTCAGTCTCATTCTGTTTCCCCTTTCCGCATAGACTAGTGGAAACGCATCACTTTGCAGAGCATCCCTCCCAAGACTAAGAAAGGCTCTTGGGTGGTACCTATGTAGCTGGTCTTGCCTCCCGGGGCACAGCACATATCCAGGATGCGTTCATTCTCCTGTGGAGCCAGAGCCATAACGGGGAGAAGACTGGAAGCTCCCTGCAGCATGTAGTGCCCAGCCAGATACTCAGGGGTGGCACCTGCGCAGGGAAGGTGGAACAAAAGAAGACGCATGAAATAAAGAGAGCCAAGAGCGGGTCAGCTCAGCCCTGTGACAGGAAGGGTGATCTCACCAATGGGCACGGAAGAGTCATAAATAACAAGTCCAGTTTTTGACCACTTTCCCAAGGGGTCGAGATTCACGCCACGGTTGATGAGAGCCTGCAAGACAACGAGATGGGGCTGAGGCACAACCTTGTGTGACAGGCAGCGCAGGAAACAGCCACTGGTTTCTGCTCACCTGTGCCAGGTCCCGTCGCCGCGTCTTGAGTGTGTTGGTACGAATGGTCACGGGACGGGGAACCTCGTTGGCTTCCAGAAAGTTTATCAGCTGGACAGAAGAAAGCAAAAGAAAGGAGGTAAAAATGAAGATCTAGGGAGGCTGCCACATCCTCACCTGTCAGCCAAGATACAGCCTAGGGAGGATTCTACCTCGGGGAGTGGGAAGATATCCATGAGCTTCTTGAGCAAGAAGTCACTGTAGGAGTAGTAGGCAGCCATGTCCCGGCGCAGTAACGCGAGGTACTCCTGTCGTGTACGTCCTTCCTCCCGCTTCACCTTGAAGTCCTGCAGCACCTCCATGTTGCCCTTGATGCGCTGGTGAATGATGTGCAGGTCCAGTGGCTCATCGGGTAGAAAGACCGTTAAGGGATCACAAACAACCAATAAACTTGCACTTAATTTTAATTTCTTCACAGGCACAATCACTCACATGGGAGTCTTGAATTGCCACATCACCAAGCACCAGAAAGGCCTTGTTGGATCACTCACATCTACGGAACTTAGCGTTTAAGCTTCCAACAGAGTTCACCAGGAGGGGGATTCAAAGGACAGAACTGGACAGAAAAGTTCACAAGGCAGAAATTGTGATACACTTGAAAGACTATGGTTTAGTTAGTTAAATAAACAGGAAAAAATAGGAAAAAGACGACAATGAAAAAGGTCTTCCAATGCTGAAAACGTTATCTGCATCAGAAAGGAGACCAGAAGTTCCCCAAAGACAACGACAGGGAACAGAAGAGAAAGAGAAGAAGCAAGATTAAACTGCACAGGGAGAGGCAGGAAATGAAAATCACCAAAGCCCAAGAGCAAGCACTTTGTATGCTGGAATTGCTACCGCCAGAGGCTCTATGAACGGGTTAGACAAACACCTGCCGGGAAATCAGGGTAGAGGGGAATACACTATGTGACAGATATCCATATGCATTTAGGACTAAAAAGAAGGAAGATTGGGGCAGGCTCTCAGCCCTTTACAGGGCATAACATATTTCCTAGCTATACTGTATTGTAGCACTACATAGCAACTGCTAGGGCAGCTCATCTAAAAATGCCTCATCAGGCATCTTGCTAAACAATACGCATGATAAAACTGGAAGCTCTTCAGCTGTGCTCAGGCTCCGTACTGCTGCGTGCATATGGCTTATAGATGTCACAGATATAAAGGATATTCTCTTTCTCAATCTGCTCGTTAGTTGGCAATTTGAACTGTTCATCTATATCTAGGTTGAGCTGCAGATCTTTGCCCTCTTCTTCCTTCTGTCCTGTCTTCTGCCCGCCTGTCTCCTCAGCCTCCTCCTCCTCTTCACTGTCATCTTCACTGAGGCCTCCCCTAGGTATAAGAAAAAGAATGGACGTTTTATACAAAACAATCTGTTGTACAGGCTCTTCACAGTCGTCGCCTCTTGGATGTCAGAGAGGATAGAAAAGAATGAACAACTCAGGTTCCTCATCCAACCAAGAAAGATTTTGCTGTCTTGCGACGTTCTCGAATCCTCACCTGTCAGACTTCTGCTTCAGGGCAGCTTTTTCAATAGGCAGCAACTAAATAGAAAGACAAAATGTTAATGAAACAGTATTGATGAATACCCTCTTAACTCCTTGCCATCTGCGAAATTTATCTGCTGTGCTTAAAATGGACAACAAAAAAGACATTGAATGCTGTGCTGGTACCAGCTGCTAAACTTGAAATTGCTCTTGTGGGGTGAAGAAGGACAAAGCTCTCCACCACCTCATCATCCATCCCTCCCAGTAAGGTCACCCTTCTCCCCTAAACTTGCTGGGTCTTTGCAGCCAGAAAAGTCAAGTATTTCTTGCAAAATTAAATGCAAAAAGTTCTTACCTCTTCCTCTTCAGACGATGAGGCGCCATAATCATCAACCATCTCCTCCCCACTCTCATCCTCCTCCTCCTCCTCCATCTCCCAGCTGCACTCTTCCACCTCACCATCGCTGGATAACTCCACATTGTTTCCTTTAGACAAGTTCTTTTTGGCTTTGGCTGGAGTCAGCCATTTTGCATTGCCGTCACTGAAGCCAGACTTGCGCTGAGGGGCTTGTCCTGCTGCCCTTTTGGGATGCGTCTCCTTCTGAGGGGATACCTGCTCTTTAGCTACAGGCAGAACAAGCAGTTAGAAGCTAGGTGTTGTTCTCAAAAGAAATTATCCTGTTTTTTTGACTTGGTATGCAAAATGGACCTGAGCTGCCTGTCAATGAGAGGGGTCTGCTTACTCTCCACATTAGTTTTACCAGTCAAAAAAGAAAAGACGTGTTCTTAACTCTCTCCAAAGCAACTTTAAAAAAGCTTAAGTAGACTACCATGTTAAAACACTGTTGTAAAATTCTTACGGTATTTACTTTGATGTATTGTAAAGTCCTCCTTACTCCTGAAGTCTGTGTTGATCCCCACCTGCCTACCGTGACAGCATATTCAGGTGCACAGGATTTAACGCAGTGCTCTTAAAAGCCTCATCTACTCAAGGTCCCTATGACAACCTTGACACAAAGAGAGCGAGTTCAGAAGTGGCTTTGTAGCTCAGAAGAGAGACTCTTCACCGCTTTACTCCTCAGTGAGTGCGCTCCTACCTGGTGCGGCATGTCCCAGAAGCGAGCCCGAAGGCGTCCCCAAAGCAAGGCCCTGAGGGACACCGACGCCAGCCCAGCGCTCACCTGCCGGCTGCCGCCCTCCTCCCGGCTCCTTCCTCCCCGCCGGGCCGCTCGCCGCTCCCAGTCGCCTCTTGGCGGCCCTGCAGCGGAGGGGAACGGGACGTCAGGCCCTGCGGGACCGGCACCGGGACGGGGACCGGCAGCGGGAAGGGGACCCCCCTCACCTCCTCCGCGCGTGGCTGGACAGCTTCCTCCTGCCGCTCTCCTCCTCTGCGGGAAGACAACCGGCGGTCAGGCGGCCCACGGCGGCGGCACCGCGCCGGGCCGGGCCGTACCGGACTTACCGTGCGGCAGGAAGCGGGCCAGCTCCACCTCAGCCCCCCGCTGCTTGCGGGCCTTGCGCCCGGGGCCGCGCTTCTCCCTCAGCGGGTCCTGCTTCCGCCCCATGGCGCCGCCGCCGCCGCCACCACACGTGGAGGCCGCCGCCGCCGAGAACGGCCACGCGCACGCGCGGCGCCGCCGCCCCTGCCCGCCCATTGGCGGCGGCACAGAACATGGCGGCGTCGCCCTCCTCCCCCTCAGGGCCGCCCCTCCCTCATTTCCACAGAGCGCCTTCCCCACACAGCTTGTTACCCCCCACGCTGTTAAAGGGAAACGAAATAAAATACAAGGAAATTTTATTTTTTTTTTCAGTTTTACCAAGATTTTGCTCTGTTTTTTATGTTTTTTGTTTTGTTGTTGGTGTTTTTTTATTATAGTTATTAGTGGACAAGTCCGGTCAGTTTCTGTATTAAAAAGGATCTTGATGGAGGTAGCTTTGTCTCTGTCCTGGCTTTTTTTTTTTTGCTTGGTCTCACCTGTGCACTCGTCTCAGTAAACAAACGCGAAATAAAATTAGAAAACAAAAAAAATTAACTGGAATCCCAGGCCAAGGCAGCGAGCAATGTAGCCAGGCTCTCCGTGTAACAGACGTGGCGCTGCGGCCTCCAGTCACTATGTACAGAGTCCATCATATGTCCCCCTCTCTCCTCAGCACACTCCTTGCTCCAACGGGCTGGCTGCAGCGGAAGGAGTCTCTCCTCCTCCCCGAGACCTGCACAGCAGCTTCCATGGAGGGAAACAGCACCCAGTCAGGAATGTCAGGCAGAGGGGTAGAGTGTGAAGGGGTAGGGGAGGGAGGGTCACTTCAGCTCGGCCGAAAGATTAACAGCACTGGGCTGGGGGCTCACTGCTGCTGGGCCACCTGTAGGACCAGAGAACACGACCTGAATCAATACTATCATATTATACCATCAACACATCCCTAACCAGGGCTGTTTCCACCCCTAGACAGGCCTGCTTAGGGATGAGCAAGGGTACGTACTTGTTGAGGAGGGGGCGGTGGAGGGGGCTCACTGCTGCGGTTGGCCAATCTGCTCAGGATATTGCGCTCCGACATCTGGAGGCGCACAGCCACAGGTGGGATGCGGGCAATAGTGGCTGGCAAACGAGTTACATCTGCCTTCATGTCACTCAAAAGCTCCTCCAGCTGCTTCAGAACTGGAAGATAAACGGACACATTCAGGGGAGGAAAGCAGAGGTGCTGCACAGGACAGAGACAGGAGGGGGCAGCGATGCTAAACATCTCCACTCTTGCTTAGCACACACAATCACCTTTGTGCAGCACAGCATTGGCTGGTTTATTCCCAGCCATCGACTCCTTGGATAGATGCTGGTGGCTCTCAGCCAGACACTCCACCTCCGCAAATCGTGTGTTCAGAGCCATTGAGGGGTGAGATGGGTCTTCTGAC
Source organism: Anser brachyrhynchus (assembly GCF_964034855.1). Classification (NCBI taxonomy): domain Eukaryota; kingdom Metazoa; phylum Chordata; class Aves; order Anseriformes; family Anatidae; genus Anser; species Anser brachyrhynchus. The sequence goes on from NC_137694.1 coordinate 102,872,882, forward strand.
ATGTTCAGATAGGCAGCTCGTCGCAACTGCTCCTCAATCACCAGTGCTTGCTCCAGGAGCTGCAAGACAGGGTAGTAATGAGAAGTCTTCCAGCAGTTGCTGGAAAAGCAGCCTGTTCGCACCACCCCTCAGTCTGCTCTTGATCTAGTTCTCTACTGCTTCATAAGATGAGATTCTGCACCCGAGACCCCTTTCACCAGCTTCTGTTTATCTTTGAGTAAGGCCTAAAACACCACAAAACAATGAAGAGCTCCATTAAGCCAGACCAGGTACACAGGAAAACCAGGCTATGTATGTCTAGTCTAATAAGACTACTACAAACTCAAATTCTTATTCCTCTGCTAAGATGGCTCAGATTTTTAAAGGCTTTTTGAGGACCAAGTTACTTGCTCATTCACTCTTTCTGCATGGAGCATTTGGGATAAAGCTTTTCCTTAGAACCTGAGTGAGAAGTATCCTATGCTATGTACAGAAAGTGTTTAAAGAACAGTTCAGCATATCAGGGACATTTGGAGAAATTAATTTGAATACTATTACAGCAGAGCTGATCAGCCAGACTATATCAAATTAATGTTTAGTTCCAAGATTCGGAATTACATGGCCTAATCTGTGTCGGTCTTAACTTCCAGAGCTAAATGGTAGTCACTCCCAAGTAGGTTTGGACAAACCGAAAGCTACTCTTTCACCAATATAATGTTATTCAACTTTTCTAAATTCTGCTTAGGTATATGGAATGGTTTGTAGCACATCAGGCAGAACTTGTGGTGGGAACAGCTGCTTGAACCTTCAGCCTCCTACATGCCAGTTGAAGCAACATTGGGAGGAGGGGGAAGCGGAGAGTGCACTGAACCAAGTTCCTCAACACCACTTCAAAAGAAAAGGACTCCTATCATGACACTACTACATGATTTTGGTAACTTTTTTTTTTAAATAAAAGGCACTACAGAAACCTTCCCTTCAGTGAAAAAAGTAAAAATCAAAACATCAAGCTCAACAAGGCAATCATCTTGTTCTTAAAGGCCCATCCAGCTGAAAGGCACTTGTCACACTGAAGAGAGCACCTTACCTTAAATCTCCTTGCCAAGAACTTGTTCTTTATTTCCAGGAAGTTACCCCTGTTCATCTCACCCTTGAAGGGCTCATTGAGGATGGCGTAACGTGGATCATTCTGAATATCTTGCCAACGGGCATAGCCATGACTGAGATGGGATGAGCTCAGGCAAACAAAGGCAGTGAGAACAAGGGAATATGCAGCTCAGGCAGACACAGTTCTCAAGAGGAGGTGGGGGAAAAGGGGTTGCAGAGAGGGGAGGAGCAGGAGCCAAGGAAAAGGAATGAGAACTATGTCCTACTAAATCTTAACTGTGCTGACAAGAAAACCCTCCTCCCACCATCACTTTCACTCTGGTGAAAGAAGATAAAAACACTCACTGAATGTACTGCAGTCAGACCTGAGACGGTCACCTTCACAGGAATAGTTTATGTACAAGGGGAGAGAACTGGTCTATCAGGGTAAGGATACTTGATAATTCCAGCAAGGAGCCAGTAGTCATGACGCCGATGCCATATCTCATAGGTCTTCTTTGTGACAGTTGCAGCCCGCTCTTCATTCTGCCACAGGGAGTGTAATTCTGGAAAGGCAAGATACACAAAAATAATTGAAAGTTATTTCACGAAAACAAGTAGTACCTTATACTTCCAGGTATATAAAGATGTCTGGTACCTGTGAAGCCACCATCAGCTATGTTGAACATGAACCGTTGCTTTACTGCCTTCTTGTGCCTTTCATCTACTGACTCTTTCAGCATCTCCCCATTCTGCAGCATCACCACATCTCTCTTATCATCCTCCTTTTTCTCATCTGTACACACAGGAAGTCATTAGAAAGAACATAGACAACAAGGCAAGTTGAACCCACAATGAATCCTTGCAAAAGATAGACTCAGGAAGAGGATGGAACATGACTCACCTTTCTCATCCAAGGTGATTATAGGAGGTTCAGGAGTATTCTCAATAGGTGCTCTGTCTTCCACTTTCTCCACATCAGCTGCAGGAGAAAAGGGGAACACAAAATGTAGCTGGCAAGTACAAGGCTTTATTCCTGAATCTGTGAAACTTAAAACTGCTCCCTGACTCCCTGTTCGAAGTCCTGGAATTGTCCCCCACTGATTATGTCTGTTTCTGTAGGGTGCAATATTAGGGCAGAGAAGATGCAGCTTTAGGAAGACATTTGTATGTTTGTTTGTTTTAGTGCATGTTATGTTGAAGGTATTAAACAACCTCTCTAGAAATACCTTTGCTTTCAACTTCCATTGGCTCATCTGGTCTTTCCTTCACCTCCGGTTCCTCTACTTTTTTCTCTTCTGCTTCTGTGGGATTCGCTGGGGATTTTGCTTCCTGTGGTGGTGTCTCCACAGGCTGGGCACACTGCTGAGGACAAGTCATTGAGAAGTGAGACAAAGCAGCACATGGAAACAGAATACAGTCAAATCAGTTTTGAAAGTAAAGATGCACAAAACTGCTAGGCCAACTCTGAGGACCTAAGAGTTATCTTTAAGCATTGTTCCAAGAACTGTAAGCGTGGGCAGAAGTAGAGACATTTGCAATTGCATGAGGCAAACAAGCAACACAACACCCACCTCCATAGGGACCTCTGTTTCCGTAGCAGAGGTACTAAGCTCTTTCTCTGGTTCAGCTGACTCTCCTTGCTCCTTGGTACTGGCTCCTTCTTCCACCTTCACTCCCTCTTCTGTATATTCCCCATCCCACAGCAGCACAGCAGAAAAGAGAAGGAAAAAAAGCCATCAGTAAGGTCTTTCCTTCATTGTAACCAAACACACATCTCCTTCACTCCTGGAGATTATGCCCAAACAAACGGGACCAATAACACCCAAGATGAAACCACATTCCACAAACACAGGACTTCTCACTTATATCTGTTCATCCAAGGAAAGCTAGTGTCCTCTCTTGCCTTTAAGGGTTTGCAAATATATTTGGCAGCCCTCCTAACACGAGAGGTAAGTTGATCTGTGTCCACCCCCAAGCCCCACCACCACAGCTCCGGTGAGGGGAAGAGCCAGGATGAGGTCAGGACACAGGATTTCACAAGGGGGAAGCTCTCACCAGGTGGAGGGACAGGGGCAGGTGTATTTGGCTGTGTATCCCCTGGTGTTGAAGGGGTTGGAGTTTTGGGAGAGGGGGAGCTTGGCTGTGAAAGTTTCTTGTTCTCCTCTATCTCTGCCAATTCTGGCATACTCCAGCGGCCATTCACATGCTCAAATTCCTGCACCTGCAAGAGAAGGAGAGAAAGACATCACAGGAAGAGTCATACAAAACTTGTCCTCAAACTAGCAGAGACAGATCACTCAACACGAAGAAATAGGTGGGGAAGAAGAGAACTCAGTAGCTCAGCACCCCAGTAACTAGAAGCTGTATGGAGAGAAAAGGCTACCGTGCTCTCAGGCACCTACCTTTTTGCGTATAAGTGACATGACCCCAATGCGAGTAAGCACATGCTGTCGAGAAAGACCTTCCCGAGGGACCCCATCTGCAAAGGTCTCTGCACCATCAGCTCCAGGTTCACACAAATGGCGCATGAACAGTGAGACATAGGCCCTAGAGCAGTTAAAAGACAAGTAATTTAGACCACAAAACAGGTTAGCTGGAGATACATCAGACCCCTTCCCAGACAATGGAAGTCACTCCAAGCATTCTAAACCATCATGACTGACAATTTCTGAGGTTCCAGGCCCCCTTCAAGAGAGTTTCCTTACAGAACTGTTACATTCACAGAGGACACAGCTGACTTAATGTTAAGCCAGAAGCAACTGTAAGCCTGGAAAGAACTTGGAAGGTATTATTATGTGCTTGCCTGGCTATGCAAGCATTTGATTTTGGTGACTGATGAATTGAGTCCAAGGAAGAGAACTAGGAGCAATACCCTAGTCTCCCCCAGGTCCTAGTCTCTCCTCATTGCCCCCCGCAAAGGACAAACTAATATTTTACAAAAAGGCCAGAAGAGGGCCATTTTTCATTCTTCCTCAAAGGGGCTAAATGTTGCAATCCCTGCCTAATGCACTTACTTGAATTCTTTCTCTGACTTGCCCCGGAGGTCCCGAACAAGCCATTGAGTGGTGAATGCATCCTGAGGTGGCATTCCATAGCGCATGATAGCATTAAGGAAGGCTTTCCGCTGGCGGGCATTGAAACCCAAGACCTAGAATGAAGGAAAGATGGATATGGAAACAGCCATATAGAAGCAGCTAGAATTTAAAGACCTATCCTGCTGCTACTTACCTCGATGTTCCCTCCTACACGGGCAAGTAAAGGAGGCAGGGGCTTATCCTTATCATTTCTCAGGCCTTTGCGGCTAGGCCGACGAGCTGCTGAAGAGAGAAACGCAGCTAAGGAGGAGAGACAATGCACAGCATATTGTTGCGTGAATACTTCCCTTACAGAAGGGCACCACAAAGTGTACCAAGCATCCAAAGTCCCAGCTGTTACTACATGCAGAGAAAGTGACCCAGGAACTCTGGCTTCACCAGAACTTACCTTCAGACCTCTCATCAAAGTCCTCATCTCCTTCTTCAGAAGCAACTGAATAGTCTGACTGATTATCTGACTGGTCATCCTGCCAGTCTGAAAGAAAAACAGCACGTGAGCCTGAGACGCTACTCCGTTACTCTCCCAGTAACATATACTTACACCCATTTCCCCCAGGTTCCTGTGGATTTTTGTACCTCTATCCTCCTGAGAGCCATCATTGTAGTTAACTTGCTTGCGAATACGTTTGCCCTTGCCCAGATTCCTGGCCAGATCCTCCTGTTGCTGCTCGTAATGGTGACGGAGCAGTTTCTCCCAGTAATCGGGATCCACTGATTCCTCCTGCTTTATGATCTCCCGTTCAACCTCTTCTTCCTCCTGCCACACAGAGGTACAACTAAGAGCCTTATGTTACATATCCCAACTGCCTGAGTAGATTTATGCCTACTTGCCCTTAAAAGCAGAGCTTGATTTACTTAACTGATCTTATACAATTCACCAGAAGACCCTAGCTGATATCCACCTCATACTCACCCCCATCTCCTCTTCACGAACTACATACTGGGCCACTTTGAAGGAGCTGAGATACTCATTCATGCCCTGAAGTTCTGTGTCTTCTGTTTCATCCTGGTTCCGATCCAACAGGCGCTCAATTGCTTTGTCATCGTAGTGGATAACACTGCTGTCCTCACCTTCTTTGTTATCCCCTGAGGGAGAAGCACAGACAGACATCTGCTATGTGGATCTCAAGGGACTATGAGAGGATATGGCACCCTAGACCTCTTTGTAGAGCTCTGATCAGTACTGTGCCTACAGTTACTAGCTAGGCTAAGGATTCAGTCCTTCCCCACCTCCTTCAGTTCTACTTTCAGGCACTCACCACCCTCAGTTGCCTCATCCTTGAAGAGCTCTTCAGTGCCAAATTTGAGAATGTCATCAAGTTCCTGTTTTGACATGGAGCCTGTCTTGGAGCCCAATCCTGGTCTCACCACCAGATGAGTTAACATCATTTTCTTCTTGGCCACCTGAGTGATACGTTCCTCCACTGAGGCCCTTGTCACAAAGCGGTATATCATCACTTTCTTGTTCTGTCCAATTCTATGTGCACGACTGAAGGCCTGGAAGAGGGAGACACTCAGAACAGTCTAGAGCAACACAAGCAGTTGCCTGCTACACCCCACCTACCTCCGCAAGTTTCCCAGTTGCCTTCATGTTTGCTCTTAACATTAGTTAAGACATGCCCTGGAAGAATCCTCTGCTTGTTCACTTTCCACCTCCACCCATCCTCACTGCTCTAATTTTGCATGTTTCTAGAAGGGAAGTCACCACAAACTCCTTCACTCCCTCTGATGCTTTCACTTCCCTTCTTCCTCACAAAGACTCCATATAGTGAGTAGTCTCATTCAAACTCACCTGGATATCGTTGTGGGGGTTCCAGTCTGAATCATAAATAATCACAGTATCTGCTGTGGCCAAGTTAATACCAAGACCCCCAGCTCGAGTTGAAAGCAGAAAGCAGAACTGCTGAGCACCAGGAGCTTGGAAAAAAAAGAAGAGAACAGAAGTAATCAAGGAAGAGCACATTACTCAAACAAGGATTTTACCATCTCAGGGGAATCACTACCAGTTTAAGATTCCAAGAGAGCAACAGAAGACTCGGGCCACTATCAACAATCCCATATTGAACACTAAGCACATACAAAGCAAGAAATTTAATTTTGTACATAAAATACAGAGGAGAATTCTTACCATTGAAGCGATCGATAGCCTCTTGACGCATATTGCCTGTGATTCCTCCATCAATCCGCTCATATTTGTATCCTTCATGTTCTAGGAAGTCTTCCAAAAGGTCTAACATTTTAGTCATCTGCATATCAAAAATCACCACAAAAAAATTGAGGGACAAGGGGATACCAGAACAGGCTCCTTTCCTCAGGAACAGAAGTCCCAGCTTTAAGGTTTTCCCTCACATACCTGAGAGAATATGAGCACCCTGTGACCTCCTTCCTTGAGATTCTTTAACATCTTCTGGAGCAGCAACAGCTTTCCAGATGCTCGAATAAGAGCACTACCATCATACATGCCATTTGGCATCTTTGGAGCTTCCTAAAAAGAAAAAAAAAGTGAGGGGTAAGAGAAGAAAACTGCTTCTGCTTGATATTAGTCCCTAGCTGTGTTCTTCAGATGCTGACTCACGTCTAGTCATTTAACTCAGTAAAACCACAATGCATAGCATTACTTATACAAAACATCAGTGCCAGCCTGTGCTACTTATTTTGCAATTTAACTCCTAGATCCCTTCTTCTTTCTGACTCAGTCCCTACTCTGTCTCCCTCATCCTGTGTGAATCAAAAGATGTTCCTACTTCTCAATAAAGATACCGGAAAAGGAGAGGCCTTCCAGTATGTGATGTTTACATAAAGGCAGAAATATACAAGATGGGGAAAAAAAGCACAAGAATGAAAAGGGAATCCCTCCATACTTGCCATGGAGCTCACGGTCTCCCTGGTAACAGCCAGCAGGGAATTTGCTTATATAAGAGTAAGTCAGCAACTGGACATACCATAGCAGCCACAGGAAAGAGGTAGGGGTGGTTGCAGCACTTCTTCAGATCCATAACAACGTTCAGCAAGGAAACTTGGTTACCACCACCACGTGCATTCAGTGCCTCAAAGTTCCTTGTCAAAATGTATTTATAGTATTTCCTGAAAAGGGAAAAAAATATATACATATAGACACACACACACGCCCCAGGCACCCCTCATGAGAGCAACATACTCTTTTGTTAACTTCTGTACAGCTCCTGGCACTACCTGGCAACTACCTAGGCTCTGCCAGTGGCAGTTACTATCCTTTTAACCCTTACATCAGACCACAGGACTATTCCTCCCCTCAACTACAGCAGCAGCAGGAAATTTTCCTCCTATCCGCTGTGCAGAAAGCTCTACAGTGAGGCTAAGGCTGTTTCAGCAGCTTCTTTGGAACTGCAGAACAGAGCAACAGTAGTTCCACAGCAAACGCTCCATCCATCCCCACACTCACTTCTGCATGGGGCTCAACTCCACTCTGACAATAAGTTCTGTCTTAGATGGCATGTTCTTGAAAACGTCAGCTTTGAGACGCCTCAGCATATGTGGGCCCAGCATGTCATGCAGCTTCTTAATCTGATCTTCCTTGGCTATATCCGCAAACTCTTCTAAGAAGCCCTCCAAGTTACTGCAGAGAAACAGACATTCAGCAAAATCCACAAAGGAAAAAGCAAAAAAAAAGGGGGGGATAGGAGTTTGAAGACAAGCAGGCTTTGCCTGGACTTGCACTGCAAGACATACTGGAATCTCTCTGGTGTCAGGAAGTTCAGCAGGTGGAACAGTTCTTCCAGGTTGTTCTGCAGGGGAGTTCCTGTAAGCAGCAGCTTATGCTGGAGTGAATAACCGTTCAGCACACGGAAGAACTGGAAAAGCAGGGAAGGAAGAGGGAGAGACACAAAGACTTAAGTCACAATCCTACAAAAAAAAAGTCCTAGAAAAAAGAACAAGCTAGAATCTGATTTAGATCGTATCAGCTGTTTGGATAAGATCTCCAAGTAGCTCTCATTCCAGTCAGGGCCACTAGACTGATCTTATTTGGATCACTCTTCTGCATAACAAATGACTGCAGCAAGTCCTACAAGCCATCAGGTGCTAGAAAGTTTCCCTTGCTTTTTTAAGTTACAAGCTTTCAGACCACCAATCTTTTCCAGACTGCTATACTACGTACTTTTTCCTCTAAATTAGCGTTCTACATTCTTACTTCTCTGCCTCGAGACTTCTAGAAATAACTAAGTCAGTCTTCCTATTCATATCAATCCTGGCAGCATTCCAGAGTTCTGAACAAGCAGAGGAGAAAGAGCTAAGGGTTTGCCAATGTGCCTTTAAAGTAATTTGTGCTGGTATTCACAACAATGAAGTAATTCCAGACAGAACTAGTGAGCAGGTAAGGTTCTGAACTGAAAAGCACAAGTATATAGTGTTTGCTAGCACAAATTGACAAAGCAGTAATTTATGAACTTGGCCATTTGTTTGCTCGTTTTAAACTTAACATGATACAGCATCAAACAGTGTGAGAGTAGCTTGTACTAGGTGGCAAACAAAATCAAAAGAAATACCACCACTCATTTTGGTTACCATACCAGAAGGATTCCTTTCTTGGAATCAAATACGGAAGTTACTCATATCTGCAAAAGATACCCTTTGGTAGGTAAACACCACCACCTGTCAAAAAAGCTGATCTGTCTTGCATCCAAACACCTAAAGCTGTCCTTAAGGGACAGGAAACCAATCTAGAAAAAGGTAGACTTAATGGTCTTGGTGGATAACCAATTGCAACTTAGTCATAGTGAAGCCTTGAGACTTAATATTCTCTTTCAGTTCATGAGTATGAATAGTAAGTGTTCTTTACCATTTCCAATAATTTCAGTTCTAAGCACAGAACAACATCCAGTTTTAGGGCCTACAATCAAACATGATCTGGAAACTGGATATCAAGCACAGCTGTGATATATTAGAAAGATACCTCACACTTGGATCTGAAAAGCTAAAACTTTTTTTCTTTAAACAAAGAAGTAACTTTCTCTTACAGTCTGCAAGAACCTATAAAACCAGATTTCCAGTAACAGTTGTTTTTAGTGTACTAAGCCCTAGAATCCAGCTGAAGACAGACAAATCAATACCAGAATTAAAGCACAAGGGCTTAGGGAGGGGCTGGATTAAGAAAGTACAGTCAATTCAACTGAATTAAAACAAGCTTAGTTAAGGTGCAGCCTTGTATGAAAGCAGCTGTATGGCTTTCAGCATTTGCCCAGGCATTGTTGAACACCCCTGGCCACCTCTCCCATTTCTATAACATCTGATTAGCTCTGCTACAAAGCTCGATGAATGCAGAGACCAAGACTACTCTGGAAGCAGGACGATTGTACTCACGAAGCTTGTTTTACACTCAATATGGTAAACCCTTTCAGAATAGAGCTGTTGCAGGTATATGATCTGCTTCCAGAGAAGCCTGTTTTTAAGAAAAAACATCCAGGTTTTGCGTGTGTTTGTTGTCTTTTTTTAAAACATCCAGTTGTTTTTTTTTAGTTTTCCAGTATATACCAATTGCCTACTCAACCAGAAAGGAAACTGTTTTAATGAATGAGACATGACAAGTGAAATTGTTACCAGTTATAATCAAAATGAAGGTTGATCCCCCCACCCCTCCCCGCCTTTAAGATAATGCATCAAATTTGCTGTCAAACATATGACTAAGAGCTGGCAGACAAACTTACTTGCTTAGGAACAGCAATCTATTCTTCTGAACAATCTCTGCAACACATGTCATGCCTATAAACCTTATTACCTATGCTTTTCTGTACCTTAGACTGATTGTTCTTCAGTCGGTGAGCTTCATCCACAATGAGACAGGCCCAGTCAATAGACCCTAGTATGGCCATATCAATTGTGATCAGTTCATAGGAGGTGAGAAGCACGTGGAACTTCACAGCAGCTTCCTTCTGCAAAGGAAAACGAGGGACATGATAATGAGATAAGGGAATGCCCCAAGACAAAGGGGATGCAGGGTCTCTCCAAGCTGTTCCAACAAGCCATGGTTGAACTGTGAAAAATGGTTTTGACACGCTGTTTCCTGTCAACAGATTCAAAATACTACCCAAGCATTCCAGTTCTTCAAACCCCTATTACTTGTTTTACTCAAGTAAGTCTCCTCAACCCCATTGTTACTTACTACTTATGGACAGTAACCAAGTCTTGAAACAAGTTTACAAATAAGCAGTGAATAGAGGAATGTTATGGAAAGATCTGGTGATATGTAGCTCATTAAAAAGTTAAGACTTAGATAAATAGCTTATCAGAAAAATTTAAATTTGTTAGTACTTTGTGCAGATAAACTTCAAGGGAACTGAAACCAAGGAGTCCTATTTAACTCTGCCACTGGGAAAACTTTTCCTAGTAAAAAAAAAGCTGGTAGCTAGACTAAAATTCTATTAAAAAACAGCCACCTATATCAGGATCTTCCTTCCTATCTGGGCACAGGACGCAACTTCTCGGATGTCTAGATGTGGCTTTACCACCAGCCAGTTCCTCATACAGACTTAAGGAGGAAGAGTCAAATTGATGCAGGTTGGCAATTCTGACATTGACTTAGATCTGTAGGAAGTATGATATACAACTTCACAGATTAAGCAGAAGAATAAAAAGGCTTGCCTATAGCCAGTATTGCTTTAGCCAACACCCTTTTTCTTCAGTGCTGTATGGTTCAGACCGGTAAGTGCTTAGAACAGTCTAGAAAACGAGTCTAACTAAATACCCAGTAGCCATCGATTTGTAGTTATTTCCCCTGCAAAGCTAGAAGTATAGTCAGTTCCCAGGGATTTCAGAATATCTGAATCTTGGCTGCTGAAAGCCAGTCTAGTGCATCTCTTCTTCCAGCTCAGGCTTGCAATACAGCAGAGTTCTGTACCTTCATTCTGGATGCTTTTTTGCCTCCACGTATGGCATTATCCTCAAAAGTGAACTCATTCTCACGGATGATGGCCCGGCTGTCTTTGTCCCCAACATAGGTCACTACATACATATCTGGTGCCCACATCTCAAATTCTCGTTCCCAGTTGATGATAGTGGAGAGTGGGGCACTCACCAAGAAGGGTCCCTTTGAGTGGCCCTATGAACAGAATCAGTAAGACCATTAGATGAATGCATCCACTCACTCAAGCAGCATCTTCCTGGGTAGTGTTCTCCCAGCTATGTTTTGCCTCTCACCTCTTTGTATAAGGAATATAGGAACACAGCTGTCTGCACAGTCTTTCCCAGACCCATTTCATCTGCCAAGATTGTATCTGTGCCCTGAGCCCAAGAGAAACGCAGCCAGTTCAGTCCTTCCAGTTGGTATGGATGCAAGGTACCCCCTGTTACATCAAGGTACTCAGGTTGCCGGTCATATTTCACTGTTGGCTACAGCAGAAAGAAGGAAGAGTTGAGATTTACCTTAGCAATACAATTACCAAGAGTTCTTTCCTAGTCAATACATATTCCCTAGTGTAGATGAGACTCCATTAAAAACCACCAGATTAAGTCCAGTACTAAATCCCCAAAGAGCCAGAAGGTGTCCATCAACCCGCCCATTTTTTTTTTTTTAAACAAGCTCTTTCTACCAATAGCCAGCCAGTCTGTTTCCAGTTTAGAAAAGCTAGGCCTTTGTCTGAAGGTTGTATGAATCCATTTACTTTTTAGGCCTGGAAGGAATTATAAGCCTTGTGTTTGTCCCCTTTGGTTGCCCATTTACCAAGCCCCGGCCCCACTCGAAATAACCAGCTCCATCAGATGGCACCAAAGCAGTAAACAGTAACTTACATCTACCGTGGGAGTTTCAGGGGGCCTTTCCAGTTTCCGCATCTTCACTTTCTTTAGCTTCTTACCAGGCCTTCCCTCTTCACCCCTCATCAGCTCCCTATGCAGAGACAGTCCCAAGAATATGCAAGTTTAATGGCTTTTGTAATAGTCCAAGGGAAAACTATCACAAAGAACAGGGGGGCAATCAGGTAACTCAAATATGATCAAGAGAACAAAGTTGGAACCTTCATGAACTGATGGAGAGGTATAAGGTTCCTGCCCAAAGGAATAAGGAGACAGCAACACAAAGATGTTTCTTTGCTATCTCCATATATGCAGCCAGTGCTAGGTAATGACATACTCAAATACTTTCTGTTGAGATAGAGGAACGTGACCTCTAGATATTTTCTCCTACCTGTGATTCCAGTAGGCTTGCTTGTAAAGGTCATAATCTTGGATATCCACATCCTCGCTTTCCCATGATGCCTGGTCGTAGGGCAGGTCTCTCCATTTAATCAAATAGTGGACATTCCCCTTCTTATCCACACTGAGGGAGAAACCAGTAAGTCTTAAGCACAGTGAAAAGACAGCATTCACTCAATCCACTCAAGTGGGAGAGAAGAAAAGGATCCCTTAATGAAGCAACAGAAACACAAGAACAATGTTTGTCATATAAACAAAAGAACTCCCATTTTTCCCCCTCATTCACAATGCAGCTTAGCTCATCAGTTCTCCCTTAACCCTAAGGCATTTGTTGAAAATCCTCCTGCTCTTCCACAGGGACAGGTATTTAAATGAGAGTAATTTGTCTTTGCTTCCTTCCCTACCTATGATTAAGGATTCTATGGATCATCATCCACTCCGGCTTGATCCCATATCGGTAGAAGCGCTCCTCCATTTCAGCATATTTGGGGTCCTTGTTCTTTCTCTTTCGACTTTTCTCCTCTTCACCTCCGAAGTCCCCTGAGGGTGGCTCATCCATATCATTCTTGCGTTGGTAATTCCTAAACATGACTTGACAGTGCAGCTCCAGCTGGAGTCAGGACAAAGAGTTAAAAGATCATAAGTATCTCTCCCCCTCAACTACCCACAGAAATAACCTTATCATAAGGGTGGATAGCTAAGAGTCTTAAACTCACCTGCAACTCTGACACCCAAGAGCAGTGCCAGTAGGACATGCCCTGCCATTTGACAAAGAACTGCCTTTCAGGCCGACCCTCCAGAGGCTTAGGAGGAGGAGCATTAGGGTCTGCATCAGGTGGACGTGGTGGTGGGGGACCAACTGGGGGCTGACCCCATTTCCAGATCAAGATCTTCTGCACCTTTCCTTTCAAAGCAGGGCACTAAAAAGTTAGACAGATTATTATATCAGACTGCAAGTATTCTAACCACAAGTGCTGAGGAGTAGAGGGTGTTCAAAGCATCACAGTTCTCCTCCTTAGTTATAGCTTTACTACACAGGTGGAGTTTGCTCTTTGGGCTTGGAAGCTTTTATCCTCTTATTTCCAGCATTTCCCTGAGCTTTCTCTAGTTTGTCTTCCCTCCCCTCCCAACCAAGACTGGGGAATCCAATTCAGTATCTTAATTTAGTTGTCTCCCCAGGGCACAAAAAAAAAAATCAGAAGTTCCACATGAAATACACAAATTACTGGGCTTAATGTCAGTCCATCCAACCAGAACTCCAATGTACAGAAAATGTTTTTCTGTGGAACTATCAGCCCAGTATAGGGATATACCCTGAAGCAGATTCTATTTTGTTCGTTATCTTTGAAGTCCTCATCACTTACTGAAAGCATCTAATGCCATTTATAATACTTCATTTCAGTAACATCTTGCAACAGTGTGAAACTTCTGACCATCTACTAAGAGAGGGCTTGGCATTACAGAGCCTGCAGTACAAAATCTTTTTTGCTCAGTATCAGCTTAAAATATTTAAGTGCTGAATTTGCTTGCACTCATATTGCTGCTTTTACATACACACAGGGCCCAAGAAAACAGCTTTGGCATCCTGGACCCAAGACTGCTCAACTACTTCACACATGGGCAAACCTCATGAAACTCAATTGCTGTAATCCTGTACTTCCTGCTCTCTAGAGTAAAAACAACCAAGCTACATCCAACCATAGAGATCCAGACCTCAGCAAACTATGACAAAAATGTAATAGCCTTCTCTGAGGACCTAGCATTTCCAGGAAAATGTGATGTTCAAAAAGGGAACAGATCCATCTGCTCTTTTAGCAACAGGAGAGTGGTATAGCAGAAACTTACAGTGCAGCGAGGACACAGCCACTCCCCATTGGGAATCTCTGGCAATGGGGGATTCAGACAGTGGATGTGATAGGACGAAGGACAAGCATCACAGCATAGCAGCTCTCCTCCATCCTTGCAGACTCTACAGAACTCCATATGATGGTCATCTTCCTCCTCAGCATCCCCCACAATATCTTCCAGGATCTCCTCACCTTCAGAGTTATCCTCCTTTGCTTCCCACTGAATGCCCTCTTTCTCCTACAGGAGTAGGAAATCAGAAAAAAATCAGACTGACGCATTCATGATTATCTTTCGTTAGCGCTGAAGAACAGTATCAAGTCAACTGACCTTCCCCCTTGACAACAAATTCAGAGGAATCCAGTACTCACACAGTGAGGGCAGCTCCATTTGCCCTCTGGGGCTTTCTCCATGTCTGGGTCGAGGCAAACCATGTGGTAGGCACGAGGGCAGGTATCACACAGTATGATTTCTCCTCCCTGCTGGCACACCTCACAGTAGTCCTGGTGATCAGTCTCATAGCCATCCACAGCCACTGTGGAGTCCTCCTCACCTGCAGAGGATGTGGGAAGTTAGAATAGTACAAGGCACAGCAGATACAAGCTTCTTGCAGCAAGGGCTGGTGCTCCCTCAGCACCAACAGACTACACAGTTGCAGAGTGAGTTTTGGATTCTGTATCTCTCTATCCTTGTAATAAACAAGGCAGGGGGGTAAAAACTGAAACAGAAGTGAAACAAAACCACCTGGGACTCCTTCTACCCATGAAATTAAAGGTATAGCTTAGGCCAGGGAAACTCAGCACTATCTGTTCCTCTACCAAAGAGAAAAAGAATTCCTGGACACCTTTTCTTTACTGGAAGTAATATCAGGTCCTTCCTCCATGAAGGATTCTCCTCCCTCAAGTACGCTGATAAGGACCCAAATGCTGCACAGACATTCCTCTCATCTCTCTATACACTTAGCTGCAATTCTGTTTCCAACTGACAGAAAGCAGCAATACCTTTCTTTTTCTTTTTCCCAGCTTTGAGTTTTTTGCGACTGCGACTACTACGGCTGGTAGATCCATCTGAAACAGAGTAGCTGTTGATGCTGGCATCATCAAAGTCTGACTCCACATCCAGATCATCGTCTTCACTCTGAGGTAGGGAAGAAGAAATATGTGCTTCTCAGGCATGCACGCTGGGGACAGCAATCAGACCCAGATCCCAGCATCTCTACCATGTCATAGCTCCTCCTCAGAATATCAAGGAAGGAGGGTCACTTACTGATGATCTCTTACGCTTTGAGCCAAATCCTCCCAGTTTGATTTTCAAAGGTGCCACTTTCTTTGTTTTAGGTTTTTTGATATCAGGAATACGAGGACTGGCCTTTGGCTTCCGCCGGGCATTGGGTCCTGCGAACAGAGGAGCCTGTGAGTCAAAAGGATTACTGCCTTGACATCACTCTCTACCACCCCTGTCCGATTTTTCATCTCACCTTTGCCCTCCTTTGTCTTGGCTTTCCTGAGCGGCACCTCTACAGGGGGCTGCGGCAGCACAGCATCCACGTTTGTCACCATACTCTCCACTACTGCAACAGCTGCAGCTGCAGCAGCTGCCACAGATGCACCTGAACTTCCCTTGAAGGGGTTGTTTGTGCTAAACTCCCTCCATTTGGCTCCCAGTACCATCATCATCTTCGACACAGCTATTTTAGGGTTCTTGGCTGCAATAAGTGGCCTGCATACAGTTAAGGAAGGAAGAGTTACTGAACCAGCCTGAAGTCTAGATGATTCTTTCTCCTCCCATTACCCCCCCCCCTCAGCAGCACTTCTCTCCCAAACTACATTCCTTTCTAATCTCTGATCTCAACAGGCAATGAATCTCTCCACTCCCATCCTTCACACAGTGTGGAGGTAAATGCTCCAGGATTTAGAGATCAAAATGGAATTTAGCACATTAGGGGGAAAAAAGTGGACTAGGAGTAAGGACTTGCATCATTTTCAATCACCGAAAACAAAAGATGTGAACCAATTATTTTAGTGTTGCTTCAGTTTTCGCACTAGGTAGGATGCTAGTGTCTCTAATGTGTCTTGAGGTTCCAAAACCATGAAACCTAGTCAGTCCTTGTCCCATCTTTTTTTTTTCCCCCTTCAGCAGCCCTTCCAAGTGCTACAGGCTTGCAGATCACCTGACAAACTGGCTGAAAGCTTTATAGTTGGTGAGAGTGCGGTAATCCTCTTCTGTGAAGATATGGTCAATATCCTCCATGCCCCAATCCTCTAAGAGCTGAGCAGATGACTTTGGCTCCTGTGCAAAGAGAATCACAGCAACTCTGAGCAAAAGCACATGCTCTACAAAAGAGCTTCCATAAATCTACATTATCATATACCTTTCATCTACAGATGACCCAGTGGGTCAAGACTGGGGGATTTTCACCTCCAGCCCCCCCCTTCACTTGTCACTACCATAGGACACAGCCTCACTAGAACATCAGAGGTGGGAAAAGTCTGCTGATTCAATATACTTTCTAGGTGTGTTTAAGGTAGGAGAGAGGAAGGCATGCAAGATGGGAAAGCATTCAGGTCAGTCAAGTTTAGGAGAGGCAGAAACTGAACCATCCCCACTTCATGCACAGTCACAAACAGCACTGATCCCCAAAATCGGATACACGGAAGCGAGTAACAAGCAGTCTATCAGCAGGGTATCCTCTCACCTTGGAGTCATCATCTTCTTCCTCTTCTTCTTCTTCCTCCTTGCGCTTAGCTTTGTTTTTCTTTTCCTTCTTAGGCCCTAATTTCTTCTTTTTCTTCTTCCCAGGAGTATAGTCACTGCCTTCGCTGTCCGAGCGCAGAACCTCTTCTTCTTCCTCCACAAACTCATTGCCCTCACCAGAGCTGTCCCCCAGCTGGGGAGGGAGGGAGAGAGAAGATCAGGCAGCTGTGAGAAAATACCCTGGATAAGCACTAAATGCCACATTCTCCCCAAGCTCTAGAGGATTTGTACAACGGACTGCTGCTCTAGGTCAACAACAAAGCCAGTCCGCTCATGCCACATATCCATTGAGCATCATCCAAGACATCCTTTTCCTCACCTCCTTCTTCTGACGCTTGCTGAGCTTGGGCACTTTGGGTTCCTTTAGTTTCTTGGGCTTCTTCTTCTTCTTGATTTTGGGTGTTTCAGCTTCAGATAGAAGCTCTTCTTCCGGCTCTTCTTCAGGCTCTGGAGGGGAAACAGTGACGTATAATTTCAACCCCCATCTGTGCACTACACCATAGCCCTCTTCTCACAGACTTCACTTGATTTGTCTAGTTGCTACATACTTACAAATACAGAAGCATTTACAACCTCTTACCCTGTTACAGTTTATAACACATACTACTTAATCATATGGTAAGGAACACATTTTCCTCCCTCCCTTCAACAAGGCCTATTTCCACAGTATTCCTTCTCCAAGCAGAGTTGCACTCAGATCTCAAGGACCAGAAGTTTGCCCTAACTGAATAAGAGGAAAGGGCAGAGAGTAGATGGCCACATCTAAAGGAGTTGAAGTAGTGAATCTATTGGAGAACATGAATAGGATACTGTTTCAGTCCTCAGGTCTCCATAAGATAAGTTACTTAACCTCTTTACCTGGGCAGAGCATCCTACAGCAGCATGCAAAGTACAGTCCAGTACGCCACTACTTGGCCTCCTCCATAGGTAAGCTGCTACTCAGCAGCTCGGTTCTGATTTGGATTTGGCGCAGCTTTCTCCCCCCAGCCCTTCCCTCTATGCCAACAGCTAGCAAGCTCACCCCTTGGGCAGGGCGGTGCAAGCTCCCATCCCCATGGCCTGGCTCCCCGCAGCGGCCTGGCTCCCCGCAGCGGCCTGGCTCCCCGAGGCCCCCGGGGCAGGGGCAGCCCGCTGCTCCTTTGTGGCAGTCTGCAGGAGCAGCCCAGCCATTCGCCCTCCCCTGCCGCCCCGCCCATCGCACACAGCCAGAGTCACTCCTTCTCCCTCCAAGGGAAAATGGCCTCCTGACCACAGGAGCTGGGCAGGATGGAGGAAGCCACAGGTCGAGAGAGCTGCAGCGGTGGGATGAGGTGACGCAGGTAGAGCTCTCAGAATTTGGGGTCCCTGCATCCCTGACACACTGCCAGCCAATTAGTTATCTGTTCACTCGCACGGTCCTGCAACACCAGTTCCTTCAGAGATTCCACATCTTCCTTTCCTGCTAGTTCCGATTTAGAGCCTCTAGTGTCCCATCCCTTCCAATGCATCTCCTAAAGCTCTTAAGTTTGCAATGATTTTAAGTTTTTCTTCACCAAGATTTTCCTTACAAGGCTTACTGACAATCTTCCCCCTACCTAAGATTTTAGCGGGACCAGAAGGCACCTAGAGTCAAACCTCAAGAGAAAAAGCCAAGCAAACAAAAAAGCCAAGAAGCCCTTAACATCACTTTCCCTTTCCAGATGCAACATTTTCTCATATGATACTACAACAACGCTACAGCATGACCTGGTAAGAAAAGTCAAACTTGTCTTACAGTCCAGCACATTAGGATACGCGTTCCATTTTACAAGGAAGCAGAGAATCCAGATGTTTATGGACTTGCTCCATGGACATGCAGCGATACCACCAGAAACAGAAGAGTACCCAGGGCTCTAACTCCAGTCTGATGTTGATGAGGATGCAAGCAAGAGGGAAAAGGCAAGGTACAAAGACTACAAGAAAAGCAAAGGTGAGCAGACAGCACAGAGCAAGAACCACAAGAAGCCTCAATAATTGGGTGTGGTGAAGAAAAAGTGGGTCACGCAACAGCCCAGGGCAGTTGGCTCTGGACGTCAGCAGGTCTGAGATCCCTGATGAAAAAGCCAGACGTTCTGCCCTTTCACATAGTGCCCCCCATTCCCCTCCCCACTCGTGAGAGATGAAACTTGCAGACATTTTCATAGCCTGTCAGAATTGGACACACTGCCTCCACCCCTCACACCTCCTCAAAGCATGCGCCCCTGACAACCCGCGATGTCTCGGAACAAAGTCAGCTCCACCTGACGCGAAGCCACGAGCCTCGCGATTTGAAGTAACCCCAGGATTCTGATATCCAAATCAAAACCGCACGCCTGACTCCTAGTCAAAAATGATACACCCCCCCCCCCCCCCCCGCAGATCACGCGTTTCACATACCCATCGTGAGAGGAGCATTACCCCACTTCACACACGGGCCCTGCAGGCCCTCGATACCTTGGTGCTGGGGGATAGCGTTGTTCAACAGAATCTCCATCTCATCATCATCGCTGCCCCCGGAGCACGGTGAGGGAGATCCAATGCCCGATGCCATGTCCTCCAGACTGGGGGAGGCCCGGGCTTATAGAAGGTGCTGTCTTCTTGCCAGTCAAGCCAGTACTTCATTGAAAAGAAAAAGAGAAAGTTATAGCAGGTACGAACTCTGGTTTTCCAAGCAATAGTGCTACCAAGAGGATCCTTGCGAGAAAGCTTAGCTAGCAACTTCACTGCGTTTGGAGCCTACGGATAACAGAAACGCTGGCAGCAGGTATCAGATCGGAGTCGCGACGAGGCAGGCTTTGAAGGCACTAGACGTTAAACTGAGTCAGCACCTCATCCCCTGCAAGGCAGCCAGAGCAGCTGTCCTAGGGGAACACCCTCCCAGCTCCTGCAGCCCGGAACGACAGCCCTAGGTCATTTCGAACCCCCGGGACCCCGCACAAAAGGTGTCGTCGTCGCCGTCGTCTCGGCGGCGCCCGCAGCCCCGCTCCGCTGCCCGCCGCTCCCGCGCCCCCGCCCGGAGCGGGGCTGCGCGGCGCAGGGCGGGGGTGGCGGGGGGGGGGGGCACGGTCTCTCGGGCGGGGGCGCGGGGCGGGGCGGGGCCGGGGAAGTCCGGCTCGCAGGCAGCGAGGGGCCGCCTCTCCCCGGGGACGGCCGCCGGGGCGGAGGCCGAGCTGCAAGCGGCAGGGCCCGGCGGGGAGGCCACCCCCCCCCCCCCCCGACCCGGTGCTGCGCCGGGAGGGGGAAGGGGGGCGCGTCCTGCGGCCGCCCGTGAGGGGACAGCGCGGCCCCGGGGGTAGCCGCGGACGAGAACCGGCGGAGAGGGGGGCGCCGGCCCGCGTAGGGGAGGCCCCGGGAGGTGGTGGGAGGCTCTGCCCGCCCTCGTCCCCTCCCGGCTCCTCACCCGGCTCCAGACCCCCAGCTCTGCTCCGCTCTGCCGCCGCTGCTGCTGCTGCTGAAGGGAAAATGGCTCCGGCCCCGGCACCGCCTCTTAAAGGGGAAAAAACCCGGCCAGGCCCCGCCCCCTCCCGCCTCCATCCCATAATATGCCCCGGGACCCCGGCAACAGGCTCCGCCTCCATCTCCCCGGCAACCCCCCCCCCAACCGAGACATCCCATAATATTCGTCCTCCCCTCAGAACTTCCCACTCACTGCCCGGCCCGGCATCCCATAATAATACCCCCCCTCCCCGGCTGGAAACATCCCATAATATACCCCCACTCCCCCCCCCCCAGCCGAGCAACATCCCATAATACTCCCCACCCTCTCACCCCTTCGCTCCGACATCCCATAATACACACCGCACCACCACCCCCCCCCGCGACCGGGACCCCGCGCCGGGGCAGGCGCCCCCCGCGGCGCGGCCCCTCGCCCGCCATCCCATAATAGTCACGGCCCTCCCGCTTGGGGTGGGGGGGGGTGGACAGCAAGCTGTAGTAACCCCCGGAACATCCCATAATAGTCATACCCCAGGCGCACATCCCATAATAGTCACCGCCGCCACCACCACCACCACCCCCCCTGCGCGGGCAGGCATCCCATAATAGTCGCCGGGAGCCACCGTCCAGCCAGCCAGGCAGCCCATAATACTCACAGCCGCCCTCCGTGCCAGCCCGCGGGGCTCCGCCGCGCCCACGGCCCACCTGCCGCCGGGCCCCGGGCCCTCCGTGCCACCCCACAGGTCCCGGGAGCACCGGGAGCACCGGGGCACAGGCCCCGTGCGGTGGGGCTGAGCGTCCTGCCCGCTGGAGCCTCCCCGAGTGGGGTCTGCCCTAGGGGTCGTCGCCCCTTCCTGCGTGTGTGCCCCGGGATCGGGCCCGCCGTGCCCGTCGCAGCGGGTGTGCTCGCTGTCCTGCGCCTGCACCCACGAGCTGCGGGCCCCTTTGGTGGCAAGGACCCCAGCGACCATCAGCTGTGCGGGTGCTGCGGTGACTTCTGTCGCTTCCCCGCCATGTATGTGGGCCTCTAACGCACGGCATGGTGCTGTCGCGAGCGCTGGTGCCTATAAAGCTGTCCATGCCCCAGTGATGCCCCTCTGTACCTGCTGCCCTCCACCAGGCACCATCACCGTGTGCGGTCCATAGACAGAAACACACCTTGTGTGTTGGCGTTCCTGCTATCAATGCGTGTGCCCCGCCACACCAGAAGTACCCCCGTGCACGTGGATATCCCACAAGGCCACCCCTTGGCCTCTGCCGCGCGCCAAGGGTGTCTTGTTTGGCCGGCAAACCTCGCCTGCCTGCACGTGTGGCCCCCAGCCTGCCACCTCCCTGCGGTGAGCACCTGCGTGCTGAAACGCTGCCAAGCTCCACCATTGTGTCCGCACGCCCTTCAACGGCTTCTGCTCTGGGGCAGTCCGTAACGCTATCGACGCATGCAGCCACGCCGCAGCGCGAGCCGCCCCTCCGTGCTCACCCTTCCTGCGCTGCTGGCACAGACAGGGCTGTGCGCTCTGAAACGCGACTTCATTGTTCACCTTACACCTACCGAAATTCCACCATTCCTCCAGCCATCCGCGTTACACACGCGTGCACTGCCCCTGCCTCTATACCTTCGCCTGAACGATGACGACGCTATGTCTACGTCAGCTCTACGGAGGGAAAGCGGCAGGAATGAGCCGTGCTACTACACCACAGATGCTATCATCTATCCTTCACGTGGATAAACCCTAACAGAATATTCTGCCTTACAGAGGCGTGCGGCTGATAGCGCTACCACCAAGCTCACGCGGACCCCCGCAGGACTTTTCTTTTCCCTCTTTTGTGCGCTGACAGCCGTAATCCCCTCTAATGGGAGCAGTGCAGACAGCCATGCCAAATTCCTGTGCTAGGCAGGCCAGCCCAGACAGTTACTGCAGTGCTCGCAGCGCGCCTCTTGCAGCGGTCCGGTCACCTGGCAGGAGGCACAATGCCGGCAGAGACCCCTCAAGGTGGGTTACTGCACTCTCTACATGCACTTGGTAGCACTCGTGCTAGTAGGGTTATGATCTTGAGGGCTGTTTGCTACCGTTTCCCTAACATGTGTCCTACAGCCTTGGACGCCCAAAGTCCCAAGCTTCCCAATGAGACACCGCTTTGCTGAAGTCTCGAACACATTGTCATCAACGCCGAGCTTCCCCGCCTCAGCTCCAACTCATTTTTCTTCGTAACTTGGAGTTTCTCAGCCAGCAGAAACCTTACTTTTCTCTCTAAAAATCCCATGCAGGGTACAAGCGATTATGATGAAGGTGTTTTCACTGTTTTTGAGGGTCGAGATTAAATGAATTAAAAAAAGAAATATGATACTTACAAATGACAATGAGATGTCTTTTGTGACAATACCACAATACAGATTCTCAGCTGCCCGACCTCTCTACTTAGCCGGTTTAACAGCAACTTCGGAGTCTATAGCACTTGTCTGGGTAACAATTACCACAGGGTCTCTACAGTGTAACCTCCCATGCCTGCTGATCCACGTCAATGCCCTGAACAACACTATAGCGCCCTTCTGTTTGGGAAAATGGCCGTGATATCCCTGCACCCTGGTTAAGGAAACCCACATTATCCAAAAGGTTCCTCATGGACCTCTGCCCAGCTCTGTTTCTGAGGCTAACTGGGTAAGAGGGGCTGCTTATCCCCGTGGCAACATGGTGGTGGGGTTTCTGCTAAAATTATTTCTGCAGCTCCATGCGCGGCCCATATTCCTGGGGTACAGTCCTCACCCGTGAAGTGAACGCATCCAAGGTTTGTGTCCCGCTCTGGGGATCCAGGAGACCTGCCCCATCTTTCTCCACCCCGCAAACAGCCTGCACTGCCCTTGTCGCATTTAGCCACGGACCGTCTGCCCCCAGCCTTTTATCAGGCTCATGGTCCTCTTCAGGTTTCGCTTTCAGCAGAGACGTGTTTCTTCACGGTAACAACAAGAGCCAAGCGTGCCGTTGTTTCACCATGGCCCTTGCTCAGTGTTTTCACTCACGCGTGAGCGGAGGCCAGAAACCACCCCCTGAGCATTTCAGTGCTGCCGCGTGTGGGAGGCATGCATGGGGGGCAGGGACACAGGAGCCCTTTGGGAAGAAGAGAGGCTTCCCAGGCCGGCGTTAAGCTCTCGTATGTAGGACACAGATAACACACTGTAACCGTGGCTCGCTAGTGGTACCGACAGCGTGATCTTAGCGGTCAGTTTGCTGTCTCTCAGGTTGCTTTCTGTTAGCTCCTTTTGTGTCCGGTAACAAATCGGAGGTGTTAATGGTTTCACATGCTGAGTACTGTGATGCTGCCTCTCAGTTACTTCATTTGGGCCCTGGGAAACAGACCCGCTTCTGTTTTAGTCTTCTTCGTTTTAGCCGTTCCTCTGACTGAGGGTTGCTCTAGCCTCTAGCTCCTCTTTCTTTGTCAGGTTAAATACAACTAGTAACATTAAACTTATCTACCAGCATCTGTGTAAAACTAGCATCATCTGATGTATTCATAAATGTGACTCTGTTCCCCAACGGCTGCAGATACGTTTTGCCTTTCTTTATCCTTGTTTTGCCCATTTGTAGTTAATGTGGATTCATTCATCTCTCGAGTTTTCTGTTCAGCAACCCTGTAGGCTCTCCCTGTCATACTGATGCTTGCCATAACTCTGAGTTGAAGCCTTGCACTTTCTGCCAAGTAACCTTGACGATCTCTGGATTTCTGAGAAGCCTTGCCTTTGTTTTTCTTTGGTAATGCAGAGAATTTTGCCCCGGACCATCCTGACAGGGGAGGGGCATCAAACTCCCAGGTTTCAATTTGTACATTGAAATCAGTAAGAAACTGGTCCAAACTTTCACTCACTACTATTATCCCAGTGTCTGTCCCTTCAGTCCCACATTTCACACTATTCCACAGATTTGTGAGAATCCTGTGTCCCCAACACTGGCCATAAGATTCGTCCTGAGTTCTTCAGGTTTTCTCCAACACTACAGATCTCATTCCTCTGCCCAAGACACTCTTCTCCACTTCCAGATTTCCACAAAGTCGAAATCTGTAAAAAAAAAAAAATCAAAAATTTTAATGATCCATTTTCATTGCTGCCTTCTTCATGGTGCCCCCCTCCCCCCTGTTCTGTTTGTTTGTTTGTTTCATAAAGAAGTATTAACTTGGTTGGCACAATAGACATATCTTTGCTTTGGTGTCAGAAGTGGAAGCAAACGACACAAGGAACGGTCTCTTCTTCTTACGGAAGAGACGACTGCCTCTCCTGTCATGCCCAAGTAGCTGCTCCTGCAGCAAACAAATGCCACTGGAACAGGAGTCAGAAACAAAATTGCACACAGAGAATTCACTAGCATACAACCTGAATAAGATCAAGATCCACTGAACAGACTACCTGTGTTTCTTTTTTTTTGACAGCAACGTGCTTGTCAATGGAGGATCCCGTCACTGTAACAACCACCTAGCCGAGGACTGCTCGCACAGCAGCATGACTCTGCACCCACTCCGCCGTTAGGAGAGCAGCCGCTCAGACATTGTTCTGCACTGCTCCTGAGTCTCGCCTCCTGCTCTGCCAGGAGAAGGAGGGGGCAGGGTGGATGGCACAGCCCTGCAGCCAGAGCCGCACCACGTCAGCCAGGCTGCGCGTGTTGCATGAAGCAGTGCTCAGTGGCGGAGCACTGAGGTGGGGGTAGAGAGAGAGAGAGGATAGGAGATTGCTCTGCACCCTGTGAATCTGAAGAGTTGATCTCTATCTTTGTATGCCTTGCTAGTCTGCTCACTCTAAAAAACATCACAGATATGCTTGGTAGTGACACCTTTAGCTAAGGTTACTTGATATTTTCCATCACAACTCTTTTCAGTTACTCAGAACTTTGCTGAACACCAGGCATTCAGATGTGAATTTTCCATGGTTATCTTCACCTTTTTATTTTCTGAAGCTGGAAGCACTTAGTAAGATGGAAGAAATAAATGTTATGCAACTGTAAAAAATTGACCCTGCAACACTACCAGTCTTTTAACACAGAATTTTATATACACTGAATAATGAAACCTGGAAGCAAGACACAAAGTTCAGGTTGCTTATTAATTATCATTTTTATGTTCCTATTTCCTTAAAATTCCTTAAATAGATGCCCTGTTACCCTCTTATGGAAGTAAACAGTTGGATTCAGTCAGAGAAGAGGCAAGCGTGGTCTCAAAGGGACTGCAATACTGCCCTACTGCTCTGAGCTGCCCAGATTACAATTCTGTGATACCTATTTTCGTGTCCTGTACAAACGTTTGTGTGCCCTGGCAAAAAAATCAGTGGCACTGAAACACATCTCTTAAGCTCAGTTAGCAGAAATATTAAAAAGAGCAACAACAACAGGCTGGAACAGACTCCTCTTTCCTCTCCTACCTCCAGCTGGATCTGGGAGAGGTCTCTCCATCGCTGCACCCAGCAACATCTGTGCTACAAGGAACAGCGCAGATGAGTCTAGAGGTTGCATATCTCATTGGAATTGTGTATGGACCCCACTGCCACTGAACAGAGCTGGTGGACTTGGGTGTGTTTGAGAAACGTACATGTATAACTGCATAACTCAGATCCAAATTGGGAGGGGGGGTGAGGGGAGGGAGGAGGAATTACATTTTCCCTTTAATTTTCATGAGTGCATTTGCCCCCAAGATGCTGCTGCTCTGGGTGATATCTGCTAAGACACCTTCAGCTCAGAGATGGCCAGGGGTTTGCAAAGCTGGTAGAGTGGAGAAGAAAACTTCTGGGAGAGGTTTTCTCCTGTCTCACAACAGGCAATAACCAGCCAGGTAGCTTCGAGGGCTGCACCCTCAGTACAGAAAGCAACAATCGTGTATCAGGTCCTGCTCTAAGACAAACTGCTCAGGAATGGGTCTCGCCTTGCAGCATGCACATGCACATTTCTTGCTTTTGAAGTTGCCAGCTCCTACCTTTGCGACACTTGGACTTACATTGTAAGTTTCTTGGTTAAAAAAAAAAAGATGCATTGGGGATCAATGCCTTTATTATTTTGCATGAACGCTCTGGGGTCCTGGTTTGAAGGGCTGGCTTTTTTTTTTTTCCTTTCCTTTCTTTTTTTTTAAATCCTTCTCCGCTACAAAGGCAGCAGGACGCACTGTGAAGGAGAGCAGCAGCCCGCAGGCTCCTGGAGGTGGGGAACGCTCAGCGGCAGTCCCCTCACCCCGGGCACCGAGCAGCGGCTTGCTGCAGGACATGCTCCGACTCGGTGTCCATGGCCCCTGCAGGTTTTTTTGTCCCGATCACGTCCCCGCACCCAGGCTGTGCCCCCCCAGCCAGGTCCCCCCGCAGCCCTCCTGGGCAGCCCCACCCTGCGGCGCCGGGCACATCCATCCCATAATAGTCCACAAAGGCGAGTCCATCCCATAATAGCCACCCACGGGAAATGCTCCATGGCAACCACCCCCCCCACCCCCGCACCGTGGAGCAGCCATCCCATAATAACCCTCCCGCCGGCTTTATTGGCTACGACTTGGTGGGAGGCTGGGGAGGGGGAGCCGGGGCGAGGGGCCCTGTGCGGGACGGGACGGGATGGGGACACCGGGAGAGCAGCGGGATAACGGGGGTCCCGATGGGCACCCCACGAACTGCGGCTCTGGCTGCAGCCCCCCCGCCCTGGGCTGCACCGACATCCCATAATAGCATCCCCCCTCCTCCTCCTTCCCCCCCCCCGTCTGCTCCATCCCATAATATTTCCCAGGGAGGCAGTAGGTACAGCGGCATCCCATAATAACCGCCCGGTCACACGCACTGGGAATTGTGCCATCCCATAATACTCCACTCGCTCTGGCTGCAGAGGGCCCTGCCATCCCATAATAGCCGCGTGCTTCCCCCCCCTCCCCGCCGCCGCCTCATGGGGCACCCCCATCCCATAATACTTCCCCCGCCGCAGAAGGGCCTGCCCATCCCATAATACTCCCTTGCCACCCACCTGCCCCCCTCCGGTCGCGGAAGGCCTCACCATCCCATAATAGTCGCGGGCTCTCCCTTTCCCTCCCCCGCCGCAGAAGGCCTCGCCATCCCATAATACCCACCGCCTGCCCTCCCTCCCCTTCTCTCTCTCCCCCCCCCCCCCCCCCAACTCAGGGCCTCGCCATCCCATAATAGCAGGAGCCTGACCCCGCGGGCTTGGCTTGGCTTGGCTCAGCTTGGCCCGGCTCGGCTCGACTGCCGCCACCGTCCTGGCTCGTCCCCGGCCCCGTCATGGCACCCTCCCGGCAAAGCCACCGGCTCCCCGTGGCCTCTCCGCCCCGGTGGGGCACCGCGCCGCCCGCCACCACCGGCCAGCGGAAGAGCGCGATGCCGTGGCAAACGCGCCCGGTCCGGACGGGCCCTGTGCCGCTGCGTGCGGTGTTAGCGGCTGCGGAGCCCCGACTCGGCTCACCCGTCGCCCTGCTGCCCATGGGAAGGCCTGGCCCTCGTCTTGGTGGGCTCACCGGAGCTTTGTGGGCGGCGGGCTGCCTGCTCCCATCTGCGCTATCGTGCGCCTGCTGTGAAAGATAACTTCAAGCTTGCCCTCTGCTCACAGGAGTGTATTTTGCTCCTCGATGTGGTTATTACCATCTTCGGGTTTTGCTCACCTCTGCTTCCGTCCCTCTGTTGCGTCTCATGTTTATTATCGGCTCACCGTAGCGTTGTTGAGCGCTTGGTGGCCGTGGCGGCTGCGTTCGCTGCCCGTCCTTGTGAGCACAGCTCAGCACCCGCAAAATACGTTTATTTCTTGGTAAAGCAAGCAAAAGTCTCCGAACATCTAAAGGTGCGAAATAGTAAAATGTAAAATGTTTGCATTCAGGAAAGGACCGAAAAAATGCCGTTTCCCACACTGTGAATGGAGACTCCAAAATAACAGTGGATTACAAGTATCTATTGGACTCGGAAACAGTAACAGGCGGTGGCAGAGCAGCCAGATGTTTCCTTTGTGGTGAGGACCACAAACACAGCCAAGGTGCCTCTGCGTTCATCCCATTAGGTCCTCGCGCAACAAGCGCAGGGATTAGGCTCTAGAGCAGCAGCAGCAGCAGCAGCGAGTTTCAAAACAAGCAAGAGGAATTGCAGGAAAGATCCTACTTTTCCTGCCAAAAGCCCACCGCCGCTGCTCCAGGTGAAGCCGGACGAAGGGTCTGCCAGGAGCACGCAGACGGCCCTCTGCCCGCCAGCGGCACACGGCAGCACAAGGCATTGAGGTGTGGTCCCTTTGTCTGGTGGCTTTCTGGCGGTGGATGCGGGAGCCCCCTTGGCAAACTCCGTGCTTTACAGAGTCCCCCTGTGGCAGATCGGTTAGCGCAGAAAGCATCTGCAGGGGAGGGAGCGCGGCGTGGTGCAGGGTGCAGCCTGCAAAGCACCGTGCGTTTTCCTCCGGCTGTCACACGTCGGGCCTGCCTGTTTTGTTTCCACGTGATCTTTTGGCACCGGCTAGAAACAAACGGATGAACAAACACAGCGCTCCCCGTAGCCTGGAGAAGGAGCTCCGGACTCAGAGCCTGGAAGCACCGAGTCCCTTCGACAATGCCTCCTGCTCAATATCTTTCGTGTTTCTGTGCACTTTGGTACCCGTTAATAGGTCTCCACTCGTCAGGAAGACAGCTGTCCTTCACTTCTCTTGTGTAAAAGCTTAAGGGCCAAAGGGGTTGATGTCAGGCTGAGCTAACAAGCTAACGCAGAGCTTCGGTTTGCAAGGAGTGACCTGTACCGCCTGCACACGACGCATTTAGATCAATGTTACGTCTCTTCAGTGAAATACTGTGAGCACCTAATGCAGAGGAGGAACTTGCACTGTTTCAAGCCTGGCTTTAATTGCGTGGATTTGTGGTTTGAGCATACACTCAGTAACAACCTGCTACTCTTCAGGCGCTCCTGCACCCTGGCCATCCATTACTGGCCTGCTGTAGCAGCAGCTGCTCCTCTCAGCTCTGGTGTGCAGAGCAAGCAGCAAGCATGCGTGTAATATTCTGCTCCTGCTCCAGTGCAAAGTCCAGCGTGTCACAGCACATGAGCTGCAGGAGGAGGCCTGAGCTGAGGCAGGTGGTCCGACCTCAGTGGCCATTCTGGGACCCCACGGGGACACCCCCTGCCTGCATGCCATACCAGTAGTTGTTCCCTCCTCCCCTCTGCATGCCCTCCTTCCTCTCCTCTCCTCCTCTTCGGTGCCCATAGCAGCACTCAGAGAGCCGGGCTGCTGCCCCCGGGGAGCAGGAGTAATGTTTCTTTAGGGGCAACGGCAACAGCTCAGCATCGGCACCATAAGCAGGCCCAGGAGGGGCACTCATGTACCAGGCAGCAAGCCGTGCCAGTCTGCGGGCTGTCACCACGATTATACTCAGTGAGCAGGCGTCTAATCCTTTAGTGCAAGAACTCAACAAATGTAATTACACCAGTTCAAAATGTTGTATCTCTGATGAGGCTTACACACAACCACATTTAGCCTACTGCTTTTAAAAATCCACACTTTTAGACTGCTTTTTAATTGATTGATTTATTCCTATGACATTGGTAAAATGGACAAACCATTTTATGAAAAACTCCAGTTTTCAGTTTTGCCCCCCTCTCTTCTCAAATAAATGTTTCAGCCTTTGCATTTGAAGCAGCTGTTTCTAGCTATCAAGCCTGATTTCTCCATCCCCGTCTGCCTCACAGTTCAGACAAAGCTTCTGAGAAGGCATGATCTATGGCAAAGCAAGTGCCGTATTCCTTTCATATCAGTCCGCAGAGTAGATAAACATTTTTTTTCTTCTGCCAGTTATTCTCAAGTTGCTAAGGACAGAAATGTGACAGATCCCAAAGTGCTAAGTTCAAGCTGCAGGCAAACCAAGAAGAAAGTTAAAAGCAGAGCTGGAGTTAGACTGTCTGGACAGTCCTGTTCAGTTGCTTATAACTTTTATGATTGGAACTGAAATTTTCCACTCTGGCTGTCTGCCAGAATCTGACCTTTATTTTTTTTAATATGGCTTCAGCCTGAACATTTAATTTACTCAAAAAAGAAAAAAGAAGAAAAAAAAAAAAGGCAGAGAAAAGCATTTTGTCTAGGACTGTGAGGGAAAGCCACACATTTTCTGCAACCACTGCTTTGCCTGAGCTGCCAGGGCAAGCACACGTGCTCTGCTGGCTGTTCTGGGCCCAGGGGAGGTGGAGTTGGAGCAAGGGAGTGCAAGGAGGACAGCAAGTCTGGGGACAGGCGATGCTGGAGCTGGTATGTGGGTTGAGATAGGAGCAGTTACTGGAAAAAGAAGGTGTGGAAAAGGGAGAAAAGAGCCTTGACTGGCTGAATAACATGGCTAGACTGGAAGTCAGAGTATGTGGGATCAATAAAAAAAGACTGTACATGTACTGAAGCAGAGCTTAGAGAGAGGGAAGACTAGGACAAGCAAACTAGTCTTGGGATCTGCAGAGAAGGCAGGAATAGGGAGACAGCGAAATAAGGAGAAAAGGGGAGCTAAAAGTGTTGGGAAGGGAGTAACAACACTGGACGTAGAGATAGGAAAGAACAAGCTGTGACAGGCGCATTAATAAGCCAGAGGGCAGGAAGAGCACTCAGATTAACTGGGCAAAGAGATTTCAGATGGAAGGGTAGGCAAGTAGCTGGACAAGCAATTGCCAATATCTGTTCTATTCTGGGGACAAAGGCAAACCCCCAGGATCTTTCAACTCATCATTCCCGAATTTCCATGATTTGGGAGTGCTCAGGCTGGCAGCACTGCTACCATGAAGTGCCAAAGGAGAGAAGGAAAAAGAAGAAAGAGTAAGATGGAGGGGATTCTCCAAGAAATTCGAGCTGCTTTTCTTCACATGAAAGAAAACAAATGAGATAGTCCTAAAAAAGATCTGCTTCCTTCACCTGATAAATGAGATCCTGAGGCCATCTTACGAGCAAGAAAGCATCCCTTTTGGTGCCCACATTCTCATCCACTCTCTCCCTATACTCCTCAGTAATGTCACCGAGACTGAACCAAATGAATCAAGACTCATCTATTTTAATGTCTTTTGTTAACAAATCCTACAGCCCCCCTTATTTCTGGGGGTGGTGGTGGGGTGAGTGACAGAGGGGAGAGGGTGGGGAGTTCAGGGAAGAGAGACCAGAAAGAAAGCTCTGTATGTGAAAAAGGGGAAGGTGTTCCTGAGCTGTACCTCTTCCTAATTCCTACATGCTCTGCCCATTTGGTGAGACCAGCCATAAAGGTGACCTAGGTATAATAGGAAAAATATGTACAGAAGAGAATGTCTGCCAGGTTGGAAATTGTTGGTCTGGGAACCTGGCCTGGGAACCATAAGCATCCTTGGAAAGCACAGCTGGCATCCTTGAAGGGCAACTGTCTACCGAGAAACCAAGACATCCTGAGAAACCCTTGATAAATGGGGGAAAAAAAAGAAAAAAAAAAAAAGGGAAGGAAGAAAACTACAACAACAAACTTATCATTTGGAAAAGTGGAAAAATAGTCTCAAAAGGTGGAAAACAGCCTGAGAAAGTAGGAACAGGCAACATCTTTTGGTGGCTCTATCTGGAAAAACAGAAAAACAGCCTGGGAAAGTAAAGCTTGGTCTGAGAAAATGAAAAACAGCATCATCTATTGGCTATTCCAGGTAAAAAACAGAAGTTAGCAACATCTACTAGCTGCTCCAGGTGGTGGTGTCCTATTCCCTCTTATGTCTCTAATATAAAAAAATCACTCGGTTTCCACCCAAAATGGAGCTTCTTTCTGAGATCTCTCCCTGCGTGAACTTCTCTACTCACAGTCTCCTGTTGTACAGACCAGACCCTCGCTGGGGACTGCACCCTCACCTGGCTGTCTGCAGAGTCTGTGCCTGGATCACCTGTGAAGTCAGACTTCATCCACTTCATTAGTTTCACTCCTGGGAGAGGTTTGGTGAGTGCTGCACCAGTAACTCTTTGAATACTATATATATATAGGCATGCATGTAAGTTGTTAATCATAAGTACAGTTGCTTTACTGCTGGTAGTTTGTTGTAACTTCTAATATCTACTTCCTTTACTAATAGTAATTTGCAGTAATCTGTGATAAAGATGTTTAACAAAAGGAATCCCTGTGTGATTGTGTATTACGGATTCCTACAAGCTCACAACCGTGATCCTTACACACCTGCAAGCTGGGTAATTCCTATAGGTCATGATACCAGTTCCCCTTACAATTACCATACCAGCCCTCCACGCTCACTTACTGCCCAGGCTGTAAGGGGTTTCACCAGAACTGCTGGTGAGGCAGGATGTCAGAGCTGGATGGGGTCTACCCAACACCCGTTGAAGGCTCTGTTTCTTCTCCTTTACCCACCCTCTTGAAACACTGTGATGCTGTGGAGGATAAAGTGGGAAAGACTGAGACTGAGTGAGTGACAGAGCACTACAAGGTGTGCCATTCCCAGGCATGCTTCTTTCTACAACAACATCTGGCATGTTTGCTGACAGATGCAGTCACCCAGACTTGAAGGAGAAACAAGGATAGCAATAGGAAAACCCCAGAAGCTGTACATAGGAACAATGTTGGGTGTTAAAACTGGTCTTCAAGTCTTTCTGGTACCATCTTCTTTAAAACAATCCTTCACCAGCCAAATAAACCCCACCAGCCAGCCAAAACAAGGACACAGCAACTTACCAACAAAATTTCCAGTTTGCCCTGTAGCAGTTGCATGTAGAGCCAAGTGAAATCTCACTTTCTGTGGTCTTTCACATTTTATGGACTCTCAAGACCTTTTTTTTTTTTTTTTTTTTAATGGAGAAGCCATAGGAGCAACATCAATTGGACAATGCTTTCAGACATACGGTTTGAGTTTTGTGTGGTCCTGTGTAGGAGCAGGAGTTGAACTTGATGATTCTTGTGGGTCCTTTCCAATTAGGGTTCTCTATATAATTTTAACAGGATGTAGAAAGTAATGCTGCCTCTCCTTGATCAGCTCACTCTTCAAAATAATAGTCTGGGAACCACCCCCTGTGCTACATGAAGAAGGAACTTGAGACGGATTTGGTGCAGGATGAGGAGTAGCAACTAGCAGTTGTGAGCTATACGGGTTTGGGAAGCTCTAAGCTCCAAGATTCAGACATGAGCAGGTTCAGACATAAGCAAAGCCCCATCTCAGATTCCAAAAGCATCCATTGCTGTGGCATGAATCCAAAGAGACAAAACAAAATGTCTTTCTGGACGTTTTCCCTAGCATCAAAGCGCAGAGGCAGTGCTATGAAGACACTGCGTTCTTGGTAGGGTCACTCTTCTGTTACCATCTCAAAATGTTCCTCTGGGAAGGAGCACAAACATCTCCAGCAGCTCTCAGAGCCTTTGCCCGTTCCTTTCTGGCTTTGTTGCAGTGAGTGCCCCGCCAATCTGAAACATTAAAGCAGGACAACTACCCTCCACGACACTCGACACTCGGCTGCTAGCAGAAACTCTGCAAGGAAAAGGGCTGTCAGACTCTGAAATCCCCACCCACCACCCTGCTTAGCCCTGCAGGCAGGAAAAGCAGTACAAAGCTCAGCTGGATCCAACCATCAGCTCTGAGGAGGTTATTTCTCAAGACCACTAAAACCATCTCCATGCTAAATCCGAGCCAGAAGGAGACATTTTTTTATTTTAAACTGGTGAAAGCTACCTCCTATAGAGGACTGCAGAAGTCAACCCAAGGACAGAAAGAGAAGTGGTGAAAAAAGGCAGGCACAGTCAGCTTCATCCCATGTTTTGGTGTCCCTGGGAAGCTACTCTCCCCATTGAATCATGTTTTTGGCATAAATGGCCTCAGGTTTTTGGAAAATAATTGTTTTTCTTAGTACTTTCAGACTGCATGTTTAGAAAATGACATAAGGAATAACAGTATGGAGGGAACTGAGTAGCATAGGGTTGGGTTTGAAGAAAACAAAGCAGATGATTTTATGTATGACAGGGCCCTTCCAAGCTTCAAAAATAACTCAAATTATGAGTCTGGACATCTTCCTTTGAAGCATCTATGTCAGCCTCCCTGTGGCAATGATCTACTTATCAGATTGACAATATATTGTTACTGGCAGTTACTATGAAACAGCTGAAGTCAATAAATACCATTTCTAAATTAAGTACCCAGAGTATTTTCCTATTGCTTCTCATCTATCTAATTCTTCCTTGTCCAGTAAGTCACAGCAACCTGCCCAATAGCTTGCTTCTCCCTCACTTTAGAAGGTACAAAGTGCAGAATGACGTAGAGCAACCTATCTTGCCTTTTTGTCTCTCTTTTGCTTCTACTTTCAAAATTTTATTTTCATATTACTGCTGAACTATCATTTTCACATTGATTATAAATGTAGGTGTTTTTGCTAGATAATAAACTTCACCTGACCAGCTGCCAGATCACACCGGTACTTTTCTGTCGCTGCTTTTCTTCCTGACTGACCAGTTTCCCTCATCACCTCCCTTCTCTGGAGGCAGGTCCTTTTGGACCTCCAAGCATGCATAGTGGTTGTGCGGGTTACACTCCAGATGCGCAAATAAGGCAATCAGATCACAAAGACAGCCTCTGATTTCCAGTCCAGCAAATTAATGCCTCACTACCCACTGCAAAACCCTCCAAGACCAAACCATCTTGTGGCATCACCAATCCTTTCTGAGCTTACAAACCCTTGCCAATAATTTCTACAAGTGTTAATGACACAGCCCTACTATGGCTGCATGAGATTTCCCTCGCAGGTCTCCCAAAGTCAGTTCTCTCCTAAGGCTTCCCCTGTGCATGCTGCCACCCAGACTCCCCCACATCTCAGGTGCGGTGCGGTAGCGACCACTACCCCAACACACAGCAGTAAGTTTCCCCAACAGTTTTTTTTTAACCTCTCTCTCCCCTCTGAATAGGCTGTAACCAGAGACTTGAGTGCTGCAATCATGCAAATTGTCCCACCGTTAATTTTTTTTTTTGTAATGCTAATTATATCAAATGGATGCTCATCAATAAAAATGTCTAATTCCCCTTGCTCATTATCCAGATTTCACACACTGATAAAGAAGCCTTTGAAGAATCCACCTCCCCACAACACGGTGTTTGCGACCCCCTTGCCACCACCTCAGCAGCCCCTGCCTCTGCCCGGAGCCCCCAGGTGACACCAGGCATCAGGACGTACGCCAAGCTGTTCCTGGAAACCACTGCTCTTTTGACCCTTCTTGTAATAGCTCTCAGCTTGAGACTTTGGAGTTTGAATTGCAGACTTGCTTATGTCTTGTATTCGTGAATGAAATCAGTAGGAGCTGCATGGAAAATGTACACATGCTATGTAGCACTCTGAAAAGTGACATCTGAGGTAATTCAGAACATATGTATTAGCTACAACATTTCCTGCCTATAAATTAGCAGTAATACCATATTGGCTTACGGGCCTCTTGTGGAGGAAGTTAATTCAAATTTATGAAGGCACTGGATGCAGTAAGGATAAATACTACAGAAAAGCATGGGAATGAGAAGATCGGTAGCCCTATTTGCAGAGTGGCGTTTGGATATGTGCATTAAATAGCTCATAGTTTTGTGTACTGCATATGAGGAAAAAAAAAAAGAGCAAATAGCTACTTTTCTTCTTCTTTCTGTGAGCAGTGTTCTTCCTACGCGGGGAACAAAGAAGGGACTTCGTGGAGAAAACAATCTCATTGTGTAACCAAGGACAACCGCAACACCTATGCACAAGGAGCCCACAAGGAGGAAACTAATTCTGGCATTTCTGAACCGAAAGTGCAGGGCTTTGAAACCTTCCTAGTGAGTGTTTTCCTTTCCTGCAGCACTCCCTAAGTGTGCGAATCCAGCGTTTGCCGGTCTGTGATTAGGTAAAGTCCCCACGAAGGACACGGGCCTGTGTGATGGGCAAGATTACTCTGAAAGGCTTTTATTGGTGTTCCTTTTGCATTCTTCATCTCATCCCGGGTTTTGCTCCACTGACAACAAAATTAACTCCCCTTCTCGCTCTTCTCCCCTTCCATCCCCGCGAAAGAGGCGCTCACACCTTCCCGTCCTTCCTTTTACAGCTTCTTCTCCTTATTATCGGTATTATTTATTTATGTTTTAATTGGCTTTTCCCCGAGGGCTGAGCGGGCTCAGGAGCAGGAGACACCCCGCAAATAACGCCGCGCCCCGCCGGGCATTGCTGCAGCCCCGGCAAGGACCCGAGGACCCTCCGGGGAAACCCATCCTCGGGTGGAGCCCCTCCAGGGGCCGCGGCGAGGCTCCGGGGACCCGCGGGGGGTCCCGCGGGGCGGCCCCGGCAGCGCCGCCGCCGTGAGGCCGCCGGGGGCCGCTGTTGGCCGCGGAGAGCTCGGGCTGGGAGCCGGGAAGGCGGCGGCAGGGCCGGGGGGCTGGGGGCTGCTGCCACCCCCCCCACCGTGTTTTTCCTGACACCCCGCGAGTGTGTGCACGCGTGGGTGGGCGCTGAGGGGTGTGCAGTGCGATCGTAGAAAGGCTATTTGGGATTAAGTCTTTTGTGGTTTCAGATTAAAAGGAAGAAAAAACACCGAAACACGGAAAAAAAAAAAAAAACCAACAAAAAAACACCAATGCTCAGCGTTGTCCAAAAGTGAATTTTTCATCGCAAAACGTTAATTTTGGTGAAAGCGCCACCCCCAGTTCAGCAAACTCTCGCTACGCCTTGATTCGGTGTTTTCACCTACACAGACACTCCAGACTCGCAGGAGGGCAAAGAAGAGGCCGGGACCCTGCAGGTGTCTGTCTGAAGCTGGGACAGGCTGTTCCCAGTGTCACATCGTTCTCAGGGTTTGGTCCTGTCATCTGCGTCCATTCCTGATGCAGTGACAGGTTGCTTTGTAGCTCACTGATGCCTTTACTTTTTTACTCTTTTTTTTTTTTTTTTTTTTTTTTTAAACCTCACAGAAGAGGTCTTTCATCATCACTTTGTGGTGGAAAGTTTGATCCTTCCCCTACACCCCTGCCCCCTGGAGGAAAGCGCTTTCTTGTTCCCTTGCATTTCAGGGACTGAAGTGGAGAATGACTGCCTGCTCTTCAGAGGCAAGCATTTGCAGAGCAGGGAGGTGTTACAGCTTACAAAGAAGGCTAGCTCACCATTCCCTTGTCACTGTTCCTACCTGAGTTAAATAGGTTAAAGCATAGATAACTACGCTGGGCTTTAGCATACCCATTCCTATTATCCTCTGCTAAAACTAGCAGCATAGCAAGTTTTTCAGTGATATTGTGCTATTTTTTCTCATCTTGTCTGGAAGTCCTTAGAGACCACTATCCCATTGGGCAAGATGGTGTGCAAGGCAAACAAACGATGATCCATGCTCAAAGATCTCTTGCACTGTAAGAGAAGAGACAGCGGATGACATGGAAATGCGGGAAAACACAAGGAAACCCTGAGATGGTTTCGGTCAGCAGGATGTACACTGCTATCAACACAGCAGTGGCCAGGCCTCTGCTGAGATTCTGTCAGCATTGCAGAATATACAAATTTTAAAGAAAGGCTTCAAAAGAAATTAATGAAACATGAGGCTTAGACGAACTAGTGATTCTCAGCTGCAGAGACAAGGGCTACAGCTGCAGCTGGAAGTCAGTCAGGATGTCATCAGAGTATTATCCAAGCAAGAAGAACTCTAAGAGTGGGTGATACTAAAGAAGCACCAGACACCACCAAACATCACTACACTGTGAAGCCTTTAACCAGGATTTGGTAGGGTTTGGTGGTGGGGTGAGGGTTTCTCTCTTTAACACTTCTCTGTGCAACACTGAAAAACGCTTGGGATACCAAATCAGCATCTAAAACACAGGAGCAGAGAATCACAAAATTATTTAGGTTGGAAGGACCTCTGGAGGACAACTGTTTCAACTCCCAGAGACCGGAGTGTTGGGAGAAAGTACCCAAGCCCAAAGCAGGGACGACTTAAATTGGCAAGGACATTTGTAATACGACATACGTATTTTGTTGGAGGAATGCACCAAGTGGTGGGAGGCACACACAGCTCGTATGTGGTGGAAGGAATACAAGGAGTAATAAAAACAATTTTAAGATTAAGTCTGGCTTGTTCTGGGACTTCTGAAATGTTTTTTTTTTTTTTTTAAGTGGACTTGCAGAATCCAGCTTGTCTGTGGATTTCTAGAAAGCATAAAAATCATTTAGGATCATGATTAATAGTAATAACAACATGTTTCTAAATTGTCCAAACAAGGAGCCATTTCCAAAAGTGGATGTCTGTTCTGGAAATCAAAAGACTTGAAATCCTCATGTACTTAAGACTTTTGCAGATAACCTGTCTGATCCACACAGAATAAGCATTCTGTGCTCATTTGCCATCTCTCTGACCTTTCACTTGTTTAGTCTTACTTGATAAGAAGACATTTGTTTTATGTGCACATCTGCAAATGACACAAAGTGCAGGAGAGTAATGAATGGCATCTTTTTTTTTTTTTTTCACCTGACATACTTAGCAAGAATATTTATTAAAGAATTATTGCAATAGGGCATAAAGGGTCACTTACATGGGTTGAAAAGGCTCTGGTGAACTTTCCCATTTAAGTTTTCTTTCCTGAATACCTTTGCCTCATGGGTTTTGTTTGTTTCTGCTGTTTTAAACACATGCTTTATAGTTGTTCTCTTTCGTGGCAATCAGTATTGTGTCAAAAGCTTTTTTTAAATAGGTGAAATGGGCATCATCATACCCTGAGTCTTTTAGATTTGTTTGTTTTATATGTACTCATTAAGTTGTAAAGCAATATAGGGCTAGTGACTCATTTCACTGGAAGACAGTACATACATGTTCTCTTACTTATCACCCCATGATGGAATAAAAACTTCAGGCAAACAAAAGCAAAAATGCAGAAAAAAAAAGAATACCTAGCTAACACACATTCTTTCTGGCAGAGAATAATAACCCAAATCCCCTCCAGAATCCAAAGTGATTAAACTTGACTAGAATTCTGAAAAATGAAACAAAACCAATGCAAGCTAGAAATGGTTTAAAACCCAGAGGACAAAAGCCAGCAACCTACACTGGGCACACCATTGACTATATATAACAATAATGGAAAGCCTTTAGAAACCCAAATTCAGAAACTTTCCCACTGCACAAAGTGTGGCCAGCAACACTCTTTATTGCTAAGTTGTTTGATGAGTTCCATTAAGAGATCAACTTTTCAGTTATTTATAATTTTGTCAAAATATTTGAGCTAAAATTTCCTCTGCTGGAGGTGGTATATTTATAAAATGTTCCAGGTAAAAATAGTTTAGCTATTTTTAAGAATAAAACTACAAGAAAAGATGATGTTTTCTCATGCTCTTTTTGAGAAGCTCTGTGTTTTGGGAGCATGCTTTAACTCTGGCAGAGGAGCAGCTTCTTTCAGTGGAGTGGCGTTTGCCACCTGACAATTCATTCATATTTGGCAAACTTGCAGGCCCTTGAACGATCCCTGTTTACCCCAGCTTTGGGGAGTCTGGTGCCTCTGTGAGGATGACAACTGCAGAAGTATGCCCTGGAGGTACCTGTGCAAGGATGGTGCACGTGCACCCATCCCAGAGGTCTCCTGTGTTACCAGGAATGTGCACTGGTGTCCAGGGAGCACCATCCTTGGTGCTTTCCCTGATGCTTCCCACATACAGGGTGCTATTAGCAAGAGAGCGAAGTCAGAGACAGTGGCTTCCCCTTCCCTCTGGTGATTTTGGGGTGCGCTTCTGAAAAGCTCTGCTGGGAGCCTCATCCAGGGAAGCTGGAGCTCTTGTCCTGAGGTGCTTTTAAACTCGTGCTCTTGCCCAGGGCTCCTGCCTGAGCTGCGATTGCAGCCTTGCTTGCGCCTGGCCATGTACCATACTGATCAAGACCCATCGACAGGCGCCCTGGCTTGACCCAAGACCTGCTTTGTCACTGTGGACTTGTCTGGCAGTCACCAGCCTGTGTCTGGCCCTGGTGACTGCCTCCAGACCCGGTCCCAAAGCTGACTGACTGACTCGACTTCCTGGTGTGACCTTGGACTTGCCTCGTCACCATGGGCAATCGGACAACCTGGATTCTCAGCTGAGCTCAGCTGCTATCATCGTACACGCCCTGCACACCTCGCCTGGGTGCTGTGCCACGGGGCCTTTGCTGGTGAGGGCCGGTCCTCTGCCTCAGGCCTTACCACTCCGGGCTCTCGGCTGCCTTCCTCTAGGAGCAGCCAGCCCTTGATGATCCCTGCCACCCGCTGAGGGCAGGGAGTTGGGGTAGAGGACTCCAGAGCTCCCTTCTCACCCGAATCTTTCTGTGAATCTGCAGTGGTGATCTAGCCAAGCAAAAAGGAAAGAAAAAGTCAGCTTCTCTGGGCAAGGTAGAAAATGTAGCAGCAAAGGCATTGTGTTGATGCTCGGGTGCATGGTGATCTGGGGAAGGGAGAAAGAATGAGAAGAGGGACAAGGAAATTTGCTGTAATACCACTCCACTACCCCATAAATCCCAGAACAAAGGAGTAAAATCAGACCTACCAGAAGATAAGCACACAGGCCTCTACAGCTACACCATATCACGTGTGATTCACATTCACATGGCAGTCCTCAATTTTGAAAACAGAAGTACCTGGTGCCCCTCTAGCCCTCCTCCATCCCTCTCACTGCATCTCTCAGACACCATTAGTCCTTCATCTGCAGACATATCTCTAGGCTGGCTTCTTGGTGATGCATGCAATGAGAAAGGTAGTGCAGCTGACTTGCCTAGGACATATGTCTCCCAGGTCAACCTGCGACACAAGTGTCTCTGTGGAGAGGCTCAGCATCTAGACTTCTTTCTGGAGTCACCTGCTGTAACAAGGGAGATTGGAAAGGGGGTTCTAAATCTCTCTGTCTCCTAAACTGTATTGTAACACAAAATCTTGATGCATCGCAATACCTTTTTCCCCCCAGTACTCACAAGGTAGGGATTTGAAATGTGATTCATTGCTAATTTAGAAGGCAGCCTAAGAACATGGACTTTGCCCCAGACAACATTTCTCATCAACTTCCCTTACCATTCCTTCAACTCTTTCAAAAAACAAAAACAAACAAACAAAACCAACCAACTTCACATATACTGTAATGGACCCTCTCTGGGATGACCTGGGTCCTGCTGGAATCCAAAGAGAGGCTCAGTTGCAGTGCAAGTAGGAAGGTAACCCTTGGTCACTAGCAGGAGTGAATAACTGTTTGTTTTTTTTTGGCACTACTGTTGGACAGCTGCATCTCTCGCTTCTGGGCAGATTTATAGGGCTTTAGCATACAGTGCAGGCTGGAAAGCTTGTACAAACAGTGCAAACAAATGTATTTCACTGTGGCCTCATTCTGTGACATCATTTCGCTTTGACAGTGAAAATCACCCAGAGCTGAAATCAATCAGCCTGAGGCCAAGTGACAAGAAAGTGCAAAGCACTAACGTCAGTGTGATCTTCAGAAATGACCACGGTATTGGTATTCTCGCTTTTTTTTTTTCCTGGGGCCATTATGAGTGCTGAGTGTATTCTCAAGTATGCTAGCGTTTCCCAAGGTGTTTTGCTTCATGTAAATGTATAGGCATTGTGCTGCATGTGTGTGTGTACAGCTGCACAAGCACATTTAATGTATTTCCTAAACGTGGTTTTGCTAAGGTCTATGACTTGCTCTACAATTAGTAACTTATTTTCTGTAAGCGTACTAAATACTCAGCTATTCTCTTTGACTCCAACAAGAGTTGCTAAATGCTTCAACTCTTTTGGAAAATTAAGACATTTATTTAGGTGCCCCACGCTGGACTTAAGACTGAATTGGAGGCATCTAAAAAACAAGAAAACAAAACAAAACAAAAACTTTCCCTCAATATTTACTACTAAATTCACTCTGTCAGCAATGAGTACTGTATCTGTGTTCTGATTATTCTCAAAATTGCTTAATGTTACAGTACATCAAGGAGGTGCTCAGGCAGGATCAACTTATCACAGGAACCAGACCTAGACACAGCAGACTTTTTTCAAGTACTTGTTCCCCACTATGCTTCCTGTACCAACAGAGTCAGGTGGGACCATGTCACCAATGTATCTGTTTATTCAAAAACAACCTTTCATCCTTCAGCTTTGAATCATCATGTTCACCCACATACAGCCTGCTGTGCTCCCTCAAACAGTTTGCTAAGTTACCTTGGGCTGCTTTCCACAGTCTCGCTGTAATTATTGAATGGGCCACTCTGCAACTCAGTAATGCTATGACCTTCCTGTGGTTATATTTCTGAGTCCTCAATACGGTCATTCAAAAATACTGCAGTAGGAAGAGTTGGCAAAGATTCATTGGGACAGATAACATTTTTAGATGGGAACTGTTTTGTTTTTGTGGCAGAATGGTTTTGCGTTGACTTTTGCTCCACAACCTGACTCTTAAGCATCCCTGTATCTGAGTCCCAGGTTTGTCCCTGTCGCAGTTTCTTAAAGGTGTTACGGAAACCTTCAGTGCTAAAGTAGTAGATCAGGGGGTCCAGCGTGCAGTTCATACTGGCCAACAGCATTGTCCTAATTAACACGTCACGCACAGAGGTCTGTGTTTCTGGTCGTACATTAATCACCTTGGCCTTTAGCAACCCGTATACTGCCAAGGTAGTGTTGTAGGGCACAAAGCAGATGATGAAGATGACCAGGTTGACCACGAGGAGACGGACTGTCTTCTGCTGTCGCAGGGTCTTTGTCTGGCTGGCTTGACAGAGCTCCCGAAAGATCTGAATTGAGCAGTATGTCACAGAGCTCAGAGGCAGGAGAAAACCCAGGATTTCAGCCAGGACAACTAGGGGGAAGAGGTTGTTCTGCCACATGTTGTCACTAAAGCTTTCAAAGCACAGATATGTGGTCTGATTCTCTGACACACAGTGGTTTTGCTTGTGGTATATAGCTGTGGGGATGGAGCCCATGAGAATCACTACCCAGACAACGAGGCACAGGAGCCTGGCCACCTTGGGGCGCCGCAGATGCCGCCAGCGAAGTGGATGGACAATGGCGACATAGCGATCCAGGTTGATGCACATGAGGAAGATGCAGCTACCATACATGTTGATCTGGAAGACAGAGCCAGAGACCTGGCACAGGATCTCACCAAAGGGCCACTCGTGGTTGGAATAGTAGTAGAGTCGCAGTGGCAGAGGGAGCGTGAAGGTGAGGTCACTCACAGCCAGGTTGAACATGTAGATCATCACTACAGACTTCAGGCGCAGGCAGCGAACTAGTATCCACAGAGCCACCACATTCAGTACCAAACCTGTAATGAATATCAGGATGTAGCCAGGCAGGAGGAGGTAGTGCTGTTGTTTGTAATCCTTGCACATCTGAGATGAGTTGTCAGCTAACATGCCCAGAGGTGAGGGGAGGATCTCAATGAGATGGCTGAGACAGCTGGTGAGATAAGAAGGCCGAAAGAAAAGCACCAGACAAAGTCATTCCCCTCGAGGAAGCTCTGGGTAGGGCATTCCCCTCATCTGCAACTGGGAGTTAGATGGGCACATCTCTCTTTCTTGACTGGCACTGCTTTGGATTGTTGGTCAATGGTCATCTGGCAGGGATAGTAATGTAGTCTGC
Organism: Anser brachyrhynchus; assembly: GCF_964034855.1. Lineage (NCBI taxonomy): Eukaryota > Metazoa > Chordata > Aves > Anseriformes > Anatidae > Anser > Anser brachyrhynchus. The sequence goes on from NC_137694.1 coordinate 102,916,748, forward strand.
TTCAGCCTCTAGTTCATCTATTCTTTCCAGTGGTTACAGGGATGTTGATGTGATGAAAGGTCATTCCCAGTTATTCAGTGTCAGCACAATTCCTAGGCAGAGCAGAAAACCAAGAAATAAGAGTTCAAGTTAGAAGGGGAAATCTCTTGAAAGGTCAAAATCCCACCATGGTGGCTTCTGTTGCAAGAATTTGTAAAGAAATTGAAAGATGAAGAAAAATGTACAGTAGAAAAGTAAGTGGTTAAACAGCAGAGGAAGCCAGAACACAGAGAAGGTAACTGTTGTACAGAATATGCACGTCCCAGAAAATACACATTGTTTTGATTGCTGCTGTGAGCACATGCATGCAAGAAAGGGACAGCATAAGAGCACACAGAGAAAGTAGTTAAGGCAACTTGGGGCGGGGGCGGGGGGGAGAAGAGAAATAGAGAAAGAAAGAGAGAAATAGAGAAAGGTTGGTTGGTTGGTTGGTTGGTTGGTTGGCTGGCTGGCTGGCTGGCTGGCTGGCTGGCTGGCTGGAAGGAAGGAAGGAAGGAAGGAAGGAAGGAAGGAAGGAAGGAAGGAAGGAAGGAAGGAAGGAAAGAAGGAAAGAAGTAAGGAAGTAAGGAAGTAAGGAAGGAAAACAAGGAAGAGAGCAAGCATTTTGAAGCAATAATGCTGGCTGGAAGGAACTTAGAAGAGAATAAAAACTGCATGGTAGTTTTGTATCAGAGAAACAGAACTTCGTACACCATTGCAGATAAAAAGAATGACGCTACAATTAGACTTGACTCCACCCTAGCTCCCTTTTGTAGGTAAAACAACCCATAAAAACCTGAGTCCCAGCTAAGGACTGGACCAGAACGGATAAACTTCAATGGATAGATGTGGAGGGCCAAGGAAATCTTCTAGAAATCTGACTCGTTTTTCTAGAGATTTGAGTGCAAATGAGACCAAGGCATCCATCTCAGTTCCTTCCTCAGCATTTATAAGACAGAATAACAGGGTTGATGTGGTGGTAGAAATGACTGGGCCTCAATTTCTCTATGAAATTTCAGCTAAGCACAAGGAAAGAGAGGATTTATGTTACAGTAGCTGAATTTCCTTGAGCAGCTTACATTCACACAGTTCCTGCTCTAGCTCCTTTTTGGGGTGCTCTCTTACATGGTATAAATGGTGCCTATTGCAATTGCATGTCCGCAGATCACTTTCCTGCTTACAGCACCGTGAAGTATGAAGAAGTCCATGTCCCACAGACACAAAGAACGCCCAGGTAAAGTAGGAACACAGTAAAGAAGGAACCCATGGGATTAATGCAGACAAACATGTCCGTGACTCCTAAGTAGTGTGAGGCTGGTAACCACTCTAGATTCTAGTGGTAGCACTGCCCTGGCAAACATTGATCAACTAGAGTAAGTCCAGTGGAAGGTCACCAAAAAGATCTGGAGGCTGGAACACTTGCCTAGTGAAGAGATGCTAAGGGAACTGGGCTAGTTCAACTGAGAGAAGAGAAGGCTCCAGGAGACGTAATAGCAGACTCCCCATACCAGCAGGAAAAAAGGAAAAAAAATTGCCTAAGTTGGATATTACTGTAAGAGGAAGCTACCCAGCAACTTGACAGGCATGTCAGACCTTCTGGATGGCATTGTAGGGCGATGCACAGGTCTAGAGGGAGTATCTATTAAAAAAGAGGAAGGGCATGCTGGTCTCATAGGTGGGAACTGAGTCAACAGATGCACTGTGGTGACTATATATTAGACAATGAAAGTGGAACTCATCTATGAGAGAATGGGGATAAAGAGCAGAGAGTTATCAATTTGCCCATCCTTTTGTGTCATTGGGAAGGTCCACCACCAAGCCATTTTTCTTAGAGAAAATTCTACTGGTTTGTCAGGATACATTTGAATGGCTTTCCTCCTTCTTTAAAAATGAATGACAACTTTGTGTGAAGACTTGCTTAAGTTTAAAGTATAGAATAATCCAGCCAGACAAACTGGGGGTGTTCAAAGAAACGTTGGACCTGGTGCTTAGGGACATGGTCTAGTGGGTGACATTGGTAGTAGGGTGATGGTTAGACCAGATGATCTTGAAGGTCTTTTCCAATCTTAATGATTCTGGGATTCTATGATTCTAAGAATGTTGTTGGTTTCAAGTGAAATTATTAGATGCCTCAAAAACAGAAACTACAGGGAGATATGCCAGCTTTTGCTACAGCCAAAACCCTGCAATGACTCCAGATTGAACAGATTGGAGAGTACTTTCATCTTGACTGAGACAAATTGAGTGAGACTCAGGCTCTGTGAGAAAACATGACCTGCTCCAACATGTGCCCAGACCATGCGGCTGTCAGATGAAGGTGACTTGTCTAGATAGACAGCCTATTTTTGTCAGTTGGTGTTTAATAAACACCTCTAGAGAATACAATCTGTAATATGGTCCATATTGTTTGAGAGCAGTGGTTTACCTAAAACTAATACTCTAGCTCAGATCATGGATGATGAAGGAATAATGTAAGAACAGTGCAATTATGCAGTGATACTCCTTCAAGTTCTCTTTCTGTTTCCAACAAACTGTAGCCCAGGGATTTCCTGAGCCAGAGGTGACATATTTATATTTAATAGTCCTCAGGGATCTTTTATTATTTTTTCCAGTTGCTTTTTGAAACCATATAAAATTTACCATCTACAACATCCAGTGACAGCAGTGCCAAGGATTTCCACAGTTTAATTGCATCTCATGTGAAGAACCGTCTCTTTGTACCCACTTTAAATCACCACCAGCTAGATTCAGTTCCTAGTTTTAGTACTGGAAGAGAAAGTGGAATAAAACATTCCTATTCACTTTCACCTTATCACTGACGATTTAATAAACTTGTATCATACTTCCCCTCAGCGACTTTATTTTCATTTTATTTTTTTGAGGCTAAAGGGTCTTAGCTTCTTAGTTGCTCCTCTGTTCTAAGGATCTGTTCTGTAATTTTGAATGTTCTTGTTACCCATTCTCAGAACTTTTCCTCCTCTTCTACAGCCTTTGTAAGCCTTGTGGTGAGGGGCTCAAACTGTACAGACGGAGTGTTGAAGATATGTATGCACTGAGCTGAGTAGGCATAGAACTCATTCACTAGGAGTAATGGTCAGTTCAGATTGTTTTTTTTCTCATCACTTAGCTAGATGAAATTTCAGCTGTTATTTTAAGGCCAGTCACTCACTCTTTTTCTAATCTCTGCAGTTCTTCTCAGCCACTCTCATCTTTTCTAACTTGAATAATTTTATGTCTCCAACAGATTTGTTTTTTCATTATTCATCCTTCATGAATAAATCAAACAGCCCAAGCCCTAGCATGGATGTCTTATAACTCCATTGCAAAAGATGACCATCTACCCTCATTCTCTGACCTGTCTTGTACCAACTTTTTATCCAGATATGAACCTTTTCTCTAAATTTCTTTAAGCACCATTCATGAGAGCCCTTTTTGAAAGCCTTTTGGAAACCCACACAGGCCACTGTTCATGTGCTTGTTGACTCCTTCTAAGTATTCCAGTAGGACGGTGAGGCACAGCATCTCTTTACAAAAGCCATGTTGACTCTTCCCCAGTAATTAGATGTGACTGCATGCCAATTGACTTTTTTCCTCTTTTTCTATTGCTTCTACTAACTGTGTTCAGCACAGATACCAGGCTCCCTGGTGTAAAATCTCCCAGAAGCCTTTCCTCAAACTGTGTCTGTTAGTGAGCACCACAGATAGTCACTTCTTTCATACTTAAGTTGTTTTAGGACCACTGGGATAAGAGCCAGAGATTTAATAAGTGCTTACTTAATCTTGCTGCTTTATAACCCTTCATAACAGCATTTTCATCAGAGACAGTCCTTTGATGAATTTCCCCTTAAAGATTGTTTCTGCTGTGGAAATCTTCCAGACTTTCCTGACATGAACACCGGGGCAATAAATCTGTTTAATTTTCTACTCACCTTCACCTTTTCCTTTTTCTGAGTGGTCTTTCCTTATGTATTAGCCCTTAAGCCTCTGAGACACCAGATAACAGAGTTCTGAACTGGTAGCAAAGATCACTGAGAGTGAAAAATAATTTTTTTTTTTTTCAGGTGAATGTGTTTCTTTTTTGTGGGTGGATGGAAACACAGAAGCAAGAATCCTTGAGCTGAGCTTTACTAGAGACTAATGATGGCGTTATTAAAAACAAGGTGATAGTCTCAAATCTGATGTAATAGATACTGTAATCAAGATGTCAGAGACCCAACTTAAGATGTGTATGTACACAGTCTTTGGAAAGAGGAAGCTGTGGGAGCAGAGCACTTCTCTGCAGAGCTCTGAAGGTACAGTTTTGACTGCTCATCGCTGACGAGGAAATGTGATAAAGCAGGCTGGTAGCAGGGAGGCAGAAGGGCTGAAACTGGTTCAGTTATCCTTGTCAGTTAATGTTCAAAAGCCACACGCAGCATTCTTTGTGGCTATTTCCAAAAGAACCTCAAGCTCTACAAAAAAGCTGCTGAGGGATCTCAAGTCATCAGCTGTGTACACACAGGGAATGGTACCACAACTTGAACTAGCAATAGAAGAAGAGCAACCAAATAGATATTTTGACTCCAACGTTCTTCTACAGAAATAATACTCCTTGTGATGAGATGCTGTCTTGAAATCCTGAAGGAACTTCCTATTTGGCAACTGACTTAAGTGGCCCATGAGGAGGAGTAAGCATCTTTTTACCTTTCATTGTAGATCAGTATGAACCCTTAAAGGCCTTTTCCCCAGTGGAGACAGAAAAGAGTAATTCAAACTGCAGATGCCACCAAAGCAGATACCTCTTCCTGTCATAGTTTCAGGCAGAAATTGAATTTGTTGCTGGTGTTCTTGCTCCGGGAAGGGGACAGGAGGAGCAACATGGATGTGTGCATGTACACACACTCTAAGCAAATTCTGCAAGGGAGAAGGAGATGAAGAAACTAAAACGAAGGGAAGGCAGTGGCAAGGGAGGAAGAGGTGCTGGTAGAGGTGTGAAATGGAGGCAATGTTGACTGCTGATGATGTGTGAGGGGAGAGAAGAACACGAGTGCTGGTAAACAACCTGAAAACCAGTTAAAGAGAACATGTCGCACTCCCCTCCCACATACACTCTCTTGTGACCACCCTGCATGGACTACAGCCAGCCACGTGCCTCCTCCAAGTGCTTAGGAAGCTGCACAAGGGCCATGGCTGGTATGGGGTGCTCCTGATGGCCTCGTGGCACCAGCAGTGGACAAGCCACAGGTCAGGCCCAAGGTGAGCACTTCTCATCAGAGGCAGAAAAAGAGTTGCTAGGCAAGCAGATCCCACAGGACATGCCAAACCTGTGGGACTTTTCATTTTGGAGGGTGGGAAACCATAGCTGTACTTCCTTACAGGGGCTGAAACAGGCAGGCCTTGGAATGAGATGAGATGAGATGAGATATGAGATGAGATGAGATGAGATATGAGATGAGTTGAGATCTCTCTGCCTAGTCTTAGGAATCTTCTCATAATACCTTACCTGAGCCACTGCTGCCTAGCACCACAAAAATTATGAATGACCACAGCATAGTGGGACACAGGTTTATCATAGAATGGTTTAGGTATGAAGAGACCTTAAGAGATCATCTAGTCTAATCCCTCTGCCATGGGCAGGGACACCTTCCACTACACCAGGTTGCTCAAAGCCTCATCCAACCTGGTCTTGCCCAGGGATGGGGCATCCACAACCTCTTTGGACAACCTGTTCCAGCATATTGCCACCCTCATCATGGAAAGTTACACCTTTATATCCAATCTAAATTCATCTTCTTTCAATTTAAAACTGTTGCTCCTTGTCCTATCACTACAAGCCCTGGTAAAAAGTCTGTCTTTCTCATAACCCCCCCGTTATATTTTGAAAGGCTGCAATTAAGTCTCCCTTGAGCCTTGTCTTCTCCAGTCTGAACAACCCTGACTGTCTCAGCCTCTCTTCATAGGAGAGGTACTCCAGCCCTCTGATCACCTTTGTGGCTCTCGTCTGGACTCAGTCTAACAGATCCATGTATTTCTTACGTTGGGGACCCCAGAGCTGGATGCAGTCCTCCATACTTATGAGAGCAGAGTAGAGTTATGCATGGGGCAGGGAAATGAGGTGAAAGAAAAAAAAAAGAGAGCTAGAAAAGTCTTGCCAAGCATGCCACAGAGTAAGTGTTTCTGAGAGTGACTTGTTATTTAATCTCTAGTGCACTCTGGGGTTGCCTGTAGATGCAGGAAGAAAGCACAGCATCAGGTAGCAAATGAGCAGAGCAGTGCCAATGAGAACACAACCTGCACAAGCTGGCTTAGTAGATCTGACACCAAGAGGAAATAACAAGGAGTGTGCCAGACCTCAAAATAAGAAAACAGCAAAACACTCAGTTTTGTTTTAGAAATTGAAGTTACTTCTTCTTCTTTTTTTTTTTTTTGTGTAAACGTGGTTAATTTTTACTCAACAGAGGTGATATTTAAACCTCACTTTTCACCTTTTTTTTTCTAAACATGAAATTAGATTATTGTGGTAATTAGAACCACGAAAGCTAAGGCTCAGGACTTGGGATGTCTTGTTTTTAATGAGGTGCATGGCATCAGGGCTCAAACCTCTGTATATAACTCACAAAGTCTGATCACACTGGTACTGCCCGCTGTCTAGAGGTATCACGCACCCTCACCTCGTAAGGGCCCCATGGAAGAGGACTTCCACTGCGGGCACCATGTCAAGCGAGCTCTGCAAGCTGCTGATACTCCTAGTATCACAGGACCCCAAAGAAAGCCCGTGTTTGAATGCACACTGAGATTTGCCACGCAATTCTCAATTCAGTGGGTGACTGAAGAGGCATTAGGTGGTTCCCTGGTGCCCTATGATCAGTTGTGGTAGCACATGCCCAACGCTCCCAGACCATCCCGCTTGTGAGCTGCTTCTGTCTCACTTACCTCTCTGCTGGTGAAGAGCTGAGGGTGCCTGACAGCTTGCTGTCTGCTCACTGCAGAGATTTCAGTTCATTCACCAGGGCTGCCAGTGGCTTGAATTACAACAGAACCAAGCAGGCTCTCTGTCTACTTGCTTATCCAAATCACGTCCGTCCCCACCACCGTGGCTGGTTCTATATCTGTCAAGCTGCAGTTCATGTCCCCTCCTTTCTCACTTCCTGATGCACTGGCCACAAAGCATGAACTTTGCTATTTGAAGCTGATAAGCTAAAACACATTCTATGAGAGCGAATGCAATTGTGAAAGACGCAATACTCAGGTGCACGAGAAACAGAGGAGGCATGCCCTCAGTCACAGTGCCAAATATTTGTTCATCTTTGCCCCCACGATAACACAGCCACCCCCATGGCTGAATTTTCCGCGGGGAAAATTAAAACCTCCCCTTCCCCACGATATTGCCAGACAGAAGTTAGAAGTGAAATATGGGAAGTGAGAGCTAGTGCGTGCACACAAAGGTTTTAATCACCAGAGAGCACAGTGGCTGGGTGTCCTGATGGTCCCATGGGGGGGCACTGTGGGGCAGATGCCCTGCCCAGGGGCCCAGCTTCACACTGCTGGCAAGCGTCAGGGACCCCAAATAACCGAGCTCTTGACGGGGTGTCAGTGCCCGCAGTAGGCAAAGGCACGTTTGCCACGAGTGTCATCCCTGTTGTTAGAGGCATGGTGCTAGGAGACCTAGCATTGCCAGGCAGAGCTGGGAGGGGGTCTGCCCTTCTGCAGAGCCCATCTGGCACTCTGCTGCTTCCTGAGGTCCTGTTTCTGCTCGGTGGTCCCAGCATACCTGGAAGAAGGCGGGGATCATGGGAATGCTCCTATCCCGACTGTCGTCCTTCACCAGGAGAGCTGCTGCCTTCTGCCCCAGATGAAGGTCCCCTGCTCACGGGCTCCCAGCTCCTCCGCCTGCTGGCTGTCACGGCTTATGTTTGACTTTCTCACTCCCTGTGTCCCTTGTTCTGCCTCATTCAGGGAGTGACACGATGAGGGATATATCTTCCTGCTGCTCGTAAATCCTTGGAGGGTACAATAGCACCCAAACTGCTGATTTCACTCTGCTTTGCTTCAGTGCCTCTCTCTTTTAACCAGTCCCCCTTTCTCACTTCCTAGTTGCTGGGATCTTTGTTCTCACAGCTATTTGTGATTTTTTTTCTTTTTTTTTCTTTTTTTTTTTTTTCCCCAGTTCCTGCCAACTTTCTTGTACCATGAAAGACTTGCAAATATGTTGAGGAGCGGGGGCTTCACCCTTTGCAAAAAGAATCCCTAATATTCTCTGTGGGGCCTTTCCCCTCCCCTGAGCCTCTCGCTGCCTTCCCCCCACCTCCCCGGCTCAGCTTGGCAGCCCTGCCTTTACCTCATGTGTCAGAAGAGCTGCCCTGCATGTCTGTGCCACCCCACTGCATCCCTCACACCTCGCTCCCCAGGTTCACTCACCTCGCTGGGTCTCAAAAGCCCACAGACGACTCCCTGCCAGGTGGGCTCACGCCCCTCAGCTGCTGCCCCTCGGAGGTTCAGCTTGCAGGGACGAGCAGCGCAGCCCCCAGAGCTCCTCACTGCTGCCTGAGACCCAGCAGGTAAGACCAGATTGCTGGGGTGTGTGTTGGAGGCTACACCCTGGTGCTGCTGCAGATCCCAACATGCCCACCGCCGCAGAGCACCGGCTCCCGAAAGCAGGAGCAAGAACCAAAGCGGAGCTGGGAGCTGGGAAGACAAGCAGAGAAATGGAAAGCCTGCTGCAGCAAAGCAGTTGCTCGGGTTTGGGAGGAAGGCTGATAAACCCCAACGCTTTTCAGACCTTGTTGTGCAGGCAGATGTAGACGAGCACAGCAAAGGTGTTAACCTGCTTGCAGGCACACAGAGGAGGTGGAAGAACCGTAACAAGGCCAGAGCCACAGCGTTTCGCTCTTTGAATGATTCAGAGAAGAAAAGCAGAAACCTCAGGGCTGAGTGAAGATTATCACCTTGCAGAGACAGCAGACGGTACTTCCCAGGCCCAGAGAGTGAACAGCAGCCTTTGCTCTCAGGATGTTTCATGCAACTCACATCGCCCTCTGAGAAGAGGAGCAGCCACCATGCTACGCCCTCCTGGGAGACGGGCAGAGAGAGCCCCTCCTGCCGTGGGGGAAGGCAGGGCCAAAGGGAGACCTGACATGGGGGGAAGGGGGTGTAGAAGGGAGACCTGCCAGGGAAAGAGTTAAGAGAGCCAGGAAGCTGCCGGGCTGTGTCTGTTTGCTGTAGCTATGTGGGCTGCAGGGTAGGGAAGAAGAATGTCCAGCCTGGAGGAGGCAGATGAGGGTGCCTCACCAAGGACAGTGGCTGGGGAAAAGGCAGGCAGCAGGTCTTCCCCTCTCTGCCCCCATGGACTGGCACAGCAGGGAAAGCCTCTGGTTCCCCAGGACTTGATGACAATGCGGTGTCGAGCTCATGTGTCTAGCAACAGCTGCCTGAGAGCTGCGAGGCTTTTCTTGCATGGAGAGCTCTGTGTGCTGCCAACGGGATCTCAGGCTGCTTCCTGCTGATGAAGTGACTTGTCTACGGAGGAAGACGACCAGATCACCCGCTTACAGGACATCAAACACCAGGGCTCAGGCACTGATGCCATCCCCAGCCACGTGAGCTACCTGTGATGGGTGCCCACCTCAGAGCCCTAGTTCAGAGCTCTCCCACAACACTGCCGGAGCTGTAGGGGATAGCACTGCATGAACGTGCTCCATCCAGCAGGTTTCTGTGGGCCACCGGGTCTCTGACGCTGACAGGCACAGCAGGGTAGCCCATGGTTGTTGCCTGGGACAGGGGCTACCTCTTCTCTGTGCAGGGCTGTGCTGGAGCTGCTGTGAGCGCTGCTGCCTGGCACAGGCAGCAGGAGGTCGCTGGCAGGGATTTGGGTGGCTGCCGCTTTGTGGCTGAAGGTGGAGTTAGGCCAAGGACGGGATGGAGATGGTGTGGCTGTGCACGGTGCTGATCCTGATGCAGGACGTCCTTGCTGTGACTTGGCTGTAAGTATACTTTACACGTACTATATAGGTTGAAAAGTCAGCTGGGGAGGTGCTGTTTGTGAAGAAAACAGGCAGATCTGTGAGAAAGGGGTGGGAGAAGGAACCTTGGCAACCCAAATGCAGCATCTGAGAAGGAGCATCTCTGTGAGCACAAAGGGAGAGGGGCAGTGTACATGGAAGAGATGCAGGCAGGGGAGCAAAAATGTCCAATTTGCCACAGAGAAGAGGGTGCACATCCCCTTCCCTGCCCATTTTTCCTCTAAAATAGAGCTATAGAGGGCTAATCCTCTGCAGGCATGACCCTGTCTCTAGCCCACCTATGAATGGGACTCTCTTCTGCCTTACAGGCACCTGGCCAAGCAGACGTCCCTGCGGGGGGCCCTCAGGGACCCTGGTGTCTGTGCAGGTCTGACGGGGCTGGTGGAAGAGCAGGTGCGGGTTTGCCGTCGGCAGGTGGAAGCCATGGAGGCGGTGAAGCGAGGAGCGGAGCTGGCTGTAGAGGAGTGCCAGTACCAGTTTCACTCTCGCCGGTGGAACTGCTCCACCCTGCAGGAGCTGCAAGTCTTCGGCAAAGTCGCCATCCAAGGTCAGCAGGGGCAGGCAGAGCTGGCAGGGTTGGCATGGGGTCCCTTCAATATGCAGTGGGTCCCCTTGGTGTGGCTTCCTTCACATGCTAACATAGCTGCTGACACAGCAATTTTTGCAAATATTAATATTCTACCTAAATTTCATCATTTGGCCAGTCCTGGCTTTTAGGTCCCATCTGGACCATGCTGGGTATCAGCTCTGCAGACTGGCAGATCTTGCCCCTAACCCCTGCCACCAGCCCAGCCCCCAGGAATATCAGGTCAAATCAAGCCTTTTGCTTCAAGGTCACAGTCCCTTTTTGTTTCAGGCCTGGGAAAAAGGATCTGCCTATGTCTCCAAAACCAATCTGCACAGGTTTTGCACATGCTTGCACAGGAGGACACATACAGGGAGAAATAAACAGGGTTTCTGTGGCTTCTCACCCCCAGGCTCCCCTTTCAGTTGCCTCTGGGCAGCATGGCTGCTGACTTCTCTCCATCAATGGGACATGAGGCCCAGGAGCTGGAGGTGCTGCAGGCTGGCTTCAGGCCTCAGGAACCACAGCACCGGGTGAACGTCCTGATGGTGATTTCTCCTAAGCAGTCTTCATCTGAATGTATTGATCCTGCATGCAATAACAGCCTCCCTCCCCTGCTGCATCTCACCGATTCCTTCCCCCTCTCCATGAAGGAGAGCTCCGAGCTCAGCAGACCGGTGCCCTTTCTCACCCCGGTGCAGGCACACGGGAATCTGCCTTCATCCATGCCATCTCCTCTGCGGGTGTTGCCTTTGCCGTGACTCGTGCCTGCAGCCGTGGGGAGCTGGAGAAGTGTGGCTGCGACCGCAAAATCCGAGGAGTCAGCCCTGAAGGTAATGGAAGAGGCCGGGAGCAGAGCTGAGGTGACAGAGGATGAGATCCATGGGGCAGGACCTCACCAGGGGAAGAGACCTCCTTTTGCTTCACAGCCCTCAGCACTTCTGGAGCTCCTCCCAGGGCCTCTTACTTTTTATCTCACGCCTGCTTTCCCTCTGCAGGTTTCCAGTGGTCAGGCTGCTCTGATAACCTGTCATATGGGATTGCCTTTTCTCAAGCCTTTGTAGACAATCCCGAGAGGAGCCGCGGCATCTCTTCCAGCCGAGCTCTCATGAACCTGCACAATAACAAGGCGGGGAGGAAGGTAAGGGCAGGAACAAGAGCTGGGAAGCAAGCTGAGCTTCTGGGGCTTTCTCCTTGGCTGGGCAGAGCTCTCTCCAGCCCCTTATCCAGAGTAGCAGTTCAGGGCAGCCACGAGCTCACAGAGCAGGTCTGTGTCCTGCTGCCCTGCTTTGCCCTGCCTTGCCTTGCCTCCCTCTTTCTCCCCTTCCCTTCCCATCCCTCTGGTTGATCCTGCCCTCTAGCTGAACACCCCTTCCTGAAGGCCCCAGTCAGGCCCCATATGGGAAGGCTGTGAGGGAATGGCAGCTGCCTGGGGCTCACCGGCATGGGGCAGGTGCCCCACATCATGTCCCAGATCTGGCTGGCAGACACCTTCTTCTCCCCAGGCACTCCTGGCCCACATGAAGGTGGAGTGCAAGTGCCACGGCGTGTCAGGCTCCTGCGAGGTGCGTACATGCTGGAGGGTCATGCCCCCCTTCCGCAAGGTGGGCAACGTCCTGAAGGAGAAGTTTGAGGGGGCGACTGAGGTTCACCCCCAGCGGGTCGGTTCCCGCAAGCTGCTGGTGCCCAAGAGCTCTCGCTTCAAGCCCTACACAGCTCACGACCTGGTCTACCTCTTGGCCAGCCCAGACTTCTGTGACCGGGACCCCCGGCATGGGGTCTTCGGTACCTCTGGCCGCCAGTGCAACCGGACATCCCCGGCCATGGATGGCTGTGAGCTCCTGTGCTGCGGCAGGGGCTTCCACACCACGCAGGCCGAGGTGGTGGAGCGGTGCAGCTGCAAGTTTAGGTGGTGCTGCTCCGTCAAGTGCAAGCAGTGCCGCCACCGGGTGGAGGTGCACAGCTGCCGCTGAGGGGGCACGGGGGGTGGCCGGGGACTGAGCAGAAGACAGCCCACGGAGAGGCGCACAGCGTGGGGGGAAGCAGGGTGGGTGTGGGGGAAACCTGTCTGGCTCTTTCTCCCCAGTCTCATCAGGATTTTTGCAGTTTAAACTTGTTTTCCAGACAGAGGGTTGGAGGACATAGGCCCCAGAAACCCTTAAACATTAGAAATAAAGCAGCTGCAACAGAAAGCAGAGTGTCTACTTTAACTCCTTCCTCATGTGCCGTGTTTAGACCTGGAGGTACCTGGCTCTGCTCCTTCCCCTGCACTGGGAGGGGACGAGGCTGGGGTGGAGGCCTTGTCCTCAGAGCCTTATCACACGGGCCACATGGGCAGTGGTGAGCAAGCAACACCAGCGAGCCATGCAGAGGGAAGGGGGGAGTCAGCTCAGATGTGAGAGGGGTCTCCAGGGGTCTGACAGAGTGGCAGCAGCAGAGCGAAGGGCACAAGTTAGGTTTGTGGTCTCTTTATAAAATAAGACTCAGCCTTGGGAGCGTTACTGATTGGTATGGGCCTGCAGGGGCAGGAAGGCCAGAGGATGCTGGGGACTTAGGCACTTGGGCTGGTGGGTCTAAATCCACGTCCTGGGACCAACGCCTTCTCCGATGCTCAGCCACTCCTTCGGCTGGAGAAAACTCTTTCGGGAAGTGAGTTTGAGTAGACAGCACAGTGAAATGCTGTTGAATGTCGCTCCCATCCTGGTGTGCTGCTGAGCAGAATGCAGAGCAGGTGCTCAGGTGGGAAGACCTGGCCACGAGGAACTCGCTGGCCAGCAAGGAGTCTCTGAAGAGCCGTCCGAATCTGTCCAGGTTCTCTGCATTGCCACGGCTCCAGAGAGCCTGCTCTGGAGCCCTGTGCCTCATGTGCATCTCCCACCACTGTGCCTCACCCTTCGGTGAGGCTGAGGAACCTCTGGTGCCACCGCCTGACTTCCTCCTCTCCTTCCTCCTTACTCAGCACCTGGTAAGTCTGGTTTCTGAGGCAGCCATGGCGAACCACCTGAAAGGAGAGCCTGAGTTCATAGGGTTGGTACTGCTGCCCATCCTTCCCCTGGCAAAGGGGACTCCACGAGGGATGGCATTTTTCAGCAGCCGTGGAGGTGGGGCAGCCCCTCCCCATGTCACAGACACTAGAGAGGAGCCCACCAGAGGGGAGAGCCTGCTTGAGAGTGCTAGGGAGTGGATGATAGCTGAACTGTGTTTCCCTGCAGCATACAGGATAGTAAGTCCTCTGTCCTGCTCTGGGGTTTCTGGGTTTTGTTGCTAGCTAGGAAGCACACAGTATATGGGGGAGATGCTCCTCTGTGAGAGGCAATACAAGAACATCCGTCACTGACGGATGGGAGGCTCCCCACGGCTTCCTCTGTCTGTGAAGACACCTCTTACTACCTCTGCATGAATCCCACTGCTTCAATTACATGTCAGCAGACCTTCTGTGCTTGGGTCAGTAATTTTGAACCCCCTTCCCAGACACAACCAATTCTGTCCTGTTGGAAGGAAAAGCACTGGACCAGTGAGCTCTGCAGGGATTTGGAGATGGCTGGAGCATGTGGGGCCTTGGAGGAGAAGGCGAGGTCACTGGCTGCTTCTCACCCTCTGGTTGTGGAGGCTGTGCTGCAGACACTGGTAGCTCTTGAAGGCGCAGTAACTGGGGTGCTGAACTCCACCCGAGTCGCAGATCTGGGGAGATGGGAATGAAAGCCAGGGGTGGGAGAGGAGAAGGAGAGATGGGAGCACCCACCTGGCACCCACCTGGCTTGGGGTGTCCCCAGCTCGGAAGGCGGCATACTCTGCCTGCAGCCAGAGCATCACACGAGGGTCATCGCAGCCCTGGGTGGCTATCTGGCTGCACCAGTACTCTGCTCGCAGCCCTTGGGAAAACTGCATGCTGTAGGGCTCTGGGAAGCCGGTCTGCAAAGGAGTGGGATGAAGAGAGCTGTGCTTCTTCCTCCTCCCCACCACCCAGAGCAGGCTGCCTTCGCACAGGCCGGCTGCAGAGGCAGGGTGCTCAGTACCTTGTTGCCTGTAGCCTGGTGCTGGGCTGAGATCTGGGGGTTGATGTAGGTGATGAAGTTGCCTTTCCCGCAGTGAACACGCCTCAGGTTGTTGAAGTTCTGGCATTGCTCCCTCTTCAGTGAGCAGAAGGCACAGTCAGGGCACAGGTCCATGTGCCGCCGCCCAAGGCTGTCGCACACCTAGGGTTGGTGCAACAGGGAGGTCAGGGAGAAAGGAGGCAGGGGAGCTCCCGTAGCCCTGCTTGGGTCTTGCCTACCCAGTCACCCAGCTCAGCTACTCCCTAGAGGTGGTACCTGTAATGGCAGTGCTGGTGAACATTGTCAGTACTACAGGGAGCTCTGCAAACAGCGGGGGGGCGAAGATGGACTTCAGCATCCTTACCGAATCTCCAAAGCCGAGGATTTTTTCTTCCATCTCCTTCCAGGCCTGGGTGACAACTGATGAAACACAGATTCCCTCCAGCACTGCATAGCACAGGATCATCACTGCTTCCTTCTTCTTCAGGGCTAAAAGGCTGGCAAAGAAAGGGATGGAGGAAGTCAGTTCTCTTCCCTTTTCATGAGCTGAAGAGACAGACCCTTAGATAAAAACAGAAGGGGTGTGGGGAGGAGGAGGTGCAATGGGGGAAGGCAACCCCAAATGCAAAATGCTTCCTGAAGAAACCTTATAATCCTGGCCAAACTGCACAGAGGAGTGGGGATGTCAGCAGGGTCTGCATGTGCTTGTGTAACATGTTGGATGGGAACGCATTCAGGAACATGTGAGAGGCACTGGACAGGCACAGGTTCAGGAACTTTTCCAGTACCACTGAAGCAGCTGCTGTGTAGTTCTGTCCGTCCAACTGCACAGCAAAGGGATCTTTGTTAGAGCCTGCTGAGTGTTGATCACAGGGCAGCCCCATTGGGGTCTGAAATGGACAAATTATTAAGTCTCTCTCCTGCTTGAGACAATATTTTTGATGGAAAGGGGAATAAACTGGTAATGATGGTGAATTAAATTTTCATTCAGACTGATGTGGGAAGCCAAAGGCAGAAAAATTAAGGACAGTATAAGGATAGATATTGACAATAAGAATGTTTTCCATCTTAGGAACAGCAGAAATCATAGACTGGTATTAGACAGGGATCATGTGAATTATCAGCAATGAAGCAGAAGAGGTAAAAACACTCATTAAATATTTCTCTTCTGTGTCTGGAAACAAATCCAGTGATAAACAGATAATTTTTTTTTTATCTGGCAGAAAGTAAGAAGAAAAAAGCAGCA
Organism: Anser brachyrhynchus; assembly: GCF_964034855.1. NCBI lineage: Eukaryota > Metazoa > Chordata > Aves > Anseriformes > Anatidae > Anser > Anser brachyrhynchus. Next base: position 102,932,609 of record NC_137694.1, read on the forward strand.
ATTAATTATATTAAAATGTTCTTAAAATCCATGCATGAGCTAACCTGTATAGAGGATTTGTCCTAAGACTGACTGAGACTTCTTGGAGACCTTCAGATTAGCCTTAAAGAGAAAAGAAATAGGTGGAGAACCTGGAGGGAGGTCATTAAGACGAGATTTCCTACGGCCTGGAAAAATTTCACTGTAAGTGAGAAGCTGAAGAAGCTGGACTTAGCTGAGCAAAGGCACTGTTGAGTGGCCAGTCAGTCAGTCTGTCCTTTTACCAAGGTGGAAGTCAGACGGAAGGCTCTGTTCTTCATCAGATGAAGAGCAATGACTTATAACGACTGGAATTCAGGGTGAGATGAATTCAAATCAGAAATTAGCTGCATGAAATGAAGGATGTTTACCATGAGAGCAGCTTATGAGACAGTTTATCTGTGGCTCGGCTAAAGATTGATAAAGATATCCCAGATTTCAGTCAGGAGGAGGGCTATAGCTCAGCCATGGGATACTGTTTTTTCTTCAGGGATCCCCAGGCATGGCTCTATGTGTCCTGCGCTGGGCATCAGGAAAATTTGCCAGATCTGAAGGACAAAAGAGATCAATCTCCCTGCCAATAAGCTCTTGCAATTACATTCTGCGAGAAGATAAAGTGCTGTAAGGAGCAACTGGTGTTCACAGATCCATGCACAGTGGAGCAGTTTATACTGTATGTGCTGAAACGTGTGAATGCCAGGCATTTGCACTGTGTTTGTGTGTGCTCTTGCAAATATGTGTGAGCATTAGGACTTGGGAAGAGGTTTTGGGCACCTGCTTAAGAGGACACATGCACTGGATATGTGTGCAGGTGTACATGAGCATTTGCCTTGTTTGCTGTGTACGTATATAACAGGAATTGTGTGCAGTCCATCACACATGCATACAAGAGCAAGAGCTCAGCAGGCTGCATGAGGTCCAGCCCTAAGACATCCCTAGGGCCTGCCAAGGGCGAAGGAATTCACGGCACATACTCTGCACTTGCAGCAAGTCAGAAGCAAGTGATCCTGTGCCCAAACAGCTCACACTAAGCAGCAGCAAATGAGCATGTCAGGATCTCTGAAGGCATCACTCTCATTTAGGTACAAGAGAACCTGGAAAATCTCAGTCGTAGAAAATATCATGAATGCCTCCATGCTAATTTTTAAAAAAAGACATTATGGTCAAACCTGTCTTATCACAGCGCTGCAGATGCTGCTTGAGCCTGCATTGAGACAAGAGAAGTTGTTGTTTCAACACACATTGTTGTGCTGCACCCTGGACAGGCTGCAAATGGTATTCCGAGGATACAGACACAGGAACAAATTGCAGCGGCGCCAACCCACCGCACATCAACAACATCCACTGGAAAAATGAGGGCAGTTCAAAACCTAGAAATCTATGCATTGCAAGCCTGTGCATATATAACTGCAATGCACCACACTGTGAACAACCTGGTCATATGTTTGTGGACGGAAGATCTGAGCTCAGAAAAGACAAAAGAATGCAAATTCAGGACAGCAGTAACAGACACAGCTGGAAAGAATGAAAACGTGCCAGTGAAAAAAAGGGAAGCAAAGCCTGCTCATCCTGGAGACAGCACTTCCAGAACCCGCAAGACCCTTATGTCTACTCCTGCATCCCTTGACTCCATATGATCTTTTTTTTCTTGGTTCTTCTGTAAACACTCACAGGAAAGCTTTTGAAATTTTAGCAAAAAATACCTCTGGTCTGTACTGATCCCACATGAAAACCCTGTCTGTGGTTGTTTAATAAAACCCTCTCAGCATTTTACTGTGACTGGATGCTGGACTTCACTAGAAGAGGAAGCAGGCACAGCCTGCGGGCACACCTAGCACTTCTCCTCCATAGAGAATTGCTCTTTGAGTGGGAATTACCTAACACTTACAGTTTCTCTCTTTCAAGCAGCTGCTGCAGAGCAGCCCATGAGATCCAGATTTCTTTGTCCGCTGTGCTGATAAACCCGTGACAGCTGAAGGGAGTCCCTGCCAGCACTCAGAAGTCTGACTGCTCATTCGCAGTTGGATCTTGGCCTTAAAAAACTGGTAAATTAGCTGGGTCATCTTGGTGGGACTCACAAATTTGATTAATGACCTGACATTATTCTCCAAAAATTACCTGAAACGATTTACCCGCAAATATATCATCATCGCCTCTTGTTCCACTGCTCACTTGTTATGCCAGTGACACGTTTTGATTTTATTGCTTCTTCATCAAACCAGGATGATCAAGCCATTAAAGTGAGAGGCATATTAACAGTCATTAAACACGGTATGAATAGCTCTGGTGTTTTCCTCAACAAGGTAGAAAAACTGTCCAGCTTTCTATACTTTAAAAAAAAATAATAAAGCAAATAATTGACAACCTAAAGCTGAGAATGTGACTGTTACTAAACGGGCTTAACAGCCTTTGCTTGCTCCTGCACGTGCACCAGTCCAGCAAGTGCTGCCCAAACAAGATGCAAATAGAGGACTGCAAGGAAAAGGGGCAGTAAAAGGGAACTCAGCTCCAGCCTCTTCTAGGAAGAGTGCTTCCATAAGTAGCTCATAAGCAGCAATAAAACATCTGCTGAATGTTGATGACCTACTTGGTTCAGAACAGAGTCTGTTCTGAGTCTGATCTCTTCACCCAGGTCAGAAAGCCTCATACTCCTGAGCACTGCCCGCTGACACTTTGCTGTTGGCCATGTTTGCAGAAGCACACAAATTGTGTCTGTAGCATCCGCTCACCCATCCAGGAAATTGAGTCGTGCCATCTGCCTGGGGTTACCAAGAAATTCTGCTGCTCTCTATTTCACATCCATTTCCTGCTCTATCTCTGTTCTACATCTCCACTGCGAAGCTTTCTGGCCACAACGGCTGCACGTTTGTGTGTTGGTTTACTAGCACCAGGTGGGTGAGGTAACTCTACAACATCCCCAAGTGACAGCTAGCCCCTGAAAGCAGCTTAGAGGTAACAGGGGAATGGTTCCCATCCCGCATCACCAGACCCAGGGACAGGTCCTGGGCTCCTCCCTTGCTTGCCAGCACCTGCAGTCCGTGACGCCAAGGCTCTGGGCGCACCCAGGGCCACCGCTGGTTTCCTGGCACCACAGCTGGCAACGTGGTGCTCAGAGAAGCCCCCCGCTGCTACCTCTCTCTCTAAAAAAATAGAGTTGAGAAGACTCTGTCATCTGAGATCAGTAATTCCTCAGTGGCTAAAAGAGAAAACTTTGGACGACAGCCCATGCTGTTTTAGCAACTCAAGACATGGCGTGACACATGCACAGCCTACTTCACTTCATGTGGCATCTCTGAAGAGGGATGGTTGACAACATCCACTTCTCCCTCAACATAATGACAAGGATTTGGGCCATTAACTTTCAGCTGCTGAACCTCCCTCATATTAGCTGGTTGCGTGAGGCAAGCAGAAAAGACGATAAGGAGCAAACAACAGCTTTCCAGCACTTTATGACTTCTGACTTGTGTGGGTTGCTGTAGGAAACTAAAACCACTAAGGGAAAAGACGATGTTAACAGCCTCAGACAGAAAAGTAGATTACTTTTTTTTTAAAGCATACCCATACAATACATCGTATGGTTATAATGTTGTGAAGCCAAAAAGTCTTTGTTGATGTGTTGTGTCACCTGGAGCAATATGTTCCAGCCCATTCAGAACAGAGAAGGGTTTTCTAACAGTACATATTAAGAATAAATCTTTTTGAATCAGTGACTATAGAAAAACATCTCTCTAATTCTTCGTGAGCTGACTAAGGGGATCTCTGGCCACCTGACATCACCTTTGACAATTAAAGTCCCAGCGATGCCTTAGCAGCCTGCGGGTGGCCCAGATGCCAAGAAGACAAGCCAACTGGCTGATAGCAGCAGGTAAACTGGTGCAGGAGTCATTGGAAGAAAGGGACGTAACACCTGGCCAAGAGCTAGCGGGTGCAGACTGTGGGAAAATTTGTATTCTTTAAGCAGTTACACTTTGAGGTAAACTTTTGACATTACATTGCCTGAAGTTCCTGTTGCAAATGCTAACCAGTGCAAAAGCCCAGCCAGGTCCTTGTTAAATAGGAGGCTCTGGTTTCTAGGACCTGAGGTTTCCAAGTGCTGGCAGGGCAGCCAGTTCCCTGTCATTCGCCTGGTGAATCCTGGATCCTTTGTACCATGAGACCTAACTCCTCTTCAAAGTAAGCCACACAGAGTGATGATATGGAAACAATTAACGGGCCCTGGACTTACCAAACAGCCAAATTTTCAACAACAACAACAAAGGAAATAAAATAAATAAATAAATGTAATAAGAGACACGTATTTTCCCCCACAATGAATCACTGCTAACAGGACTACCACAAAAGTGTGCTGTGAGTTTTTCACCTTTCTATTTTGATATAATTGCCATCTCTCTCTCTCTAAAGGTCACAGCTAGCTTCACCAAGCACCACAGAGCAGCTGCCACAAGCAGGGCCGAGCAAGGCGGGGTGGATATCCTGCTAGACATATGACTGCAGAAGATGTGCAGCCCTGGCTTCTCTGCCCCGTCACAACTGTGTGCACCCGATGTTAAACCAGATGCTGAACAGCACCCGTGCGTGCTGACCAGTCCCACCCGTCACTATCACTCTCGCTGGAGTGGAGATGCCTCAGAGCATTTTGCTCCTGTTTCAGGTCATGTGCTGAAGTCCCCTTGTGAGCAGACAGGATGTGGGGAGCAGTAAAGCCGACAGGCGTAGCCCAGCTCACTTTTTTATCTCACTTGAATTTAAGCTTTGCTTAGCATGATTGATGGGGCTCGGCTGTCAGGCTGCAGACACAGTCAGCATTAGTGCCTTTGAGGAACTCTGCAGCAGAACAACGAGTGTCATCTGTAATCACAGCAGTCCCTCGGTAATCCCAATATAACTAAATCAGAGCAAGGCTCAATTTCTGTGGCAGGGAAGATGAACGTATCTTCAACAAAACGTAACTTTGCGTTAGCGTACATACACCAGGAGATATTTGCTGGGCAGTAAAAGCCTCCTACAATGTTAGGAAGGAGGATGACATAAGCTGCAGCCTTGTACGGGAACAACTATAGTTTCAACGATATGCTGCAATTTATTTTTGCATGTAGAAGCGGGATCTGAGGCACAACTGTAGAAGCATGCAGTGTTTTCAGTAGAAAACACGTGTGCAATCACGCACAAACTGATGTACTTACAGGAATATCACTGGCCCGCAACAAAGTGAAACCAAAATTACTTATCTATGAAAATCACATTTGGACAGCCCATTTATGACTTTGGTAAGCAAAGTAATCTTTGCATTACAGTCAGAGGAAGTGGTCCTCCACCACAAAGTATGAAAGGTTCAAAACAGGAGTAGCACTGGTCCTGCCAAGGCAGCCTGCTCTGTGCTCCCAGCTCTGTTTCCTGGTTTTTAATTCTTTCTTGGGCTGCTTTAGTTCTGTCTGTGTGAGGACAGAGCACAGCTCAGGGCTCTCCTCAAACCAGGCTGTTTCAGGAAACACCTGCTTGATGTTGCATGGAGGTGAGCACAGGCAGACAGTGGTGCATCCCAGTGTCCCAAAGACCTGTGACCGCAAGAAGGCTCCTTCTGCAGGTTGCTCACACTGCCAGCAGACGTGAGCTGGGAGGCGGATGGGCGCAGGGGTGATTACACCGCGCAGCTGGCTGCAGGATGGGGATGTATCATGGGACACGTGCATAGGATAAAGCCCTGACTGAATCTCAGGCACGGTCAGAAGGCACTTTACTCACATCGCCAGGCCAGGAACATTTCCCTTTGAGGACTGCATGCACGGCATACAGCAACCAGCGCCCCACCAGGTGAGGAGCTGGGTCTCCCCCTCACCTGCCACGGGGGGCCTCCTCCTGCATCCCCTCCTCGGCATTGCTGGGCACGCTCCCCAGGTCTGACGTGGTGTTGGGGTCTGGAGTAGAGTCCTCCATGCCCGCCGAGGTCTCCAAGGTGAGGGCCAAGCTGATGAGCTGCCGGACGCTGTGCTGCAGGCGGCGCTCCCAGGCTCGCTCTGCCTGGCTGTGGGATGGTGAGGGGGCCGGGGGGGCCGGGACCGGCAGGGTTGGTGGGGGCTCAGGCAGCCTCCTGTCCCGCGAGGGTCTCGGCACCTCTGGCAGGGCTAGGGGGAGCTTCCTCGCCAAGGGTTTCTGGCTTGACAGCGCGTAGGAGTACTTCAGGAGCTTGTCCACGTTGGAGTGCAGATGGATGTCGGTGAGCGAAAGAGGTGCCTGCTCCAGTGCTGGGGAGAGAACAGGACAGGAAGGCTGGGGACCAGAGCTGGCCTCCGTGTCTGCTCTTCGGGAGGTGGAGGGCACCTTTCTGGGGCCAGACAGAAAGCTGCCTCCCCATAGCTGTGACCAGTCAGCACACATGCTTCCTGCTGCTGCACTTATGCATACACATGTGGGACTGGGAAGGTTTCTGCCAGTCTTGTGACCCTTCATGGAATCACAGAAGGGTTGAGGTTGGCAGGGACCTTTGGAGGCCTTCTGGTCCACATCCCTTGCTCAAGCAGGGACGCCCGGAGCAGGTTGCCCAGGGCCATGTCCAGGAGGCTTTTGAAGATCCCCAAGGCGGGGGAGCTCCACAGCCTCTCTGAGCAACCGCTGCCTGTGCTCCATCACCTGCACAGAAGAGGGGATTCCCTAAGCCATGTGCTGGCGTGCTCCCACCTGTGTGTCCACCAGTCCCACAGCATACCATGGGCCCAAACCTCATACCAAGATTTTCTACAGGGAAGAGTAGCTGTGGGCAGTCAGCAGGCAAGCAGAGGCACCCAGAGCATCCCAGTACAGCCATACCTCCATCTGTAGGGGAGCTTTCATCCTTCGCCTGGAAGCCCACAGCATGAAGTCTCTCTGCTGGATGAAGAAGGCCTTTTGGAGGAGAGAAACTCGGACATGGGATTCGCTGAGTGGAGAGAAAAACTAGAGTACTACCGTGTCCTCTTACTTTCCTTCTCACCCCAACCTGGGCTCCTTTCTCCTAAAGCCGGCACCTTCCTTCTCGCAGGAGACACTTGTACCTCCCAACCCCAGCCCCGCTCCTCACCTTGATGTAGAATTTGTGCTTGGAGCAGCGGTACTGTGCGAACTGGCAGAAGGTCTGGAACCACCGTGCCTCCGGGAAGGCAGAGCAGACGGGTCCTAGAGACGGGTGAGAGACAGGGGAGGTGGGGACAGGACGTCCCTTGGCCTGAGCATGAACACTGGCACCTCTCAGATGTGTATTTTCAGAGCATGCTTGTGGTTGAACGGGGAGTCAGAGGTGTCTGCCCCCATGTGGAGATCACAGCGTTGTGCTGTTAAAACCACCAAGATTTCATGTCACTTGTTTCCCTATTCACCATCCAGGGGTTCAGCTCATCCATCTGCCCTTTTTCACATGGTATCTTCCTTTTTACATAAATCCAAACCTCTTGTTTCCAGGACCTGATAAGGTCTCTGTTTTTACTCACAAATCTCAGAATGGTTGAGGTTAGATGGGACCTCTGGAGGTCATCTGGTCCAAACCCCTGCTGAAGCAGGGCCACCTGGAGTATAGTCCTTGAAGGCTTAAAAGAAAAAAAGGCAAGTAATGGTGTGATGGGTTAAGTGATGACGGGATCAGGCCTGTGCCTTGAAAGGTACTGCTGACCTTACTGGGTCAAAAGCTGCAGCTCTTCCTGCAGTGATTGCAGGAGAGCCAAGGTCATGCAGGAGAGACGAAAACCCTGGGAGATTTTGGGAAGGGGGTAATTTTGTGTTCCCTGCAGGATTGCTCTGCTCATCCCTGTGTCTGTTCATTCCCACAGAAGAGCCTCAGGCTCTATGTGCTTGCCATTTCGGTCTGTCTTCTGCCTCCAGACCTGCCCCACAAGCTCCTCCAGCCATCCTGCCCACTCCCTGCAGCTGGCTGTGAGCCCAGAAAGAGTGGAGGAGCTGCTCATGATCCTCCTGGCTCCTCTGGAGTCCAGAAGAAGCCCCTGTGGTCCCATCAAAGCACTACACCCCCAGCCCAGCTACATGCAAGCAGGTGGAGAAAACTTTAGAGAGAAGAGTATCTCTTCAGGATCCCTCAGAAAACAATGTGGTGACCACAGGAGTGTCCCATGAAGGCCTGCCAGTGAGGGTCACGTGCTGGTGGAGATGGAGGAGATTAGCAGTGAAATTACACTGCTCTTGCTACTCTCCCAGTGTGCATCTTGTTCATAATATAAACACTTGTACATCTTTTGTTCATAATGTGAGTGCCTATTTTTCAGTCCATCGTTATTCAGTTCTATAGGCAGCTGGAATTAGATCAGACAAAGGCACTCTGACGAGGGCCCATGCACTAGTAGGCGCATGGCAGCCAAACAGTGGAGGTGTAATTGTGTCTCCTGTACTTCTGCATGCAGGAGAAGCACGTGGCAGCATCTCACCTTGTGCACAAAGCCAGCCACAGCACGCTGCACAGTCAGGTGCTCTCTCTCCTCCCCCCATTTATTGCCAAGCATGTAGTAATTGGCGTATCACATTGCCCTTGAAACCAAATTTTTAGGCATTAATTGTGCAGAGACCAGAGCATCCCGTGCTCTTTTGTTTTTAGCTTAGAGTTGAATTTGGTTGTTAATTTTGGCAAAAGCAATGGACAGGACGAGAGCTACAAACATGAAAACGGCCTGAAATCAGGGAAATTGAAATCAGGGAATACAGACCTTTTGCACCAAGTAAAGGCAGATACAGACAACATGATGAATAAGACAGCAGTCTTCAAAGGGAGTGAGAAACACGTAATACATGAAAGGCAGAAAACACCAGTGTTAAGTGCACTTTGGGCTGATTACTTGAGAAGTGGCCCTATGCCATGCAATAAGCAGGAGGCCGTAACCCTGCCTAAATCATACCTCTTCCCTTGTGCCAAGCATACAGATTCACTAGCAAAAGCAGAATTTCAGCCGTCTACCAGAAAAATGCCCAATGTGATGGGAACAAGCCTGACAGTCCCCTTGCCCTTTGCCCTTTCTTTGAATCCTCTGACCTTTTTGCCAAGAGGAGCCTTTCCACTATTACATGTTTAATTTAATCCATGAGATCTTTTGCTTCTTTCCTGTGCTCTCCCTGCCCATTTGCTTGCTGCAAGCAGCTACAACTCCTGTTGGATGTCAGGAGGCCCTCTCTCTGGACTTTGTGGCCAAGTCCATGTGCAGGATCTCCCAGCACTGGGTACTTCCATGGAACAAGAACAATTAATTAACAATTTCACCTTCACTGAAAGGTGGAGCCAGCCAAGATGTTTTCATACACTCATTAGGGAAACATCATCCTGACTCGGTTCTTCCATGGCAAAGAACATTGAAAGGTTATGTGTGCACTTTCCCTGTTTAAAATACAACCTACCAGCTTTCCTGAGTGCCACACATACGAAGCACGATTAATGCTCATGAATATTTGGAAGTAGAAAGCACTGCCAGTTATCTGTGAGGGCAGTATAGACAAAAACATGTGAGGGCACATGCCCTACCAAGTTAACCCCTAGGCTCCCGAAACATGTCCCTACAGAAGTGAGGATGCCTGGGACTATGCAGGTCCCAGCGGGCAGGAGCTAAGCTGCTCGTGTGGCCTCAGCAGTGAGTCCCTGCTGTGAGGGAGATGAAGGAGGCTCCAGCGTGAGACAGGTAAGGACCAAAGTGGTTGGCCTACAGCATTGTGGGTTGGCCTGCCGTGCACGTGCTGAGGAGAGAGGGTCCCAGAGCAGCAGCGGGAATATCTCCAAGCACTGCCGTGCCAACCATGGTGTCCCAGAGGTCCACAGTGATGGGGTGACAGACATTGCCTGGAGGAGAACCAGCAGCAGCCCTGTGGCACCCAGAGCCTTGGTATCATGGACTGCAGGTGCCAGCAAGTGAGGGAGCAGCCCAGGACCTGTCCCTGGGTCTGGCAATGCGGGATGGAACCATTCCCCTGACACAGCTGCAGAGGCAGGCAAGAAATAGTTGCCCTCAAGCTGCAGTCCAAATAAGCACAGACAGTTGGCTGATCATTCAGTTCATTGACGTTCATAGCTAAATATAAAGACATATTTTTAATGAGAAAATTGTTCCTATTTTTTTTTCTCTCTGAAGAAAAATACAACAGAAGTAGTCCCAAGTTTTTCAGCTGCACAGATATAATTATGCCACTTAAATTCACTGATGCAGGGGTTCAGGGAAAGGATGATTGCAGAGATTTAAAGGGTGCTGTTGCTATGGCACTTTCTGAACTGGGATGTTTCTCGTCTACTGAGATGTTAAACACTTAAAAAAGCAGCTTATCAGCTCACGGTTTCTTAAGGGCCTATGAGAACCTATGAATCAAGCTTCTGAATTAAACCCTAGATCTAGCTGGAAAGAGCTGTTCAGTTCATAAGATGAACTGTTAGGAAGAGCCAACGAGACTCAGTGTGCTTCAGAAAGAGGTGGCGGCTGTTATTTTACTTTTTCCCTGCCTCCCCACCACACACAGTTCAATGGAGGTGTGGAGGAACTGAAGAGCTGAGTGAAGGGCCATCGGTGTGGCCAGAGCTTCAGCCTGTTACCTGTGGAAAGGTGCCGGGGAAGCTGCACTTGTTCAGTCAGGTGGAAGGCCCTAGTTTACAGACAGGTAAGAGTAGCCTCACGTTCATCGGCCCTAGTCCTCCTGGGAGACTTCAGGCATCTCAAAAACTGCTGGAGGGACAACACGGCAGGGCATAAGTGTTTCAGGAGGTTCCTGGTTTGTACTGATGATAGCTTCCTCCTCCCAGTCATGGAGGAGTTAATGAGGAGGGATCATCCGATGGACTTCACACCCACCGATAATGAGGGGCCTCTTGAAAGATCTGCCCATAGGATAAGGCTCCAGAAGAGGGGCCCAAGAAAGCTGGTGAATATTTAAGAATCACCTCCTTCAGGCTTAAGAGTGGTGCACCAGGAGGCCTGTGTGGATGAACAGAGCGCTCCTTGCCAAACCCAAACACAAAAAGGAAGCATACCGAGGGTGGAATTAAAGGTGGGTAACCTAGGAGAAGCACTGGAAGGTGTGACCAGAGGGGAAATGAAACGACCCTTGGAGGTTTCCAAAATTTATCTGCACAAAGCAACGGTGATCTAGTGCTGGGACTGTCCTGCTCTAAGCTTGAATTTGGACTACACACCCACCAAAGGCCCCATTCCACCACTGTTCCTGCAATCTGGTGGCGTTTTGGCAGCTGGTGACAGCTGGGGCGGCATCTGCCACTGCCTCGGGAGGTGGGGTGAGCACCCAGTGCCCTACCTTCAGGGACGTGGCCGTGGTTCTCCTGCTGGTCCAGCTGCAGGACGGCGGGGCTGAGGCAGCCCCATACCTGCCGCAGGTGGCAGGACACTTGGGCCTTCCAGGGTGGGCGCAGGCTGGAGAAGAAGAGCTGGTATTCGCTGTCAGACAGGGGGCTGCCTGCGGGAGGCACGGGTGGCGCAGCGGCAGACGTCAGCCAGATCAGCAGGCCTGGGGAGACAGCAGGGACTTGTCTGCCTGGTGCCTCCGGAGGTGCCCACGGCGCAGCTTCTGCTGCCCACCCCTCCCAGATGCCCCCTTCACCACGAGCAGCCCTGCCCAGCACACCAAGGACCGTTGGCAGGACTGGAAGGCAGTTCAGGTCCAGCAGGGTGGTCTTGTGAGAGATACGGGGCAGGAGGAGGTGTGAGCTGGAGGGGACAGCAGCAGGGATTTCCAAGGTCCCCCCAGCCTGGGTATGGTGTCCCAAGGCCCTGCTGATGCCCCTGGGAGGCTGGGCAGCAGCTGGGGGGGGTCACTCACCCACCAGGGAGGGCAGCCTCAGCATTTCTGCCCCTCTCCTCAGCACCCCTGTCCTGCTGACCCCTCTGCTTGGTGTCCTTGGCAGCAGCGGAATGAGAAGGCGGTGGTGTCACAGCTGGGACACCGGGGACAAGGGGACACGAGCCCCCCCTGGAACCAGGGGGTGGGAAGGGCTGGTGGGCACTGGGATGAGCAATGCAGGGGACCCGAGGCGCAGGCTGGTGATGTGGGGGTGTGAAGGGGCTTTGGCACCACCACGCCACAAGAGATGAAAGAGCTGGGGCAGAGAGCAGCTGTCAGGGGACATGGTGACAAGGCAAGCACAAGGAGCAATCCAGAAGCCTGGGCTGAGAGCTGCCAGCACAGCAGACAGTGTCGGACAGCCCAAAGGAGGTGTAAGCATAGCAGGGTGCTCCTGAAGAAGTTGTTCCTAGCGCAAACCCCAGGAGATTCAAGCCGCTCTGCTCTGCGCAGCAGCTGCAGAGAGCACTGCGGGTGCACCAGCTGCAAGTGTGGGGCATCATCTGCCAGTAACCCCAGCGGCCATGCAGGCTGACAAGGTGAAAGCTCAGATCACTGCAGCCATGCATTGCAAAAGCATCTGCCAACAGCACGTAGCTCTGCGCTTCCTTACAGGAGACAAGATGTCATTTGCTCCAGGAGCAGGAAGGCAACAGTTCCAAAAAGCCAACCATTTAACAATAGCATTGAATTTTAGGATGTTTTCACAGCTTCTTACAAACACAGAGACAATTTTTCAGCTATCTCTTGCCACTCATTAAATAGGTGACACTGCTGCAGCTCACAAGGTTTATGTGATTCCTCATCTCCTCTTGCTGAGCTTGAGATGCATTGCTTGTAAGCTGATTTTAGACAACTCTAGCACCCTCAGCTCCCCAGTTCTGTTAATCACCTCTGCTCCCCAGTGACAAAGGAGCCCAGGCTGAGCTCTGTCATCACTGAGCAGCTTCACAAGGGAATGTAATGCTGACCTCAGTGGCTGATAGAAACTGATTACCTAGGGAAGCACACCAATGTGGCATGACATGCAGTGTTATCACAGGAGCTCCTATTCAGATTTTATGGCATACAGAAACAGGAAACATGAATGAATGGACCAGAGTCTCTGAACATACACTGAGAGCTCAAATGCAAGGCAGAAGATGAAAGAGCTGACAAGGAGATCATCTGTTGTTGATATTCTAGTAGCTAAGGTGTTAAGATGGTGTTTAGTGATGTGAGGACAGGTTGGCTGCTTTGTACTTCCCACATATTTAAAGCGGCTTGCTCAGGCCCAGAGCCCAGCTTACCTCTGTGGACTACCCTGGATTTGGTTCAGGTTGTCAAAAATCCTTCAGGAAGCTCTTATGGTCCACAGGTGCATGGGGAAACCAAACTGCAGTGTGTACCGGGCAGGGTTGAGAGATGGTGAGTGCAGGAGAAACTGCTCTGCCCTTCAGCTGTGCTTGTGCCAAGTGGCTACGGGACACTTGTATTGCAAGTTTCTGCAAAGAATAATTTATCCTTGGGGCAAGGATGAGGACAGGAGAAACAGGAGTTTGAACAGGAGTCATCAATGCACCACGCTGGGGGGGTGGTGGTGTCTATTCCTTAGGGAATGACAGTGGTCTGTGAAGTGAAGCACGAGAGTGATATTAATTCCAGTATTTCCTGACATCTGAGAGTTAAATTGGCACCTGTAAGGCTGCACCACCACAAGCTGTATCGTTTATGCACTGAGGCAGATTTGTGACCTGATTTTCAGGACCACCACAAGACCGAGCTCCCAGCAGACCATGTTCCTGCACTAGTCAGAGCTCAGCGAGCTTATGTATACTGATGTAACCCCCGGGCCTACAGCACACCTTACTGCTGCAGTAGGTAAACACAGCAGCAGAATAGCAACACATTGCTGCTACAAGGAAAGGAGATGCATTTTCCTTGTAGCTACCTGATTGCTGTGCCCACAAACACCACTAACAGCAGCAATGCTTGAAAACCTCTTGAAAACCCCAGGACTGTAGCTCACAAGCCCTTCTTCCTCTGCTACAAGGGGAACATTGTCCCTTCCTTCACTGGGCTGATAGCAAGCATCCCAGGATCAAGGTGAATGCACAGAAACGTGCTGAACATGACATGATGATGCACTTCCCCAACTATTTCTTTTCACTCTGCCCCGTGCAGGTGCATGGTGTGTGGTGCACAGCCTTCAGCACAAGACAGCTAAAGGCTGTGACCAGAGATGGCAAATACAGCTAGAATACCCTTTCTGGATTTCAGCTAGGCCTTTGACACTCTTCCACATAAGATCCTAATGAAGACGCTGCTGAAGTATGGGCTGGAAGGGCAAGCAGTGAACCGTGTTGAAAACCGGCTGAACTGCTGGGCCCAGAGATCAGTGGTACAAAGTCTGGTTGGAAGCCAGTGATGAGCAGTGGGTCAGTACTGGGTTCAGTCGCGTTCAGCACCTTCATTAACGGGCTGGATGATGGGGTAGAGTGTGCTCAGTAAATTCCCCGCTGACACAAAGCTTGGGGGAGAGGTTGACTCACCAGAGAGCCACACAGCCATCCTGACGGACCTCAGCAGGCTGGAGAGGTGGGCTGACGGGAGCATCCTGAAGTTCAACCAGAAGTGCAAAGTCCTGCACCTGGGGAGCAACAACTCCAGGCATCAGCACACACTGGGGGCCACTCGACTGGAAATCAGCCCCACAGAAAAAGACCTGGGGGTCCTGGCGGACACTGAGTAGAACATGAGCCAGCAATGTGCCCTTGCTGCTGAGACTGATGGTATTCTCGGCTGCATTGGGCAAAGTATCAGCAGCGGGTCAAGGGAGGTGATCCTTCCCCTCTGCTCAGCAGTGGCCACGTTTGTTAGACTGTGTCAGCTACATGAGTTGCACTGGGGGGTGGGGGTTGGATTAGGGGAGAGGATGTCCTGTCAGCTCGGAAAACTCAAAAAGATGGAGGTTGCAAAGATCAGGTAGGAATTACAGAATCAGTGTCTTGCCCGGTAGCCCCGTGCTGAACACATCCTCCCGGTAGCCACAGCCGTGTGGGAAGGGATGCGGGTACCATCTCACTCAGAGCAGGGCTGGCATCTCCACCTCCAACGACAAAAGCATTAGACAGTGTGATGAATTAAACGAAAATGATATGAACTGATGGCTTTAATAACAGGTTACCTAATCTTCATTCTGAGTTGCACTTCATTTTTGTAGGTTTACTGTCACTGAGTGAGAGCTATTCGAATGTGCTGATAAATATAGCCTTTACATTAAGATTAGCACTCATTTTAACTTGGTGGATATGTTAATCTATTCACATTTATAGAGGCACAGTACAGTTATAATGTGCATTAATCCAGAAACCTAATTTACATTTTATTTTGTTAGGAAATAATGAATGAAGCATTTTTTTCCTTGTCATTTAGAAAATGGAATATTTAATTGATTGCAAAAAACAGTATTTAAAAATGGTTTCGTGAATTAATAATACAACCTAAAATGGAGTGGGCTCATACAAGAATGCTTGAATGAACTGCTCTTGTCTTTTTAGGGCAAGAAAAACCTTACCACAGTTAGTCCTAGCGCAAGCAGGGGGTTGTGCTACAGAGCTCCAGAGGCCCCTTCCCACCTAAATCTCTCTGTGGCAAATAATTAGAATCCTTCAGGCTTTCAGAACAAGGAAATCTCATTGTCTCATACTTTTTCTGAATGCTTGTCATTGATGTGTGAAAAATAATTCCAACCTTTTTTTCCTTCCAGCTTCGTTTTCAGCTTTGAATGAGTTATCCCTTTAGTGGCAATGACCCAATCCACCAAAATTAAATTGTACAAAAACTAAATTGTGCAAAAATTAAATCCTCAAAAAACAGCCCAAAGTAGGCAATTTACAGAACATTTTTTCAAACTAGGCTTTAGCTTAGTGTTTATCACAGGTTTGCCTGTCCTTAAGATGTGGGCAAAAAATTATTATGCTTTTTTTAAACTAATGTTTTAATTTCTTTTATGCATTCGGAAGAATAAATATAAATTACCATAAATTAATCAAGATGTTGGACTATTTTTGTAAATGAAATGCATTTTATTTGATAAAAACAGCCATGTGTCTCCTGATACTGTAACCACTAGGCAACAGAGTTGGAGAAACTTCCTTCAGTTGTCTTTTGAAAGAAAGATAGCACACTTCGTTTTCTTCTGCTAGTATTTAACTCTATTAATGCGTTACCCAAGAAAAGTTAAATGCTTACGGTCAGCTTGCAAGTAGATATCACCTCCCCAGTGGAAGCCCGCCACGGGAGAATGAAGAAACTCAAATCACCCAGCCAAAGAGAGTATGTATGCTCACTGCCTAGCAGTAGACTTGAAAGACAGCACTTAGTGTTAGCATCCTGCCCCCTCCAGTTTTATGAAGTGAGAGAACATCCATTATTATTTTGATTTTTAACACTAACCAGGGAGACAGAGGCATACAAAAGGACCTGTGGGACCTCGGGTCTACAAGAAGAACCAGGTGCAGTAAAGAGCTCCATCGCTCTTCTAGGCAATCCAGACAAACAAGCAGATGACAAGGAATTATTCTGTCAGTAACACCTCGTGCAGGACATGAGTCCCAGTAATAAAAAGCTGACAGGACCATAGTGAGGGAGGACTGGCCAGGCCCTAGAGGTCCCTTCCCACCAGCATCTCTAGGACTGTGTCCTTCTTTACATAGCAGGTCCACATGTAGCCACAGAGCCTCTTATAAATTTGTCTTGTGGAGGTAACGGAGTCCTTTGATTTCTCAACAGTAGAAGTGATACGGGAGACTTTGGGCCTGGACTTGTTGAGGGAGAGGAAAGATCTTTCATGTAATTAATTGTTTTATTAATCTTTGAAACACAATATCCTCTTTCTGCTCAGGCACAGAAATAAAACCCTTTGCACATGGAAACAGACCTTTGCATGTGGTCTGTTCAAGCAAAGCCTTCTGCAAGCTCCTTAGCCAGAAATCTAAACCATTACTGACAAGATTAATGTCTTATTTAAAGCATTGCAGAGATGATATTGATGCACTGGTAGGTAACAAGGAAGTAATCTCGATCAGACAGTCATGAGTAATCATAGCCAGGTCTGGTACACTGGAATATCAGGACAGGACAAAACAAGCATATTTGACACCAAGTTTGCACCAAGGCATCCTTTTACTTCACATCAGATTTTTAATCTTGGGTGTTTGCTGTTCCCTTGTGCCCATCACCATCATTGTTGAAAGCATTAAGTTCAACACCAGATGATCTTGAACCCTCTTTTCAGTGGTGCCCGGTGTCAGGAGAAGAGCAATGGGCACACACTGGAACACAGGAGGTTCTCTCTGAATATTATTAAGCACTTCTTTACTGTGCAGTTGAAGCACTGGCACAGGTTGCCCAGAGATGTTGTGGAGTCTCCCTCCCTGGAGATCTTCAGAAGCTACCTGGACGTGGTCCTGGGCAACCTGCCCTGGGTGTCCCTGCTTGAGCAGGTGGGGTGAACCAGATGGCCTCCAGAGGCCCCTTCCATGAAGCAGAACTCCAGTTCCAAGTTCAGGTGATCACATTATGTTAAACAACCTACCAACATGCGCTTGGTACACGAGCAGTGTGCCTTGTCCTCCAGGAGAAATGAAACACCAGCATTCCTGTCCCCAGTTTGCATGAGACTGCCAACTGTGGTTGCATTGTAGCCTGAGCTCAGGCACCTCAACATCCTCCCACACTGTCACTGAAACTTCACCTAGCTAAGTGAGCGTTAAACTACCCTTCATCTCTCTCCTTTCTGGGACTTGGAAGAAAGTGCCACCCGTTCCTCTGTAGATGCTGGAGGGGAGCAATCTTGCTGTTATCGGTCTGTAACTACCGCTCCCTGACAAGGTGCATCCATATATCTGTGGTGAGAAACATTCTGCGAGGACCTGGTCTGATTTTCAGCCTGTATAAGCAAGTTATCTTTTAGGAATACTTTTCTTCTCTGCTGCCGACTTGAGTCTCTGAACTGACCTACCCAGCATTTTAAGCAAGCCCTAAGCTCTTCAGCAACACCACCTTTCACCTGGAAACAGCCAACTGCCACTTACCCTGGCTTGTTCTGCTATAGCGTGTCTTGCTACCCAGCGTACACCTGACCTGATTTAGGACTGACAGCACTCCTACTTTGAAGGGGAAGCTGAACCAGATGACCTCCAGGGGGTCCCTTCCAATCAGCGTTTCCAATGCCATTATATATACACACACACAGTTACTGTCTCATAAAATTTCATCCCCAATAATCTAAGTGAATACCACCAAGATACTCTACGATCGAGCTTGAAGTACTGTCCTTCAGCACGCAAGCCTTACACGACCAGTTGAACACACAGTAACAGGCCGTTTACCACAGCGCTATGGAGCGTATAGTGAGGTAAATAATATTTACTTAATACGTAATAAGTAATTAAGAGTGCTTAATTAAAGCTATTGCTGAGCAGTGGCAACTGTTTTACCTGTGGCGACACTTTTACTTGTTAGATTTGTAACGGGTGACGAAAGCCTTGCTGGTCCAGGGTGACAGCTATGGCTGGAACAGTTTCCACACACCCTGCGTGTGGCAAAACGCACACAAGAGAAGAGTCCCAGGGATGAGAGATTACTGAAAACATTTGCTCACTGCAAATGGGTGTACTTTGCTAGACAGTCTTATCAACGACGCTTGCCCAGCTAACCTAGGAACGATGCCCACCATTAAGACAATTAGAGCTGGAGAAGATAAACCAGTCATTTGTGTGCACGATCAATTTTTTATTAATAAATATGCTTAAAGAGGCTGGCAAAAGTCTTACTTCTTGCAGTGCTGCATGGCTCCAGCTTCTTGAAACTGAGATTTGACTTTACTTGCTATTACCAATCACTCCAAGAGGCAATTTCACCAGTTCCACTTAGAGGGTGGTTGTGTTTCATTGACAGTTACTCCAACAAATCTGCGGGTTACCCAGTTCTTTAAAGGAGTTCATGATTACTTTAACACAACCCTTACAATCGTAAACTTGTAGGTGAGATGAACTTCTGGATGCTTATTCCAGTGATTATAACAGTGCTACAGGCAACTATTAAAAGCAACCTTTTCAAAAAATCTTATCAGGTCATTTTGACAGACTTTTTTGGTTGTTGGTTGTTTTTTGTTTCGCTACTTCTAGTCAAAACAATTTTATTTTATTGACCTGGAATTCTTGCTTGTTTTAAAGAGAAGCAATTTGCTTATTTGGTATGTATTTTGCATCTAGACTGGTATCAGCTGCTGTTAGCTGACCTGTAGCAGTCCTCTTGACGTCCTTAAAGCCCAGCACAGCACTGTCTCTTCTCTGTCATTTGAGGCTTTCCCTAGCATTCCAGAAACTGACAGAGAACAGACCACAGGTGCCTTCAGGCGGTTTTCACAGGGCTACAAATGGCATTTACTGAAGATTACTGATCAAAATTGTTCACCCCAGTGGATGCTATTTAAAATCCTCCTTACTGTTTGCCTGGGAAGTACATCATCCTAATATGACACCAGCACCAACACAGAATAAATATTTACAGAACACTTCCCCCTCCTCTCATTACAAACAATTCTGCTATCTGCAGTTGCCAATGGACACGTGCCATGTTCAATTATACCAGAAACAAAAGACATTCTAAAAAAAGCTGCTTATGTTTCTAGCCTCTTCACTTACAGGCTTTGTTTCCAATGGCTTCATTTTTGTACTTTGTAATTTCTAGCTTCTATTGATTCTATTATTTCCCCCCTTTGGTTATTAAATATTGCACAGTTACTGTCTTCATTCCTTCTCTTCCAACATTAGTTCTTAAAGCCCTTTCATTTTTAATCTGTCACTGTAAGACTTTTTAAAAGTCTTGGTTTTCATTCACATTTTTGTTTAAATTTCCTCTTCCTGTAAGTTTGCTTTTGAGCATCCCCTCACCTGCAGCAAACGTTCCCCGAATGCTACACACCACTGGACAGAATTTCCTTTCACCCAGCAGAGGCAGGTCACAATGGCAGGACCAATGGGTCCTGTTTCCCCACCTAGCACTCCTCTCAGTTTTCTGAACCCGGCCTAGGTGTTTCTCACGTGTTTTGTGTTAAGAGTAGATGGGATGTTCCACCTATTTGCGTCCCTGTAAACAACCAAAAAGCCTAGCAGGAGCTACGAACTGTAAAATAACAGGGATTGTTCTCTTCCCAAAGAACACAATGGTAACCTTCTGCCCAGGCTTTAGCCTGAAAACAGGTGTATTCTGGTCTACCTCCTCCCTCAGTGACCTGTACTGACTGCAGAAGACCTGACTTGCGTTTCACAAACTAGAGGTACCCTGAACAGAACTGCGTCTGCACGGTAAGCAGTACCTAAGCAACAGGTCACCCTGTTTCCTGGGTTGGCATGCAATAACCCCCTGCCCACTCACTGCATTCACTTTACACCATATGCATTTACAAAGTACTTATTATCCCTAATCAGCAGTGGCTTTGTAAGAAAGCCACCACTTCAAACACCTCTCTAACCCGCACTTCCTAGAGATCTTGCTGCTAATGTTGGCCATCACAATCCAGTGATTACTGATCCAGTGATGGCCAACATCCCATCAAAAGCAAACCATTTAAAATAGTTTTTGCATCCTTTGTCACCCCTGCACTTTGCCAAAAGCCAGTTTTCAACTTCAAACCATGCCCTTCTTTTGTTCTGTTAGTTTAGCACTCATTTGCTATCTGGATGAACCCCAGCTCAATAAATTAATTCTCCTTCTGCCACAGCCTTCTCACACAGATACATGGTGGCATAGCATCTCCTGTTGACTGTGTCAGATATACAGCCAACATCTTCCAGCAGTTTCCTCTTCTATATTTAAGGAGGGAAGCTCCAGGATCGTGACTGTGGCAGCAGTACACCAACCACATGAGCCAGTCTGGGTAAGAATTTACCACAGTATCTTTCTGTGCAAGACAGGAACCCAAGCACCCCTTCTCAAAGCAAAAGGAAAGAACGACCCAGTGCTAACTCACTTGAACAGGAGGCTTGGCATCAGCTTCTGAGCTGATGGCTCCGATAGGGTCCCCATACAATTACGTGGTGATAGTGTCACTCTCCACCTACACAGCTCTCTGAGTTGTTTTAACAATGAACCCCTAAAAGAGTTTCTGCTTTGTGACCACAAGAACAAAAATGATCCACCAATACTCATAAAAGTTACTTATTTGAGGAAAGCATTTGTTTCATGTGAAAAGCTTAAATCCTCCTGAAAAGCAGAGAAAAGGCAGGAAGAAAAACTCATCAATCTCCAGACCAAGCTAATGGAATACACAAAGGTCAGCTTCAGTATGGATCATCTCCTCACAGTTACCTGCAGACACTAGAGAGAGACAATTCTCCAGCAACTGTTTTGCAGCCTAATACTATTTTACTAACAGCATGTGGAGTTTCTGGCAACAAGGTGATCTGAAGTGTAGGTGACTCACTGGGGAGCAAGTTAACAGGTATCTCAAAAACGTGTCCGTGTTGTTGTATGCACGCGTTTTGTCTTGATGGCTTACTCTCTCAGCTGTACTGTCCTACAGTCATAGTGAGGGTTGGTCTTCTATAACCTACATCACTCTTGTTTGAGAGAGGATAACTGACGAAAAAGTGATCCAACAAAAATGTGAATAAACATCCCGTTGCATGTGGGGACATGACTAAATGGGCAGATGTTTTTCACAGATGCTAGAAAGCTACGTAATTCTTTGCTAAGTATATTGGATACATTTTCAAACCTGACTTATGCAGCATGTCTAACTGTTCAGGATTATCACATGAAGAAAGCTGTGCCACTGTGCAAAAGCAGAGCTGAGAGAGAAAAAAATAACTGAAGAGACCCATTGTTTACTTTGGAGGTGACAGCAAGGCAAACAGAGTATTTGTTCCAATGAACTTTATTTAATTCAGTATTATACAAGTGGGATTTGGATCCCAAAACTTCTCATCATGAACATAATGGAGAAGCTCCACTGCACAAAACGGAGGGAGAATTTTGGAGCCAGAGGACAGGCTAGATCAAATTGTTTCTTGCCATGCAGCCAGAAATTCTTCCTCCTTCATACAGCGCGCTTCAAAGGCCAGCAGGTTTACCCCAGGAGTAAAGGAGACAAAGCCAGCTCTAAACACTCCTCCTTCCTCCTCAACCCAACAAAAGAGGCAGCTCAATGCCAGACAGAGTAGTGGAATGATTAAAGATAAGGAGTACATTAGGTTTTCAGTCTCTCAACCAACCCACTAGATTAAGCAGTGGCCTGGTTACTCCCTCTCTCCTGAAAAAGATCCAGGAAAATCGAAGACCTAAAATACTGAAGACTTACCTCCTTTCCTTCCCCCATCCCATAGCCTTGTTCTCTAAGCAGAGAGTAGGCAATGAACTCTGAGGAGGCTGAAGGAAAGCCAAGGAAAATCAGGGGCTACCTGAATCCCTGGGAATCTGGTGGCTACCCTGGTGCCCTCATTCATTCCCTTTGAGGTTCAGACACCTGTTTGGAATAGTACACAGAGAGGGCCTCCCTTAGGGATTTGGAAGCAACCAGGGATACAGAACACAGAGGAACTGCCGTGAGGGTACACACCATTCCAGGGATGGCCGAAACCACAAACAGGGCAAGACTCCCCCCAGCCAAGGCCCCAAGGGCTGGGGGAGTTGGGACGAGGCCCTGGCAGGGGGAAGAGAGCTCCTGCAGCAGTGCTAAGGGCTCATGGGATTTTATTTCTTCTTCCTCTCCTGGGAACAGCGAGGGCAGAACCTGGTAGAAAGGGAAGTAAAAAGCCAGCATTTATGACCTGATACACATATATAAATATATACAAAGATACAGTCTCAAAAGTTCTTTTCCAAGGTTCCAACCAAAGCCTTAATTCAATTTTTCCTTCTGAAGAGGACTTCTAAGTGCGTATATACAATATCCTCCCTCTTGCCACCCAGGACCTCCCCTTTCCAGACAGCAATGGGCCCTCCAGGATGTTTGTTTTTAGCACTCACTCACCATTTTCCTCTTGGTTTTGTCGTCAGACCCACACAGGCAAAATGAAACCATTCAATGGAACACTGTTGGGGTGGAGAGCAGTCAGTTAAAGAGCAGTTTTCTTTTGAAATCATTGTTTCTGGACTGCTGAAGTTTCCCAACATTTGATCACAAACTCCTGCATCCCTAGCAGCGATGTTAACGGGATCAGTCAGAAAACAGAGACTCACACCCAACCTATACAACGTTATTAAGCAGAATTCCCCTCTGTGCTTGCTAAGGGTGGGGCCGAAAAGCAGCCCGTCATTTCAGGAGAAAACCTGGAGAAAGTTGCACTTAACAGGCCACATCACTGCTCTTCCAAACTATCTGAAATAAGACCTCCTACTGTCACTGCTTGCTACATCAGCCCCCCCCAAGCAGGACAAGACATTCTGTAGGAGACTTTCCTCCCCCATCTCCATCATGCACAGGCTCTTACATCTGGGTTGTCGCAGCCAATCATCTCCCCATAGGAGACCTGGTGGCAGAGGCAGTAAGTAGGCTCATTGGGGTCCACAGGCATATCCAATACATCCGAAGGGTGCACATTTCCAAAAGTGACTGAAGGCATCCCGTATTCTGTGCTACTGCAGGAGAAAGGAATAAATCACGTCAGCAAATTAACTAGCATCGGTTCCCTTCGTGTCACCCATGACAATGCCCTTATTTGCCAGAGACAGCCACACCTCCTTTTTAAGCACACACACCCACCTCCACCGATGTGACCTGCGTTCCCCTTCACGCCACACTCCCCTGAAACAAATAAAAGGCCTCTTTCCTGTTTCTTCCCAAAAAGAGACAGAAGACACACAGCCTGGCCTGGGTGAGGATCAGATCCTTCACAGGGAAGTCTGGCTAAGTCTCCCTTGGTCTGATTTGTAGTGCTGCTCCTCATTTCCCCAAATTTCTTAAATGCTTACGTGCGGACAAGCTTCAGTTTCTTTTGGGCAGTCTTTGGTGCCTCCTCATCAGAATTCTTCCCTTTAGAGCGAGCACGGGCAGCTTTCTTCTCTTTTTGGGCTCGGCCCTCTGGTAACAAGAGAAAAAGTTGTTGCATCTACCATGCCGTCAAAACAGACGCCTGACAGTAACAACCTCTCCAGCACTAAAATGCACTCCTGCTGTGGAGTGTATATCGGCTTTGGGCCACGCACCCCATCTTAGTTTTATCTAGTGGCCTTGAATATGCTCACAGAAAAGAGCCCAGGACACCATCTTTTTACCTGTCCTTCAGATTCCAGCGTAACAGTCTTTGATCTGTACCACTCCAGTGCCTGCCTTCATCCCCACCACTTCCACAGTCACTTGGCTGCCTCCTGTATCAATCTGCAGCCCAGTGGTGGTACTCACTCTTCTTGCCCTTGCTGGAAGAGCTGTCATAGTCACTCGATTCTATCTGCTTCTCCTTCAGGTCTGCTTCAAAGCGAGCAAGGTCTGTGTCCAGCCGCCGGATGTGCTTATCAACCTGCAAAGATGACATTGACCAGGAATTACCACAGAAAAGAGCCCAAGAGAGCAAAGAGGAGAGAGGACAGGGCTTGTGCCCAGAGCAGAGAAGCAAGAGCGTGCAGGGCCTGAAAAAGAGATCAGGGCCTTCCAGGACTGGGGGTTTCAGTATAGCCTTTCATACAATAACCACTAGACACTTCCCTTCATACCATCTCGTAGGTCTGCATTGCCAGCTGAACCTTGTCATCCCCAAACTCCTTGCACTTCCCATAGGCCTCCTGGATTTGCTTGAGAAGCCCCAGTTTTTCCTCTGACGACAAAGTCCGTGCATTGCTGATATACTCCGTGGCCAACTTATCGATCTCCGACTTGAGGTCTGAAACAGGTTTACCATTAATAAATAAATACACTTACATACACGCTAGTGGAACGGGTTGTCCAGGGAGGTGGTGGAGTCACCATCCCTGGGGGTGTTCAAGGAAAGGTTGGACCTGGCGCTTAGGGACATGGTTTAGTGGGTAACAGTGGTGGTAGGGGGATGGTTGGACCAGATGATTTTGGAGGTCTTTTCCAACCTAGAATCACTCTATGGAATGATTCTGTTAGGAAAGACCATAAAGTATAAAGGTAGGAAAGAATAGATTAGAAAAAGATAAGAGCAGCTGCAGGTTTCCTTCCCTGCCCTGAGAACCCTGTGATACAGGCAAAGTGAAGGAAAGCTGGCCAGGCCGCGTGCTGTCTCATCACAGAAGCCTTCTCCAATGCTCACCTTCTGTTCTCTGATCCAGATCTCGCATGAGCTGGAAGTTTCTCTGCAATTCAAAAGGCAGGTTCTCAATACCTGCAGGAAAAGGAGAATACATGGAGAAGTCAGGTTCCTGTCTGCCGTATCAACGCAGGAACAAAGCTAACTCAACTGATAACAACATGTACACCAGCCCAGTGACTCCCAGCATGCTTTCCTGGTTCACATTAGCATGCCTCTGTTTGCTGTCAACCGTAAAGGAGACAGACTATAAATACTTCACATATTTAATCCAGGAGCACAGTTCTATAGGATCATATTAGTTAACGGAAGGCTGCCACTCAGAAAGGCCTAAATTAAAAGAGCAGAAAAACAAAACCTGTAGCACAGTCATTCTAATACAACGTATCCACCAAGAACTTTCTTCGGTAATAACAAAGGAACCAAACCAAAACAGCACAACAGCTGGTAAACAATGCCACTTCGTTATTCCTACACAAAGACGTCAAAACTAGAGTTGATCAAATGTTAATTCACTGAGAAGTGAATCAATTTTAGAGCATGCATTTTAAAGACAGAGGTAGGAGACACTTTGCAGAGCCAAAAAACAACCCTGAGGTGGGACGGGAAGCAGTGCCACAGCAGTCTTAACCCCCCCCGTCCCTTGTTCTGCCTCCTATACCATAATCTGCAAGGATGCTATACATCACGAATAAGAAATGTTTCTACAACTCTGAACGAGCAACGTGAAGCTGAGAGTCAATTAATTTTCAATGCACAATGCTACTCACCCCCTAGCCATCACCAGATGCTCAACTGACAAAGCTGATAAAAACAATTCTTATTTTCCACGGCTGTCTAATCAAACCGAGGTCTACTAACACTGCACTAACCTGAAGTCCAAGCCTGATTGTTGTTACCTTTATACCTGATAGGAAAAAAAAAATCTCTTGCAGGTATAAATAAAAGGGGGGAGATGGGGAGGAAGAGCTCTTTAGAAACACAACATAAGCATGCCTGCTTCCCGAACCCTCTCTGCAGCACACGCAGAATGTAAATGAAGGCATCTCTACACATAATCAAAACTGTCTAATACAATGGCCCCAGCAGTGGTCTCTGTTTTCACTGTCATATGCTTCTACACCAGAGACACTTCCTGAAAAACAAAGAGATATTTTTTTTTATTACTATTTTTTTTTACAAGTACAACACATAGGCCGCGAAATTTATTCCTACAAGAGGTAAAAGCAATTGTAGGCTTCACTGGGCTTAGAAGATATTTAAACTTATTTTTTCACATAAACAGAATACAGTAAGTTACATACGAAGTCCTTGTAGGTAATTAAGCTATTGCCTCAATAGGTTTTTGTTGCCATTTCTACTTTAAGTATCTGAGAAATTTTCAGGTAGTAGGTGTCCTTAAGCACACAGATACATGATCACGCAGCACATACACATCACCGCGCTGTGTCCAAGGTTAACAGTGCAAAATCAAGTTCTGAAAAAAAATAGGAAGCAGCAAAACTAAGGTTGTCTGAATATTCCTAAATTTGATACTTCCTTTTGGCCTAGTATGACAGACTTTACACAAGGCTCGAGCAGCCCACAGCTGATATTACAACCCTACAGCTCAAAACACATCTCAAAAAAAAAAAAAAGTCAGTGACACAATACTGAAAAACATTGTTGCTTACAAAGGGAACTTAATGGCAGGGATGAAATTCAGCTCAGGTATCTTAATATCATTCCTTTTTCTTCTTGTAATCCCCATCCTCATTGACTCCAAACCTTTCAATTTGTGCAGAAATGAAACACGTTTCATGCAGCAGCACACTACTTCTCATTCCTCTCCTCTAGGAGAGGTGCCCTCTAGAAGAAATCAGTATTTGTTCTTGCATTGCACGCAGTATGCCAAATATGCACCGAGTTTATTAATCCTGGACCATCACGACTTCTGAATTCTTGACTTGGCAGTTTTTAGAAAAGATCTATGTAATTTCCTTTTTCTCCCCTAAAAAAAAGAAAGCTGCTAAAAGCACACATTCCATCACATGCATAGTTTTCCCTCGGCAGGGCTACAAACCGTTAGGTTCAGAGAACACCTGGGCTAGCAAAAAAACCAGCAGGATGCTATTCTTTGGGCAGAACAACCCTAAATGAGGTTATGGCTAAGTTTCACAGCGATGTGCTAACAGCAGGAAAAATTCGGACAGGAATTTGCTTCCGTTACAGAACCTGAAAGGGACTCTGCTCTGCCTTTTTTTTTTTTTTTTTTTTAAAACAGATGTCCCTGTGAAAATCCGTCCCCAGCTGTCACTAACGCCATCACGTGCCCTCACCTGGAAAGCTTCTGTTCTACCTTTACCTCTACATCCTATACAAAAAGCCTAACATGATAAAGCTGCAGCTAAATGAGTTTTAACCCAGCAATAAACTATTTCTGTGGTAGTTAGCTTACCTAAGTATGGGGGAGCTTTCTGATCTCTGCAGCTTAAACCAAAAGCTCCTCTCGACCCTTATAAAGCAGAGCCCTTCATCACACAGAATTTATCGCAGTGGTCCAAACGCTTGCTGAAATTGTTTGGCCTACATGATGCTGTCCATAGTCCCATTAAAAAAAATAAAATCTAAAATTTAAATTTCCATTTCCTCTTTCTTACTAAACCAACACCTTTCCCCTCTGTCTTTCCAAAAAGATTTGATATTTCTGTAATTGCTTCCTCCTGCGTTTCTCCTTTTCCCTTTGCAATCCATTTATGCTTTCTTCTCACAGTAAGATGCGCCCAAGCTCTTCTTGACTAAATGCTGTATTTTACAATACCCAAACAGTTCTCAGATTCTGAAACAGATCACAGGAAAAAGAAATTGTCTGTCTGAGAAAGCATAGTCAGGACACCCTGACAGACATGTCCGATTGCTAGAGAGCAGGCCAGTGAGGTGCAGTCACCCTGTCACAGGCAACAATTTGACAGAAAAATAAGGAAAAGCAAAGGCCTCTCAGCACACAAAAGGCAGAGCAGCAAGAGAGGAAGACAAGGATGGGGAAGATGTGCAGGGAAGGAAGTGCTAGCAGGACCAGCGGTTTGGCTCAGAGCATGGACTGTCACAAATGCTACCGTGCTCGTTTGCACAGATCACACAGAGCAACATGCTGCCCCGCTGTGCCCAATTCGTTCCTGCCACAGCAGGATCATCCCGTACATCAGCACGTCTGAGTTTTTGCCTCCCCCACCTTTTTTTTAAGCTTGTTTTCATTCCTTAACACACGTCAAAAGCCTTCTTTCCTTTCCCTGATTCTTATCCTTTCACTATCCTTCTTCCATCTCTCTTACTCTCCTCTTTCCTTGTCATTCCTTCTGCCATTCCCATTCTCCTTATCACATACAGGCATCCATAACCGCGCTGTCTTTTCTCTTAAGAACCACGCAGACCCTCAGCGCTCACCCTCCAAGAACCAGAATCTATCACCATTCTCCTTCCCCCCAATTTTTTTCAAACAACCAAATGTAGGGTGTCAGCGTAGGCGACATATTTAAACTCCAGCTCCTGAACTCAGATGTTAATTCACACACACACACACAGCAAGCCCGTGAGCCTGTGCAACGGCACAACCTGGTAAGTCTCATTATGCTGCATTCTCTCATTGTACGTCTTTTAGCAGAGCCCAGTGATGGGCTTGTATTGTGACTGTCCAAATTCCTGAAGAGATCCATGGCACCAAGCGCTACACAAATACATGGTGACTTTCCCAAGGCATCTACTCAACTCCCACGTCCGGACGTATGATTACATTTATTAAAAAAATGTCGAAATACATTTTGAGACACAATCACGGTTGCTTTATTAAACAATACAGATTTCAACAAACAGTTTAGACACCACATTGCTGAAGGTAATTAAGAAATCCTGCTTGTGACAGACTTGCACAACGGCAGGATAACTTCCCTGCCCTCCGGAATGTAAGAGTGGCTGGGATCTCACTGGGGAAGCACGCAGGACTTTTTGGTACGCTGCGATTTAAGAATTTTGTAGCATTTTAAGTATAGTGCGGGTCAACTGTCTTACGGCAATCTTCAACTTCCTTGCTTCCTCATTAAGGGGAACGATGTCTTATATAACCCTCCATCCTTCCTTTTAGGCAACGTAACCCTTTTAATGTGCTGCTACTATTCTGTGTTCTCAGTTAATGATCTTCCTACACATTCCATCGAAATCTGAGCATAATGATACACCTTTCTTCCTATTCACGTCGAGCTCAGCACTACAGCAGCACATGCAGCCTGACCTGCAACCTGTTACCCTCACCACCACCCCTGTAAGGACTAGTCCTACCCACATTTTCACAAACTCAGGCGCACAGTAGAGCGAATTGCCCAAGGCCACCCAGGAATTCTGCGGCGCTGCTATCCCAAGCTCTGGGCCAGTGCACTGCACGCCAGTCCACCAGGGTGCGCCTACACCAAGCACTGCCCAAAGAAACAGAGTCAGTCAGCAACAACAGTCAGTGCAATAGCCACAGAAAGCTGACACTCCCCAGAAGACAGCATACCCTTTCCTGGGGGGGAAAGAGGGTTCTTTTTCTCTCCTTTTTTTTTTTTAATTTAAATTATATTAGTTCAATACTACAGCATCCACAACCAGGATAGTAGGCTATGTTGTTACTTTCACACCAGGGAACTTTATCGCTATGTTAAAGATCAACCTTGACGTGAGAAGTTTGGAGGATATGGAAGACTGGCATGTCAAACGAGACTTGCAACACTTCAGGCATTTCCAGTCGGTCACAGATCTCCAAGGGCAGGGACCACCACCAAAGGGATCAGAGGGCTTTTTGCCAAAACAGTCACATCAGATGTGCGAAGAAATAGAGAGAAAATGTCTTGTAAAACCCTTTTTACGCTTTGCCTTGTAAAACCCTTTTCTATCAACTCTGATGAAGGCACCAGTCAACGACCAAATCTGTTCTAAATGAACTGGCCATTAACAACAATAAACGTATTAGCTTAGTGTGGGTTGTGCCAGTAGCTTTCACACAGAAACAAATGATACCTATGAATCACCAAATCCTCTCCCTTTCATGAGATCTTCTGTAATTTTCCATACATGTGTGCTGCGTTACAGACACAGCTAATCCAAAGCCTCATGAAGGTGAAAAGCATCTTCCAGTCCACGACACTAAAACAATGTTCAACATGGAAAGAACGTATTAAGAGATTGCAAACCTGAAGTATGATGCAGGAAACTTGATAGGCAGGAACAGGAGAGTGTGGCCACACGCTACACTGGGGAGGAGATGAGAGACATTCCCATGCTGCTGGGGAGTACGTTGCTACTATTGCTCTGTGCTTACATGGGAATATGTTTTCTGGTATTGAACAGTCCTGAACTGCTGCATCTCCATGTACCAGCAGGATAGCAGGAACAAAGGAAACTTGACGCCTCCCTAGTCAGGATTTAAAAAAAAGAAAGCCCCCCAATGACTACACAATTAACTCAGTGTTAACTTACCAACTGAGGACTCCTCAGCTCAGTGTGTAGTCTCCACCATCCTGTTCAGTGAGGCAGGTATGTCCTAGCGTCTGCTCCTGGAGCAGGTCCTGACTGGTGGCCTCCAAGACAACGTAATGAATACCAAGCAGCCCTCTGAGCAGACAGGCCAGCGACACTCTTCTGCTTCTCAAACTCAACACGGTTATTAGCTCTCTGCTGATGACTCTCCCAAGTGTTTAGATCTAATTTAGACTAAATGTTGGCAGAATCTAGATGCACAGAGGTATGGGGTGGGGAAAGCTGGAAACATTTTTTATTGCTTTGTTACCAGTCCTTACCCACACTTTATACTGACATTCGTTCAATAACAGACCAGCTTAACTATAGCTTTAAATGGAAATTTGAATTTCCTTCCAGTCCGGTGCACACTTCCCAACTGGAATGATAAAAGTTTCACATCCAGCAAGACAGATAAAGCAACAGCCTCATCAGTCTAGGCAGGAAAATATGTGGTGGACAAGGCTGGCTGGAACGAACAGGGAAGGTGACACTTGATCTTCTCATTTTTCTAATGAGAAAGCACACCCACAGACACGACCCTTGCGTTCACCTCAGCTATCCGTGCAACCGGTCGGACATATCCTCAGAAGCAGAGCACAGGAAGGTGAGCAGTGAGGTCAGTTCACGGTGAATGGGCCAGCTGAGGAGAGGTACACTCCTCGGTTCTGTTGCTATAAAAGATTTGGGTGGTGTCACTATACTTTATTTTCATATCCTCTAAATAGATAAACAGGGATGCACCGACATCAGAAAGTGTGGTTGAACAGCAGCTCCCTCTGCTATAAAGATAACCCCCACAATCATGACACTTTCACGGATGAGCAAAGACTCACAGAAGGCTATTTGGGATTGTTCTCTAAATGTACAGACTTCAGTGATGCCTGGTACAAAGAAGCTCTACAATCCTCTTGAAACATCTAACCGTGAAGGAAACACAGTGTTTGCATCTCATCTTCCAGAAGATCTGTATTAGTCACCTTTCCTTTCTCCCACTCAAAGCCTCCACTACAGTATTTCTAAGCCTGTGAGAGTGCAAATACTGAGCCAAACACAGTAACTCCAGTCTGAGCAAACACAAACTCCTCTAAAGAGCTCTCATGCACATGCAACCACAAAATACCATGTTTTTCTTTCATCTCATTCTTCCTCCATCCCTTTCTACATCTCTAATTCATTTGCATCCATAGTTTCCCCCCTCCTAAAGTTGCACTGCTTTCTTGGCGTGAAGGAAAGCACTTCATTATCTTGCTTTCTCCCCTCAGAAGCAGACATAAAATTGTTTTGAGACCAGAAGGAGGACAATATTTGAAGAGATGGAAAACTTTTTATGCTTAACTTCAGTCGTTAAGGAGAACTGAGGAAAAAGCCATACAAATAAACAAGCAAGAAGAACAGAAGTGGAACAAGAAACACTCCTCCTCTTCCCCTTCCCCGAATTCTTTGGCTCAGTATTGTCATTGGAGGGACAGCCTCAGTATGATGAAGGAAGGAAGGGGATCAGAGTAGACAAGACACGGAGTTTCTCTGTGAGGAGGTTCAGCACTGAAGGAACATGCATATTTTTTTGCTGCAAGAACACCTGCTAGGAGCATAAGACATTTCAGACAAATGTACTTCGCAATTAACAGCTTAGAGCAAAGGCGTGTCTAATCCTAGGTCTAAAATCAGTTTTAAATTACAGAAGAAAAAAAGCTACTAAAATACCAGAACTAAGAAACCGCCAGACACCTTTTACTGAGAGATCTGTTGTTAACTTGGCTACTCCACAAAAATTTCCCAGGTAAAACAAAACAACACAACAACAATAAAACACCAACCTTTAGAAGTCCAAAACAGAGGACTCAAGAAGTTACAAACCGAAATACCTAAGGCCATATGCACAGCTCTGTCAAACCTTTTGTGCATTTTAACATACGGTTTTTAGTTACCTAACGACATGAGATTTTCACACACAGTGTTTCTCACATGCCGTGACTCAAAGTTTTATTTTATCCTCTTTGCTCAATAGAGTCACACATACGCTACCCAAAATCCAATCTAAAAACTGACTCAATAATCAGCTTTTCAAGGTGCTTGTTATTTTGACACAAGAATGTTTTTTCCCAACACAGTGGAATAGCCCACTTCCCTCACCAGTAAAATGAATAACTGAGGTAAAGAGATTAAGGGCAGCTCATTGCAAACGCACCTCTTGAAATGTCAATGCTACAAATCCTCACTATTCAGAATTATCTGTTCAAAGCACGCTTTACTTGCAACTATGAGCATCCTGCCCATCTGCCACCCTGACTACAAATTCTCACTCATTTTAAGGGCAGCACAATCTGTTTGGAGAGAACCTGTAAAAAGCGTGTCCTACAAGGAAACATAAACATCAATCAAACTCACTTTGTCAGGGTGGTATTCAAAATGACACCACCTCTTTTCTTCCTACAATCTTCACTTAATTCATTATACACCTTCCTTTCTTCAAGCATTTGAAGAGGTCCTACAAGCAAACTGCCCTCTTTCATCACACACTCCTCATTCATCCCCCGAACAGATCCAGCCAGTAAACGATATGAAAGAGAAATGCTGTGGGAGGGAAAAAAAAAAATCAACTGAAAGCCACATCTACATTAGATGCGAAAAGAACACTAAAAAGAATTTCAATGCAACAAGCAGAAGCAAATATTAGACATTTTGAAAAGAGCTGACCAAAAGTTCTGGACTATTTATTTGCATCAGTTTACAGGACATTTTGGAACATTACTCAACTTTTAAAGAGTGAACTTAAAAAAATATATATATTGAAATAATCATCAAGAAAAAAAAAGGAAGGAGTGAGGGGGAGAACAATCAGGCAGGCATGAAACCAGAAAAAGAAATGGAACAGCTGATCTGGGATCACCTCAAAGAATTCAACAAGGGTGACAATACAGGTTAAGTGGGTGACACCCCCCTACTCCAACTTTCCTGATAAACTTTTTTCCTTTTTTAAAGAATATACGTATCATTAGCGAAAATATTTTTCAATGATTGAACTACAACTTGCATCAAATACTTGATGTGGTATCAGAAAGGCTTTTCAGCGCATTACAGAGAACTACCAGCATCACTCACGAAAATCACACATGAAGCAGTTTTTGGTCCACCAAAAAAAAAAAAAGTCACTTGTAAGTGAGATACCGACTGGAAGAACAAAAATGAAAGGAACAGACCACTAGGACAGCAAGATACAGCCTGACTGCAAACAGGTATGTTCCATCCAGCCTTATTTAGGCTAATACATTTAGAAATGATCAATATAAGTGATGGATAAAGGATGCCAGACCATATCTCTAAGGAACAGAAAGACTTGAATATCACGGTAGATAATTACCTGAACGTGAGCTTACAGCTAAAAACACAATGGCCAATGTGGATAAGGGTTTACTCAACAGAAGAACAATAACCTGACTTCTTTAGTTAGTACAGTAATGAAGACTGGTAATAAAGGACCGTACGCATTCAGAGAGTCAGAATTTCAAGTAGGATGTCAAAAGATTAGAGCAGGCTTGGAGAAGAACAATATGGCTAATTAGAAAATTGAAAAATATGTTATCACAAGCAATTCATTTTTTTTTTCTAAGGTACCAGAAGGAAAGTTAAGATTTAATTAATTAGAATCTACACAAGGAAGAAACTTTTAATAAGGGGACACTTCAACACAGCAGGTAAAAGGTATAGGTGCAATGACTAAGTATTGGAATTGTGAAAACTAGCTACAGACAAGTCATCAAACTGTGACAGGAAAGCCTATCAGCAAACTAACTCACCGAAGGCTGAGATGGAGTCTCTTCAACTCTACATATTAACATCCATATAAACTGCCTTTCTAAAATAAACTCTAATTTGAGCACAGCAACTGTCCTGCAGTTAGCCAATGAAGGGAAATAACGTTGTATCTGATAATACGGGATACCAGATTAAAATCAAAAAAGGCAAAGCCACTGTAGCGAATGCTGTTTTGCTCTTCCCAACAGTTTCATAGCCAGATATTTTAAGTACTTTTAGATTGTGAACTTAAAAAAGTAAAGCGACACACCTTAAAAAAATGACACCACCACCATATTAACACCCACCTTCAGCAGGATGAGAATCTCTAACTCAGTTGCAGGACCACACATCTCAGCTGAGACAAAATATAAGACCTTGTAATTTTCTCTGTAAGTATGCACTAGAGGGGAGCAGAGGAGTTTCCATGGAGTTCATGGATTTTAGCTAACAGTAACACTGACATCCAGAAGCTGGACATCCAGAACTGGAGCACTCTCTAGCCACCAAGATAACCTACAGATTCTTTTATCTCTGCCTTAATGTCTACCCTATCTCTCTACACTCAGCGCTGCTTCTTCCTCATCTCCGTCTACTGGTTTCAAATCCCAGTCTTTCGCTCCTTTATCTTTGCAGCCCTTCTCAATATACACTTGTGCTCTACCTAGTAAGGAAACACTGCATTCCCCCCCTGCACTAACTCCCTGTCCACCTTGTACATTCGCCTCCTGTCTAGCCCCCATCCTTCAGGTATCTTTTCGTCCTCATCCAACTTTTCTACCTACCTTTTGCTCCCTCTTCACAGACCCTAGATCAATATTCTTGCCTGCACGCTCCCAGTGTCTTTTCAGCTTTCGTGGCACAGCATCACTTACTACAGTTCCTGAACTTTTTAAATTATTTTAACCTTTCTTAATAGGTTTCCCTTCCTAACGACACAGGCCAGGCCAGGCCGAGAGCAGCCGGGCGAGGCTGCCGGCCCTGGGGCTCGCCAGCCCGCCACAGATCCCATGCCCGGTACGCGGTGTGTGGGTGCGGGCGGGCAGGCCGGCCCCGGCCCCGGCCCCGGCCCCGGCCGCGCCCCTCCTCCTCCTCCTCCTCGTCCTCCTCCTCGCCCCGCCGCGGCGGCGCTTACTGTCCAGGTAGTGCTCCAGGTACATCCCCGCCGCCATCTTGCGCCCCGCACACACCGCCGCTTCCGGCAGCCGGCGAGCCCCCGCCGGAAGTGGCCCTTGCCCGGCTCGTGAAGCCGCTTCCGCCCTGAATCCGGGGCGCTTGCGCTTGGCGCCCGCCGCCATTTTGGGCCCTGAGGGGCGGCGCGTTGGGGGTAAATACCTGCGTCCTTCACCGCCGGGCTTCGGCTTCTGAAGGGTTACGGAGGTGTCCCCTGGCCTCAGATAATTTCCAGCAAGCTGGCTGGGCACTCCTGGTGGATAGTCTGGGTGGGGAGGTGCCGTTAGTCCATTATAGCACTATATGTTTCCATTCACCGTGTTATTTGCCAGCTGTGACAAACTGCTGCTATATTATAACCAGAGGTGGTCTTTGCAGTAAGGTGGTTGTGGTACAAACCCAAGGTACCTAACAAACCAATAAAGCCATGAAGCGAAGCTCAACATCTACCGTGCTCTTTTTTTCTCCATCTTGACAGAACTACTTTCATGCCCATACACCACACACGGCTTCTAGATTAGAGATACACACTTGATATAGACTTCAGGAATGCATCCCTAAACTGTTCTTTGCTAGTGGTTGTACACACAAGAAGATGTGCTAGGTCACAAATTTAATTATAAATAAATCGAGACAATTATCATCTTATCGTCCTTAGGACCTAAATTCAGGATTGCTGTTCAGGAGGTCAGGGTTAATTTTGCATCCATAATGCTTAGGAGACATCAGGTTTGTATTTGGTAAATGTTAAACTTCATCTGCATTTCTCCTGCCCACTCTATCACCTATGTTGCTTTTTTTTTTCCCCGACTCTCCCAATAGACTGTATAACAACAGTCATTGCTCAAGATACCTTGTTGCTAGGTACTGTCCATGAGGAAAACTGACCAGGCTTGTTTCTTTTTGTTCCTCCTAAAAGTTCTCCAAGGCACCATACCAGTATTTATAGGGACATTCTAGGATTAAGCCTTTTAGCAACCTACAACCCAACTCTGAGAAGCTGTGATGAGAAATGAACTGCAACTGTTTGAATTACTGACCATTTTGCTGATACACTGTTTGGTTAATTCACTGAGCCTCTGTGTTCTGA
The DNA here is from genome assembly GCF_964034855.1 of Anser brachyrhynchus. Classification (NCBI taxonomy): domain Eukaryota; kingdom Metazoa; phylum Chordata; class Aves; order Anseriformes; family Anatidae; genus Anser; species Anser brachyrhynchus. The sequence continues at coordinate 102,969,269 of NC_137694.1, forward strand.
AGATGCAAATAGTCCTGTTAAAATCACAGAATCATTAAGGTTGGAAAATACCTCCCAAATTATCTGGTCCAACCGTCCCCCTACCACCAATGTCACCCACCAAACCATGTCCCTAAGCACCACATCCAACCTCTCCTTAAACACCCCCAGGGATGGTGACTTCACCACCTCCCTGGGCAACCCATTCCAATGCCTGACTGCTCTTTCTGAGAAGAAATGTCTCTTCATTTCCAACCTGAACCTCCCCTGGCACAACTTGAGGCCATTCCCTCTAGTCCTGTCACTAATTATCTCTGAGAAGAGGCTGACCCCCAGCTCCCCACACCTACCTTTCAGTTGCAGAGAGCAATAAGGCCTCCCCTGAGCCTCCTCCAGACTAAACAACCCCAGCTCCCTTAGCCGCTCCTCACAGGACTTCACCAGCTTCATAGCCCTTCTCTGGACACACTCCAGGGCCTCGATGTCCTTGTACTGAGGGGCCCAAAACTGAACACAGCACTCGAGGTGCAGAGTACTCACTGAGTACCAGAGCTGAGTACAGGCAGACGATCACCTCCCTGGTCCTGCTGGCTACACTATTTCTGATACAAGCCAGGATGCCATTGGCCTTCTTGGCTATCTGGGCACACTGCCAGCTCATGTTTAGGCGAGCATTAACCAACACCCCCAGATCTTTTTCCTCTGCACAGCTTTCCAGACACTTGCCCCAAGCCTGTAGTGTTGCATGGGGTAATTAAAAGTCATTAAAGTTACTCAATGTTTTTAATTATTCAAAAAACGTTCTTGCTCTTCAGTTCTGTTGCAAAGGAGCTTGTTTCAGTTAAGCTAAACATTATTGTTAAACCTCACTTTGTTTTTAAAGTACTTAAAATTGTATAAATTGCCTTACACTCCTTAAATAAGGCGAAGGATGTGGCTGTTACTTAGAAAGTCTACTTCCTCTGCCCTGTCACAACACTAAACCAGGCACCCCCAAATACATTGTGTTTGGAGCTACTGTGCTGAATGGAGCTGATCTTAAGAAACAGACATTCTTAGACATCACTGATTTAGTTAAGAGACTACCTGAGAATCTCAGTTTATCCTCCAAGTCAAGGCTACGGAGGTGTCAAAATACTGGACCAATGAAATGGAAAGAAAAAACCCCTCTGGCTTTGTTGCAGCTGCAGACACAAAAGACGGGGCAAAGACATCCTTGCCTAAAACCTAAATGGTAAACCTTAGCAAAGCATACAAATGAATTTTAACCTTGTTAACTACCTCTATGAAGTTGGAAATCAGATGGGAGAGGGAGTTTTTTTATAACCCCATGGCATTTTGGCCAGTAGAAGCGTTTTCAAGAAAAGCTAGTTCCCGAGCTCTGAATCTAGAAGTTTGCTTTTTTCTTGCTTTAAAAAGCTGAGGCACTGAGGTTCATGTAGAAGTGTATCTCCCAGGGTTCCAGAAGCAACCTGATCCAGGTTACCACTTCAGGTATTTGAAGAGTTGAAGAGTCACCACTGCAGGTATTTGGTGAGAGGCATGATATTTTTAAATGCTTCTACAGGTGAAAGCTGTAGCACTGATGCAGGAAGAAGCTTCCTCAACTGGAATATGCTCTGGAGGCATGTGACTACATCTAGCCCCACCCAGCCTTGTATATTGATAATCATGTAACTACTGTAGTAACAAAGACACATCTGCTTAACTCCAAGGGTTATTTCCACCCCCACAGGAGTTTGCTACTTCAGTTACATCATATTGCTAGGAGATAAATACCTCCGGGTTTGATGCAGGACCTGACTGATCAGTGAGTGGAAAGCCTGTGCATCTCGCAGAGGGAAACTAAACAGCCTCCTGAAGTAGTCTGGACTAGGTTCTCAGACTTTATTGATCTACAGATGCCTGCGCATTTTCCCTTGGAAATGTGAACATCTGCATAAAATTTAAGCCTCCAGCTTTTCAGTTACCTTACAGACCTCTTTAAGTGTTCTCCAAGGACCACAAGGTAGTCAGTACTTGAGAGGGATTGTTACGCATACCGCAGCAGTAGGCCTACAACTCCAAAGTTTCTTGTTTAGTTCCCTTTTTGCTGTAGAGGCACACATTCAACTCTTCTCTTTTTTACATTCTCAGTTCAGAGGCCCCTGCTCTGCATTTCCTTCTCTTCAGAAAAGAGTAGATGTACCCACACTTCATTCTCACAAACATCAGTTGAACTGGAGCACCTGCCCCCAAGGTGGTAAATCAGCTTTACATACGGAAGAGGATGCCAAATGCCCCATGTTATAGCAGTGTGCGCGTTCCAAAAGCATATCCTAATTGAGCAGCAAAACTAGGCATAGACTCTAGTTCTTTGGCGTCATGATTTCTTTTCTTGCAGTTGTTTTTTTTTTTCCATTCATTACACAGACACTACATGAAATCGAAATGTTTGTTGGACCAAGTCACTACATCTCTCTAGTACTTCGGTGTCCTATACAGAAACAAGAAACCATGCACACAAATTTAATCTGTTGTACCTGGAATGACGATTGAACAGGTACCTATTGTGTAGTTAATGAAATGTACAGAGCGATTTCATTCTATGTTCTGAAACTGTACTAGTAAACTTGGGCATCTTTCAGGTACATCACCTGCAAAATATTAGAAGAAAATCCTAGACATGATATATAACCTTTAGTTGATACAAAGATGATAAAATAATAAAAATATAGAAGACAGGCAGGATCTCAATTATATTCTATATTATGAAGAAAGATGGAAGATGTAGACAAATCTGTGAAGTAATGAAAGATTACCAATTGTCCATGATATTCAGGAAGATGTTTAGTTCTACCCATCTACCCATAAAATATCCTAGAAGTTGCATAGCTAGAAGCTCACAATCAAGATTTAAAAGAATAATCTGGCAAGCAGATGGAAATAATGGACTTTCCTTTCAGAAGAACCTCGGAGTTTGAATGTGTTCCAGAAAACAAGTAAATACCTTCATTTAAAAATATTTGAAAAAGTATGGGGGATTATCCAGGTTGCTATAAGCCAGTTAACCTAACACTGATTTGGCAAAATCAGAGTGTAATCAATTTGGGTTACACTCAGCTAAAAAAGGAAACATAATGTTATTTGATCTAATTTAATGAAAAAGATCTCATTAAAAGAATTGCATATTCTTTTATGGCCATATAAATTTGGTGGTTCAAAATAACTGTCTAGGAATAATGTAGCAAGACTTGCATCTACATACTGCACAGCCTGGCCGTTCATAAGGGAAAATGAAAGGCAATAGGTAAATGCTACATGATGGAGCTAAGCCTTATCGTGAGATACCTAAACCAGCTTGACTTAATTTAGCTGTTTGGAAAGATGAATACAGTGGCTTGATCATGGTCTGTAACTCATTACAAAAGAAAAAGATTTCTGATAGCAGAATACTTTAATGTACTGAACACAGGCATAACAAGACCCTATGAAGTTAAAAAAAAAAGTAAAATAGAACGGTAGTTTTAATGGCAGTGATAACCAACAAAAAAAATTTAATAAGGGACATGGTTGATTAAACATAAGTCTTTAAATTATGAAAAGTCTTAAATCTTTCTTGAAGATTTAACTGAATGGTAGAGCAGCAATACTATCATTAGTCACAGCTGAGGTTCAGTTACTGTTTTGTGGGTGACTTTTCTAAATGATTTCCAGCCTACGTGATGTTTCCTTTTAAAGCAGTGACAATTTGCAAAATCCAGCTTAGAACTGACAATGGATTCAGAAAAGACAAGAAGAAAAAGTGCTACCGCCTTCCAGCAGAGACTCTAGATGCAGCCTAAGGCAGAACTCCAGAGTCAATGTAAGGTCTTCTTGGGTACAGACACACAGGAACAAATGGATTGGCATCACAAAGAAAATGCATAGTTAAAGAATTCAGGGAGCTGAAGAGAAAGTAAAGAGAATATTCCATTCTTGTGAGTGGAAGTTAAATAATTGAACTGTTGTCACCTTGAGTGTACAAAGCTGAAAAGCTGCAGACTGTGGAAATTGCAGCTTCATCTCAGTAGGGGATAATTTTGTGTGGATGTTATATTTTGCATCCTGCAGGTAGTAACCAGACTTTTAAAATCACCTGAAGTACTTTATATGTGTTAAATAGCCTCAGAAATTCGATGAGGAAGACCTGATACAAACTTGAGTAAGTGATAATGAGAATAAGGTATTTTCAATTATTTCTACACCACCAACAGGAGCCTGGGTAAACACAGAAATAAGAATTTTTCGTTGATGAGGGGGAAAAAAATAAATCCTGGAATAAAGTGGCACTTCTGAAACTTGATGGGAAAGTCCCTTAATAAAAATCATTGGTTTCTTCCTGGGCAACAGTAAAAATTACAGGAACAGCAGCAAACTGCACAAACACAAGCAATATCTTTGAAATAACTGGTAACAAAAGAATTGTACAGCCTTAAATACATATAGATCCCCATGCTTGGCAACAATTCCAAGAAGGGGAAGGATAGAAGACATTAGAAAACAACAAATCAAACAAGGTAAGGTGATTTCAAGCACCTTTAACATGTTAAAAAAAAAAGCAAACACTGCAAGGAATTGTAACTTGCAAGACACTCCCCAAGGAATCCAGCCAGTCAGCAAAATATACTTCCAATTTTCAAAACTAGTTTTCTTGATACAAGACACTGCACCCAAAACAGGTCAATTTTTCAGACTTCGAGGTGATGCATACAAGACAAGATAATAACATGAGCAGAAACTGGCAGTTTTGTCCTGTTCCTACTGAATATGGGCATGTGGAGGAGAGCCACAAGCAGTAATAAACCTATCCAGAGTCTGTGCCTCACAAAGCCAATTGCCAAAGTGAGCAAAACTGTAAACTGAGTTGTGCATAAGAAAAAAATGTAAAACGGAAAAATGTGAATGAAAACTGTTAAGAAAAATTTATTATATGGCCAAAAAAGCTCCAATTCCACAATCAAGGAAGAGGGGGAAACTGGGTAAAAGCTTGTCCTGGGTTCAGTGAGGAAGTCTGTGAGCAAGAAGAAACAATTTAAAAAGAGAGAGAAAAGGCCAAAATATAACACATCGAAAAGAGGAAGGCCAGACAGCAACTGACATAAATTAGGTATTATTAAATAGAGAAAACTGGTAAGGAAAGCTCTGCAGCTATCAAAACTACAGATAATATGGATTTTGGAACTTTCATTCATTTTTTAAAATAAAAAGTAAACAAATATTACTAATAGTACTGATCCATGCTAAATAAAAATGATTAAATTGCTAGTGACACAGAACAAGGACAATCAGTCAACAAAATATTTCTAATCCCATATTCAGAAAGAAACAGAATGTGGCAGTAGTAGTACGAAAATAGCAACTTCTCTCCAGTACCTTAGTATCAAAGTAGGAAGTTAGACAACATCTGCTGGGGACATATATTTTAAAGTCAGCAAACAAGCAGGAGTCTTTCCAGTTGACTAACAAGCTCTCTAGCCCATTGATTCTAATTTTCATTCAACTTGGGATATTAGAGAAATACCGTAAGACATTCAATGACAGTATTCCCAAAAGGCAAATGAAATGATTCAATGTCAAAATTAGTCTGAGGCAAAATAACGGAAGAGCTGTTGAGATGAAGAATGAATGAATGAAGAATAAAACCTATAATCCAAAGGTTTACAGGATATAGATTTTGTAGAGGAAAAAAAGAAAAAAAAAAGCCTAATTTCATTCTTTGAAGACATCATTATACATTTGGTTTAACAAAGGGGACTGCATAGGTGCAACATACTTAAACTTTTGTAAGGCATTGACCTAGCACCGTAAGTCAAAAAGATTTACTGTACATAATCACATACTAAGAAGATTAAGAAATGACTACTAGCCTGCAAGTCTCAAGAAGAAGCTAATAAAAAGTTGCACTGAATGACGCTTTTCAAGTTAGTGTAGGTCAGATGCAATATAGCATTTTCAACCTGGATCAGAAAGTAAAAAGTAACAACTGATACAGTTTGTGGTTGACAAAACTGACAAGTGGTGCATAACCTGGACCATCAGTAAGCTAGGTCTGTTCACACACAATAGACTCTGATATAGACTCACATTAAGTAACCATGAAGTAAGAACTCAGACCATGCCTGCAGAAAGGGGAAAAATACTATCATGGAAAGCTGAGACTTCAGATGATCTAGGAGTCACACCAGATAAGCAGCTAATGTGAGCTCCAGTAAAACGCTGCAAGAAACGGGCAAACGCAATCCTCTGCAGACTTAAGGCAAAGGGCAGGGCAACCTTGTCCATGGCAATGGGGCTTGAACACTTAATTCTGAAATGAACACGTCTACAAGATACTGAAGAATTTGCCAAGATGTAGAAATAAACGACAATAATAATTCACAGGCTGGAGGAAATCCCTTACAGTGGAAGACTGAAGGAGTTCCATCTGTTTAGCTTGTCAAGAAGTAGATTAAGAGGTGGTATTACAGTGTTTAAACACCAGACCAGGGGAGAAAGCCCCAATGTGCTCTAAGGGTCTCTGAATCGGTGGGATGGACATACCTGAACTAGTAACTAGAAGCCAAAGCCAAACAAATCCAAAGGCGAAATCAGGCTTAGATATTTTAAAGCAAGAACACAAAGCCCTTGCAGCAGGCTACCAATGGAAGGGATTTGCTGTGTCCCTGTGCCTCAAAATCAAGCCAATCCATTTTGTGAACACGTACGTCAAAAGCATATTAGTTACTGAGGCTCAGAACAGGATAAATGGGTTGAAATGTCACCTGTAAAATGCAGGAGTAAGACGGCTTCTTCTGGCCTAATCTATGGATCTAAAAAACAATCCAACCATTTGCAGCCAACCCTGCTGACTAAGCGCAGAGAAACAGTTCTCCGCCGCAGGCTACACAGGTGCAGAGCTCCTCGCTTTCATTGTGCAAACCACAAGGCTGCCCAAAGGCAGGGATGCACTGCTCGCGTTCACACAGCCATTCAGGACTCACCGCAGCGAGATGCTCATGCAGTGTTTTGGTGCGTGGAGAAGGAACACACGTCACAGGGGCAGGGTGCTCGCAGCAGCACCTTCAAGGAGCCTTTTACACCAATTTATTTCTACACAGGGTGGTTAAAAAAAAAAAAAGCCCCTACTGGTTGTTCATACATAAGTCTGGGATTCTATAGGATTTGAGTGCAACACATGCTTTTTCCCTTGCCTTCTCATTCTCTTCCCAGTCAGCCTCCATGATCCAAAGAAACTAAGAAGTGACACACAAGACTAGTAGTCATGTGGACCAAAAAAAAGGGGGGGGTAATCTGAAGACGAAGAGAGAGGGAAAAACAAACAAAGATTGAAAATAAAAATTCGCCAGGATAATGCGTTTTATAAACACAGAGATAGAAACAGTTACAGCAAGGACAGAGCGGGCCAGGGGTGGGGAATAGATATTTATATATATATATATATAAATTCAAGGGGCCTTCAGTTTATTCTTTTTGGCTCCCCCTTCTCATTAGATTGGTCTCTCTGTGGGGATCTTCATCCCTTTCTCTCCACTGTCCACCTTTTGGGGATTCTCTCCCATGATCAGGGTCCAGAAGAGGCCACCACTGCCATGTGAGTCCAGCCCGTCTTGGCAAGAGGGAGCCTGGGAGAGCGCTCTGATGGGAGGTGAGCAGAGAAGCTAGCCTTTCCCTGACACCTGCCGGCTCCTCGAAAAGACTGGTCTATTCCTCCTCCTCCTCCTTCCCTTTGGGAAACTGGGGGCAGGACAGGTGTGTAAGAGTCAGAACTGCTGCTGTTCCACCTTTCAGTAAAGGAAGTAGAGAGAAGGGTGATGATTATTTTGGCAGTCTCTTACCCTCCCCTCCATTGCTTTTTGGTTTGTTCTTGATGCCTGCAGGCTTTTCTGAGGAGGTGGGGGGAAGCAGGAGGGAGAGGAGGAGAAGTACAAGCTGCTAGGACATCATCCACAATGGGCAGGAAGAGCAATGAGCAGGAACCCACATTCCTACAGGGCCTTGGCCATCATGCTGCTCAGACAGCTGGGAGAGGCAGCAGCTACTTCAGACAGACTCCTCTATTGCTCTCCACTAGGGGAGAAGAAAGAGTGCAACGCTCCAAAGCCCTCGGGCAGTGTAGGCACCTGTCCAGCCCAGAGAACAAGCCTCACCTCTCCCCCACACTGGTTTCACCTTCCGCTGTGGAGAAGGTTTCTCCCATCCAGTCCTTGGGGCAGGACAAGCGACCCCTCCTCCCTTTCACAAGCAGGAGGGACAGGAATGGATATTTCTCTCTTAGACACTCAAGGAAATCCTCAAAAATACCCATCCAGCTGTGAACCCTGCCACGTTCTTCTGTGGCCCGCTGAAAACGTGTCCAAGCCCCTGTATGTACAAGGACCATCTCTCCATCCCATCACACCACGCACGTCTCAACACCTCCCCACCCCCTTCACGCACATCCTACAGTGAGAGAGAAGGCAGAACAGGGGCCTTTCTTTGGGTTTGAAAGGAGGGGCTCTTGCATGAGGAAGTGATCCCAGCACAGGAAGGGGGCTCTTGCACAAGGAAGCATCCTCCTACCAGGCAGGCTGTTGCACAGAAGGAGCACCCCCTTGAGACAGGCTGTTGTTCAAGGGGCTGCCATGAACAGGGTTACACGGCCAGAAGAGGCTGTTGCAGGAGGAGAGGCCGGAGACTGTTGCACGAGGAGGGCCGCTGCACAAGCAGTGCCCCGGGCGCAGGCTATGCACAAGAGGCTTTCTGCTCCCTGGGTTGAGGTCTCTCTAGGAGCTGGAGAGGTGCTCCACTTGGATGGCGCTGGTGCTGACAGTGAGGCAGATGTCCTTGTGATGCTCTGAAGTCTTGTAAGGAGTCAGGTCAAAGGAGCACTGAGGGGGAGGGTTGGGTGGGTTAGTGTCTCCAGAAGGGCCCCCTGCTGCCCCACCCCCCTGCGGCTGGAAGTGCTGCTGCTGCTGAGAGGCCTGGGCTTGGGCCTGAACCACCTGCTGCTGGGGGTCAGGGATGTTGTGTTTCCGCATGTGCTTCATCAGGTACGTCTCCTGCAACGGGAAGAACGGCATGAGAGGAGGGGACGGCTTTCACAAAAGCCACAGCCCACAGGGAGGGATATGACAGCTCACGGGGCTGCTCCCATGGGACCTGAAGGATCGACTCCCTGAGAAGTATTTCCACTTCTGCCACCCCCTCAGGGGAGCAAATACTCACCGAGGTGTAGGCCCGGCTGCAGATGGAGCAGGTATAGACCTTGGCGTGTTTCACCGTGTGCGTAGCCAGGTGCACCTCCAACGAGGCAGCATCCGTGTATGCACGGTGGCAGTTGTGGCACTTGAAAGGTTTGTCTTTGTTGTGCTGCCGTCTGTGGGACTGGAGGTTGGCAGCAGGGTGGAAAAAAAGAGAACACAAGCACAGGTAAGGAAGCGAATGTTAACGCTGGAGGTTGCTTTACCTCTAACGCTCCGTTCCCGTCAGGCTCCAAGTTCCCTAAGCCCCAGTATGCTGAGCAAGGTACTCCAGGCTCCTAGCACAGGACAGCTATTTCCCTCCCAGTCCACTACAGCTTTCCCACAGACACCTTATCTTCTCAGCCGTATTAGGCATTTGAAGAGCAGAGTCTCTTAACTCTCCACAATCCCCATCTTCTGAGTCTCCATGCAACATTCCCAGTCTCCCCCCCCCCCCCCCCCCCTCTTTCTACCTCTCTTCACATTTACTCTCCACATCTGTCAACTCTCAAGGCAGGATCTTCTTTAACTGCTCACAGGCATTTACAGCTTTTTGCCATTCGGCATTTTCTACAGTTCCCCTCCTCCAGGATATTGTAACAGGACACACCATCTCTGCTTCCCTAAATCCCTATTCTTATGTCCCCCATTCCATTGTAAAACAAAAACACCTATTACAGAGATTTTACTCCATGTATGAGATTTAGAAAAAGTCTTACCCCAGATACATTAGAAAACTCTGCAGAACAGATCAGAGGAACTTTAACAAGGTATCACTGCTTGCAAGTCAATCTTAAAGTTTTACAGGATGCAACTCCTTATGTGACTTATTTGGGTCACTGTTGCCATCAGAGCCACGAATCTCTCCCCTGTCCAGCACTTCAACAGCTTTTCTGTATTCTTTCACTCTTCCTCCCAGCATTTTCCATCTCCTCCCGCTTGACATCCGTATTTGCCACCCCCACTGTTGAGCAGGGCATGTCCAGTCCCTTACCTGCAGGTTGGAAAGCTGGGTGAAAGCCTTTTCACACCCAGGGTGAGCACATTTGTAGGGTCGGTCCCCGGTGTGGATACTGTCGAGGAGGAAGAGCACAAACAGGAGGCAGTGAGCAAACAGGCAGCGCAGACTGCCAGGGCCTGATGCCGTGATCCAATCTCACAGCTGCTCAGCAGTGCGGGGAAGGGGATGATATTGCCTCCAGATGCTGTTCTACCTGGACAAGGAGAGCTCTGCCCAGCTCCTGTGTCCAGCTAGAAGTTAGAAAAGATATGCATGCAAGCAGAGTTCAGAACGTGGCTAGGACTGAGGAGCAAGAGCTTAGGAACACCTGACCAGCTTGGCACGGGGGTCACCTAAGAACGGCAAGGGGCCTGGCGGCCCAGACTCCCTGCTCCAAGCTCAGGAGTCCCACACTGTGACCAAGAGGAATTCATTCTCTTGCTCACACAGTACCGAGAAAACAGCTCTGTTCCTTCTCAGGATACACATTACAACAGTCTTCCCTTCACATTATTGGGGAAATGCGTTCATGTGTCCCTGTCCCCCTGCAATGCCAGGACAAGCTTCCACACACTCAGTCCAACCCCCATGGTGCCAGGATCCCTTACGGCCAATGCCTCTCTCTCTATTGCTCTCTCTCTGTGCCCCCCGCGGTGCAAGACCAAGGATCCCCAGGGACAGCACGTGCCCACCTCTGCCCTGCCGTGGTCAGTGTCTCCTGCGCAGCCTCCACTCCGTCCACTCTGGTGGGTCACCTCCTTCTGTGGGTGCAGCCGGCCGCGTTCCCCGCCCGCCCCCCGCATGCTTGGCGCGCGTGCTCCACAGGTGCATGCCGGCAGCGCGGGGGGGCCAGGGCCAGGCCCCCAGCCTCCTCTGGCCCTTACCGTGTGTGCTGCTGCAGGTGGGAGAGCTGGCGGAAGGCCTTCTGGCAGTAGCGGCAGGTGTAGGGCTTGGCCCCCGAGTGGATGCGGAGGTGCTGGGCCAGGTAGGATGTGTTGGCGAAGCTCTTGGAGCAGTGAGGACACTTGTGGGGCTTGACAATCGCCGTGTGGAGCTTGGAGTGGATCCTGCCGAAGAGGAGGAGGAGCAGCAGCAGTTGGACACGACCGCCATCTGGCTAGTGCTGATGGAATGAGGGCACAAAGGGGGTGGGACAGCACCACGCTATCTGCTACACAGAGGAACTCCAAACACGGCCTGAGCTTGCTCGGTCTCAAACCGTGCTCCCCTTGGATTCAAGAGACCATGGTCTGTCCGCACCGGGGGAGGATCCAGAGAGAGGAACTATAGAGTTTGGACTGAGGGGCATTGGCAGAGCTGTGTGGGAAGCCTATGGCTGAAATAGCAGGGGGGCTGCAAGCCTGGACTGAGATGTTTGGCAGGACTAGGCTGGGGTGACAGGGAACAGTCCTTCTACGCCCACTCTACTCTCGTGCTGACAAAACCAGCGCTACCTTCTGTCAGAAAGTGTCACTCCACTGCAGACGCCCCTTAGAGTAAGCAGCACTAACCTCTGCGCACACCCAGCCCCTCACAGTAAATGACAAGTCTTATGTGTCAGATACCACGACTGCCGGTTTGTTGTGTTTGAGACATGACCAGCCTGTGGAAAACAGCAAGGTCTCCCCAGCTAGTCACCCACTGAAGGTGCTCACAGCATGCTGGGATGACGGCAACATGCAGTGCGGAGGGCCCCCAGCCTCCTCTGGCCCTTACCGTGTGTGCTGCTGCAGGTGGGAGAGCTGGCGGAAGGCCTTCTGGCAGTAGCTGCACGTGTAGGGCTTGGCCCCTGAGTGGATGCGAATGTGCTGGGCCAGGTAGGAGCTGTTGGCGAAGCTCTTGGAGCAGTGAGGACACTTGTGTGGCTTTGTCTCCGTATGGGACTTGGAGTGGATCTGCATCTCCGACTTGGAGTAGAAGGTCAGCGAACACATCCGGCACCTGGGACCGGGGTGAGGGGAAGAGAGAGTGTCATACGGGGCAAGCCCCAATATCTATCAACTCTAACTGGAAGGGGTCTTCCACATTGAGTGAATAAAGGATAGTTTCTGACCATGTGGATCAGGGGAAGTTTCACCTCGGACATTATGCTCAGCTGCAAGTACTCCAGTCCCAGAGGGACAAACTTAAGCTAGGAACTGGCAGGAAAGACCAGACTTATACCTTGCAGCCACACAAGTAAAGGTCTTGGAAGAATCAAAGAGATTAATTTATTAGGCTTACAAGGGAGACAGGGTAGCACTTCGGAAATTTTCCAACAGCAATCTGAAGGGGACAGGAATAATAATTCCCAGACAAAAAACATTTTGTTCATCTATGATTTATTTCAGTCAAAAAAGTTGGAAAACCTGAAAATCCAGGTTAAGGTGTGTCTTCATAATAAAAGTTAATTCCACGTACTGCAAAGTCTGCAAAAGCAGTCATGACCAAAACACTTAACTCTGCTCCCGTTTTTGGAGAAGACATTCACGTATTTGAAGGCAATGCTGAAATTAACAATAGCACTACTTTCCTAGTGGGTCTCACAAAGATACTCTGCAAATATAATCAGATATTTCACTGGTTTAATTGGCTTTCACCAATTCTATCTTACTGATGTTTTAAAATGTTTTGTCTAGGAGTTTGGACCCATCTGTTCCCATAAAGATCAGAAACATATTTGGTAACACAGATTCTTTGAACAGGAAGAAGCAGTTGGCATTATCTGCTATGGATGTTGCTGTTAAAAACTGTTCCTCCATCTTGACACCAGGTTGTTAAAAGAAGCCTGCACTGCTATACAATTCAAGATGGTAAAAGATTTTGTTTCTCTGTCATTTTAACCATAGAGGCTGCATCCATTGCTGGCCTTTTATTTTTTCCTTCAAAAGCGTGTGACAACACGGAGCAGAGTTAAAGTTTCTCTGAATTTAAGTCCTTCCATTTGCAGACTTCTCCATTAAACAAGACAAAATGGAACCTGCACTTGGAACTTCCAGGGTCACATCTGAGGGAAAAATGCCACCTAGAAGACCTCTGTTCTGCCTGCTGTGGTGTGTTGATTATGTTTTTGTCTGGGAATTTCCTTAAGTTTTACCAGTGTTTTAAAAAAATGCCCAGTGACAAAAGTCTCTGCAAGTATTACACACCACAGAGAGCTTATCCTGTTTGTAAACCCACTACATGTGCCCACATTCAACTATTTCTTTTCCTCCTAGGACGATACATCATTACATCTACTATTGTGGCTATTTATGTTGGAGCCAGAAGCTTTTATGAAGTGTGCAGTCTAATTAGTGTATGTAATGCAGGCAATATTTATCCAGCACCTACCTTAACTTCCACAGGCCCTTCAAAGCCACAGCTTGATTTTAAGCCATATAACTGGAAGCCATGCCTCCCTACCAAGCATTCTACCACACACCTGCCATAACATTGTTTCTTTTCCTTTACATTCATTATCACCTCTAACGGTTGCTTCTGCATTTCCTACCTTCATCTTTCTCTTATTTCCTTTTAATTGCACAACTGAACACAACACACAAGCTAAACACATCCTTACTTAACTCCCCGCTCACACATTAAAAAAAAAATCCTTTCTGGAATCAACAAGCAGAAGCAATTTGGCTGTTTATCCCTAGGTCTGCTAGAGACACAAGGAGTAAGAAGGAACATCGGGATCATCTTTTAGAAAAAGTAGCTTTTGGTTTATAAACCAAATTATCTCCAAACACTTGTCCAGTTTGCTCCAGACTTTCTGAAACATGATAGCTAGACTTGAAGACAGTATATGTATTTTGCAATTATCAAGTCATACTTAAGAGGATGACGACTGTATCCTTGAAAAAAGCAATGCTAGAAAGAACTTTGAAGTGAACACTGAACCGAAAGTACCACTGAGTTACCAAGTCCAGTTCTCTGCTAACGCAAGGAATTAATTCATAACCCCATGCATGACTCTATCAAGCTCCTTCTCAGTGGATGTTTATTGCCAGTATTCTCAATTGAAGTCTGTTCCACAGTGTCACTCCTCTGATGATGAATCATTCAATTGAGAACAAGCTCCCAGTGCGATGTTGTGCTAATATGGCTAAATGAATCAAAGGGGAATAGCAGGTATCTAAGTGGGAATGGTGCAACTATTCTTGCAACAGCATGCCTAATGCTAAAGACTATGTAGTCAACAATTACTGAAAGATCCAGACAAGTTCAGAGAACTTGGGAATGACGGTGTGTGGAAAATCTACTTCACAGAAGAGATTCACTGAGCCCAGTCTATCTTGGTTAGGGGGAAAGGTTAAAAGATAGCTTGGTCAATACCCATATAAATCTATGCAGGGAAAAAAAAAATCAATTACTGTGGGCTTGGTTTATGCAGCAAAGGTACCATGAGATACAATAACTGACAGGATGAGTTCAAAAATCCAAGAAGAAATAGGATCTTCCAACCATGAGAATAATGCATCTTTGGAACAACACTCCGAGGCTGTGTTCTAATCTCAATAGCTTAGCACCTACAATTAATATTTTTAGAATTCAGCTACCCGTCAGTGAGTAATACCTTTCTAGAAGTTTTGCTTGAGCTTCAACACAACGTTGGGCACTAATCTCTTCTGTGCTGTACGCATGACCATGTATTTTAAAAGTCTATTCCTTTCTGAAAAATTCATGATCTTTACTATGTCATCAAGTCTAAGCAGTCCAACCCATTAAGTCTGTAATGACATAAAGCCATCTACTTTATTTCCCATAATATCTGTGCACCAATTCCTTTACTTATTTACTTTGTTAGGTTATCTGCCTTCAGGTCAGAATTTCCCTAGAATAAACTTTAATGAAAAGAAAGAGACTGAATGTCCTTTTCCATTTTCAAAGTAAACGTATAAAAAAGGTATTTCAAAACCTCGCTGGCACCTGCATGAGAATGGAAGATAAATCCGAGTGTTAGAAACAAAACAAACAAACAAACCAGAAAATAAGAACAAAACAAAACCAATCAAACAAGAAACCAACCCTAGTTGTCTGAATTTAGCAGCTGTAGACATTTCAGTAGTGTTTTTCAAACAACATTTAAAAAAAATCTTGCAGGGACTCGTTTTCCAATAATCTAACTAGCATTAGCCCTGAGAGGGCAAGAATGTTATGTAGCATTAACAAAGTCATAAGTCTTGTAAGTTAAAAAAGCCCTGGAATACAGCAGAAAGCTGCACTTCAGAGAGTTCTCTATTATGTGGCAGCAGGCATTTTCAATGGAACAAATGATCCATTTAATTAAGGGTTTTGCATTTTGCCTCAGACATCATCAAATATTAAAGAAGAAGATGCAATCAGCCCTCTAGTGGGTAAACATGGATTCAAAAAAATGTTAAATCTATACGGATAATGAGAACATTTCATCTGACACTTGCAATGCTTCAGTGTTTCATTTCAGTGAAATTTTCCTTGCTGGGGATAGGAAAAGTTGGCAGTGCTGCTTGCTAAACATGAACATAGTGCTATGTGAAATAATCTTTTCTTTTTTGTTAATAAACATTTTTGATCTTTTTTCCCCCCATCGTGCTTCTAAACTACTACTACTTCCATTGTATTCTGAGAGCAAGTAACAGAAATGACTGCAGCATTCCCATTGAGAGCATTATACAACATCCCTACAACTGTTTGTTATGGCTCTGCAAATTTAGCTTAGGAGAACATATTCTTAACAACGCAGAGGTGTATTTCTCCATATAAATAGTTAATTTAATACTCAGCAATATGCTAGAGATCAAAAGCAACCCCTTCCAACGTTTATAATCCTTTCTTTTTATAAGGAATCTACAGAAATAAAGTGAGACATTAAAAGAATGTGCATGTTAAGACAAACACCCTCAAAAATCATGAAATGCCAGTAAAAGGTGGATGCACAATTCTAATTCTGCACCCATATGAAAGTCATCACGATGAGTCATAAACAAAATTATGCTTATAGCAACTAGACTACAACTCTGAGACACAGAGGGCCTTTTTTTTCCACTTTTCATGGAATGTTCCGCCTCATTCATCAGATGCTGTTATGAGATAAAATAACATCTGAAATACCATCTCATAGTAAAATTTGCCTAACGTGGATTAACAGCATTTTTCAATCAAGTGCTTAATTAATTGATATCACAGTTGTGAAAAACTATGCAAGCTTTTACACAGCCTTGAGGATTCAATTTCCTAGTATTCACTGAGATTGGTCTTAGAAATTAATTGAACCCTTGTTCTTTCTATTAGACTACAAATACAAATACTAGACCACAAGGGTTTTTGTTTGTTTGTTTTTATAAAAAACAGGTCATGAAGGTGTGAAGTTAAACTAGTTAAGTTTAGGCTCTCAGAGTCAACAGATATTTAGCAAGGAAAGAAATTTACTGCCTTTGCAATGCAGAGTTAATGAAGTAACTAATGCAATCATAACATAATAATGGATGCACAGTGCATGATAAATGCTGATTTAACCTTCAAACTCCCCAATTTTTTAAAGCTGGAGTTAAACACTTTCTTACTAATGTTTTTTAAGAGACAGAGGGAAGGAGTCAGAACATTTAAGAGACACAGCTACAAAACTCGGATAAGACCTAAATAAAGCCCGAGTATAGAAATGCCAAATGAAAGCATATGACAATTGTACCTCTGCTTCTCCAATTCTAGAGTATCACCAAATCACATCAAAAATTTAACGTGCTTCCAGTTGCCAATTTACACTATTGACATGTATACTATCAAATCTACCAGCTACATTGAGATCTAAATCTACTTATTTCCACACTCCTTCAGTCACTCCGTTGCTTGATAAGATTACAGAAAACAAATGTGCATCACGCTCTTGGCAAGGCACTGGATATTTTTAACACTGTATAGCATTTTTCCAGTTCTAGTTTTCTGAGGGGATTCCTGTGTTTTGTCCATTTTTCGAAGATCGTTTGGAAAAATATCAGAACCAGAATTTTGTGGTATTTCAGCACGCTTCACAAGTTGCCTATCTTCTTTTAATCACTTCAGCACTTAAGCTTTCAGCAACTGCATTTACCCTCTTTCATCACAGCCTCACACTGGGAGCTCACATGATGTCATTTAGTTCCTAAAAGTCTTTTTCATAGTCATTGCTTTCCAGGATACTGTTTCCTCATTACTAATATTCCTTATCTTTAGATCAAAGGTGTTCAACAGCAGCCAACAGGACACTTCAGAGAATTATAGAATATCCCACGTTGGAAGAGACCCGCAAGGATCGTCAAGTCCAACTCCTGCTCCAATTCTATCCAGGCCTAATTGGATGGTTGTTTTATATCGTGTCTGAGCATCTAGATTTCGATACCTGACTCTGTGGGAGAAGTCACACGGGTTAATAAACCAAGAAACTAAGCCTTCCATTCAGCTGTAATAAAAACACGTTTTGCTTGAACAGTTCTGGCTTAACAACCACGCAGAATTTCCCCTATTTTTCCTTACCTATCCACCAGGACTGCTTCTACCTGTAAATTGTCAGCCATGATTTTCTGTTCATCTCCAAAATCACTGAACAACATCAAGCCTAAGACCTTCTCTACCAATTTATGAAATCAGTCACCATTAGCAAGAGACCAGCAAAACAACGAAATACAATGAGATGTTTCCTAGTACAGTGATAATACCTAATGCTAAAATTGAAAGAACACCAAAGCCCCATGAGAAAACACTAACAAATTTGGGAGTGCCAGAAGTAAGGTCATCTATGTCACCATAATTTGGCTCCGCAATGCAGGCACGTTCTGATACAGCCTTATTGACTGTTTCCACAGAACTGCATCCTTATTATGTTGCACAGATAGATACTTAACAAGCAAGTGTTCAGTATTCTTCATCACCACTGTGATGTGAACAGCCTTGAGCCTTGTCAACCGCACGCAATTCCAACCTCAGATTGCAGAATTACTCCTCTGTTGGACCCCCACAGAAGTATCAGTGCTCCTCAGACACACATTTATTTCCACAACACCCCTGTTTACATTATTTTTAATGGGAAGGAGCAGCAGAAGACAGGGGAGTGAAAAACAATTAGTAAGACATAATTCTGAGTGGCTAACCTGATAGCTGCAAACACTATTTTTCTTTTAAAAGAACTTCATACTGCTTACAGTTAAATCACAGCTCCCGAAAGATTTCTGTGCTGCATATAAGATCCAATGCTTCTGCAAAGCAAAACAGGATCCAACACATAACAGAGGACTATTCTATGACACTTGCGAAGGGATTATGGTTTTAGGAATACCAAATGTTAATTACTTCAGGATAACTGTCTATGGTCATTTCTAGCCTGCAGCGCATGCAAATCCACCGAAAGCTAGACCTAACTCGTATATGCACATGCTTCAAGGTATGATTACCTGTAGGCCTGAACCACATGGCTGTAGAATACTGTAGGAAATCTGTGGCAGAGGCAAACTTAGCCTACAGTTCTTCAGACTAGCAGTCAAATGCCTTCCTCAAATCATCCTTCTCTATTCCACAATCCCAACTCATTTTTGTTTTATTTTTGATAAAATTATTCCTTTCTCTAAGTAATTGTGCAGGATGCTGACAGGCCATCACGTATACAATAACTGTAGTCACATAATCAAGGATGTATCAAGTGCATTGACTCAATAGGGCCAAATTAAGGTGTGATCAGATAGATGAGTGACAGACGAGTTTTGATGTTCTCTCTCTCCAGTTGAGACTGTAACTGGCCCTTCACTCCCTTGCATACAAGCATTCCACTGACATACAAGTAAAAAGCACTAAAATTAAAATTAATGACTGAAGAATCTTCACTGTTAATTCCTTCTGCTTTGTACTACGATGAGCTGAGAACACCTGTGCATGCACACACACAGTTACAGCATCTCAGCAGAAGGGAGAGAACTTGCCATAAACCAAGCTTTCACCTTATATCCTAAGGCAAATGGTCAGTCTTATTTCTATTTCTAACTTTCAAGCACAGCACTCATATCCAAAGCAAAGCTTATGTGTACAGTGTGTGTAGATATGGAAGTTCATGCACACCTGTCCTCCTTAGTTTTGAAATCATAAGCCAATTTCAACCGAAGCTAAAAAAGGGGTAAGGATTTTAAAGTCACTACAAGTTTCACAAAAATACGGAGCTGGGAAAGATGAGAGACCCTCTTGGAGCCCCTTGCTGAGGGAAAGGCTAGTAAGCTCACCCTTGATTAGACATCAGAGAATCCACACAGGAGAGAGCCGCTGGAAACCAGGCTTCATTAGTTCCGCTGCTCACGGAACTACTTGTTAAAAAAAGCAAACAGAAATTCCAACATGTGGCATCGTACCGACACCCACATTGGTCATCAGCAATCTTAAGATCCACTGCACAGACCTCTGCCACCACAGCAAGGACAATTAGTGATAGTAATGTAGTCTGACATCTTTTTCTAGCATTAGAGGGGGATGAGGCTCTTTGCCAGAGGAAGTCACATTCTTGTGCTGACAGCAGAAACACGGCAAAATTTAGGAATATTGGATTTAATATTTCTAGGCTTTGGAGGGAATGTGGTCAAACTTTCTGCCTAATACTTCAAACTTTATTCTCCCTTTGCCCCTAGCCTTTCAGCCTGTTGCAATCCCCTCTTTCCTGCACCACGACCCAGTCCCACGTTCTTTACCCACGTGCCTCAGCTTCATCCTCCACTGCAGTGTATATTCAAATTTTAGTTCTCATAGTTCTATTTGTCTGTCCACATCCCATGCTCTTGTCCACATCTGTTCCATTAATTCTAGACACCTATTCGTTTTCCAGCCCCTAGTAGATCTGCTCTTTCCCCATCTTCTCTCAGTCACCTCTCCCTTTCAAACAGGCTCTCCATCACACCCTCTGGTTTGTAGGCTCTAGTCTTTTCTTCTCCCTCCTTTCTGTTTCCCGTCTCTGCTCTACCAACTTTCTAGACTTCCTAGACACAATCAGCTCTAGGTCCTAGCCATATCTCACTCCTGTCCCTACTGCATTTGAATCAAGCTTTCTTTCACCTTGCCGCTGAGCCCATTGGAGGGGGGAAGGTTACTGTAAAGGCGGGCATAAGGACTCCCTTCCGAAGCAGAATGAGGAGTTGTGACTGAAGGAAAAGCGTGCTTGGCCCTTCAGCATCAGAAGATGCCTATCACTGCAGAGAGAGTACAGGAGTAGCCCAGCCTCACATAAAGGTCTAGAGGTCGGAGTGTATTTACTTCTTCTGTGCAGATGGACAGTCTGGTCAGCGCCCGGAGTCATGCAAGCCTCAAGTAACATCAAAGAGGATATAATAATCTTTGCACGTTTCAACTACTGAAGTATAAAGCTTCTCAAGGCATGCCTAACAGATTTTTTTTCAAAGCTTACAACTTGGCCAAATTTGGCCACATTTTAACAGATATTTGTGGCTTAGAAAAGCCATAATCGCCTGACTTCAAATCTAGGAAAAAAAAAAACATGAGAAAATCACTAATGAGCAACATTATATCCAGTATACGGCAGGAAAAAAAAAGGCTGAAAACAAGCTATCCAAGAACATGCCCACCTGCTGTATTCAAACCACTGGCTCCTCTTGTGTCCCTAATCTCCTCCTTAACAGGTCCTCTGCTGGGCTTTTCCCCCTTCCACAGCTCATTTATCTTTGTTTCTTGCTAAGCCTTCCAGGGCTTCTGCGCACTTTTTCTCCCTGTACACACCACAGAAGCTTATGTCCCTTAGCTGCTTACTGTTTTCCAAACCAAAACACCCTAATTTTCCCACACCCTACTGAAAGTAAGGGAACTCACAAATGACGGTGGGAAACAGAGAGCTCGTTGGTCACAAGTATCACAGCAAGGCTCTTCTCAAGGCAAGAACTTTGCTCTTGGTGTACTAGGTTCAGAAGTATAGCTTGCAAAGTCATTCCAGATTAAGAACTGGAGCCTTTACAAAAAACTGATGATCTGGAACAGATTAAGCTGAACCATCATTTAATCAGCCTTGTCTAACACGTCACACCACAAACTTCAAGAAGTGCATATGTACAAGCACTAGAACAGTGCTAAGAAATGATACTACTGTCTCCAGGATTCATGCTCTCCCTCAGCATGTTTGAAAATTCTGATGAGAAACCATGTGCTTCGCACACTGCCTGTTTCTAGAAAGATGTTCTCTCGATGATCTTGTTTTCCACAGAAAAAGTAAGTTCTACAAGGATGTCAGGGAAGATTAATAAAGTTGACAATGAATCCAGACAAGACTGAAGTGACATTACTCTCGAAGGAAAATGCTTCACGGAACAGATTCAGATGCTGTCCCCTTCAGGTATGAGCATTTTTCTAATATCACAAAGCAAAGCACCAAGGACTGTGCCAGACTGATCCTAAGGCTAGGTGTCCAAGATCCGCAAGCAGCACCTGAATTAGCAAAAGCTTCACGCCTTTTCTTATAAAGAAAAACCTAGTCATAAAAGATTCTTGCACCAATTTCACAGCAGGCTAATTCACTTCCAAAGATGTTAGAGCAGCAAAACATCTTCCGTTTGCTGGCACAGGAATCGCTACATTCAGCGGACTGATCTGCAATGGGGGTATCATCTTTGTGCTCCAATCCCTTCCAAACCTGCCCTCACTGCTACCTGTTCAAGGCCTTGCTCTGCCGTCAGCAAGCTGGAGCTGACACCAGGAGCTGGAGTTAGGAACATCAGACACCTGCTCTGACACCCACAACAAGACAGCTCACAGGATTTAGAACGAAACAAACAAAAAAAAATAATCAAATTGACAAAAGCTTTCCAGGCTTTAGGAATAAACTATTAAAAAATAAACAGATTGATCAATATAGTAAACTCCTTCCAGGCATCTGACTAGATTGTCTTTAGCGCATCACCATGAGAATCGATGAAATCATACAAACATATCCACATGTATACCACAAGCAACTCCTCCTTCAGCCTGAGAAGGGAGCAGTAGACAAACCTCACACGGTCTTAATTTAGCTAGTATATGTCTGCATATTATAGTAATGGGAACTACCCAAATTATCATAATCTAGAATACAGATGGAACCCAGGAGTCCTCAAAGTTTTAACTTGCAACTCTATTCATATGCATATTACGTACAAACTGTATTGCAAAGATTTTCTCTTCCACAGCTGCAGAACACAACAGCCTTTTCTTTTATTTTTGAACAATTATTTTTAGTTCCAAACTTGCACAAGGAAAACATCAAAGAGAAAACCCCAAGGAAGGCAGAAATACTCTTTGGTGGTCTTCAATAAATACCAATTTAGTTATCTTGCACCTTAATAGTGCCCAGACGAAGTCTGGGTTGGGATGGGGGCTGGATGAAGAGGCAGAGGTACCACACTTGGACTGAAGATGAAGACTGAAAGTCTTCCTGATGACATGCTCCTACATATAAACTCATTTTTTTCCCCCATGATCAGTTACACAGACTGTGCATGTTCATGAAGTTTCTGCTGAGTCACTCCACCTGGTCATTGGCATTTTTTTTTCCAAACTTACAAGTAAACAAGGAGCTATAATTAAAGCTTTGGTTCAGCTTTAATTCTAGCATTCACTGCCAATTGTGTCCCCTGTAAATACATATTTAACAACCTAATTAGCAACCCAGACTGTAAGCAGCTTGAGTGTGGAATTGTGGCTAGGGCCCAAAATAAATGGTGGGATTACAAATAGCAGGCTACCTAACACTCCTACCCTTCTTCACCATACGCTGATTATATTTTCAAAGTGGAAAAACTGGGACATTGGGCAAGAGAATAAAAAGGCTGATCCAAGCTCTGGTTTTGAAGCTATTTAACTGCATTGATTTAAAAATATAAACATTTTTTTAAATGCTATAGTTAAAAATGAAACAGTGCCTGCGGTGGATGCACTGATTCTGTGTAGGTGCCTTCATATTGTTATTCTTATTCCAGAAACGTAGCTAAATCTACCGAAAAGAAAAAAAGGTCTAGGATGGTTAAAGGGAAACGGTCTGCCTCAGAAGGATTCATGGGCACATAGCAGGGAAGCGAGAAGAACGAGGAACCCACCTCCTACTTGTTTTCACCTAGCTGCTAATTTGTCTCTTATTGATCTTGATCATCCTTGAGAAATGCCCATCACTGAATCACCCGTACTTGCTCCTGCTTCCCAGCCAACAGACTATCGCATTGCTTCCCTTTCTTTCCTAGCACTCAGCTGCTCTGTCCAGTTCCCACCTTCTCAGAAACAACCACCCTCATTTCCCTCTGCTTTAAGCATTCCCTCCTAGCTAATCTCTCCCCCATTCCCAGGACTCACAGGTAGAGGTTCCTAAAGCCACATCCCTCCAAGCCCAGAAACCCAACTTCAGGGCTCAGAACACTCTCCCCTCTCATCCATTACATTTCGGGCTTAGAAACACCCTTATACCTAATTCAGAAATGTACTTTTTCCCGTTTTGTTGGGATTGTTGAAACAGGAGGAGAGCACATTGGGCAATGAACACAGGAGCAGGCACTATCACCACGGTTCACTTCCAGCTCTCTGTGCATCCAGTCTAGGGTATTTATACTGGACAGACTGGAGTCCTACTTCAGGGGCACCCCGGTACGCTAGGGCTTTCAACTGCACCAGAAGTGCTCCAGCTGCACCAAACAGCACTGCATTCGGCAGTACGCCAGCCATACTACCCTGCTGTGGCATCAAGGACATATGGCTCAGCCTCCATAAGACCCTGGTCGTTAATCAACCTAGCAATATTAACATCTGTACATTTTGGAAATTGAGGTTGTCCACTAAGGAGGTCCTTAGTTTTGGGGGTCAACCCACTGGTTTGCAAACATTCCCGATTAGAAAGAAAACTCAGCTCTCCCTGCATCTGAAAGCTTCTCTGCTCAGGGACTCCACAGGGAAGAGGCCAAGATCTCTTCTTCCCTGCGTAAGCCTCTGAAGGGCTGAACACACCCCCAACCCCATGCAACGTTACAGTCATGGTTTAACCCTGCTCCCCACCTGTATGTCTTGCCATCCTTGTGCTGGTCCTCATCATCCTCGTTTGACAGCACAAAGGGGTCGCTCATCTCTGGCAGCCCCGACTCCTGCAATCGTTTCTTCTTCCGGCCCCGAGGCGGTTTGGGGGCAACTCCCCCACCCCCGCCACCCCCAGCACCTTCGGAGAGGGTGGTCGTCCCCTTCTTGGACAGGTCAGGCACCACCTGGAGGGCTGCCTGGGAGCCAGGGGGTAGCGCAGAGACAATCATGGGAGCTGAGATGGGAAAGGTTTGTGCAGAGGTGGCTGTGGTCACCAGGGAACCTGATGGGGAAGTTATCACCAGACCAGGACCTGCAAACAAACGAAGATGGAAGTCAGGTGTTACATCTCTAACGGCGCCCAACCTCCTCACTTCACAGAAGGAAGCTTTATACGTCTACTTTTAAACACAACCCAAACAGAAGAGAACAGAGTAGCCCAAAACATTCCCGGTCTCCACTGCTGGAAGCCAAACTTCAGCACAGAGGGCGGGTGCACAGACTGCCCGGAGATCCGCCGTGAAACCACGGCCAGGGCCAAGGCAGTCCACACCATCGCAGATGCTCAGAATAACCCCCGGCCCAAAAAGGACTCTCCAGGATTCCCTGCCACCCCTACCCCTCTGCTGCAGACATCTCTGGAGTCCCCTACCTGCTGTCATGAGCCCAGCAGACTGCACTGGCACCACGGTGATGTTCTGAGTCACAGGGGCTTGGCTGTGTGGTGTCAGCTGCTCTGGCTTGGTGTCTGAGTCCATGGCGATACCGGTGGGTAGGGCCACGGAGGTGGGTACTGTCAGCAAGGCGGGGTAGTGGGGGGGAGCCAGGCTGCAGCCCTTCTCTGTGGGCAGTAGCTGCTCCTTCATCTTGTTAATGAACATGGTGTTCTCAATCTAAAAGGGTGGGGAGAATGGCTTTTAGAACGCTGTGCCACAGCTCCTCCCAGCAGTTGGCTGAGCAAGAAAGGCAACAAACGTGTATCGCGCTTGGACTTCTAGGGGGAAGCAAGGCCAGCATAACGGGTTGGCAGACAACGGTCTTACCTGTCCCGAGACGGTGGGCACTGCTGGCCAGAAGTACGGGGAGGAGTTGAAATGAGATTCTTCCATCCTAGCTGGGCACAGGGGGGAAGAGGAAGGGGGAAGGGAAGAGGAATGGAGGAGAAGGAAGACAGACAGACGCACACACACACACATACACAAAAGGAACATTAAACCCAAAAAGACTCCAACAGGGAACTGACTCAGTCTGATGCTGCGACAGTTCCTTAATCTCCCCGTTCTTACTTAAGCAACTGCTCCCCACTTTTGAACTATCTGCCCAAATCATGTTATTTTTCAGAGAAAAAGATGTCTGCTATTCCCACAGGCTTGGGTCCATCTCAAATGCCTCTTGCCCACCAGTCCTCCATGCAAAAAAAAAAAAAAAAGACTACATCTGACCCAAAACACCTCTAAGATTCCCCAGTTATCCTCTACCCAAGTACATGCCATAAATGATGAAGTCTGTGCATCTGCATCCAGGCAAACACAGCTGAAAAACATTTTTCACTGTCACAGACAGTCTGACCCCACAAGCAGTGAAAGTTTTGGACCCTGCCTGTCCCTCCACCCCAGCTCTCTAAGGACCCAGATGCAGCAAGGGCACATTAGCATTATGTTACACAGGAAGAAGGACAGGCAGAGAGAGGGAAACAGACTTGCCCGAGGTAACAGACAGCCACAGCAGACCAAGAAGTAAAACCTAGGGCTCCTGACTTCCCACTGCCCACTGCTCTGACCGCTCCAGTCCGACTCTCGGAAGAAAATTGGAGATGTCACTCAATACTCCTGACAGACCAGATCCTCCCCTTTCATCCAACCAGACTGCACAGTGGGGAAACAACCTGACTACCCTGCTCCTGAGATAACGGACTTCCAAGTGAGATCACGGAAGGGCTCTCTGTTGCTCAATTCAGTTCTGTCTTTGGGACAAGGTTCTGTAGGATTCTGTCCCATCAGGTGCCCGTGGCTCTATCTCAACTCTCCACGGACCAGTTAGACACCAGAAGATAGCCGTCTGAAGACAGAGGCTTAATCTCTTAGAAACACCTGGCTGAGGAAATCTAATTCACCAGTCCTTTCCATTCTGATCCTCTCATTCCTCTGTGCAGTATCATTAGCAATCAAAGTTTGCAACGCTCTGAAAATGCTACTGAAAACCTCAAGAAATTCACAAAACGGTATTTTCTGAAGTAGAAGAGGTGCCGATTCCTTAACAAGTATGGCAAATCTGATGGGTAAAACAAACACGATAAAAACTCTGCTCAACGAACGCTATGCCTGGCAGAGCAAGCTGCTTAGAGAAAACAAAACACTGCAGGTTTCTCATGCAGCTATCTGCAAACAGCACCAGTCCTATTTCTGTTGTGATGTGGCAGTAGTCTAATTAGCGAGTAAATATTGTTTCTGAAGGGCCTATCCCGAGCATCAGATAAGCTGAGGAGCATGCCCCGAGTAGCACGAAACCCTTACTTTCCAGGAGTATATTAGGACAGAATAAATACATGTGGAATTGCTGTGTGTGAGCCAAAATGCAAAGGCAGTTTTCCTCTATGTAGAGTAGCAGTATTTAAATGAACCAAATTACCTGTTAATTTTGTTTTTATGAATTGCTCACACAACAGCAAAGCCAAGTATTCCTGCCTCACTTGCTCACTACAAATCAACCAATAAACCCACTTAAGGATGAATTATTTACCTTGCATCAGTGGCATGCAGTCAGACTGCTAGCTGCCTGACTGAATTACTCTGGATTTACATTGCTGTGATTCAATCAGAATCCGATGGGGCAGGTATCTTAGCTTCCTTTAATTTCTTTTCTGAGCCAGATTAATTAAGTACTCTGCCCACAACAAGGCCCTATATATCTAACACTTAAGTACATGACTGTTTTCTTCCACGGGATGGGCATACATACAGAGATAAGGCCTTCCTTAGCAATTGAGCCCCTGAATCAAGAGGGATCTTTTTTTGTTTGGGAAGTCAAGGGGGTTGTTGTTTTAAATGAGTAAGCCTCTATTTGCCCAGCTTCCACATCAAAAAATAAAGACAAACCTAAGCAAACCTGACTTTGCGAAAAAAATGTCTCATATAATAATCACACGCTTGTTTTTCAAATAAACTTTGTAATCGTCCAGCCTCAGATTCCTTGGATTCAACTGCAAAGTTTAGGAGTAAAACAGAAAGATGACAGTTTAAACAAAAATCTCGTAACTGCTTTCTTATTTAGAAAGTATGAAAGGCAACTCCATCTTCAAACTGTAAAATTCGAACTAGCACAGGCTGGGGCACTCAGTGGCCTCCTGATTCTACCCCGTCCCCTGTCAGAACTCGACAAAGCACCCAACGTTTGTTCACTTTGCTTTGCAAAATGTTTAAAAAAATTAAAACACACAAAAACCCACCACCAACAAAACAGTTTGTATTAATTCTCCAAAGATGACTACTCTGTTTTTACTACACTTTCTTAAAATCCATCTCCCCACCCAGCAGTCTTCACGCTTGAATAGATGTCAGGCCTCAAAAAAATCAGCTTGAAAGACTGAAGTGTAACAAAGTTATAAGAATGTGGAGAAAAAGGAGAAACGGTGTAAGAGTCAAAGCTTTCATGCAATCTCACTGGCAAGCCAATCTTCCAAAGGGAGAAAACAAAGATGAAGATCCTTGCACCAACCTACTGTCCTAACACCCGCAGATGTCCCTCCCCTATCCCACTTTTAGGCTGAAGGATATTTCGGAAAACATGCACCCCTATCCACAGCCCCCACTTTACCACCGCTCACACTTACTTTACCAGAACTCTGCTCGTAACCCTTCCAATTGCTCTATAACTATCACACATGGGCTGGAGCTTCAACCCTGTACCACAGCGTGTTCCCACTGCGGTGCCTTCATCATCCCAGCTTCCACAAACAGGCCAGAGATGGGACCTTCTTCCTACGCACCAGTCTAGTATCAGACAGATGTCAACGTACCCTCCTGATATAAACCAAAAACACCTTCTATGTACAGACCACAAATTTACATACACCAAATAAACAACCGAGTGAACCAGGGAACTCACAAGGGACAAGGAACCTGAAGTTTAGCTCTCAGAGTATTTCACAGAACCGCATACTTAACGTGCTGGGCTTATACTTCTTTGCAGGATCATCACTTTAATCATAAACACACAGACAAAAGCACGTGCAAGTACACGGTGAGGTAGAGGCTGCGTTTCTGGAAGGCACAATCAAGGTTGGATACGCAGGTATTTAGAGATTAAGTTGTAATGTGGTTTTCTTTATTCTCCAGACACCTGACGTTTATCTTCTAGGCAGTTTTCAGGTGATAAAAGGCCCCGAGTGATTTAAGTTGTCATTTTATGTCTGTGCAAGTAACAAGGAATAACTGGTCGGTAACGAGGAGGTTTTAGGCTTAATCGCTGCAAAACACTGAGGATGCCCACGCGGGATATTGGATCAAATGGAAAAACGCCTCCAACTAAGTTCCTAAGCGCCAAGAAGTTCAAGCACTGCCGCGTCTTTAGACCAAGCCCACCTGGATGCACACCGGGACCCCCCCCCCCAACGTAACACCCGAGGCCCTGAGCCCCAAACCCCGAGCTCGACGAGTTCGGAACCGCCCATGCGCCGCCCCCCCCCCCCCAGCGGCCCCCCTGTGAGACCCCCCGGGGCTGAGGGTCCCCGCACCCCGTCCCGGTCCCCCAACCACCCCCCCCCGGGGGCGAGGCTGACTCACGGTGCTGCGGGAGCTCCTTACCCCTCTCACTCTCCCTCCTCTCGCATCTCTCCTCCTTCCAGGGCCGGCTCTGCGAACAAACCGCCAGCGTTACGGGGGCGGCCGGGCGGGCAGACAGACAGACGGCCCGCCAGACGGACGGGCAGACGGACAGGCAGGCAGGCAGCCCGCCGCTTCCGCTTCCGGATCGCCTCACGGCCGGAAGCGCGGCCCCGCCGTACCGCCCGCCCGCCCGCCCGCCGCCTGCCCCTCACCCGGCGGATTTTCACCGAGCGCCTCCCCCCGCCCCGCGGCGCCCACCCCGACCCCGGCTCCTCCGGCGGAGCCTCCTCACCGGAAAGAGGGGAGCGGCGGTGCCGCTTCCGGGTCAGCGGCCCGAGCTCTTCCGGGGGCGCGGAGCGGGGCGGGATGGCGTCACCGCCGCCTCCGGTCGCGAGGGGGCGGGGCCGCGGCGGCCGCCGGCACGGGGACGCTCCCCCTCCCCCCCCCCCGCCCGCCGCGGCGGGGCTGCGAGCGGCCGGGCCGGAAGCGCGCGGGGCTTTACCGGAAGCGCCGTGTGGCGGCGGCGCGCGCGGGGAGCGGCGGTTGGCGGCAGGGCGGAAGTGGCGGCGGCGGCGGCGGGCGGCGGCGGGCGGCGCGCGCGCGCGGCGCTTCCCCCCCCAGGCCGGCCGTGAGGGGCCGCTTCCGGCCCGGGCGGGCCTCGTGAATATTCATGAGGGGGGTCATGAATAATGCACGAATTGGGGGGGGGTCGGCCGGCGGGAGTCAGGCGAGGACGACCGTCGGTGTATTTAAATAAAAGGATTTGATTGACTGATCAGTTTGGGAGTTAATTTCACACAGAATCACACAGAATCACCGAGGCTGGAAGGGACCTCCCAGATCACCCAGTCCAACCTCTGTCCTAACCAGTCCTAACAAGTCCTCCACTAAACCATATCGCTAAGCTCTACATCTAAACGTCTCTTAAAGTCCTCCAGGGATGGTGACACAACCACTTCCCTGGGCAGCCCATTCCAATGCCTAACAACCCTTTCGGTAAAGAAGTTAAATTTCCTTGTTAATTTGGGGGTTTCCACTTGCTGATGAATATCCACAAACGCTCATCCCTTTTATTTTTTCCCCTGTGTAATTTGTTTCTGTGGTTGTCAGACCACCCCTGAAGGTGACACGTCTCATCCCACAACACAACAAACAGTTTCAGTCCTGCGTCTGGGAGGAGGAGCTGTGGCCTCTTCTACGCCCCAAAGTCCCCTGTAGCCCCTCAGCTTTCCTCCTTTTCCTCCGTGTGCTTCCCAAAAGCAATGAAGCCGAGCGCCTCCTCCGAGAAGAGGGCTGCCCTAGGCTTGGTAGCTGGGAGAGCTCGTCAAAACGCCCTACAGCAGACAAGGAGAAGTCATGATTCCCAGCAGAGGAGTGGGACAAGGTGGTTAATTTTCTCGAACTGTGCCTAGAGCGTCACGCTCCCCTCCCCCAAGCACCTTCCAGCAGCACGTGAGGCAGCGTGACTAACATCTGTCACAGGCACTTGATTTCTCTTATCTTCTTCCCTTAGGAGGAGACAAAATAGAAGGAACGGGAATATTTCTCTGGGGAGTGCACCTGATCTCCTCACCTTCCTTCCTAGCTCTTGGCTACCCCCCTTTGGTATGGCCTCCACCCATACCACGTCTTGTCCTTGAGAGGGCCGGTGCTGTGCGAGGGGAGGCAGCAGCACTACGCCAGCAGCAGGTTCACCCACTCGCACTGCCCAGCCGGGCCAGGCTGTTGGGAAGGGGACAACTGAGAGGGGCTCAGTTTGTTGTGTGGCAGGACAAGAAGCCGGCAGCGATGTAAAAGTGGCTGCTGGAGGTAAATGAGCCCCAGAGGGGTGGTGGATGGAGGCCAAGGGGCCTCCCCGCTGGGAGAAGGAGCTGGCGTGCAGCACAGCTAAGCATCGCCTGCCTCTGAGGGACTAGCTGCTGACAAGCTCAGAAAAGAAACTGTGTGGAGAAAGCAAACCAGCTGAGAAAAAAAAAAAAAAGCTACCACAGCGGTTGCTCTCTCACAACTTCTGTAGAGAGCTTTTCAAGACAGCTTTGACCTGGGGGGTAGCAAACACAGCGCTACACTAGCTGCCGGCTCCATCTCCCACCCTTGTTACCTCCTCCGCAGACACATCTGACTGTCATGTTCCCACCTCAGCTCTTCCCGTCTCCTTCTGCTTGCCTAATTCCTTCATCTCTATCCTTTCTCACCACCGTGACTCCAGACCTAGCCCCGGACCTTCCGTAATGACTACGTGCTTGTGGCACCGCTGTATGCGCTGTGCCTGAACGCCTTTTGTCCCCTGTCCGCATATAAACTGCACCAGTCAGGGTGGCCACCCCATCGATATAGGTGGTGCGTCGCGCTGTGGGATCCTGCTTGGCTGGCTTGCAGGGCTGGCAGACCTGGCCTGACATGTTCCGTAATTTGCCTGTGTTGGTGCTTGAGTTTGTGGAGGGTACCTGAACACTAGGCAGGGATGGGCAGATGGGCTTGGAAGGGTGTAATGATGTAGTGACACCCGTTGTAAGGATAGAGGCTGTTCATTCTTGCCCATATTTTCCTCTGCTTTTGGGACAATATTAAGTTTATCCTGAAGCTGGTATTTTAATCTTGCAAGTACATTTCTCAGCAAGGCATGTTGTCCTTACTCTTTCAAGGAACTGACATCTCTTTGGCAATCGGCTGATTAAATCCCCTGGTAGCGCACAGCAGAGAGCATTTCAGCATGTCATTTCTGCCTTTCTTTCCCCTGCGTGGAAATAGATTGCATCTCTCCCTCCCTGGTAACTTCTCTATTTAGTGTTGTACAGTTTGAGAAATACACAGTAACTCAGTTATAACACGTGCATTATCGCATTATCCTGCACATGCCTGCTTGTCTGGATCATGTGTTACAATGGCATCTACTCTCTTAAGGTCGAGGAGCAGAAACCATGCACTTGGGATGCACTTTGGAACTTGAGGCACACTCAGCAGGGGTCCACTGCTTTTTTACTGAAAGGTGGCTCTGGAGCTGGGAACAGCAGGGTCCCTGTTGGGCAGGAACATGGTAACCCGAGACTCTCCTGGGACTCATCAGCTTTAGCCACAGACTGAGTTTGCTTGGCCACTGTAGTAAGAACAATTAGCTACCAAACTTTCTGGCCAATGTGTCATGAATATGCGTCCCATAATTTGGAAGGAGGAAAAGGGATCACTGGACAAGCCAAGAAAGCCAGAGGGACTGTGCCTGAGTACCTTCAGCACAGGAGGAAAACCACAATCGCATCAGCAGTGCCTGAGGGGGACCTCAATTGCACGGTCACAGTCAAAACATACCAGACGTGCTCAGGCAAAACCTGTTCCAGTGGGGTGATAGCTTCTCCGTGGCAATAGCCCCAACAGGCTTAAATCAAAACTGACTTTATTAGATCACCTCAAAAAGTCTTAAGTATTTTGAACGTGATCCAGCAGTGAGCCCTTCAAGCAATGACAGATCCCTGCAACCTAGGTTGCATTAGCAAGAGCGCAGCCAGCAGAGGAAGGGAAATTATTATTCCCATCCACCTGAGAGCTGAGGCCACATCTGGAAGATTACATCGAGGGCTGGGCTGGGGTGCAAGACGCATGTTGACAAACTGCTGCACGCCCAGCGAAAAGGGCGTGCATTGGAGGGCTGAAACACACAGTATGCACGGGGAAGGCTGAGGCAGCTGGGTTTGTTCTAAAGAAAATGCCAAGGGGGCATCCACTTGCTGTCTGCCCCTACCTAAAGGAAATTTGTAGAGAAAATGGAGCCAGACTCTGAGGAGACACAGTGGAAGGACAAGAAACAACAGACACAAATCGCAACAGGAGAAATTTTGAACGTATGTAGCAGAAAATTTCTTCCCCTTGAGAGCTGTTCAGCAGTGAAATGGATGCCTACAAAGTCTGGGGAATCTCCACCCTTGGAAATGTTCAAAATGTGTGGGGACAAAGCCCTGAGTAACCTGATCTGGCTTTGTAGTTACTCCACTGTGAGCACAGGATTGGACTAGAGACTTACAGAGGTCCCTTCCCACCTGATTTTTTCTGTGAGTCAGTGATTTTGATCTGTGCTGCTGGTACGCTGCAAGCAAATGTTCAGTGTCTTCATCATGCTAGAAGCCAGAAGGGTAGCCTGCTTGTTTGACCCTGTGGAAATGCATCTATGTTGACAGCACCGTTAGCATTGGCAAAGCCCTGGTGCACAAACATCTCTTCTCCAGCTGGCTTGCCAGCCTTTGTAGTGCTTCTCATTCCATCCCACTTCTGTTCCAAGTACAGGTGAATCTCGTAGCAGCGGGACCTGTTTGGTTTGGGGATGACTCCCTAAGCTGTGACATCCATATTCTGAACAGCAACACTGCAGAAGTGTCATTTAAAACTATATTGCACAAGAGCATGGTCGTGCAAGCTTGTCTGATGCGCTCCTCACACCACCTTCAGTGCTCACCGAAGTGCTGCTAAAGCATGTCTAGGTCTTTACAGTTGCCTCATGTCACTTTTCAATAGGAAGGATGATGCTGACAAAGATGGGAGAAGAGGATATAGGAGACAGGGGAGAACAGTATGTGTTTGTACCAGGGCAGAAGCAAAACTCGGGAAGCTCTATTGCATGAAGGCTGGAGCTCACAGGTTCACCTCCATATTTGTATTTTGTTCAAAACTGGCAAGGAAACTGCAGTTTTGGGAGCAAAGATTTGCAGTATATCCATCAAATTCAGGGTAAGTATGCCAGGACTGGAAAAAGGGAGCTATATTTCAGGAAGAGAGAAAACAAAGTACTCTGGGCTGCTGCAAACCCATTAGTCTAGTCTCAATAGAGCATAAGGTTAAGAACAAATTACAGAAGGAAAACAAAATTAAAGCTACAGCAGTAAGTGGAAAATGGCACCAAATACAGAATGGGTTTATCAACAAAAGCACTGTGTGCCCTTAACTTGATCTTTTTCTTTACCTCCTTTTCCTTTACCTCCTTTTCATCCTTACCTGGATGGGAAAAAATAATTAAAAAAAAAAAGAAAAGTAGATCTAATCTAGCTGGATTTCAGTAGGGCATTTGCTTGAGTAAAGGGTAGAAGGCAGCTAGATGAGCTGAAATGAAAGGAATTGTTCGGGTCATTTTAGGTGGGTAAAACACTGGGGAAAAGGAGATGATGTGTTGAATCAAATGGGAACTGCTGAACTGCCACCATGGAGGAATGTTACTGGCCTTGGGAATAATTCTGTTTGCAGTAATGGCTCTGGCTCAGCAAAAAAAGCCGAGTGAAAAGGAAGTTTGCTGATTAAATGCATTTGGAAGAATTACTCACAGACCGGAACGGAGAAGTGTGAGGTCCTGTTCTTTGCTCCTGCTAACAGGGATTTATTTTATACATGGAGATTCGGTGGTTAGAAATGACAGAGGGAAAAAACAGATCTGTGTGCATTCATCATTCACGAGGTGATTATGAAGCAATGATGTGACGTGGTCACAAAGACAACAGCCTTAAAGAGATCATTACGTTAATCTTATTGAAGATGGTATATACGATTTGTCACCCGTGTTCAGGAGCAGGCTGAGGGCTGGCAGCAGCACAGAGGAGCTGTAATAACGGAGTCTGTCTCTGTGCCTCCCCTCTGGCCATCCTGCAAAACGAGGTAGGGAGGGGTTGGCTTCTTGTGCTTAGCAGAAGGCTGGCATGGGTGGATTCCTCTCTAGAAATCCATTTTATATATGAGGATGTTCCCAGTGAAAAGGGCTATGATCGAGGAAAAGGAGCTCGGCTGTGATTGAGTCATGCAGTCCCTTTCCCTTCAGAGTCTGGCTCTTTTACAGACTGTACAGATTTACTACTCTCTGGGCTTTGCTGTGCTTCCAGAGCAGGTCAGCATGACAAAAAAAAAAAAAAAAAAGAGAGAAAAAAAAAAAAAAGAGATGTTTAACACAGATCCACAAGCCCATGTTTTCCTACTCCATCCCCTAAAGAGTTTTTCCTTCAAGGGTAAGTTCCAAGCCTGGTATTCTCAACGTAGACAATTGCTTGGTGCCTCTCCCACATGGCACCTGCTCCCAGAACCCTCTGAAAAAGGAAGTTTAAAACCCAGGTTCTCAGAAAATGCTCAGATCTCTGCAGAGGTACACAAAAACCCTCCTGAACTCAACATGTGACATACCTGCACAGACAGCAGAGCTGAAAGGGTTTCACCGTGTGGGTTTTCAGCATTAGGGGGACAGATTCTGAGCCTGGTTTACACCTGGACTAGGTTAGTGCTGGTCTAATGCCCAGCTTGCAAGAAGGCAGTGAGCAGAGCCCACTGCAGCTTGCTTTTGCCAATGGTTTCTGAGGTTTGCTTAATTTAGTTAGGGGAAATGAAACTGGGACGAGACCTCAGGCAATCATCTAATTCATCGTCCTGACCCAGAGACAAGATTAAGGAAGCACGGCTCATCCCTGACAGATATCTGTTGAACCTGTTCTCAACAGCCTGCAGTGACAAGACTCCCTCGGCCAGTCTAGTCCAGCATTTTATTGCTTGATAGTTAAAAAGCTTTTCCTACAACACAGCTAAAACCTTCATTGATGAAAATGAACCTGCTGATTTCTGTGGCCCCGTCGGAAATGCCTTTTTGCTCTGATGATGTAATCTTCTCAAACCAGCTTTATACACTTTTTTTTTTTTTTTTTTGCAGTTATGCATTAATCTTTTGGCAATTCTGGCTACAGTCATTTCTCTAGTTTGTGAGAACTTCAGGCCTTTTGCTGCATCAGAAGCCTCGAAGTCAAGACCTATCACATCTACTGCATCCCCCCAGTCTGCCAGGCCAGCTACCCTGTCAGGGAGTCAAGTTAGAAGGGTTGATGTGATTTTCCTGACAAATTGACGTCAGAGGTTTTTTTTTTTTTCAGGTTTGAAATATACATTGGATGGGAAGCTAATTGACAGGTGAAATTGCTGCCTGAAAGGGATGAGAAAGGGGATTAGGGGAGAGGCGTCTGGGGCTGTGGCAATCTGAAGGGAAAGGAGGCAAAAGGACTCAGGATAAAATGCAGAAGCAAACAAGTGAGATGCAGGAGTGAACAAGCAGTCTGCTGTCAGGATTCTGGGGCTGCCACTGGCTGCCAGGAGCCCCTTGAGAAAGCACCAAAAGCTTGGAGGGACAGCCTGCTGCAAATGTTTTTACAGTCTGTAGCATCAGGGAGGCAGGATGTCTGTACCGGGGTACCTCTGGAATTCATTATGGACTCCAGCACTCTGAGAGGTTTTCAGAGTAACACTTAGGCTGCAAGACTCTGAGTGGTTTTTCAGGTTTCAGCAGCTCTCACACCTTTATTGTACCCCAAAGCTTTCCTAATATCTGTAGCAGATCCCTCTGGGCAGGGCTCCCAAGCTTCAGGTAAGCATCTCATTCCGGGAGCTAACTTTTCAGATGTGTTTGCAATGTCATCAGGGAAAACTCATCAGCTGCCTTGCTTCCTCTCAGCGTACCATGGATAGGTTATCTCCCAGGATTATTTCATCCTCCTCCTCGTGGTGTACCTAGTCACAGCACATCTTGCAAGCTTTCCACTCTCTCTCAATCCATATCACATGCTCAGACACTTCTCCAATCCATATCACATACCCAGACACAAAACCAGTGATTCCGGACTATTTGCCGTCACCGTTTTGCCAGGTGGAAGCACTTCTGACTTTACAAGCAGCTTTAGGGAACCCACAAGTTGTCAGGTTTTTGCCCAGAGGGGCCCATGACTCAGGGGCACACATTTTCTGCCCAAACCATCAGCAGCAGCGAGTCCCTGGGCCAGGCCAAGTGAGTCCAGCTCCGCAGCAGGTGGAGTGCCTCCTGCCCAGCAGGCTGGCCGAGCTCCTCCTCAGAGGTGGGCTGGGATTACCACCTCCACCTCCTCAGGGCAGTTGTTGTTTTGCCTAGATGTTCCTCGAAAATCTCGTGCATCATCTCTGCAGCTCATTGTAGCAAGGATTCTCGCGTTTTCCTGGGACTCCTTCAGCACCACAGCCACCTGAGGCTTTGTTTCCCAGCCTCACAGGCTGGGCGAGCACCTGTCACGGGAGTCTTTTTGGCTCTGCCTGGGGAGCAGCTGCCACCTAAGGAATTGCTCTGCGCTCATTCCCTCTCTCATTCTTCTGGAGTGGAGCCTTCCAGCACCTGCCAGATGACAGCCCCAGCTTTTCCCAGACGAGCTCCCTTCATCTGCAGCATGCTGCATGGATAACTGGGGAGGGAAGCAGAGGGGGAGTCACTCTGCCCATCCTTTGCTTCTGTGCTTGAAGTTTCTACAACCACCGTGTTTCAGAGCTGCCATAATTTTCTGTCCTGACCTTCGTGCATCACTGTGACCCTGGTGGAAATCTTGGCCTGAATTCCCTGCAAGGAGGAGTCCAGGATGGGGCCGAAGCTTGCAGCAGCCTCCTAGCATCCTTCACTTTAGACAGAGCAGCTTCCGTGGCAAAGCAGCATGCCTGCAGCTGCACGAAGGGCAAACAGCTTGCTGCTGCCAGGAAGCGTGCGAGTCCTCCCCAGCTGCGGTAGGATTGAGTCTGCTGGGCTGGCTGCACTGGCTGCTGGAAATGGCTCTTGCCCACCTCGGTGACTGAAGTGCAGGAATCAGGGCATGCTCTTGGTGTACACCGGCGTTGCTCTTCCCAGGGAAATGATGCCTCGGGGTTCTGTTTTTATGAGCAGACTCCTACCAGAAAGTTTTTCCCTTCAGTGTGAAGAGCCCCCTGCGTGCCCCAGAGGACTAGCCCTCTTCTCCCTGCTCACCTCCCCCATTACTCGTGGTCCTGCTCCTTTCCGACATAGCAGAAGGCTTTATACGTGACACAGTGAGTGCAGCTGGAGGGCTGGCAGTCCCCCTGGCAGCCGCCAGCTCAGGATGAGCAGAAGTAAGGTTGCTCAGGCATGCATCTTAACTCTAAATGTCCTGTTTTTCCACAAGTTTGCATTTTCATGAACTCAATGTTCTGGGAAAGAATGAGCTATCACCAAGCAACATTAACTCTGTGTTAACAAAGGGCTTTGTCATTGAATTTAAGCTTAAGGACAATGCTGGCACAAGAATGAATTATTACAGGCTGGGCCATGAATATACTGAGGCTGGAAATTAGAAGGAGCTTCCCACCTGACAGTGCAAGGACCTAGCACAGCCTCTGAACAGCAGTCCCAAAGCCAGGAGGCTGAGCTTGTTTTGAGACTGGGAGTCTCTGAGCAAGAGTATGTGGTGGGGCTCCCTGTCATGGGTCAGGAGGTCTCTGCCAGTCTTTTCTTCTTATGTGATTGCAGGACATTTTCGTAACGTCTTTGGTCTTCATGCAGTGCAAGCCAAGCAGGATGCCTGGGGCTTGACTAGAATTGGTGCCAGCTGCTTGGAGTGGTGGGGTTGGTGCCCGTGGGATGCTGCAGGGAGAGCTGTGGGGCTGCAGTTGCCTGTGGAGCACAGGATGTGCATCCCACGGGTGGCACAGCCTCCTCCAGGGTGTGAAGAGCTAGGATGGGAATTGGAGAGAGCAGCAAGTGACAGGCAGGCCCACGGCCAATTGCCTTGGGTGACGGGTGCATGTCTTGCAGATCCGATGGGATTGCTAATGAGCAGAAGAGAGCTCCTCCATGCTGCAGCACCGTTGTGATCTGGGCACTTCCAGGCTTTGAGGCCATCTCCTCCACTGCCTTCGTTTATCTTTATTAACTGAGGCTTTGCACACAGGCTGGGACAGGGCTCACACCTCACCCCTTTTCCAGGCAGGACAATCTGGACAGTGGATGAGACCAGACCCATGTGTTGGCACGGGGCACAGGACAACAAATGGGGACAAGAGAAAGGAATGCCTCCGGGGCAGCTGCCTGGGGAAAGATGAGAGCAGCTCTCCCCGGGCAGCCTGGGGCTAGATGTGCTGCTGGGTGCTGCAGTCAACCAGCAGCATCTGCCTCGGAGCACCTCCTGCCTCGGCTGGACACCAGCAGCCCTGGACATGGCGCAGAGCTCTCAGCCACCCCTGTCTCCAGGCACCCATCTGCCCAAAGCAAAAAGTCTTGCATGAAATATTTCACTGCCAGGTCACAGTGGGTTACGTGAGCCAGGGATGAAATGGGAGTTACAGCAAAGTCTGTGGTTGACTGTTTTGTGTTTTTTAACGGAGGATTAAGGCATTGCTGGAGTGACGTCTACATCTTCCTCGATGATGAAGGCTAGGGGTTTCAAGCCTAGCTGCTGACTCATAACCAGGCGGAAGAAAAAAGGGAAAATTAGCATGAAGAATGTTGCTGAAATGGCTTGTATATGTTTAGAGATTAGTGTAGATATTGTATTGCTGCCTGCGTTATGGCTGTTGCTTTTAGTGGATGTTTTTGATGGAATCTGATCTTTCTAAGAATATGGGGCACCTGTATCAACAGCATTTTGCTTGTATCTGCAGATTCACTGCCATAAAGGGGCAGTCATTAAGAAAGAAGCTCTTCCAGAGAGCTAGTTTAATTCCTGACATTGTAACACCAGCGTTTTCTTCTGAGCCCAGATGCCTTATGACACTTTCCTGAGCTGTCGAGCTGCTGGATGGCTGATCACTGGCCAGTGTCTAGCCTGGCTCTGTGGGTTTAAAAAATCTCTCCCTGTGAGTGCACATCTGTGGACTCTTGTGAGATGTGAGCTTGGAGTCCCAGCTTCCCCATTAAATCCTCACCCTCCAACTGCACTGACTGGCAATCTCAGCAGAGGACTGGAGCACGACCTTGATCTGAGCCGCAGCACCCGCAGCGGGTGTCACCTCCGGATCAAGGCTGAAGCAGGCAGGGGAGGATCGTGCTGCTGCTCCTGAGATAACTGCAAGGATCAGGGAAGCTGGGTGAGTGCTCAGCCTAAACAACGGCTTCAGATTCAGGGTTGCGATCATACTCAAATTAATTTCAAATAAGCACAGTAGCACAAGACGTAATTCGCATGAGACGTCACATGGAATTGCATGCAATTTTGCATATTTAAACAAAACACAACAAAACACATCTCAGGTGAGTACATGAAATCTTTTGTGAAGTAAACTGTACAGAGAAATGATGTATAGTTATCACAGAAGAAGAAAACAAATGGCAGCAACCACCCAGGATGCAAAGTCAGCTCAGACATTGGGAAACACCAGCCCCTTCCTTCAGCCACCATCCCGACAGACGCTTGGGTTCCCGTTACCATCACGTTAGCATGCTCTGCTTCAGCAGGCAGTCGCACCTCTGGTGCAGAGGACGGTGCTCGCTGCATCACGACACTACTCACCCTTTCACATCTACGTCCTTGGCTTCTTCTTTGCAAAATGTTTTTTTTTTTTTTCATGTGTCATTCTGTTCGGGCTTTCTCATGCATTCATCACCGAGAGACTCTCCTCTCAGCGTATGCCACTCCAGGTGGTGCTGTTCTTGCCCTTTAGCTCTAAAGGCCAGAGGCCTGTATATCAGCACTGGGAGCCCAAGGGCAGATGCTGACAGCCTCACCTTTGGTGGTCTCCGTGCTGTGCGTATTCAGAGCTCCATCCCCACAGTTTATTTCTTGGTGTCTCCGTAAGTCTGATGACACAGCCTCCACCTCAGCTCCTGGAAAATGATAACCGAACAGTTAACACCAAGAAAGGAAGATGACAAGAAAAGGAAACAACATGGGAATGCATCATCTTTTGGAGTGAATGTCAGGAGGAGTGAGATCTTTAAACTGCAAAATGGACTTTCACCTCT
Organism: Anser brachyrhynchus; assembly: GCF_964034855.1. Taxonomy (NCBI): domain Eukaryota; kingdom Metazoa; phylum Chordata; class Aves; order Anseriformes; family Anatidae; genus Anser; species Anser brachyrhynchus. The sequence goes on from NC_137694.1 coordinate 103,010,009, forward strand.
TGACCTACCTTTCATGACAATCCTTCGTCTCTGACACACGGTCTGGGTCTTGGCTTGTGTCCCCATTACAGCAGTGAGTCTCAGCTCTGAGGGCTGAGCCACCAGCATGTGCAATAGCCTCTGCTCCCCACTACCTCCAAACAAGGTGGGCTGGGGGGGCTCGGGTCGCTGCTCCTGAGATAACTGCAAGGATCGGGGGAGCTGGGTCTGCCCTAAACAAGGGCTTCAGAATCAGCAGCACCCTCATACCTGTGAGCTCCCAGACCCCTGCTTCATCCATCTGTTCTTGTTTACTGAGTCCTTTTAAAGCTCCCCTAGCTCTAAATTTCCATCCTGATCGCTTCCTCCGACTCTAGTTCCCCTTCCTGCTCCATCTTTTAATCCTAGTCAAAATTCATGGTTCTGCCCTCTCTCTCCTCAACCTGTCTTTTCCTGGCCTCCCTCATATTCCTTCTACCTCATAACTCTCTTCCTTTAGGCCTTTCCTGAATGGCTTCAGCTCCTTGTGTTTTGGTTAGGCTGTGCGTTTTTCTCCATGGTACTGCCTGAGCGTCAAACTACTGTCACCAAAGCCCTGCCAGAGGCACTGTTATTATCCTCAGTCACCACTTCATCCCAGCCCTCCTGTAAGTAGCAGGTACCATGAAAAAATCTGTCTCTTCCTCATCTGCTGCACTCAGATTTACTGCACCATGTTTTTTAGATAGCCACAAGTAAGTTGGCCAACATGAGTAGCTACAAGAAACCAGCATTTGGCTATAGGTCAGTCTTTTGGTCCTCAGTTTTGCCATGGATGTCCTGATGCTTGGTGTAAGAGCAGTCTCACTGTAAAGGCAGGAATAACACCTCTCTACCACCTCTGACAGTTCCTGCTGTGTATCCACGAACACAGGGCCATGCTAAGCGGAGCCTCAGACCTCATCTGCGTGATGTTCACTCACATGCATTATGTCACACATGAATGAAATCTCTAAGGCAGAAAAAGGCATCAGAAAGAAACCATTTCAGGCTTAAATAACTCACTCCGGTGTTGTCAAATGGCTCTGAGTCAATCTAATGGTGCAAGCCTCCACTGTAGGTGTGAACACATTCAGACTAATCTGCACGTGTTAACGGTGCACTAACCTGTCTAGATTGATTTCCCTGATGGTAGCAGAGGACACTCACCACAGACTGTCCCTTGATTTAGGAGGAGCTCACAAAGATCCTACTGCCTTGGTCACTTTACCAAGGCTCAGATGGTACCCGAGAGAATCATGATGCTTATCCAGGCACTTTTCTTGGGTAAACTAACATGGAAACCAACCAGCTCTCCAGCCAGGCTGTAATGCAGATTTGACCAGTGCATGCTGCAGACATCAAGCTATGTCCTTCTGACATTCAGAAATTGAGTCACCCCAGGCTTGCTTGTTTGTTGAACCTTCGTGGTATATCCAGCCCTTGACAAAGCCTGGACTTCAAGCTAGACTGGCTGCCCTAGAGTAACTGCCCTCCATCCACTGGAGCCCTAACTAGGAGCCACAGAAATGCAAGACAGGTCCCTGGAGCAGGGACTGGCATTTGTTTCCCTGCCAGATCCCTCGTGGGGATTGATCTGAAGTTGAAGATGGTTTTGCTTGTATTCCGGTCACTCCCTGAGAAAGATGGGCTTTGGATCAATGTGGAGTGCGTCACTGAATGGCCTATTATTCACCAAGTGAAACGTGCACTCGGAGACACAGCAGCCCTTGATAAAGATTCAGCTCTGCCTCTGAGGTTCAAAGCAAGAGCGAACCAAGGGAACCACTCAGCTCCTTTACGTGACACTAAAATGAGCTTGTTTCAGGGTCATTCTTCAAGGCAACCTTAAGTTGTGCGTTGCTCCTAATTAAATCACCGTCTGCACAACAACATCCCTTTAGCTGGGCGAGGAGACACCTCCAACTTAAGTTATCGTCCCCTCTGCCACCATGCCGTGTCTGTATGGTAGGCCTGAAGAGAACAGCGATGCCCAACAGGTGCTTTCCCACCTCTACCCTCATGCTCGTAACACAGGGCCAGTTGTCTCACGGGGCATGCTATGAAGGCATTACCACAGAGCAGTGGTGAGCAGCATGATAGCCCCATGGGGAAGAGCAGCACAGAGCGTGTAGTGGCCTCACTCCCAGCCCCAGGTCTGGAGAAGTTCCCTGAGCAGAGGAGGCAAGCGAGTACTGCAGCTCACTATGAGATCCTTACATTGACAGGCGCTGCCAGCAGACCATTACCTTAGTTTGTCATGTTTGTTTGTTTTTAAATATAATGGGACAATTTATTGCAGGTTACAGAAAGTGTTCAGCTGGAGGGAGTCCCAGCTTTGGGAGCTGTTTTCATAATGTGTTTCCGAGGTACTCTCTTTGTCAGGAAATCACAGTGCTCAGCAATACCTCGTGCTTGGTTTCTGACCCCTTGCTGGGGGGCTTTCATGTGTTTTGTTGTGCTTGTGCAGTTCTTAGGTGTTCTTCTTTGATTTATTTGATCGCATCCATTCCTCCCATCTCCACTGCCCCTTGTTCAGCAGGCAGCTCCCCCTCCTAGCTCCCCATCAGTGAGCAAGGTGCTGGGGAAGGAGGCAGGGCTGGGAGCAGGCTGGAAGGCTGGGAAGTCAAAGCGAGCAGGTGGGCAAGAAGTAGTGGGAAGTGTTGGTGAGAAGGGACTAGACCAGGGAGTCAGAGCTTCAGGAGATCAGAAGAAAAAGGGTCACCTCGGGGAGCTTCTCCTGGTGAAGGAAAGGAAGGTTTCACTGAGTGCCCGTAGCCTCAGCCTCTGTGGAGAGGGCACTGGAGAAAGCGCATCTGCTGACAGAGAAGCCAGCAGGAAGGGATGAAGCACTGGCTGGAAGCAGCTGAGGTTTATGCAAGACATTTCACTGCGCTGACAAGCGTGTGAGCCTGTAATGTCAGCACGGTGAGAATTTCTCACCCCTTCAGCCGCATCTCCCCAGCCTGCCCAGCCCCACAGCCTCCTTTTGCAGTGGATGGGCGAGCAGCCCGCTGAAGCAGCAGGGCTGAGGGACTCCCTCCTCCCACCCTCGGCACGGGGGCAGAAGGGGTGCCGCTCACACGAGCACAGACGCTGGGACAGCCATCCCTGGTGCCCCACGGGGAGGGAGCCCTTTGGAGGTGCCACCAGCGCTGCCGTGGTCTCCAGCACCCCCCCCCCCCCCTTGCCCACCCCGGCAGCGATCACTGACGGAGCTGGCGAAGTGGGGGAGTCGTAGGAGACAGAGGATGCTTAATTACAGAGCAGCCCTGGAAACTAGCAACAGCAGCGGCACTGTGGCCAGGAGGGGAGGCAGCAGGGCTGTAAATAGAAATTGCGGAGGCAGCCGCGGGGAACAGAGTGAGGGAGGCTTCTGCTCCAGCATCTCTCCGTCTCTCTCCAGCTTCTCTCACCTCTCACAGCCACCCTGGCTCCCAGCACAGATCAGCATGTGACAAGCAGCCCCAAAGCATGGCTGGGAGGCAGCAGCTCCGGTGCAAAAACAGCCACTCGGGGCTGAGAGGTGGGTGTGCGAGGCCCCTGCGGCTTCCTTGAGCAAAGGAGAGCTCCTGTGGAAATCTGTGAGGAGGGCTGAAAGACCCCTCTGGCCACTAAGGAAACCAGGGTGAGAGGGACACGTGGCCAAATAGCCCTGTCCACCCCTCTGGAGAAGGCCATAGGATGGCAGATGCTTGAGCCCCCATCCCACCGGGGTCTGCCCAGGGCAAAGCCCCTCTCTCCCCACCCCTGACACCTCCATTATGGCCTCTTCCACAGCAGCAAGAGCTCTGCTTCCAGTATTTTGCAAAGGTTTATTTAAAAATGTTGAAACTAACATCCCACAAGAATTGAATATTTCACCACAAGGAGAAGAGAAATCCTACAAAAATATATATCACAGCGCACAAGGGCAGGGGAGGGGGGGAGCGAGACCAAGCGGGAAGCAGGAGGGAGGATGGAGAGAAGGATGGGAGCTGCGGCAGAACAAGACCAAATGGCAGAGAGAGAACAAGAGAGGAGTGAGGAGAGCGAAACAGCAGGAGGGGAGAGAGAGCCAGGAGGGAGACCATGGTACAAGATGGGAGCAGGGAGTGGGAAAACAACAGGAAAGGAGGGATGGAGAGCTGTCAGACAGTGAAAGAAGGGGTTCCCCTCTATTGTCTTGACAAGGTAGGGCCAGGACTACAGTGGGACGTCAGCTGGGGCATGGTCAGGGAGCTGGAGTTTGGCCCAGGGCTTTTGTGCTGCAGGACTCATCTCTAAGGCTGTGCCATAGGCGTGTTTTTCAGAGCGAAAACCAAAACCACAGTTTAAGTCAGACCAATCAAAAGGTGATCATGTTTTCATTTGAGAATGTGTGGGAAGTGAACAAAAAGCTCCTTTCCAAGCATTTTTCCTTAGCAGGGAAGGGAGGGGTGGGCGGGTGAAAGGGCCAGATTTACAAGGGCACTTAGGTGCCACAGAGGAAGAGGTAGATAGCCCTCTCTGAAGCCCTGGAACTCTTGGCTGGATGTGTCGCTGTAAACTGGACTGGAGGAGAGGTGTGGAAGCACACGTCTGAGCTCCGTTCCCTTGCCTACCCGTCATGACCAACCAGATCGGGAAGCCCAAACAGGATTTGTCCTTGTGGTCATGTCACTGTCGGGTAAACAGGGAGAGAGACTCAGGTTCCTGCTCCAACACAATGCAGGGCGGAGGGGAGGGATTGTCCCCCAGGCCTTCCCTCCTTCCCACTGCACCCACAGGGAGACCAGCCTTCTGCTAACAAAACCACGTCCCTTGAGGAGTTTGCACAGACACAGTTGCTCAGCCCACCCAGATGTGTTCTGCTAACTGGCCAGCAATGTTGGACAGGCTCAGCCCAAGCCTACAAACATTTGCAGTAGTTTTCCCTACACACCTTTCTCTCTGTAAAATTTCCACTGGAAAAAATTTAACCCAGATATTTTTCCTCCAGTCAGCTGGAAGATGGGAAACCTGCGGCTTGTGACTGAGAAGGTGCTGGCCTCTGCCCTGGCTTTGTACCTAGTGCTGTCAACCAGTCCATGTGTGCATCTCACAGAATACAATCTTGGAGGACCAGGCAGGCTCCATTCTGCATAGGGAAAGATGGTTTATAAGGCTCCCGCCATGGAGAAAACAGATCCAGTGAGATTATTTATTGACTGGAAGAAGCTTATGTGGCCAAACATGTTTTGAATGTTTTGCTCCAGGGACAGAACATAGCAATGAAAGTTTGGGCAGAACGATGAAGCTGTTTCCCATATCTAACCTGTTTCATGTGAGAGAGTGAACGACCGTCATAAAAATGTTTGACTAGAAGAATTGGTGTTGGAAAAGATATTCAGCATATCGAAACTTCTGTCATTATAAGAGTTTTCTCTACTGCATTTCCCATCTTCCCTCTTACCACAACATCCATGATAGGTTTCATTCCTTGGAGGTACTTTTAACAAGAGCAGAGACACGTTAAAGGAAAACAAACAAACAAACAATCAAACAGAAACAACACTTAAATCTGATGTGTTTGCAGAGTTTACAAAGGCCTGGCCAGCAGAGTGCAGGGCTTCCCTGCAGCAAGTGTTGGAAACTGTTTTCACTACACCCCCTGCAGTGCCCTGCCACTTTCTTGCAGACCTTCTCTCCACACTGCGTGTGCAAAGGGAAAGTCCGAGGACAGCCCTTGAAGTGGTAGCGTCTAAACTCTGGCCTCATTTCAACAAGCGCTATTGATCAAAGAGCAATCTAATTAATCCAGTCTGGAAGATTACTTAAACCAGTTTGAGGCGTTATGTTGTAAACTGCCCGCAGCAACCAATTCAGCCCTGTGCAGACTGTGTGCTGATGTCCATCTCCATCCCTGGTTGTGCCAGCGTGAGTGGGAACAGCCCCTGACCTGCCCTCAGCTGGCAGGGGTGGTGGTGAGGGGGGCCGTGGGCAGGAGCAGCCATCTGCCCCCTTGTTTGTCCATCCACAGCTTGAACGTCCACCAAAGCCTTGAGAGGGGCCTCAGTAAGGATAAAGGCTCAGTAACAGATTGATTTACAGTAAAGCAATAATATCCCCTGCTGTGAGCAGAGACTGAACCTGTGCTTAGACTGGAGACCTCCAGAGTCCTTTTCCAACTACATCTTTCAGCCATTCTGTGCTTCTAATAAGCCGATAATTTTATTTGACCTGTCATTTTCTCCAAATCTCTACTGTTTTCTGCGAAGCTTACTGTAATTTACACTCTCATTTAAATGTCCTTCACGGTGAGTCAGGTGGGACCTGAGATCACCAGCAGATCAGCTGGGTAAATGGGCAGAACCAGGCCTCATAGGAAACTCCATGTGCTTTGTTCTATAAAGAATATGCTTTTACTACAGAGATAAAGGGTGGAAGGCGATTTCCTATTCTCTGAGATGACAGAAAACTTTTTGTCAAAGACCTTGTATGGTGCACTAGAGCCTTCAAATTGTGGGTGAATTTCCCGTCTCTGGACACAATCAGCCCAGCAACTGAAGGTGTTTGTATACCATGGGGGTGACCTTACCTAAATCAGCATCATTTCAGTTCAGTGGCTGTCAGCGTGGGTTTGTAAATTTCTTTGAAGGTGTCCACAAAAGCCAAGAGAGGGCAACTATTGTCAATGGACTGCCGTGGAAATCGGCCTCCCATGCCTGGTTGCGGCATAGATACCCCCTCTCTCATGCCCTTGGCAAGTGTTGTCTCACGAGGCATTCCAGGAGAAACCTACCAGCAGTACATGGCAACCCTCCAAACGCTCCCGAGGTCATCTATAAATCGCTCTTTGCCATCCTAGGCAAACAGAGTCATCTCAGCTGCTTGTTGCCTGTGACAGGAGTGTCCGAAAGCAATTCCCTACCCCAGCCCAGCCAAACTCATGCTCCTTGTGCCCAGCTATATCTGCTTGTGACACTTTTAGCTGCTTTGGCAGTATCTCAATGGACAGGACCCTTGCTAAATGACGTTATGGGCAGAAGGCTTCACCTATGATTTTCTAAAGAACACCTCCATAGAGTAGAGATAAAACCTTGATGAAGTAGACTGAGGGGGTGGAAAGGGACAGCGAGGAGGCTTCCAAGAGATCAAAACATTTGGAAAGCAAAAGGAACTTCTTCCATCCTTAACTGGCAAGAAAGGAGGGGAGGAGGAATGGAGAGAAAAAAATAGAAACATTGGGGACTGAGAGATGAAAGATATAAGCTGAAGACAGAAAACAGGAGTGTTAAGCAGAAAGGAGATGGGAAGAAATGAATATTAAAAGCAGGGCAATGTTTCCTTCAAGGAAATGTGTTGCTGAGGGAGGTCAGGTGCTAAATAAGCCTCTTCTTCCCAAGACTCACCCACTCCTGGGACCCTCGGGAAGGCCAAGACCTTGGGAACAGAAGGACCTGCCATCACCTGAGCCCTGGCTTGGGGTGACCGAACCCCAGCAGGCATCGCTGCAGCCACTGAACTCCAGACGTTCACGTCAAAGCACACAACATGGAAAGGGACACACGGAAGGGCTCGGGCCCACGGGGACAGGGGTACGCCTTTCCACCTCGCCTACCCCCAACGTCAGGCATGCACTGGTGGGAGAGTCACGGAGGTCAAAGAGTGCGTGTGCGTGTGTGCGAGGACAGGGGCAGGGCAGGCTACGATTTCACACCACCGACAGCCGCCTTCCCTCCCACCATCCTGCTCGCTCATCCTCCTGTCCTGCTCGGGGGGGGTCCCCAACCTTCCCCCCGCAGGATGCTAGCGAGGCCCGGCTCATCCGTTTGCCCAGGCACGTCCCGGTGGAGTTAGTTAACAACGGTGGCAGCGGGCCGTGGCACAAGGAGATTGTTTTTTTTTTTTTCCTGGGGTAGCAGAGGCGGCAGAAGTGTGGGCTCCCCGGTTGTGACAGGAGGGTGGGGGAGCCAGCTCTGCTTCTCCCGTGTGCATCACAGGTTCACCAGTGGGATTCTGGGGGGAAAAGGGAATCGGAAAAGAATTAGAGACGGGCGCTCATGCTGCCCCGGCGTCCCCGCTAGCCAGCCAGCCTCGCCTGGGCCCTCCTCAGAAGGTTGATCTGCCTTGCCCGCCCTTAGCCTGCTGTTCCTCTGCCCCCTGCCACCCCACGGCTCCCTGGCTCCCCGGCGGACTCACCGGTTGAGCTGGAAGGCAGTGCTTTTCCCGTGGCCCCCCAGTTTCTCCGCACCCTCCTGCCCATGCCTGGGTTCCTCCGCCTCGGGCGTGGGGGTCAGGGAGTCGCCGTAGGGCCCCAGGATGCTGACGGTGGTGGGGGACAGGTCCGTGAGGGGCTGCTGGCTATCCTGCTGCCTCCCACCACTCTGCTGCCCGGAGTGGCGCCGGCGCTTCTGGTTGCGGTCCCAGCTTTGGAGAGAAGAGCAGCAAGGCGATGAGTGCCCCTTGCACCCATGGGTCAAACGCTTTCTCCAGTGCCCAAGCCCACAGTCCTTGTGCCCACCGACATGGCCTCAGAGCACCGTTACGAAACAGTCCCAATTGGCCCCAAGCCCCACTCACCAGAACTTGAATATGATCCCGGTGGCAACCAGGACAATGATGATAGAGATGGTGATCGTGACGTAGAGCTGGGGGTCCACACCTGTGAGGCAGAGGGGAGAGGGGCAGTGTGACTGCCACCCCCATCAGACCCCCAAGAACAGCAGTGCAAGTGTTGGGGCAAGGACAATTTTGCAGAAGGAGCTTCTTCTGCAAAAACAGGGCCAGGAGAAGCACAATGCAGACCTACCTTCCCCCCGGGGCCCAAACAGGAACGGCCGTAGGGTGGCCGGGGTCTCGCGGAGGTTGAGCCCCGCGTTGTGCAGCAGCGAGTGGGAGTTGGGCTGCGCCGTCGCCATGCCCCGTGGTGAAACGAAGGTGTAGCCCAGCGGTGGGAAGCCCGGGTTGGCTGAGTTGGCGTCCCCTCCGTCCTCATCCGACACCGTGGGGCCCCACACGATGGCCCAGGGGTACTGGGAGGAGGGCATGCCGTCCTCGAAACCAGAGGGGGTGGCGGGCCGGGCCCCCGCTGCCTGGCGTCTCAGCCGCACGGCGTGGCGCAGGTCCCCACCGCGGGGGGACAGGGCCCGCTGGCGCGGCGCCGTGAGGCGCAAATCCCGCTCCGGCAGCGAGGTCCTGTCCCAGATGCAAATGGGCCGGTGGGCAGAGGGACTCCGACGAGCGCAGAGAGGCCGGGTGGCCACGGGGCTGCGAGGGCGCAGGGACCAGGCGGCGGGCGGAGGGACAGCGGAGACCAGGAGGAGGAAGTGCCATAGCTGCAGCGAGTGGATGGAGGAGGCCAGGAGAGGCATCCTGCTGCAGGAGGAGGAGGAGGAGGAAGAGCGCATTATCTGGACGTCCCTCCTGCTGGGAAGGCCCGTCGTGGAGCAGCCGACAGCAGCCTGCTGCCCACATGCCTTCCTCCTTCCCGCATCGCTGGCAGGCGCGGGGGGGCCGTGAACCTACCAGGCACCAGGCTCCATCGCAGATGCAACAGCGCCTCGTCACTCGGCGAGGTCTCGCCTCATGCTCCTCACTGGGAGGCAAGAGAGAGAGCTTGAGCTGCGTCTGGACCTCGCAGCCATCGCTCCCTCCCCGCTGCTGGTGCCAGCCCCGGCAGGCAGAGCGAGGCAGAGCATGCACATGCACCCACTCCCCTGCCCAGGGCTGCTCCCCCCGGCCCACAGAAGCATGCTCGCTAGCATATGCACCAGGGAAAAGTGATCCGCCTCTGGAATACACGTGCGGAGACGCGTGCACAGACTCCCGGGGGACTCTCCTGTCTGAAGGCCGAGGGGGGGATTCGGCGTCTTTGTTTGCTTATCGCTAGAACAGGTTGGAATCTTAATTCTTGTGTTTATTTATAGTGCAGAGCATGTAATCCATTTATTAAAAAGGAGCCTCTTCATTGTCTGCCGGGGTGAGGGAGCGAGAGGGGAAGCTCGCAAGTGATAAACCGGGAAGATTGGGAAAGAGAGAGTGAATCAGCCAGAAAAGTCCAGCCTTACTAAGGAACTTAAGAGCAAAAACATACCTATCAAATATTTAGCATTTACTTTCCTCCTCACTAACACGGAATTACCTTTCCATGCTCCTTACCCACGTATCCTCAGCAAGGTCCCGTCCCTCCCTTCCTCCCCCGCCTCTCCCACCAGCAATCCCCAAAACCCAGCAGCGCTAGGCAGCAGCTGCGGCACGGAGCAAGGGCCAGCACCCCGGCAGGATTTCAGCACCGGCCGCACGCCACCCTCCGGCATCATCCTCACGGCAGCGCGGCTGCCCTTCATGCTGCCTGCACCTTCCCTTGGCAGCACGCGGCGCAGCGCCAGCCCTTCCCCAGTGAGCTGCTGTGTACCTGACCCGGGATTTTGCTCCACAACAAAGACCTCACGCACACACGGGGAAAAAATCATTCAAGACATCCAGCCCGTTCCTTCACTGTGAAGGGGAGGCGTGAGCACCGACAACCCACATTCGTGCCCTCATGCGGCTGTGGGGCGTGGAAAAGGGGGTGCTGGGCCAAGGGGGCTCAGGAGGCAGTCAACACGGAGACCAAACACCCTGCACCTCCAGCCCTGAGCCCACCATGCTGCGTCTTGATGCTCCCAAGGAGTAATAGCCGTTCCCCTGCTGGGTCCATGTTGTTAGGTGACGCTGCAGCCCCTCCTGAGGAGCAGGCCTTCCTCTTGCAGCCCGCTGCTTGCTGTGGGCTGGGGGGCTCGCGCCCCATGACATGCACCTGAGGAGAGGGGCTGGGAGGAAGGACACCCAGGAGCAAACCGCTGTCTGGCTCCTGCTGCATTAACTGGGGATATTTTTAGTTTCCTCCTGTTAAATATTTAAACAAAGTTCACAGGAAAAAAGGAATTGTCGGCTAATGTGCCCTGCCCTTCCCTCCGGGGCAAGATCAGTCTCTGGAGAGATCCTGAGATGAAGATGAGGAGAAAAGAGCAGCTATTCTCAGCATTTCTTTGTACTTTGCTCCTGAACCTCTAAGCCTTAGAGGGGACTCGGTATTAAAATGCAGCTCTGCAGAGAGGCAGCAGAATGGAGCAAGTTTCTTCCAAAGCCAGAGGCTCCCTTGCGCTGGCAAGATCTTGGCCATCTGGATTATGATCACGACGCTGTGGAAGATCATGTCTGGCAAGACAAAAATCTGTGACAGAATTTCTTTTGGACCTTGGAAAGGGAGGGAATCCCAAGTGTCGTGGATCCCTCTCCATGTGAGTCCCCAGGCTAGGGTGCACGCAAACCGTCCCGATGATTTCAAGGTGGCCTGGAGTGCCTGGGGCCATGGCTGGGACTGGGGAGTAGCTCCCCGTGATGAAGAGCCATGCCCTGCAACCGCATTATCAGCTAACAGCCCTGGTCTTCGGAGGGTGCATGCGTGGTTTTTTGCATCAGGCAACAGGAGATGTGAATCTGGGCAGTACCACCGCAGAAGCAGAAATCGCTGTACTGCTTGGCTGTATTTGGGCACTCCAGAAGAGCACCCAGGACCGAGCATTCCCAGGGTCTAAAGCCTGGGAATAAGGATCCCTACAGACCCAAGTTGTGCTTGCTTTATCACCTGGAAGCCTGAATTTCAGCCCTAGGGAGCTGGTTATGGCTGTTACTGGACCAGAGGGGCAAGAGTGAGCCCAGCACTGGTCTCCTCCCGTACACATACTGCTGTGTTTGTGACAGGCTGGAAACTGGGTGCAAGGCTCAGACCTCAGGCACTCTTGTGCACAGATCCTGCTGCAGTCAGTGAGGAGGAGGTGAATCCTGGAGGCTCTACCCCAAAGGCAGCTCCAGATGAGTGCAGGACTGAGATGGTATCAGTCAGCATTCTGGTTTGTTAATGATATTGGGGACAGAGACTGAGAGTGTGCCCTGGCACAAGCACAGCCAGGTGTCTTTTGTGGAGGAGCACAGAGCTGTCTCCTGTAGCATGAATGCCATGAGAGCAAAGGAGCAGGAACTCCAGCTGATTCGCCAGCCAGCAAGGGCTAGGCTCCACTGCGCATGGAGTACCAATGCTCACAGCAGAGCGTGGACATAGATCCCTGTGGCTTACCAGCACAGCAGCAGATAAAACATGTCTGGGGCACTCTTCGGTTAGCTGCTGGCAGTAGGAATTGTGTCCTGGGCACAAACTCTGTTGTGCTTGAGGGCAAGCACAGCAAATGTCCTTGATTCATCTCTGTATCCCATTGTGGATGTTGAATAAAACAGTACATCTTCGGAGAGGAGGAGCGGGCTCAAATAGTCTTACTGCCTGGAGGTACGAGTCCCAGTATCGTTGCACCTTACACCTTTCAGGAGGCTGTTGTATGCCAGAGCAGAGACTGGATTTCTGCATCAGTACCGCCTGGCACGGCTTTTGCTTTCAGGTCCGTCTCCCGGGTCTAATTGTGATAAAAAATGGACAGAGCTGGTCCCAGGGTCCAAAGATGGACCTGCGTGCTTTCACTCTAGGTACAGGGCCTTCATTGCAGTGTTCCAGTGTCCTGTTATGCACAGATGACAGAGAGTGAATGACAAAGCTATTTCCCCAGGGCACTTCACTGAGCTCCGTTTGTGAATCTTGGTGCTTGGAAGCTAGGAGGAGGAATTACATTGCTCGTTGCTATTGCATGCGGACCCCACTACAGGGCCAGACTACAGATCTGGGGCTAGTCTATTAGGAGCTGCTCTCACTGAATTTGCAGGATGAAAGCACAAGTCCTTCTTCTGTTCCCCAACGTCAGTGACCCAGCCATGCTTCCTCCCTCTTGGTAGGTCTCCTGCAGCCCAGACCCACTGCTGCTGGGATGTGAGAGAGCAGATCTCAGCAGCCGTGCCCCAAAGCACGCATGCCACTTCTCCAAGGGGAATGGGAACCTACATCCTAACTATTGTCTAGGAGCAGAGCCTGCTGCGTGCCTGCTCTGAGCAGGAAGCACAGGCTAAACCGTAGAAGTGACATCCTGAACTCTGGAGTTCAGGTGCTACTCTGCCCTGGTGAAGCCCTGGGATTCATGGAGGATAACTCCTACATGTCCAGGACTCTAGCATGCAGTGGTCCCCAAGAGAAATCTTATTGAAATACAAAAGTTATCACTGGAATAAAAGAGCTGAGGTGCCAGGCGCGTGCAGGCAATACCCATGCTGTAGCTCGCTCACATCAAATGCAATCTGTAACCTTCTGTTACAAAATGCTGAAGTTTGACAAATTCAAATGAGGAACAATACTATTAATAAAGAGGGTCACACACTAGTGCAATTTACCTAGGGAGGCGGTGTATTCCCTCCTGCCTGAAGCCTTTACACAGCTGTATTTCTCAAAGAGACGCTGTAGTTCAATCAGAGGTTATGGGTTTGACGCAGGAAATGAAATTGGTGAAATTTTCTGGCCTGTGCAATGCTGCAGGTCAGACTAGATGATCAAAACGGTCCCCCTGGCCTTAAAATCTGAGAATCTCACAGCTTTCTTGATGCTTAGCAGAGATCAGCTCTGACCGGGGAGCAATTGGGCGAAGCCGAGCACACGCAGGACGTGTCAGCGAGAAGCGGCTAGCCTCCTTCCATCTGGGGATGGGGAGAGAGTTGCACCCGATTCTGCCTGGCTCGGCTGGCAGACGATGATCTATCTGTATTTCTCTAGCATCTCGGGCTTGACTGCTGTGATACTATGCCTCTAGGAATGGAGCCGTCTGCTCTCTGAGCGCTCCAGCTAGTTCAGAATGCAGCAGTCTGTTTGCTCAGCCACTCAATCTGCCGGGAATGCATCACCGTGCCTCTCTGCACCCCACACCAGCGGCCCTCCTGCGAGCACAGAGTCCAGCTCAAGGTCTCCAGCCCAGTATTCAAAGCCCAGCATGGGACAGGCCCCAGTGACCTCAGCAATCAATCACCTCTCCTTATGCAGCGATGACCTCACATGACGGATATATTCCACTGGAACAATGAAATTGCCAACCAGTTTGGGTAGAGGGGGAAGGGATGGAGGAAGGGGAAAGAGGCTCATGACCCTGAGGAACAGAACATTCACAGGAGCTGGGCCAAGATTATGAAACTTACTGCCGGCTGAAATAGCGTTCGCCATTAGCAACCCCGCAGCACCGAGAGCTTCATGCAAATCCTTCCTTTGCCCAGCTCCCCCACAGCAATGATCCCACTCAAAACAGTAATAAAAAATCAAAACAAACCTGAGGGGGACCCAGCCCTCCTCGCGGAGAGAGAAAGCTAGGTTGCCTGTCATTTTTAACTCCCGGCCAGCATCAGGGTGCTGTGATGACAGCTACTGATAGGAGACAGCGATCCGGGACTGTGGAGCCTAGCAGCTATCTCCGAGCATCGAGCGGAGCGAGTTCAGGTGCCGGCAGTGAGACCCCCCGACACCGCCTGGTGCCCCGAGCGCCCCACACCTGTGTTTTTCTCAGTGGCCGTGAGCATCCTGGGGTTCACAGCCCAAGCTGCAGAGATGCAGTCATCGCTGGTGTGGTAGCAGGAAGCATGAACCCCAGTGCTGATGAAAAGGAATTGTACGTCCTGCTGTATTCGGCTGGGTGGGGACAGGGAAAGGGAGGAATCCTGGAGCAGCTGCCCCAGAGAGGCGATTCTGCTGCGCTCGGGGGAGTTTAGACAGCCGGGAGCATGAAGCCAAATGCTGGTACCCTGTGGTGGGAGATGCCAAGCCCATCTGGGGAAGGAGCTCCTGCTGTGCATGGGGCTGGGGGCGACAGCTTGCAGAGCACGCTGGATTTGGGGGCTGGCAGTCTGAATGCAGTGCCTTGCGTCGGGTGCTCTACCTGGTGTCTGAGGCTGTGAAGGCTGGTGGTAGTGCCCAGAAGGACTGGCCAGGACCGCGGAGGGGCCGGTGGCGCTCGCCCGGTGTTAGTGCAGGTCCTGCAGCACTCGGTGACCGCTGGCAGAAATTCCAGTGACAGGGCACTGGGGCAAGCACCTACGGGCTGGGGATGGAAATCCTGGGCTAGGGCATAATCCGGGGCTGGAAGGGTGGCAGCGCCTGCACATTTGGACACCTCGGTATCTAGGGAACGGGCGTGTGAACCCCAGCAGCGGTCCTCTGAGCTCAAGTCTCCCCGCATTTGGGAACTGTGAGCATGGCCCCATTCCAGCCAGCACTCTAGGATGCCGGTCCCCTGCCATCTAGTGCCTGCCTGCAATACATGTCATGAGTCTGCCAATCTTCTGCCTCCCAGTTTCCTACGGTTCCCGGGCATCCAAGTGCTTCAGGTGCTGGAGTCTCCACATCCGAATTGGTCTCTCTTGTGTGGTGCACCCTCGGCTGGGCGGGAGGAGGGACTGACCCCTCCGCTTCCTTTCTCCAGCTGCGCCAATTTGGCCGAAGTCGCCTTGCTCAGCAGAGGCTCCAGTGCTCCAGCACAACAGGTCTGTGATGGAGCCCGGAGCTGGAGGGCAAGAGGCAGCAATGCCTTGGACGTGCCCCCTCCCTGCCAGCCCATCGGGCACCCCCTGCCCCAGAGCGAGAGAGGAGGGGACGGCAGAGGGGACGGAGAGCCGGCTAAGGAGGAGACAGAGCACCCAGATGGGGAGAGGGGAAAGGAAAAAGGGGGAGAAAGGACACGGGGAAGGAGACGGCGAGGGATGACTCGTAGCCGGGCACGCGTCCCTCCCTGCCCCTCGCCCCTGCGGCCCCATGCCCACGCCGGGGCTGAGGCTGAACTTACCTTGCGGGGAGACGAGTGGGGCGCAGCCGGGGCGGCGGAGCGGGGGACCGGGGGAGCGCGGCTGCCGCTGCCGGTGCCTCTCATGGCCAGGACGAAGGAAGGAGAGGAGGAGGAGGAGAGGAGGAGGGAGAGGAGGAGGAGGAGGAGGAAGGCTCGGCGAGGCTCAGCCCTGGCTGAGGGAGAGGGAGCGAGAGATGCCTTGAAATAAACAGCTGCCGAGGACTGGTCCAGCCCCTCTTTCTCTCTCTCCGTCTCCGTCTCCCTCGCTCGCAGCCTCCCGTTAACCCCATGGCTGCTGGCACGGCCGCGGCCCGACACCGCCGCCCCCGAGCCCTGCTGCGGTCCGAGGGGCGCCCACCGGGGGGCAGCCCCGACGGGGGCAGCACCACCGGGGGCGGAGGGGGGGGGGGGGGGGGGGGATGCCCCGTGCCCTGCCGCCCCCCGGCCCCGCAGCCCTTCCCCGCCTGCGGGGTGGGCGAGGGCTCCCCGGTTCCCGACCCCCCCCCCCCCCCCCATCCTTCCCCCGGGCCGCCCCGCCGGACCTGCCCGCCGCCGCCGCCGCCTCCCCGCCGCCGCTGCCCGCTCCGCGCCTCTCCCGTCGTGCCGGTTATTTCGGGCTCCTCACAGGAAGCGATTAGGTTGCCATGGAGAGAGGTGTCTCCAAGGGACCCGCCGCTCCCCCCCCCATCTCCCCGCCGCCCGCCTACCCCCGGACGGCTCCGTCCCCCGGGACCCCCCCTCCCCGCGACGCCCCCCCCCGTCCCCCCCCCCCCGCCCCGGGGCTCGCCGCCGCCGCCGTGCCCCTCGAGGGGGGCGCCTCTGCGGCCGTCGAGGTGGGGACGTGGGGGGGGGGGCTGCGGGAGCAGGGGGGGCTCTGCCCGGGCCGCGGGACCGCCCCGCTCGGCTGAGCGCATCCCCGGGCGCGTCCCTGTGCCGGGGATCGATGGGACGCGTCCGGGAGCGGCGGGGACGTGCCGGCGAGAGGAGAGCCCGGGGGGGGTGGCGTGCCTCCGAGGGGCCGGGTGTTTCCCGGGGAAAATCTCCCCCCCAACCACCAAGGACCAGGCAGAAGGCGCGGTCCAAGCCGGAAGGCGGCTGCCGAGCGACCCGCTGGGCGAGAGAAGAAAGTCGGGGGCAGAAAGACGGCTTCCACTCCAGGGACTGACAAACGAGGAAGTAATTTCCTCAGGAACAATCAAACTTTTCATCATGAAGTGATGAGGGAGGACCGCGTCTGACCCTGGCAAAACAGAAAGGAATAGCGGAGACAGCACCGATCTATAAAGCAACCCGCCACTCCATCAGGGATGGACACTGGTAACAGACACAGCACCGAGCCCGGGCGCAGCACGACGCCCGGAACAGACCGTGCCCAACTCGTGGCAGCACCCGAGGGTGCTCGGCTGCTCTTCAGGCCTTCCACGAGCTCCCCTGGCAGCGAACCAGGCTGAACTCACCTTTCACGCACCAAGGCTTTCATGTTTCGAGCGAGCTTTTGTAAGCGTTTGGGGGAGTCAACGGGATTTGCACATGGCTGTGTGCGGCTGGATGGGTCGGCACGTGCGTGCCCCGGTGTCAGCGCCCACCGTGGTCGGGGCACGGGAGGACGGCGCTGCCTGGGGAGCTGTCACAGCCTGGGGCTGGGCGAGACAAATGCCATTGTGTGTCAACAGGCATATACGTGGCTGAGCGCCTCGGCTTTTGTCCCCCGCACGTACACGGGGCTTTATGTCAGAGATTATCTGGGCTTCTGTCGCGTTCGCCAGCCTTTTCATCTCTCACCCTCCTGGGACTCGTACAAGTGATCTGTACAAGGCTCGCCCAGCCAATCCTTGCACGCTTGCCCACAACCACCTGTACGGATGCGGCCGGGGCAGCCCCTGGCACAACCAAGGCGTGCTTCTCACCCACCGCAGGCTCCGTCTGCACCCTCGTGCTCTGCGAGCTCTGTCCAGCTCCCTGCCCTCTGCACCCTCCTGCTGCTTATTGGGGGGTAGCTGAGGGTAGAAAGCTCTGGAAGGGGCTACCTCAGCCACGGAGGCTCTTTCTGACCTTTTCGAATTATGATGAATGTGTTTAGTATAATTGGGAAGCACAAAACAGACGAGAAAATTCAACCGGGGAAAGGTCAGTTAAAGGGCGAAAATCCAGATGACGCAAACACTGAAAATCCCCCTGAAGAGCAAAACTGCAGGAGGAAGCAAAAGGAGCCAGAGACAGGGAAGAGAATGAGGAGGAGGAAGGTGCTGTAGGGACCGAGGAGACCCTGGGAGGTGTGAGGGAAGTCAGGAAAGCCATCGAGGTGACAGGAACGGCGAGCACAAGGGCTGATGTCACACTTACATCAGGACATAAAGGGAAAGGCATGCTTGTTTCAGAGCACAGGTTTGGACCAGCAGAGTGGTGAAATGAGGTACTTTGGATGGGGTGGGCTCAAAGGAAAGCTAGCAAGAAATTACAGGGAAATCTGAGTGAAGAGATGGAGTCAAGTGGGCTGGTGGAGGTGCAGGTGCATAGCTGTGGAAAGAGGATAACGAAAGCGATGTTAAGCATGAAGTATTACTCAGGGTGTTCATGTTAAGGTGTAGTGATGGAAAAAAGATGGAAGTGTAAAAATTCTCTCTGCTGTATATTTGGCCAGGATTTGTACAAGGATCAATGAGGACAAAGAAGTACCTTCCTGCCCCATCTTAACTGGGAAGGACACAAGGCTGTTATTTCTGTCTGGCACAGTCATCGTGTACAGATCATTTCCACCAGAGTCCTGAGGCCAAGTGGACCACTGCTGTTCTTATTTAGCATTGTGTCCTGAGGGCAGTGAGGCCTCTACGGTTGCCCTGCTATCTGTCTGTCCATCTGCTTGTCTGTCAGTTGCCATGGGCCGTGTTCAGCCAGGTTTGACAAAAGAAACAGAGTCTGAAAGGTAAATAAGCTCCAGTAAGTTGTATGAAAACTGGCAGCCTGACAGAGGAGAGATGCTGTCAGTGACTGTGCTGGAGGAGAGCCCGTAGCCACGCTGCTGGGCAAAACCCCACCGGTCAGAGGAGTCCAGCCAGCAGGCCAAAATAAATTAAGCAGAAAATATGGAGAAAGCTGTGTATGTCAGAGAGCACTGGACAAGTAGCCCAGTGACACAGGCTACGCGCAAGGGGAAAGGACTCGCAGCTGTGGCAGACTGCAGAAGGGGTGTCATCGAGATACCCTGGTCGATGGCATGGCAGTGGGAAATATAGAAAATATAGGCAACGCATCCAAACAGAAGCCGGGTTCCTCGGTCCTGTTGCTCACAAAACCTCTGGTTATAATAAGCTCTGGAATATCAGAGACTTCCCAGAAGGCTGGAGAAGAGCAGCGCTGTGCCGGTATTTGTAAAGAGCAAACAGAGAACCTGAACATTTCTAGGCAAGAGAGGAGCTGATATGAGATTCTCCAGCTAATGCCAATCAGTCTGATTTGGAGGAAACTGATCTTGCTGCATAAACTTGTTTTGTTCTCGTCAGTCTTTGATGTGACTATGGGTTTTTTTTTGGAAAAGGTGATGGCTTAGATCTATCTAGGTTCCTGGAGGCATTAATACCCCAAAACATTCTGGTGAGAAAAAAATAGCATTATGCAACATTAACAGAGCAGGAGATTAAGTGAATTGATTAACCACGTTTTACCACATGCAAAGGGGGCTGCCCCTGGAAGTCCACCACTGAATGGAGGTCTTTATTATGTGGATGCCCAGGAATGAGTCCCGGGTCAGGTACGAGTCAACACTTTATTCAGTGCTTGGTGAATAGATACAGTTTATTCTGACACAGTCTTCTGAGGACACAAATGTTATTAGGGTATTAAAAATAATGAGGTTAGGACCAGCACAGAATGATCTGCTGTATTCAGTAAGGTGGTCATTCTCATAAAACTTCTTGTAAGACAACTGAAAGCAAATTGTATGGCTCTGAACAGGAAAAGATGTCCGCAGGGTAGATATGTCCATGTCCGCAGGGAACATCTTTCAGTCCCCAAAAGTGGTGATCTGAAAAGGATTTAGGGATCATATCAGACAGAAAATCCCAGTGGGCCAGGCCACAGCAATGGATCTGACACGGTGCCTGACCATGCAATGACAGGACTAAGCAGCAGAAGTGAGGAGACCTCTCTTTGTGATTTGGGTGGGCCCCATGCTGGGAAACCATTCACTGCTTCACGACCTGTGTTTTAAAAATAATTTTGAATCAGACATGATCCAGAGGCTGGAGATCTCCGTAATTTAATGAGGTCAAACTGCTTAATTTATCAAAAGGCAAAAAGAGACGTGACCTGACTGTAGTATGATTTCCTTCCTGAGGAAAAGTATACCAGGTATTCTGGCAGAGAATAACAGGAGACAGACAATGAAGAGTGACTAATAATCACAGAAACAAGCTACCACGTGAAGGGAAAGGTCCTCTCTCTTCTGGAGTCTTTGAATCATGACTGGAAGCCTGTCTGGAAGGGAGTTCCCAGTCTGCAAAGTCCTGCGGGCTGTGAGAGCATACAGAAAGAAGAGTTACCATGCAGTTACCCTCCTTTTATTTTCCTCTGTAAGCAACTGGTGTTGCCCTGCCCTATGTGTAACCAGGTACAGGTCTTACGACCCAGCGTGCATTAACCTAGTACAGGTTACAGGGTAAAAACCCTTCCGTGTCATGTTGCTGCCCAAAGAGATTCACTCCCTTGTCCTTACAAGACTTTTGCCTGGGAGCCTGTGGTGTTTGCAGAGAGTTGTGAAAAATCGTCTCAGAAGATGCGACCCTGGATATGTTTGGAGAAGGGCTGGAGAAAAAATACCATCAGCGTGTTGACAAGTTATTTGGATTCTGCAGTGGTAAAGAGAGAAACAACCCAGAATGATACAGCATGGCTCTGCGGGCTTTAAAGTGGGGCAGTGAAGGCATAGGAGAGAAGGTGGATCTACAGCAAGGAGAGAGCGGGGCTTTCATTCTGGGGAGAAGAGAAGGGTGATGCTAGAGGTAGGTGCAGAGAGGACTAGAAATCCCAAACACTCATAAATAACAACCCACGACCTCACGGTATTATGAGATTTTTTATCTGAAAATTTTGAAATGCAATAAAGGCTTACTTCCATCTGCACCCTTTGCTTCCCACTGTTGACTCTTTAGGTTACACAAAGATCTCATTTCAAAATTTCCCTGTAACCATAAAGATAGGCACTTTTTCTTTTTTTTTTTTACTTTTTTTTTTTTTTTTTTTTTAGCAAAATGAAATGGAAGCATGGGACGTAATGACTCCAGGAGTCTGGAATTTAATCCCAATACCCACTACTCTGACCTAGGGATGAGGCAAAGACTTTGCTAAGTTACGGGTAAGTTACTGTGCTCTCATGAGAGCTCGCATATTTTAAGATGATAGCCTTCTTATTTAGTGAGCTCAGGATGCGATTCAGTCTTTGCCCTTGTTTTAGCTCCACGCAGGATGAAGAAGGAGCAGGAAAAAGACGTGGGGTCCGTGCACACAGCACATAGGGTCCAAGTGGAGGAAAAGAACGGAGGGAGGCTGCTGTCGCTGGGATGCTCAGGCTGCCTGACTTTATCTGACTAATAATGAAAGGCAGCAAGCGTGTCAGAGAGTGTGAGAGAAACAGATCGATAGAGAGATAAAACTGAGATGGAAGGAGCTGGCAAGGGGGTGGGGGAGAGAGTAATAAACACGACAGATCAGCAGGGCTACGCTTTAACCTGATCTGCATGCACTCTGTGCCGGCGTAGGTGAGTGAATGCATCAGGTGTAAGGGCGTGGTGAACTGCACCCAAATAAAGGATGAGAGAAGTGAAAGTAGGGAGGTGATAGCTGTTCCTGGTGTCAGTGCTGCCCTGTAACCTGCCTTCCCGGCCCTGATTCAGCCCTGTGAGGCCACCTCCGCTACTCCCGCCGTACGGAGAAGCCCAGGCCCTGCCACCTCTGAGGACACGGACTCACGGCCTTCCCCCGCTTCCCCGGCCACCTCCCGCCTGCCCCAGAGCAGCGATGTGAGGTGTGTGGGCCACGCCGCGAGCAGGGAGCGGCTCCTGCGGCCACCAACATCAGGAACTCAGACTCGAGGGGACCCAGGGAAAGGGCCGGGACACCACACGCGGACGCCGAGATGAGCTCGGGGCCCCGTGTTCCTGTCGGGCACAGCCACCCGCGGGCCCGTGCGGGGCGAGGGGCGAGCGACGCGGCCCGCAGGCGGCGCCCGGGCCGCGGGGAGGCAGAGGAGGAGGAGGAGGAGGAGGAGGAGGAGGAGGAGGAGGAGGAGGCGGCGCCACACCCGGAAGCGGCCGCTTGCGACGGCGGAGGAGCCGCGGCGGGGCGGGCAGGGGGTGGCTCCCGGCGGCGGGGCCGGGGCCGGGGCCTGCGTCGAGGAGCGATCGCGGCGGGGCCGTGCCGAGCCCCGCGGGTGCCGGTGGCGGCGGCAGTGGCATGGCGGCCGAGGGGAAGGTGACGGGGCAGAGCCAGGAGCAGTTCCTGCTGCTCGCCAAGGCCGCCCGCGGCGCCGCCCTGGCCAGCCTGATCCACCAGGTGCTGGAGGCCCCGGGCATCTACGTCTTCGGGGAGCTGCTGGACATGCCGGCCGTGCGGGAGGTGAGGCCCGCCCCGACCCGCCGCCGGCAGCGCCTGCGGCCCGGCCCCGTGCCCCGCGGGGCCTGACCCGACCCCTCTGTCCCGCAGCTGGCCGACAGCGAGTTCTCGCCCGTCTTCCGCCTCCTGACCATCTTCGCCTACGGCACCTACGCCGACTACCTGGGTGAGCGCGGGCCCCTCGCCCGTCCCGGGCCCTGCACCAGCCCTGGGCCCCGCGCAGCACCCGTGTGCCTCCAGCCCGGCAGGATTGTGACCCCCCCCCCCCCCCACCGTGGGCCCGAGACTGGTGCAGACCTGGCAATAATTAACGCTGCACGGGGAATTTCCAAGAACGTCTTGGCAGAGATGTTTTGGAGGGGGGGGGGGGGAAGACTTAGGTACCCGCTGGGATGTGGAGACCGCCGTAAATAAGGCACGGAGAGGCTGCTCAGGAAAAGGTCTTTGGGGCTGTGAATTAACGGTGATAGCTTACCAAGACAAAGTGTTGCTTTGGGGATTGCTGCGCAGAAGCTCTAAGAAACGGGTACGGTGCAGACGCTTCTGTCGCAGGACTGGGAAATGGAAGATGAGGCATAAATTCTAATACCTGTTTTTCCCTTTGGCGATAGCTGAAGCAGCAAACCTCCCTCCCTTGACAGAGGCTCAGAAGAATAAATTGAGGCACCTGTCAGTCGTCACTCTGGCTGCCAAGATCAAGGTAATGCCCCTATTTTACCCCTAGTTCTCGTTCTTCTGGGATTACCTCATGCTAGTTACTGTCATGTTTCCACAGTGCATCCCCTATTCAGTGCTGCTGGAGCAGCTACAGTTGAAGAATGTCCGGCAACTGGAGGACCTTGTGATTGAGGCTGTGTACGCAGATGTGCTGCGAGGGAGCTTGGATCAGCGGAACCAGCGCCTGGAGGTGGATTACAGCATTGGGAGGGACATCCGGAGGGAGGAGCTAAGCACCATCACCCGCACATTGCAGGAGTGGTGAGGAGGAAGCCCCCCATACTAACACCTAAAAAGGTCGCAGGAGTGGTCAGGGGCTTCACCAGGTCCTCTGTGTGTTCTTGGGGGGTAGTGTAGTGAGATGCCCTTCTCTATCCCCTTTCCCATCTCGCAGTGGAAAATAATTTTCCAAATTTCTCCGTGCTGGAGGGGTGAGAAAACTGCAGCAACCTTTGCAACCAGTCCTGGCTGCCAGCAGGAGGCTTTCTGAGTATACATCTGTAGCTCCTAACTTAGTGCGACTTTGTTATTTGTCCCCCTCCCAGGTAATAATGGCACTATATTATTACATTGGACTGCTGCTCCTGTGCCTTCCCTGCCTGGTGTAGCCATCACCTTCAAGGCTGTTTGGTCTCTATAGAGTTAAATTTGTCATCTTTCATATTTTTTTTCTATTTTTTTTTTCTGTGCAGTATACATTACCTGTCCTGTTCAGCTTTACCTCTTCTCTACAGGTGCCAGGGCTGTGAAGTTGTCTTGTCTGGCATCGAAGAACAGGTTAGCCGAGCCAACCAACACAAAGAGCAACAGCTGGCACTTAAGCAGCAGATAGAGAGCGAGGTGAGTGGGCTGAGGAGGGAGCTGCTAGTACCCCTCGCTTAAAAATGACTGGAACCAGTATTTGGTCATTGTTACAGTCGTTGTTTAAATGAGGTTGCAACCCCCTGCATGGTTGTGCCTGAAGAACCCTAAATCAGCTAAACACTCCTCTGCAGTGCCAAGGTCTGGGCAGCTGTTAGCACTTTGACCTGTGTTTGCAGCTCTTAAAAAATAAAAATGGGGAAATTCCTCGGTTCTTGTTTTATTGTTGTTTCAGGTAGCAAATCTGAAGAAGACAATTAAAGTGACAACAGCAGCTGCTGCAGCAGCTACGTCCCAAGACCCGGAACAGCACCTAACAGAGCTCAGGGAGCCAGCCCCTGGCACCAACCAGCGCCAGGCCAGCAAGAAAACTTCCAAAGCCAAAGGGTGAGGAGTGGTGGCAAACAAATATAGCCACTGTCTGTGCGCATTCAGGGGAGTTCTGTTACAAAGCAGTAAGGTCAGGGACTGCAGGGGTCTGCTCCCTGGATGTAGGATGGTCCCAGCAGACTTCTGCCTCCTGCTGACTTGGAGGGAAGTCGCTGCAGCTCTTTAACTGAAGCCGAGTTCATAAGCCTTCCTTGTGTTCTCTTCTTTTCTTGCAAAGAATGTGAGCTGCTCTTCTCTGTGTACATTTAGAAGAGGAAGTCAGGCATGAAATTTGGTGTTCAGTCTGATTTCTTTTTTTTTTCCCCTCTATCCACAGGCTCCGGGGCAGTGCGAAGATTTGGTCTAAATCAAACTAGTTGGATCTCCCTTCACAACTGGGAGGGTAGGAGGAAGAGACTTGGGGGATGGAGGGGTAGCAAGGGTCCCAAGTGTGATGCTTCTGAGCTCATCTCTGAGATCCATCTTGCCAACTAATTCTTCTGCATGTTTGTTCTCTTTCCTATCTCCTTTACTTCGTTTCCAGGCAGTGCTTCCCTCTTCTTCATCATAGCGTTTCACACACTAAGCTTCCAATTGAATGCGTTGCTGTTTCCCCTGCCCCTCAGGCTCCCATCCTCACGATCATGTGTTTCTTTCTCTCTCCCTGTCTTCTGACAGGTAAATTTAAAGAGCCATAAAAGTCCGTCAGTCACCTTTGCATCTGTAGGGCATCACAGAAGCTTGGAAAGAGTGCACTGGTGCTCAGCAATCATTTTGGCTCTATGAGACCCCTGGGACACTTTGTTCCAGGATGCAGCTGCCATCTTTGGTTGTTTAAACTTTGTTTTGCTAGGTGGGAGGGTAGTTTTTGAAGGGATTCTTTTAAAAATATATAAATATATTATAAATATATATAAAACAATAAAAATATAGATCTATGGACATATCTATACAGACTTGTGTTCCTGTGGTGGTGTCTCTCTGTCTCAAATACTGATTTTGGATGTTCCAAAATAAACCATGATAGTGAGAGTCCCTGCCCCGCTTCTGGGTGCAGTACCTTCAAAATACTTCCCCTTCCAAAAGGAAGTGCCACATTAGCTCTGTTAGAATAGTAGATTCTGTTGGAACCTGGTGGCCTTTCACGATGGGGTTACAGCACTGGTGGATAGGGGAAGAGTAACTGACATCACCTTCCTGGGCTTGTGTGGGACAGTGTCAAACGCTTTGCACAATATCCTTGTCTCTAAGCGGGAGAGACATGAATTTGGTGGATGGACCACTCGGTGGGTAAGGAATTGGCCGGATGGTTGCACTCAAAGATTTGTGGTCAATGGCTCAATGTCCAGGTGGAGATCAGTAACTAGTGTGGTGTTCCTCAGGGGTCAGTACTGGGACCGGCGCTGTTTTATATCTTTGTCGGTGACAGTGACGGTGGGATCGAGTGCACCCTCAGCAAGTTTGCCACTGACACCGAGCTGTGTGGCGCGGTCAATACACAGAAGAGAAGGGACGCCATCCTGAGGGACATTGACAGGCGTGAGAGCTGGGCTTGCGCAAACCTTTTGAAGTTCAACAAGGCCAAGTGCAAGGTCTTGCAACTGGGCCGGGGCAATCCAAAGTGCAAATCTGGGCTGGGTGGAGAATGGTTTGAGGATGGCTCTGATGAGATGGGCTTGGGGGTGATGGTTGATGAGAAGCTCAACATGAACTGGCAATGTGCTCTTGCAGCCCAGAAAGCCAACTGTATCTTGGGCTGCATCAAAAGAAGCAGGGCCAGCAGGGTGAGGGAGGTGATTCTCCCCCTTTGCTCTTGTGAGACCCCGCCTGGAGTGTTGCATCCAGCTCTGGGGCCCCCAGCATGAGGACATGGACCTGTTAGAACATGTCCAGAGGAGGGCCACAAAGATGATCAAGGGCCTGGAGCACCTCTCCTATGAAGACAGGCTGAGGGAGTTGGGGTTGTTCAGCCTGGAGAAGAGGAGGCTGCAGGAAGACCTTTCAGTGGCCTTCCAGTACCTAAAGGGGGCCTACAGGAGGGCTGGGGAGGGACACTTTGTTGGGGCATGTAGTGATAGGACAAAGAATAATGGCTTTAAACTAAAAGAGGGTAGGTTTAAATTAGATATAGGGAGTAAATTCTTTACTATGAGGGTGGTGAGGCACTGGCACAGGCTGCCCAGAGAAGCCGTGGATGCCCCATCCCTGGAGGTGCTCAAGGCCAGGCTGGATGGGGCTTTGGGCAACCTGGTCTGGTGGGAGGTGTCCCTGCCCATGGCAGGGGGGTTGGAAGGGATCTTTAAGGTCCCTTCCAACCCAAGCCAGTCTATGATTCTATGAACACGTCTGTAATGCAGGGATGAAATGTAAATCTTATTTAAAGAGTTTCTTGTGTAATTGCTTTGCATCCAGAACATTTAAAGGAGGTGCTTTTCAGGGATTCTTGGAGGTAGCTGCAGACACTGAGGAAAAAAGTTCCTATTTGTGTCAGTACTATGTGCCCACCGATCCTGGACAAAATGGAAAGTGGTATGGGGACTTGTCTGATAAAGAAGTAACAGTAACGCAGCTAGTGGCCATCTGTGAGGGTTTTCGTAGACTAGGTGTTGCTTAACCCGTTCTTGGGTGATACTAAGAGTCTGTCTGTAAAAAAAAAAATCACTGAAATTGGCTGCTGTGAGGTGCCCTGAAAAAGCCATCAGGTTCTTCGGAGGGTGCATCCTTGAAACTGACTTGGAGCAGAGTCAGCCAGCTGCGAGCGTCACACTGCGTGGTGGCTCTGTGACAGCGAAAGCTGATGTACGCTGACATTGTGACTGCTGCCCCCACGCAGTTCTGCCTCTCGCTTTGTGCCAATACTAACATTTGATTCCCTGAACCTGGGTTTCTGCGTGTGAGCAAACCGCCAAAAAAATTAATGGGACAACAGAAGGCCCTGAACTTTGTCCGGGCAGGAAATGTGAATCTGCCCGCAGGAGCGCAGAGGTTCGTCTCCCATCGATGTCTGACTAATTGGCAGAAGTAGTGAGTTTACTTGATGAGTCCTGCTTTCCATAAAACGCAGCAAGGGGTTGTGACTACACCTTCGGCTTTTGTTTGAATTATTTTGAGCCTTCTTCTCTCTGCATCACGTCACCTTCAGCTGTTTTTCTCGGTGGGGAAGGTCACCGCGTTCTCCGCATTTCCAAGTGTCTGGGAGAGGCAGTGATGTCTGTGTGCATCGAAATCGCCCGCTCCCTGGGAAGGGCTGGTCGTGGACCGAGGGGCTAACAGGGGAGATTAAGAAAAAGGAAGCAGACAGTAGCAGATAAAATTACTCTAGACCTTTTGTATGACTGAAAAATAAGTGAGAGCTGCTTGGCGTAGAATGAAAATATCGCTGCAAATTGCCTTGCCTGATGGCAAATAGCAGGCAGGAGCAGAGGTTTCGCTTTGCCCTTCACCTGAAAACCATGCTTTTTATTTTCCTGTTCACTGCAGCCTTGACTTTGAATTTCAGTCAGGGAGGATGCGGAGATTAATTAATTAGTTAACATTTGTAAATCACTTTGAAGATGGCAAGAGTGAGATAAGTACCGAGCATTATTATTATAAGTTTTAATTTTAATTTTAAATGTTGTCTTTGTGTTTTTAACCCTGTTTTCTCCCAAAGAAGAGAAAGGCCCTGAGCAGAGCAGGACAGAAATATCTGGACACGAGACAGCCAAAGCACAGGCAAAAGAATGGGGTTCAGCGGGCTGTAGAGGGGAAGGCATGAAGAGATGTGCGAGTCCCAGCTCTGGGAGCAGGAACTCCGCCAGCCCTGGCACAGGGAGCGTAAGGCCGGTTGAGCAGTCGTTCCCTGCAGCCCTCTTTGTGCATTATCTGTAGGACTTGTACGTCTGGATTTAAATAAGGGGAGAGGGCAGCAGCTCGGACGGGGGCTGAATTGCTCCATCCCCCCTCCTGCCACTTCACACCTGACTGTGGAGAGCGATGTCTGGATTTTGCCAGGCACCTCCATCTCCTATGACGAGAAGCAACCGTGGGTTTTTATGAGGAGTCAGGGTTAATGGCAGCAATTCTCCTTACTGCATGGCCGGGGAACAATTTTTTTACACCAAGGAGCTGTCTGCTCCCGTTCTGGTAGAGCAGCGTGCCCCGGAGTGGCCCTCTGGAAGCTGCAGGACTGCAGCACAGCTGCCTGCCGCCCTTCCTGCCTGCAGAAACCACCGGCTGTGGCTCCTGCTGCCAGCTGCAGCGACACGCTCCTGCAGCTCTGGGCATCAGCAGCTTCAGCCAGGAGCTCAGAAATACCTGGGGAGGTCCTTGAGGAACTGTGGGCTCAGCCGGGAGCGGGATGCGAAAAGGAAGGCTGTGGCAGGGGCTGGGGGGTCCAGGTAAGAGACACAAAGTCTGGGAAGTCCCTGCAACAGCTCTGGGTCGCACCAAGGTCTCAGCAGCTGCCTCTGCCCCTTGTCTGCCCTGAGCTCAAGGAGCTCCAGAGGCAGAGGTGGGTTCTTTGCTCAGCAGCTCCCAGTAGGGCTCCGGGCTGTTTGCTGGGGTTGCTGAGGCTTGTCCTTGTCTCCGTTCCCCAAATGAGACATATGAAAGGTTACTCGTGTTTGCCTTTTGGAGAATGGATGGGCCTGTGTGTCTCAAAGTGGCTGCCAGAAATCGCTGGTTAGCAATTCATTTAGCACCAAAATGTCAGCTGGATTCACGAACTGTGAACCTCACACGGATAACACAAACGTCCAGAATTATTGTAGCATTTATGCATGTGTTAAAAGCACACTCTAGGCCCACCTGCTCCAAAGCACAAGCGAAGCCACATCCCCTTCAGATCAGGAAAATATATTTCTGGGAAGCCCTTGCCCTGTCTCCTTGTGGGATTCCTTGCATTGACCTCTGAAGCATTTAGCAACGGCTTCAGGATGCAGGAAGAAAGACAATCCATCTGTTTGGAAGGAGCAGGATGGAGAAGGAGACTCCCAGTGACCGGGTGTGATTTCTTCCTTCTGCTGGTACCGTGTCATAGTCCCTTGTGTAAGCTTCTCCAGTGCCAACCAAAAGCTGGTTAATTTTATTGTCCCCAGTAGTCCTCTTGGAAGGCTGCCCCAGAACCTGACTGCTGTCGTGGTTAGGAAGTTTGTCTAATTTCCAGCTTAAATGTATTCACAGCTAGTTTATATTCTCTTGTTCCTGTGCCAATGTGGCTTTAGATTAAACTGTTTTTCCTCCCTGGTATCTCTCTCCCTTGTGTATAGACTTCACTTTGCCTAGCCTGTCTCCTCATATATTATGAGCTCTTCATAGGTCGTATCCTACGAGCTCTTACTTGCACTTCAAATTAAGCTTTCTTGGCTAGAAACAAGCACGGTTCTCACCCACTGATCAAGTCTTATCAACATCTTGCACAGCAGCAGTAATACATACCTATAGCTACTATAAATGCCTTCAGGATTGCATTTGTCTTTTTCTTGATGCTGCAGTAAGTGCTTACAGTTATTATATGATTTACTGGTGATCCCAAGTCTTTCTTTTTTTCACTGCTTATAATCAAAGAGGCTCCAATTTAAAGCTAAGAGCTTACAGCTAAGTCTGTCTTGACTTCAGTTTGTACGTGCCTTTTACTTTGCACTACTAACTTTAGTCCCTTTTGCTGTTATTGACATCTTCAAGACCATCTACTTCTTCCTATGTGACACTCTGATGCAGTCTGGCAATGTGTCTGTTGGTTTTTGGTTTTTGTTTTTCTCCTTTTCCCTGTCAATAACGGGGGATGGATACCATGAGGCTGGTATCTCTGCTTCCAGCTTACGGCAGCAGCAGGTGGAGATAGGCAGTGTCGATCCCATGATTGTTCTTTTGTATCTTCTTTCACCCCCATCGGCTTGTATTAAGTGCCCTCAGGATTTATAAACCCAGCCAGCCAAAACAGCCAGATGCAAGGAAACAGTGGAATTAATAATAATCTGAGCGGAGTTTCCTCATGGGGATATCTCGTGAAGTCTTTAAAAAAGAAAATCGCCAGGAGGAAAAGAAAGTTACATTTAAATCAGGGATGAAAAATAATATTAAGTAATTTTTTAGAATGTTTTGGAAAATAGATAAACATTGCAAAATCACACAAGTGATTTTAACCCAGACTCCATACTGAGATCTATTTTAAATCTTGTTGTTCTCCAATACTTGAGTCTGTGCTGTGGGATAGCTATTTGTTTGGGGGATTTTGCACCCTAGGCTCACAATGTACATTTATTTCCCAAACAGAGCATCATGCCTACAGACAGCTCTGTTTCCTGCAACTCCGTCTTTTGTCCTCTCTGCTTTGAAGTATCTGTTAGGTCACCAGTTTTCCCACCCTTCCCTGCAGTCTGGTACTGTGCCGGCCTGCTTTTCTTCTCTGATTCATGGATTTTTAAAGCCTGATGGGAACAATATAATCACGTACTTTAGCTTCTCATGAGGCTTCCCGAAAACTACCTACCCCAGTTCCCGTGTCTGCTCTCCAACTTCTGTTCGAGGCATCCCCATCCAGGTTTTGATGTAGCAAGATCTGGACAGTCCAGGTATCTTCTAATGATTGCTCTCTCCAGTGAAAGCCTGCACCTCATTTCCAGCCTCCTCATTAGGGAGCTGCAGGTTTTCTGCTAGGTTAAAGAGCCCTCTACTGTCAGAAACTTCATTCCCATAAAGCAATGCCAGCCCAGGCTCAAGCTGGACTTTCAGTTCATTTCATTTTGTGGTGCCTCTCCTCATTTCCAGGCTTCAAGTCGTCCTTGTTCCTCCCTTCCTGACTCCTCCGAATCTTTGGTGTCTTTCTCAGAGCAGGATTCTCAGACAAAACACTGTTCATGCAATGGTTTCACTGCTGTGGTATAGGGAAGAAATTTCTCCTCCGTTCTTGGTGCTGTCAGGCTAATGTGTCCAAGTGCACCCCATTTGTACAGTTGAATAATTATGCAAGTAATATTCATTTACATGGTTATCTCCCAGTCCCCTAATTCTTTTTAGTCCCTTCAGAGTTTCTGAAAAGTCTTCCATCTTGAACACCTTTATGTTCCTAGATGAATGCCCTTCTGCTTTCAGTGCAGCCAAAACCACTTACGACTTATAAATAAACACTATGCCAATGGTTATGGACTGCACTGCGTATCTCATCACTTTCCATAATTTATTACCTACCTCTTTCCTTGTGTCCCCCAAAAGCTTCATCAGCACTGGTTTAATTTCTTCTTTCAGATCATTAATCAAATTACTAATGAGCATTAGTTTCAGAACAGCATCCTGTTAGAAATACTTTAGTATTCTGGGGACTCTCTTCCTCCTAGCTACTTGAAATCTACCAGTAAACTAGAATTTATATTATAGGCCCTTTTGTTGTTAAAATAATTAAATAAATAAATAAACACTAAAAATCAGAGAATAAGCCTGCATGGCCAAGCTAGATACCACGTGCTGGTGTAACTTTAGGTTCCTGTAGTGCCTTTGTTAACCCAACCCACGACTGCATCAGAAAAGATGACACTTGTTAGGAACAACTGAGGGAAAGCCAGCATGAGAACATGGATACATCCACCTTAATTTTTAAACCAACTCCATTTTCACTCTCTTATCTTAACTTAACGTCAGTTTAACTGATTTACAGCTATGGATATCATCTCATTTACTGTTTATGAATATTGGCACAAGGTTAATTTTCCCATGTTCATCTTACTTCCCCAATATTTTACGGCTTTAAAAAGTGCAGTGAAAGGTGCAGAGCTTCAGGGCTACCAACAAAACTATTCAAGGACAAATTTCCCAGTAGCTCTAATAGTTCCCATTTTCATGATAAATGTTTATACATGGAAAACTTAAAACCTTATATTTTATTTTTGTAATGCTGGCAGGCTCCTCTATCTCAGCTCCAGGTGCTCTACTTGCTCCTCAGCAAGAATCACAAGTATCGCCAAATTGCCTGGCTTTGGTGCTCCGACAAGCCTCATTTGAAGGTGATAGATACCAGATAAAGACTGAGAACTGATTTTGTCTCCTTCAGATGGATAAAAATGATTTGGAAGTATGCCCCTCGCAACTTACACATCATGTTTGACTTTCATATAGGGAACATCCATTCACACCTTTCTTATGCTGAACATAGTAGAAGAATCACCTCTTCCGACCGCCGCGCTATGCTGCTGTGTTTAAGGCACCCCAAAATGCAGTTTGCTCTCTTGGCTGCCAGGGCACGCTGATGGCTCACGTTGAGCCTGCTGTCAACAAGCACCCGCTCTGCTGGGCTGCTCTCTCTTCCCTGGGGAGCTCCACTGGTGTCCAGCTGCCGACCAGATGTAGCCCCATTCACTACAACCCTATGGGCTCTACTGTCAAGCTAGTTATCACCCAGCGTGGCATGAACCTGCTCAACTTACAGTGAGTCCAGAGGAGGGCCACAAAGATGATCAAGGGGCTGGAGCACCTCTCCTATGAAGACAGGCTGAGAGCTGGGGTTATTCAGCCTGGAGAAGAGGAGGCTGCAGGAAGACCTTTCAGTGGCCTTCCAGTACCTAAAGGGGGCCTACAGGAGGGCTGGGGAGGGACACTTTGTTGGGGCATGTAGTGATAGGACAAAGAATAATGGCTTTAAACTAAAAGAGGGTAGGTTTAAATTAGATATAGGGAGTAAATTCTTTACTATGAGGGTGGTGAGGCACTGGTTGCCCAGAGAAGCTGTGGATGCCCCATCCCTGGCAGTGTTCAAGGCCAGGCTGGATGGGGCTTTGAGCAACTTGACTTAATGGGAGGTGATCTTCTCCGTACCTTTTCCAGGGACTGAGGTTAAACTGA
Organism: Anser brachyrhynchus; assembly: GCF_964034855.1. NCBI lineage: Eukaryota > Metazoa > Chordata > Aves > Anseriformes > Anatidae > Anser > Anser brachyrhynchus. Next base: position 103,043,053 of record NC_137694.1, read on the forward strand.
TATGGCTGTAGTTTCCTGGGTCTTCTCTCATGCATATCTTGTACAGTGATATAACACTGTCTCACTCCCAGTCACCCTGTGCCTTCCCAGACTCCCAAGACCTTCGGTAAACTGTTGAGAGGGGTCCAGTTATAACACGCACAAACTCCTTCAGTACTCTGGGGTGAATCCCATCAGGCCCCACTGACTTATGAACATTCAGCTGATAAAACTCACCTTTTACAATTTCAGTAGCCACAAAAAGACATCCCAGGCTTTCAGCATGCCCTGATACAATCATCCACTACTTTTAAACAGGAAACCATTTTCACTTGAAACTGTAGTTAACGTGAAAAAAAAAACCAAACTTCGGTGCAGTCTAAATGCAGAAGTTGTAGTGGTTTAATCAGAAGTGGGCTTTCTGATTGTGTGTTTGTGTTCTTGTTTTCAGGCACTTCAATTACAGCAACGCACCTTCTCTGCACACAGACTTCACCTGCTTTCTTAAAAAAACTTCTGGCTTCTCACAGCTTGTCTAAAGACAGAAACAGGAGTAAATAAATGGTTGTGCACACACATACTTTTTTTTTTTTTGCCTCCATGCAATTCTCTGCTCTCTCTTCCTTTTGATTAATAACCTACATCTGTAATCGGTAAGTGAATTTTCATCAAACTGGGGTACTGGTGAAAGCAAAAGCCCCAAGCACAACTAGCAGTCACTCAGCAAAAGGCAGTGAAGACAGTAAATCTATTCCCACTGAGGTACAGATCTGCCCTTTCTCCTTCCCTTCACATTCTTTCCTCTTTTCCACAGTCCCTCAAGCCACTGATCGAAAGGCACTGCCGTGCCTGGATCAATGTCAGCCCGGAGCAGTTGAAAAAGACTTCAGCAGAACCCAGAGCAGCAGGTGAACTGTCTCCTGGGACTAAAGAGTCAAAGGAGGTGTACTGTTCCCCCTTCGGAAAGCAATCTGCCTGAAGCCAGAGTTTAACACACTGTGCCAACAGGTCGAGGGAGGTGATTCCTCCCCTCTGTACTCACAAGACCTTTCATACCTGGAAAAGGCAGGGATCTTGGAAATGGCGGTATAGCCGTTAACAAGGCTCAAGAAGCCAGGCAAACCTTTTCTGTCACCCCACCTTCCCACCCCAACTGCTAGAGCACATAATGGTTCAAGATCCATTAGCAGGGTGGCACCTAGCAGGGTACAGAGGCTGAAACGAGATACAGATGCACAACTACTCAATACCATCAGTTTGTGAGGAGTCGCTGCTGCACCAGGTCATACCATTAACATCCCAGTTGCCACACATCTATCTGTTCTTTGTCAGGATTAGGGATTCCGTGCCCTTAGAGAAAAGGATCCTTGCGTCTTTAAGGTCAAAGGAATCCCCACCATCACTGTGTCCATCTCCCCGTTCTAGTGGAAGGTGTCCCTGCCCACGCAGGTTGGGGCTGGAATTAGATGATCTTTAAGGTCCCTTCGAACCGAAAGCATTTCTATGATTCTTATCCTCAGACATCACCCCCAAGAATGGCCAGGGATTCATGGCTAGCTATCACCATCATCTCAATGCTGCAAGCACCTTCCTGAGCTCAGCTGGTTCTGTGCGGGATCAAAACAGCAGGTGTCACATCTTGCGTCAGCTTGATGCTCCCTCTGAGATGAGGGCTGCTGTGGCTTCAGTTTCTTCTCCCAGTCTGGCAACACCAAGATGACTTGTCTTCCACTAACAAGCCCTGCTTTTTTTAGTGTAGCTACTGCTGTGACCTTGCCCACTTCAGGACCTGCCTGGAGTATGACATCTCCAGAGACTCCTGCCACTTCTAGGGAACAGCTGGCTTATCCCTCTCCAACTACTTCACAGTCTCAACCAAGTCTCCTCCCCTCACCTTTACGGACACTGGAGACTTCTCCAACAGCACCCCGGAGGTGGAGGCCTTGCTGAGCCATCACCGAGACTCCTGCTGGGGTTTACTATGGAACAGGGGATAGAAGTGGGGACAGAGCCTGCCATCAGCTAAGGCTCTTCCCTGTGCATCCCTGGAGGGTGGAACACGCGTAAACTCTGCCCCAACCTTTACTACACCAGATCCCGCATCCTGTTTTGGGGGCAAAACCATCAGTACTCCATGAGGTGTCTGTCCCTCTGTTAGTGTACAACATGGTAAGACATGGTAAAACCCTGGCACACCATTTTCAAGTGCAAGTCAAGGATTAATTTCCTCTGTTCTGTTCCAAATGAATTTATGAAATAGCTTACGTAACAGTACATGCCAGAGCAAGAAATTGGCCCAGGAACCCAGGAGATCTTTCTTAGTCCTGTATTCCCAATGCTTTTCAAGCTTCACCTAATACTGAAGTTGAAATCACTGGTAAAAATGTCAAACGTTGTCAGCCTCGGTTGCAGAGAAATAATGAGCAAATCATGGAAATAGTCCCCAGCCATACAGGAACCCTAGAGGCCTCATTTAGGGCTGCAGAGATGACCAGGCAGCAAGAAAAACCATCCACAGTTCCCCTTGAACATGCAGTGAAGCTACAGCAATTAAAGTGTCTTTTTGCAAGTGGCGGGTTGTTGGGTCTTTTACAATTTCCATGTTGTCACTGATCATTATCTCACTTCAACGATACAAGAAGGCTTTATAGAAAAAAAAAAAAAGCCTTAGACACCGAATTTCTACTCAGCTATTTCCTAAGGATACGAAAGAGGTTACCTAATTCCACAACAGGAACAATTAGATAAGCAGAAAGTAAAAAACCATCCAAGAATTCTTTAGTTTGTTTCTTTATTCAGTAAACATCTAGTTACAAGTTCCACAAATTAAAAAAGTGGGGGAGCCAATTGAAGAAAGGTCGGGGGGCCACAGGTTATCCAGCTTTTGTTCTGCTCCTCACCTTTCTAAAACACACATCCTTCTGCTTCTCTCTCCATAGCTGCACCAAGGACCAGGAGGGGAATAGAAGCCTTTGCCCCAGTGAGGGGACTAACACAGGGGTCTAGCAGGATTCCCTCATCTCTCTTTCACAGGGGACTAAACACAAACTCCAGAACCAGCCCAACCCAGCACAGGAAGAGTGGAAAGGACGGAAGAGGCAAGGTGGCAGCTCCTCGTGCCCACCACTACTGGCAGAAAAGAACCAAGGGAGAGCAGAAAGGGAATGGGCAATTAACACGTTCCTTGCACATCAGTGAGATTCTCCGTGACCCACTGCAGCACCCAAACAGGGCAAAAAAGAGCAACGCAGAAGATTAGTTGCTTTGTTTCAATTCTTAAGTGGGAAGGAGGTTAATACTAAATTTGAGGAGGGTCCAAGTGGAGCTTTGAAGGGGCTTCAGAGTTTCACTGTCTGTACCTGGGAGGAAGGGAAACAAAGAGAGAACATAAAAAGAGTATGTGGTGATTAGAAAGCAGCACAGAAGACAAAGACAATCTTAAACTTGATGGTTAAAGATCAAAATACTGATTTTCAAGCAGTAGATCACATCCTAGTGAACCCTCAAAACACAGGACAACAGACATTAGCACTTATTTGTATTTCAATCTGTTTTGACAGTAAACATTCTCAAAGTTCTACAGAATGACAATATAAACACTACAGATCGTGGTCCTACATTATCTCATACCTTTTCAACCATCACTTCTGGCTGACAGCACACTTTTTTCTTGATGACAAAACTAACTTCGACAGTTTCCACTTCTCCATTCAGAACATTATTTTCTCAAAACTCCCATCTTCCTCCGCTCTTTACAATATTTGGGAAAACACACTTCCACCCAACACTACAAAATACTACAGGATTGGGGCAATTAAAAGAAAGTCCATACGGCTAAGAAGCAACCATGCATGGAAAAAAGAAACAAAAAAAGTCAACCCCTGTTAAGACTTACAATAGTGTGTAGATAGATTTGGGGGTGACCACGCTGCACCCCCCACAAGGTCTGCTCTGGGTTCACCAGTCATACCGACGGGACTGTCTGGAGGGAGAATCCTCAGGGCCCTGGATCGCGAGACGCGTCCCTTCGGCCCGGCGGCCACCGGTGCCTTCGTGACGTCGGTAATCCAGGCCCCGCTGTGGCCGGAAACGGGATGTCTCTCGCCTCCACTCATCGTCAAATGCAGCTGCATCACCTAGGTAAGGAAAGAAGAACAAGCTCAGCTGGGGAAAAAAGGGGGAAGCGGCTTCTGGGTTTGCTGGGAGGAGGACGTGGCCAGTACTCACTTTCGTCCATGTTGATGTAGTCCTGCCTTTCTTCCTGGTCACCTGTGCGATGGTTCCGGGATCGCTGCATGATGTGGGCTCTCTCCCTGATGTGGTGTCCAATAGACATTTGTTCCAAGCCACTGTCTGAGTCCCTTACAGTCCGTCTAGTCTCACGGATCTGAGGGCAGATGTGTGTGCAGGATCAACGTTTTAATTCATTCTCCCAGCCCCATAAGGCACTCCGATTCTTGCCTACAGTACTTCAGTCACGTTGCACTGCCACCATTCCCCGCATGTCAGATGCAACAAAATAATGAGGGGAAAAAAAGAATTCCCCCCCCCCCCCCCGCCAGCACTTCCCATCCCTTCCCAATGGCCCTCAGCATGGTTCAATGACTCACAATGCGTTCCTCAAACCACAACTGACTGCAAAACGGAACTGCTGTGGGTGGCCAACACTGAGCCACCAAATGAGATCTATTCACTGTCAGCAAAACCAGCAGCCTCATGCTGGGAGGACACACTGTAGCCTCTCTCTTACCCCGCCAGGTGCTGAACGCATCTCTGAGGTCTCTTGATAGACTTTGGGCCCATCACCCAGGTTGGAATAGGAGATGACAGTTGAGGAGGTAAACGTCTGGCAGTTAGCACCATTTGTCATGTGTTCCTGCAAGGGGAAACGAGCAATGGCGTAAAGAAGAAAAGGGAGGGAAGAAGAGATTGCAGTTATGCCTCTCTCTGTACAATTAAGCAAGAGGGAATTACGAAAGGAAGACTGTCCAGCTCTTCCAGCAATGCAATGAAGATGGAGCCAGGCTCTTCTCAGTGGTGTCCAGTGCCAGGGCAAGAGGCAATGGGCACGAACTGGAACACAAGAGGTTCTGTTTAAACACCAGGAAGCACTTCTTCACTGTCTGGGTGACTGAGCACTCTAACTCTAGGTTGCCCACAGATGTTCTGTGGTCTCCCTCCTTGGAAATGTTCAAAAGCCACCTGGAGATGGTCCTGGACAACCTGCTCCAAGTGTCCCTGCTTGAACCGAGGGGCGGACCAGGTGACCTCCAAAGGTCCCTTCCAACCCCAAACCATTCTGGGATTCTGAGTGTCATTCTCATGGGTCCACCTTTCTGGAGAACAGCTCTTCTTGTTTCTTTCTGAACAAGTCTACCCCCACGCTTCCTTCCTACCCAATTTCTCCTCGCTGCACTCACAGCAGGTATGCTCCAAGAAAAAGCTCTGTCGTTTCACCCTGGTCAGCACACAAGAGTCACCGCCTTTGCCACCCTAGCAGCTTGAGTGCAGCCAACACAAAAGCAGCACAATAAGGGGGGAGACAAAAGAGAGGATGGCAGGAGCACCTTCCGTACTCCCCCCTTAATACAGACTGATCCATTGAGGGTTCTTACCATGTTCCCAATCATGTCATTCATCATGCCAAACATATCCATAAAGCCACCAGCCTGAGAAAAAAGAAGAGAGCACAGGAACAGTTAGCTTGGAAGGATACAGGAGAAAAGAACTACAATAAGTTGTCTGCAAGGGACATGAAACTGATGTCCAAGAAGAGGAAAAAAAAACCAATTTGTTATTTTCCCTTTCTATAAGTAGTTCAGAAAAAAAGAGGATTTATAGTTGCTGTTCTCTCCAGTCTCTCAGGTTGCATTGCCCAGATGTTCTAGTTCTCCAGATCCCTGGACAAGACAAAGGGTGTTCTTTCAGTTGGAGTCTGACTCCTGAAGAACTGGGGTTTGTGAATCCAGGCACTCAGCGAAGTTAAGAGAGGAAATCTCAGGATGTGAACTAACAGCAGACTTATCCATAAAACAGTCATCCTCAGGGATGTTTTCACCTCATCAGTATCAACAATTAATTTAAACCACATGGGATTTTCCATAGATTATATTCTTCCTAACATAATGGCTTTTCTTATTTTCCCCTATAAACACCTCATTTTTTAATCTTGTAAACCTACAGGCTGCAGTAACATACCGGGCCAGCAGGTCTCACAGGTTAATTGCGCAATGCGTACACAAAATTACGATGTCAGTTTAAATGTGCTGATTTTTTGTTTTTATTTTTTGCTTCCTCGAGTAGATTCTTGTTCTTGTTTTCAGCAGACCAGTACTCACATGCAACGTTATAATCCTTTGAAGTCTATCTATTTGTATTATTAATCCTTTTGTGAGCTAGAACAACTCCAGGACGCTAGCCTCTTTCGCTGAGGCAATCCCGCAAGGCAGCTGAAGCTGCTGGATCTGTAATAACCTATTTCCACTGTATTATTTCAGTAGATGACAGATCAGCATGCTCCAAGAATGGCTGTACGTACGTGAGAACACCTTTCTCATTCCAGTCCTGTTCCCCTCAATTATTCTGTTGGCTCTTCCACCCAACGCCCTTGGCAAAGGAGGTTCAATAATCACCTCAGCCCAGTGATGGCCAAGGCTTTTCCTTACGTTGTCATAGTCCCCCCGCGACCTCTAAATGTATCTGTTGCTTCTTTTTAGACACATGAGGTTATTCAGAGACTTTCTGCTCCTCCTGAGTATTAACTATCCCAATTCCTACTAACTATTGTGCTGGAACAGCTTTAGAGCTCTTCTCTGCTCAAGGTTCAGATACAGCCCATCCATATAAACAGATTCTCTCCTCTAAAACAGCTTACAGGCCAGGTTAAAACATTAGCGGGGAACAAGCGAAAGGCCTAAAGTTATACAGCAATTCATTGCAAGAGGTCCAAGAAAAGCCAGCTACCTTCAGTTTCAGTTCAATACCCTCTTCAGTACTCCATTTACTATAAATCTGAAGGCAAACAGAGCTCATTCTGGTCTCCTCACACCATCCCACCCTCACTGTTCATCCTCACCATCTACTATATATAAGATACACACGGTCTTGCCCACGTTTTAGCTACTAGTTGCACAGAGTACTAACGAATCTCTGTATGAAGCCACTATTTGTGAAGCTTCAAACTTGGCACAGAAAAAACGAGTACTTACCATGCCCAGCATCCCAAAGGGAGAAACAGCTCCTGCCTGCCAGGACAACAGAAAAACAGAATAGAGGATGATCTTGCAACAGACAAATACTACATCCTCCTCGGAACACCTTCACGCTTCTTGGAAACAGAACTGGGAACACTCAGACCCAACACACAAGTTAAGAAAGTGTCCCACGGGCTCACAATGGTTCAAATCGTATCACTGCTAACAAATCAGATGGAAGTAATGCTTCTAAATTACTCCCAGTTTTATTGATTTATGGCCTTGAGAAATAACATGTATGCCTTCCCTTCCTTCCATTTAACACAAGGCGGCAAGGGGCATGCCCAGCCCGGTAATGGTAGAAAACTGCCTTGTCAGTTTCTCAGAAATACTACCCTGTACTCATCCCCGCTTTTACCTGCATCCTACGGCCAGCCTGGCGCGCCCCAGGTGTGGTCCCATCTGTGATGCCAAGCAGCGGGCCGAACCCAAAACTTCCAGAGAACATGCGGTTCATATGCTGCCGGTGGATAGCAAAAGGGTCCCTTTTGAAAAGGTTGGGAGAACAGCGGTGAGGAAAGGATGACAGAAGACAAAGCCCTGCATAATACACCTGTTCTGACAGAGTTTCTCTGATGTAATTGTGCCTGTACTTTTTAAGCTGAAAATCCAGAACCCCAAGAACTCAACGTTATGTGTGGTGATCCCTGTGGCTGGAAAAAACCTCCAGATCTCATTCTTTTCTTGTTTCTCATGTGCTAACTGATGTCTGTTTGGTAGCAGTTTAGTGTTCTGCTCCTTTTGGGCTAAGCATGGCTAAGGCCATACCAATTGTAATTATTGTTTGTTTGTTTTTTATCCCTTTAAGTACCTGTGCACAAACACATTCAAATACAAGGACTGAAACCTCCAGAATATGCTGTACGCCATGACACTGTTTGATATCCCTCTGCCCCAAATCATCTCCACCTGCTATTTTCCTGTGATGTTACGTGTACACCTGCAAAAGGCTGAGATCACAAAGCTTTTGCAGGTCCACGTCTCAGTGTGAGAATGAAAGAAAACAATAATTAGGGTCCCTAAATGCTTTTCCTTTCTTTCTTCTGTAGCCTCCACTTTGATGGCTGTACATACTCATGTGTGCTGGAAAAGCAAGGAGAGAGAAAGAAGAGGCACAAACTGTCACAAAAGACGGCAGCCACAGTAAAGAGTCTGGGAAATACCATAGCGTTTCTCTGCGCATTTTATGGTCTGCATTTATCCTTCCTGAGCATGAATAACCTGAACAGCATATAGCTTCCTGAGATCACAAAAGCACCCAGCACAAACCAATACTTTTCTGTCTCTACTGGAAATACTTTGCATAATAAAAGCCAGACTCATGCCCGCCACATCAATAAGAACATACACTCATTCTGTGACTAACTGAGACATCAAGGTCTCCTCTCTTACTAATTTGATTACAGCTGATAAAGTTCTTGATTATCACCACTTTTATAAAAATGACTTTTTTTTTCTCCTACATAAATTCCACCAAATTTATAGTAGTCCCATATTTAATGAAAACAATCTCTTACTGTAGTACAGCCTAATCCTTATCCGCTTTGGCAAGAACTTGCGAGTTTTATTAATAACAACCAGTATCTGGCCTGCAGAGAGAAAAAAATACTCAAGTAAAAGGGACACCAAGAACAGTTTTGGGGACCATCGGTGGATTTCACGATTTATATTTCAAAACTACTGCCTTTCTCTTTATTTAGTTCCTCACAACCTGGCAACTCCTTTAGCAGCCTTCTCCGCCTTCCGCGGAACCGGCGGCTAACAAGCGGGCGAGGAGGCATCGCCCGTCGGAGCGGGGATCCTACCGAGCAGGAAGCCTTAAGCACAGAGGTGTATCAGGCGTCCCACCCCTCGTCTGGCCAGGCGGCTACGAGGCGCGCTGGCCTACTTTCTTTTAACGACGCTCTCCTCTAGGAACGCACCCTGACAGCGCCGAAATCAGACCGGCACCGACCCGGCTGTCCCCCCCGCGCTACCCGCCGAAGGCCCGCTCCTCTTCCTCCCCGGCCAGCTCCCGCACCGCTGCATTGTGTTCCCACCGACCGCCCCGGCCTGCCGGCACCCCCCCGGCCCCCCGGGGCGCGCTCCCGGCACGACTCACATGGCGAACAGGGGGTCCTCCGGCTCCCCGTCCCGCATCAGCCGGAACATGCTTCCCTCGGCCGGGGGCGGGCGCCGCGCAGGGGGGCAGGGGGCCGAGCGCGGCCCGCGCGGGGCGAGCAGCAGGCCGGCACGCCTCACGGGCGGCTTCGCCCCGCCGCGGCCGCCCCCCGGAGCCGGGACAAGACCGGCACCGGCCCCGCGCCCCTTGCCCTGCCTGCGAGGGGGCGGCAGCGGCAGCAGGAGCAGCAGCAGGAGGAGGAGGAGGCGGAGGCGCCTCACGGCCGCGCTCCCATGTCGGCCCGCAGCCCCGCCCGCAGCGGCCGGCTCGCCCCGCGCGCACGCGCACACGGCCCCGGGCGGCCCGGCGCTGCCGGGGGGGGGGGGGGGGGGAAGTGACGCCCAGGGCCCGCCCCCGGCGCCGGGAGCGCGCCCCCTAGCGGCGGGCAGCGGGGCCGCGGGGGGCGGCGACGGGAGGGAGCGGGGGGGGAAGGGAAGGGAAGGGAAGGGAAGGGAAGGGAAGGGAAGGGAAGGGAAGGGAAGGGAAGGGAAGGGAAGGGAAGGGAAGGGAAGGGAAGGGAAGGGAAGGGAAGGGAAGGGAAGGGAAGGGAAGGGAAGGGAAGGGAAGGGAAGGGAAGGGAAGGGAAGGGAAGGGAAGGGAAGGGAAGGGAAGGGAAGGGAAGGGAAGGGAAGGGAAGGGGCACGCAGGGCGCTGCCGGCTGCTCGCCTCTTCCTGAGGCTGCCGGCAGCCCTCAGGGTTGCGTTCCCAGGGCTGGGGGGCTGAGGCTGAGCCTTCTTCCTCTAGCTGTACAGGCAGCCCTTGCAATTAGTGGTGTCAGCGCAAGCCGTGTTACCAAAGGCTGCCTTACCAGCGATACCACCCGCCCGGCAAACCTCAAGGGAGTCCAGCCTGCAAACGATTAAGCCGGTGGCTAACGCTGAGTGAAACCCTGGAAGGAGAAATTGGAAATGCAACCTTTTATTTACTTATTTTTCTGGAACACGGACACGCTCCCAGTTCTGAGAAATGCAGCACCTGCATTTTCGTACGCTGTTTGTACACGAGGCTTCGCTATAGTACTCGGTACGTTACATCTAACGTGCACCAAGCGACGGCCGTTTGATAGGATAGAATAACGAGGCACGGGGGGGAAAGGAGGGGCATAAAAAACAGGACTCCCGTCTTGCTTCTGTCACGCTCTCCATTCAGGCCGTTTCCGTTTTTCTGCCACGAATAATAGCTGCTGACCGTGTCCCTCCGTTTCCGTTCTTTTTTAAGCCGCCCAGGTTTGTGCTGGAGGCGGAGGAGGAGGATGGGGGGGGAAGGGGAGGAAGAAGGAGCTCAGCCAGCAGGCAGGAGGAGGTGAGCGAAGGGCAAAATGGCAGTGGTGAATGACGCCGCTGCCCCCAACTCCACCTTCTCCCGCCTACCGCTGCCTTGCTGCCAGGGCGCTTCCCTCCCCCTGAACATCCCCATCGCCGCCAGCAGCACAGCCAGCCCAAGGGGCAGCCACGGTGCAAGCGTTTTGAAAGCAAACTGAGCGTCACGTGGCGAAGGTAAATAAACAGTGCGGTGAAAATCGTGCCTTTTTACCTGCTTCTTCCAGGGCCTGGTCGTTTGGGCCAAGAAGACAGAAAGAGCTTCTCAATACATCTGAATATTCCAGAGCCCCTGTGGACGCCTAAAAGACAAAGGAATCCTCGTTACCCAAAGTCAGAGCTACACACGGCCATTTCCTCCTTGGTTCCTTTCATCCATGCCTCTTACGCAACCCTCACCCAACACCTAATTCTGGCCTCCGATGAAGGGCGTCCCGAGCGAAGGACGGCTCTGAACTGATCCTCAGGTGTGACAGTTCGTATTTGGGATGCTAGAGCCAGCTCGGGGTGCCCGCAGCTTGTGTTGCATGGCGGTGATTGCTTTCAGAATATTTTGCTCGTATTAAGAACGCGTCTGTCACACTGTGAGTGAGAGCCACGACCTCCATCTGTGCTGTGTTAGCGAAGGCAGGTTCACAAAAATACCGTTTCGAAACCTCCCTCCCCTTGCCAGTCTTCTCACAGGCTGGGTCTCATCCTTAATCACTCCCCTTTACTCCTCTCGTTTCCTCTCACTGTGTTACATACACTGCTTCCCAGCCCTCAGCAGTGCTTATTTACATGGACTCTCAGGAAGCCATGTCCCAATGCAAAGCTTGTCCAGGGGTTGAATTCTTGGAAATTTCCTCGTGGCTTCTGGATACGGCATCGCGAAAGATGAACAAAACTATTAATCTCCCTGATTTTTAATGGAAACAGGATAGAAAGATGAACAGTGCGTGTTAAATACATAAAAGTACACATCCCCTCCTCACACTGAGACTTTGCTGGTTTCACTTTACGTGAAAGGGTTCAAACTCTGTGTCTGAATTTATGTAAATATAAGAAAAACAAATGCAAATACATGGCCTTCTGCTCTGTTGTTCAGTACACAGTTTGGAGGGGTTTTATGAGCTATGTTCGTATATGACACTTACGAGTTAGTTCACAGAATAAAATTCTTAAAATATCTGGTATGTTTTGGGTTTGCTCAGAGTTGCTTCAGCCTTCAACATAAACTATAAACTCCCCTCCCCCAGTAAAACGATGCAGTGACAGGACTAGGAAGAACTATTAAAACAAAATGTATAAATATTTACTTTAGGTGCATGCACCCTGCATAAGCTAGAAGCAGAAAAATACTTATCGCACATGAAAGCCCACAGAAATAAACAATCCCATGGCCACATATGAAGACATACATGTGAACTTAAAACACATCTGTAGAAAAATACCATACTTTCTACACTCACAAAAGTAAATGCACATAAAGACAGAGAGAAAATACTGCCACTGTACACAAACGTGTATGCGTACACGTGCACACACCTATGTAAACACAAAGCACAAACAGCATGCACCATAAAAATTTTAATTTATTGTACAGAGAAAATTACATTCATGTTGTTCTCCAGGCTGCAGACATGCATATTCTCTATATTCCCAAACGACTTTTTATCATGTAACTTCTGTACCTCCTTCATCTTGTCTAGGTACATAAGACTCCAAAAAGGATGGAATACACTCTGCTGAGTTTGCAAAGCAACTTGAAGCAAAGATTGCAGAACGTACTGAAAAGGGTCGTGCATCTGCATACCGCATGATGAGTATCGTTACATACGCAATAAAGAAAAATTCAGACGGGAGAGAGGAGCAGAGAAAAGCTGTAAACTGTTCCAGCAGATGAAATGTAGAGCGGTACAGATATGATGGAAGAAGAGAAGGCATGGAGAAGAGTTAGGTGAGACTGAAGGGATGCCCTCAGGACCTAAGTGAAGCAATTGCACACTAGAAGCCTGGAGAATCCCACCATCGGGATCTGAAGGGCTGGCAGAAGCAGGCATGTCGCAAGGCATGAAGAGGAGCTTACACAGGATGTAAGTGGAAAAACATACTTGATACAGGCATGCAGGGAAAAACAGGACATGTGAATAATGTGAACGGGTATCTGAGCTGAATTTTGTACATGGGACGGCACAAAGGGAAGACAGGGAGAGGGCCACGGGAAGAATGCTCACAAGAATATGGGCAAAAGAATCAAGAGAGTTGGGTAAAAACTGCAAAGGGAGTATGGTGGAGAGTGTGGATAGGAAGAAGCAAGGCTGCACGCCGAATGTACTGAGAGAGAAGGAAGAGGCCGCAGACGGCATATCAGCTTGTAGAGCGAACCAAATGGCCCCACCGTACAGGCTGCCGGAAGCACACTTTCCTTACACAAACAGCTGTTTGTGAATTTGCATCTGTGGGAGCGGCGCCTGTGTCAACAAAGCGCTTTGGGCATGCCGACATCGCTGGATACAGTCCTTGCATTCTGCCCTCCACGGCGTTGTGTCGAGGCCTGCTTGTGCACTAGCACGACAACGTCCCTAGGAAGGGACATGCGGTGGCGCAGCTCTGCGCGCTCAGTAGCTGAGCGTGCAAAGATAAGGGCAGAAAATCTGGGTTGGTGCAAAGAACAGCAGAGCCGTGAGTCACGCATCTCCTGACAAACAGAAGCAGAGAACGTCCAGCCACTTCGGCGATTTTTGGAGCTCCTGGTTTTGGGTGTAGCTCCAGAAATTACTATTTTTCTTGCAGGAAGGAGGGGTGAAAGAGGGGTACTTCAACCGAATACCAGGTCTCGAATGCGGATAGCTAGACCTAAGAAGTTGGGTAGAAGGGTTTATAGGAGAAAAAGTAATTAACGCATGTATTTTCATTGTTCTGTGTTAATCTCGATCTGCGCGCCTGGGTTACATTCCGGTTTCTTTGGGGCACCGTGTGCTGCACGTGGCTAGGAGGATCACATCGTTCAGACCATGAGGGGAGCAGCAGTGGCTACGGAGGAGACAAGGACAAGGCGGGGGCCCCCCGCATCACGCACGCTGTGATTCACCCCCTCTTTCTCACACTCCCCTTCAGGGGACAGGCGGGTGCCACAACCCCAGCCCCTCAGGGAGGAAGCGCCGGGGCGCAGCGCCGCGGCCGGGCAGCAGGGGGCAGCGCCGGCCGACCGAGCGGCTCCCGGCGGGCGGCTCCGCCACACGGCCCCCGGCCCCTGCCCTGAGGCCGGCTGCCGCCGCCCGGGGTCGGCTTCCAACCGCCGAGCCCCGCAGCGCCCCCCCGCTGCCCGGGCCCCGTCAGCCGCCGCCTCCCCCTCACCCGTCGCACCAACCGCCCCCGCGCCCCCCTGCTCCCCCCCCCCCCCCTCACAGGGCCTTCCGCCGGCAGCCAATGGGAAGCCTGTTGCCAGGCAGACGGCTCATTTGAATAGCCCAATGGGGCTCCCGCCCCTTAGCCCCTCCTTATATGGGGAAGCGGGACGCGCTCGCCGCCCTTCCCCCACCCGCCGACGCGCGCGCGGGCCGGGCCCCGCCCCTCCGCCTCGGAGAGCGCGGGAAAAACAGCCCGCCTCCCCGCCCCCACCGGCCGTTCCCGCGCGGGGCCCCGGCCGTTGGGAGGGGCGGGAGGGGCCGGCGCGAGTGGAAAATTCCAGGCGGGAGCGCGGCACGCGCGCGGCCCCGCGGCTCCTCCTGCCGGCGGGCGGGGGGCGGCGTGAGGCGGGCCGCGGGCCTCGCGGCTCCCCGGGCACGCCGCCAGCGCCGCACCGGCCCCGCCCTGGCACCTCCGGGGCACCTGCGGGGAGGGGAGGGGCCGGGCCGGCCGCGAGGCTCCGCGGGGCCGGGGTGAGGTGTGGGGGGGTGGAAAGGGGGGCGCCGGCCCCCGGCGCGCATTGTTCTGGCGGCCCCGCTCCTCCGCCGGCCTCCGCCCTCCGTCCCTCCTCCGCCTCCCGCCCGTCCCCTCTCCCCTCCCTTCGCCAGGTCCCTCCTTTCCTCGTCACCCGGCGCTGTATAAATCCCCTCCGCCGCCGGATTCCCCCCATCGCGGCAGACCCTTGGTACTTTGGCCCCCGGGGCGGGAGCCGCGGCCGCAGCACCGCCGGGACCCGGAGCTCCTCGCCGCGCACCCCCACCACCGCTTCCCACCGCCCTCCGCCCCGCTACCCCCCCCTCCCTCCTTCAGCCCCCCCCCCCCTCAGCGCCAGCATGTCGGAGAAACGCGTCGAGGAGGCGCCGGCGGAGCTGAGCGCCAAGGTGAGCCGCGCGGGGACAGCCGCCCCACCACCACCCCCCTCTCCCCGCGTCCTCCCCCGTCCCGCGCCGGGAGCGGACTGCGGCTCGCCCCGCGCCGCGCTCCGACCCCCCTCCCGCGCGCGCGCGCGCGCCCGGCCGGCAGGGGGGCGCGCGAGGGCCTCCGCCAATGGGGGGGCTGGGGCGGGGCGGGGCGGGGGGCGCGAGGGCCCGCGCGCGGGAGGCTGCGCGCGCGCCGCTCGGCGCGGGCGGGGGGGGGGAGGCGGAGGAGCGCGGCGCGAATGTGGGCGAAAGAGCGCGCGCAACACCCCCCCTGTACACACACACACACACACACACACACACACACACACACACACACACACAGCGCCCCGGGGTGCTGCCGCGCGCGTCCCGCGTGCCAAAAACGCGAGCACACGCAAACGCCCGGCAGCCCGGCTGTGTTCCTGGCCGCCGCCGGGCGCTGCAATGGTGTTTCCCGTCTCGCGTGCAGGAGATGAAGGAGAAGAAGGAGAAGGTGGAGGAGAAAGCGGTCCACAAAGACAAGAAGAAGGAGGTGGTGGAGGTGAGGGCTGGTGCTGGGGGCGGCTCTGTGAGCCCCGGGGTCGCTGCGAGGGATGGAGCCGAAGGGAGCGTGGGCGATGCAGAAAGAAGAGCAGAACTCATAAAGGAGAGGGGCAAATGAAGAGCAAGCTGGCGGGTAATTGTGGGGAACGAGCCTTGAAGGACTTAGCACAGTCAGCACGACCTCGTGAGCTGAAAAAAAGAGAGGAGAGCAGAGACAAGCAGGAGGAGGTGGCAGGGGGGATGTGGTCCTGCGCCCACTCAGGCATCCCGAGGTCCGTAAGGAAGATAAGGCTGGAGGAACGACCAGCAAGGAAAAGCACAGACTGATGAAAGTCCAAGGCAGTGTGGTAGCAGATGTATTACGAGCACGCCGGAGAGATGCTCGGATTGCTGGGATGGGACAGCAGCAGCCTGTCGGGATGCGAGCTGGTGGGCGTCACGGAGGTCCGTACTGGTGGGGAGTGACGGGGGGGACTGGTTTTGTAAAGGAGGCAGGGTGGGAGGAGGATTTTGGCTGCATGGGACAACTGGGACAGTGGGAAGGATGTTGTCTGAATAACAGTGCAGAGGTCACTCGCTTGATGCACGCCTGAGACCGGAGTCTGAAGTGGCTGGAGGTGTGGAGATAATTCTTGCAGCAAGGAGCTCATGGAAATGTCATCCTGATGCCAATTTCTGCTCTGACCGATTTGTTTAATTCAGGATGAGGAAAATGGAGCCGAAGAGGATGAGGAAGAGAATCCTGAGGATGTGGATGAAGAGGAAGGTGGCGATGAGGATGACGGTACGTATAATTAATATAGGGGGAATATGTGGGCGGGTAATCAGGCTGTGGGGGAATGAAAGATCGCAAAGGGAAATTCCTCCTCTGAGCCCTCTGACTGAGATTACATTGCCTTAAATGCTACTTCAGTTAATCCGTGATTCCTCTCTTCTTTGTGCTTAGAAGGAGACGAGAATGGGCAAGAGCAGGATGGGCATGCAGAAAAACGATCTGCGGAGGAGGAAGAGGTGAGTGATCGCGTGAGAGTAATGGCATTGAGAAGGTACTAGGTTGCCAGCTGTGTGCTGATGAAATCCATGTGGATGCTGTTGCTGAGCATCTCGAATCAGCCTTGCGTCTCATTGCTGCTTCAGCAGCAGATGGGTCAACAAATCTGTTGTGGCAGGGGGACGCTAAAACTTGGTGGGCTTGTTGTAGAGTCCAGGTCCAGTTAAGGTGCTGGATGATGACCCCTCAAAGACCTGTGACTCTTGGGCTTCAGGCCAGAAGATGGATTTGTAGGGGTGGATCGCGGGGTCTGTAAGAAGGAATGTGAGCCTGGGCTTGCTGCACCTCCTGAAAGCATCAATGCAGGTATTCCTGCAAATGGAGCTGTCCACATATTAACTGTGGCCACCAACAGAACAGTTGTTAGGCACTCAAAGATGTTTTAAAGAGGAGTGGGTTTAGGGTGGGCCAGGCAGAGATTTCCATACAGAGGAAAGAACAGCAGTAAGAGTTTTGTGGAGAAATTGTGTGTCTTGGTATGATGACTGGCAGTAACTCCTTTTTTTTTCCTCCTCTTTGTGATGCGCAGGATGAAGTGGATCCAAAGAGACAGAAGACAGAGAATGGGTCTTCAGCTTGAGTCTTCCCCTTCCATCTCCTCTGTTCCGTCCATCTCTCCTTCTCCATTCCAGCCTGTGCTTGCACTGTCCATTAGCCTCTGGCTTCACACAATCTCAGATGAGGAAAGGTTAGAAATGCTCTCAAACAGGGAAGACAGCAGTTTCCTTCCCACCCGAAGATCCCAGCCCATCTACGACATTCCCCACTTGGAATTATGCCAGTCCTCCACGTCCAGCTGTGCCCCACTTAAAAACAAACCTCTTCCCTCAAGAATCTCATTGTTTCCCATTGTGACCCAGTGCATAACCTTACCAGGCCCATAGGCCAGGCTTTTCACATGGCAAGCACCTACCATTCCTTTTCACTTGCCCTCCCTTTTTTTTCACTAGTAAGAGTGAGATTCTTGGCAGCTTCTGCTCCCGGGACCTGCTGTCAGATATTCTCCCTGAGTCCAGGAGGCTGCAGGCACAGATCTCATGGTGCATTTCCAGTCCTAGGCCTCCTCTCATCTGCTTTCCCGTTGAACCCTGAGAGACAAAGTATTACAAGCAAATAACGGTTCTATTAAACCATACACAGAGATGGGATTTATCTTAGGTTTTTTTTTTTTTCAAGTTTACATGACAGACAGCAAGCTGGCCCTCGTGAATTTTTCAGAAGATAAGGGTTGTTTTTATATATGAATTTCATCATAACTGCATATTTTTTTAATTTGGAGGCTTTTTTAAAACGAATCAAGAGATACATAAATTGGGGACCAAACTTTGATTTCCATTTTTCCCTTTAGATTCTCTTGTGACCATTTTTTGTAAATTAAAGGCAATATAGCCACAGCATTTTCTATGGCACAGACATCACGAGGATGATAGATATAAATATATATATTGTTTTCAACTAGCACTGTAAATAAAAGCGTTTAAAAATATTTCAAAGAGCTTGTGTGGGTGGTCGTGTCTGTATGTCTTAGGTTATGTTCTGATCCAATCGTGGAAGTTGGTTGGCAGAAAAATGATGGTTTGGACAGCAGCTGGTGGCGAGGACATCCCTACGTCAGTTAAAAGACCTGTGGTAATTCTTTGAATGGCCCCCGCATGCTGGAGACCAGTGTGCATGGGTTCTGCTTCCTCCCTCTTGAGCTGCTCCATCTGGCAGGCACTTTAGTGAGGACATGCCACAAATGTAAAGCTCCAGGGCTGTTCTGAAGCTCTTGAAACGAAAATCAGGCTTCCTCACCAGACAACAGAGGTTCTGAAAGTGAGCCTAAGCTGTGGCTGCTGTACCCAGGCAAGTGCTCCTCTACGGCATCCCTGCCCTGGCTGGCATCAAGCATGACCCATGCAGCATCAGTCACGGAATGAAAGGAAAGTGTTTAGAGAGGCAAGAGCTTCGCTTCTTTGTCCCACCAGCTGCCTGGGAGAGATCTGTCAAATATTTGTTTTTTATCTTTGGAGACCTTTAAAGTTGCCGTTAGTGTTTCTTCCTTTTTAAACTCTGTTTTGGCAATCACACAATGAGCAACCAGGACTGGGAGCTGTAAATAATACCAACTTTTGTCTGAGCATCAGCGGCTTTGTGCATGTCCAACAGCGGCAACAGATGAGATATTGGCAGCACAAACAGTTGCTAGTCTCCGGAGATGCAAAGCATCAATCGTTGTTTTATCCAAACGTCCGTGTTTGGCTGCAGGACCGGATCAGGGCACGGAGGGACACAAGCATGGTGCAAATGGCACAGCTACTGCCAAGACCCTTCGCACGCGTGGAGGCCTCAGCGAGGTGCGTGCCTGCCTGGTGGGATCTGGCTGCACCCCGGGGTGGAGGTGCGCTGCTCCCGCTGCCCACATTTGCTGCTGTAGGCTCTGCTGGGTCTGGACCCGTCTCAGCCCTGGTGCTCCTGTCCGAAGGCCGTGCTCACCGCAGCTCTGTCCTGCTGCCACAAAGCTCCCCTGGCAGCTGCAGCCACAGCCATTTGGGCCATCTCCCCTGGTGAACAGCATTTCAAAAGCAGGTAGCTCTTGCATCAGACAGACTTGCAACGCCTCTCCCTGCTCCCGCTCGCCTTGGGCATGATGATGAATGTGCTGATTCAACTTGCACGTATCGTCTAACTGCACTTGTGCAATTTTATATTCCCACTATTGCTCCATTTTAAAAATTGATGGATTCCAGTCCCTGCTCATTTCAAAATACTTTCACATTAGAGCAAGTCCTCAGGATTCCCCCCAAAATTTTGCTGACCAGTCACCTTTTAATGTTTGGTACCGAAGATAAGTTATTAGAAGATAATCCGGTTTCTACAGAGGCCTATTCCTATTTTCATGTATCTTCCCCACCACTGCAGCAGTGCCATACTACGAGTAGTGAAGAATACACTTGCAAATGAGAAAGCGTAGAGAGTTCTCCACTTTTTTATGTAGGTACAACACCAGTACTCCTGGCTCTATCCATCTGACCGTCCAGAAGTGAGTGAGGCAGCACCTGCAAGTCAGGGCAGCGCTAGCTGTATGAGCACTAGCTGTGCGAGCAGCCGTTCCCCATTTCCTCCGAGGGAAATGCTGCAGGACAGAGGGCTGCCAGCATGAAGGGCTGCCAGGCGGTTTCTACACGTCTCTATGGAGTCCTCAGCTCCACAGCTTCTACTGGTTCTTCCGCCTTATTCAGTCTTAATAAACACCTTTGTCACTACCTATGGATAGTTAGAAGATACAGCTACAGATACAGAACTAGTTAGGAGAATATCTGCTTTCACATTTGGTCACCTCCGTGTCCTGTGGGACATCATTGCTGACTTGAGCTGAGGGCTACAGATAACAATGGGATATTACAGTTTCTTCCCTTTCCTTAGACCTGCAAAGAAGTCTTTTACCATTGAGCCTAATTCTTCTTCCACAGCGAAATCAATGAAGTCAACAAGGCAAGAACAAAGTCCGTCTTCACCAGTGCCTCCTCAGAAGCAGCGGCACTACGCAGGAGCCTTATTCACCTTCCTCGGCTCTGTGCTAATCCTCCACTCATTTCATTTAATTCCTGTGACCATCTGCCAGCCTCATCAGCTGGAGACAGGACTCCCTCAGTGCTGTCCAAAGGTCACACCAGAAGTCGGCGCATGCCGGGATTAAGCACAGGAGGCTGTCTGCACAGGAATGTGTACGGGCTGGACTTGCCGTTTGGTCAGGCCTCACCACCGCGTCAAGTGCAGCTGTAGGCCGGACCTCAGTTTTCAATCAGAGCCCTCAGTGGTTTTGTCTGAGAGAGGTTTTGCTGTCAGGAGGCAAATTTCTTAGCAGCTTTCTTGCCCTGATCACAGCGTCATTACAGCTCTCAAGGAGATGTTTGATGTTCATGGCCCCTTCCTTGCTTCCAGTGGGAGCTGCTCCCAGCTTCCAGCAGCTCTGCTCCCACCAAGAGAGCAGAACCAGCGAACCAGAGACTTCATTCTTTATAGCTCTCCTCCAGGACTGCTTGCTTCGAGGGAGCTGTGGAGGTCGTGCACTTGCAGGCTCTGCTAGAGTCAATAAATGAAACAAGACCGGCATAATCAAAACCATCACGCACACAGAATTGTGAGCTCTGCTTCGGACCAGGAACAAGCAAGCCCTCCAGCCACTGCTGGTTTGGGAGGAGAAAACCTTCCTTGCTTTAGGAAAGCCCATAACCACACTGTTGTGTTAGCTTTAAAAATAAATAAATAAATAAGATTACTTCTCTTCCCACCACTTCTCTGGGCTAAGGGGCTTTTTTAGGCCCTCTGCTTAGGAGTCTCATTGCTCAGCCAATTCCCATACGCCATATGGGAAACTAAAAGAACTTGCCTTCCCAGATCCTTAAGAAGCCCATGTACTTTTCCCTCCCACCTCTCTCCCTTATTTCAAGAATGGAGTCAAAGACAGACACACTCATGGCTGTGCGTTTCCTCAGGGAAGGAGTCTGTGTTTACGTGTGTGGGCTCAGACTGGGGACATGTCACAGATGGACAGCACTGGAGCACTGCCCACCAGTGAATGAGTTTGGGGTTTGTTTCCTGGTGAGCTTTCACTGTTGTAGCAAAACACGGGCAATCACAGGGGTGAGGAAAGACCCAGGGTGTCAGTATGCAAAGGTCCTAGCCACACAGTATGGATTATAGGCCAAGCTTGGTGTCATCAAGTATAGTTTTGCTCTTGTGGGAGGCATTTTCAATCAGACAGAGAAGAGGATGCATTCCCATCTCAGGCTGTTCAGGAAGAACAGGCCCTACATCCCAGCTGGAAGTCTCTGTGCACAACAGTCGTTCCTTAGCTGAGCCTCCGTGAGCTGCGATATCCCAGCAGATAAGCTTCACCTCGTCAGCCTCGTCAGGTGTACTGCTGCAGGCAGGCTACAGCAGATGCTTAGGTGACTTGCTGCAAATCACCCATTAAAGATGACAGACGAGCATGCAAACTATGTATGAGCTGTAGGTGATACTTCAGGGTCTTTCGTGGATCCCTTTACATAGCTGCAGAAATAAACATGGAGCTGATGTTATTTGTCACTGGGAGGCCGTAGGAGCTGCACATTCTACAGACCTCCAGAGTTCTTTGTAATGATATTTATAGTTCACATTCTCTACCATGTACATTATTTTTTTCCTCAAAAAGTCCGGTCAAACATTTCCAATGTCCTAATGAGGCTCGGGAGGCTTTCTTCTCTATTTAGTTGCTTAATCCACAAAGTGGTGTCATAATGTCAGAAGGGTGTTAAGCCACACGTCCTGCAATGAGGAATCTTGTTGCCAAATGCTGCTGAGGCTTCGTATATCCCAGACTGGAGATCCTAAAACCAGTGAAGGCTATAAGATGTACCAAGAAATAGTCAGTTT
Organism: Anser brachyrhynchus; assembly: GCF_964034855.1. NCBI lineage: Eukaryota > Metazoa > Chordata > Aves > Anseriformes > Anatidae > Anser > Anser brachyrhynchus. The sequence continues at coordinate 103,065,051 of NC_137694.1, forward strand.
CCAGGGCTCTGTGATTAAGTGTCTCCCAATAACTCTTTGTCAGCTCAGGTAGAGTCATGTCTTGGACTTTCCCTGGTCTTCCATCAATTCATCCATTGTTTTAGGTACCAAAAATGTCAGAAAATGTCAGAAACCTTTTTTTTTTCTTTTTTTTTTTTTTTTTTGAAGCTTAGGCACCACCTCAGTACAAAGGCAAACACAATGATCAGACTTTGGAACTAAACACAACGATGGTATATAATTTGTTATGAAAATCTTCAAAGACCCTTACCTGAAACATCCTTCAGCAACTTTTCTACTATTGCACATCCAAATGATTTCACAAAAGAGTGTCTGCTGGTCAGCACTCCAGATCATGAATTTAGGCAGCACTCTGTTAGGCTCATCCATAAGCAAACAAGAAAACATATCTGAAAAGTTATGGCTATTTGCTGTTTTCCTTCATGAAGGACTGTTTCTTAAATGTCACTTCCTTTTTTTTTTCCTATGTGATATCCGAAGTCTCAAAACCATCTGAGGCTGTTGGATGTGGCTCCAACAAACCTCCTGATCTCCTGAGATACCAGTGTGGTAGATGTGGACCAAAATTTGAGCTAGGAATTTGCCAATTCTCCACAAGGAAAATTTCACAGAAGATTCATTAGAGAAATTTGGGAGATCTAGCCTCGTAATTCAAATGACCCCTGAGGTTTTGCCCATAAGAAATACTGCAGGGTCTTCTGCAGATCCCCTTTCGTAGCTGCAGAAATAAAATAAGCATTGCTGTAGGGCACTGCTAACAGTGTTGACTGCAGCTTCTTGTTGGGAGAGGATCCCACTCCATCTCAGTTTTTCTATGTTTTAAAGGGTTTCCAGAACAAACCCTGACCTACCGTCTCCCATTTGTGGCAGGGGAGTCTTCAGTGCTCAGCTCCTGCACTATCTGGTACACAAAGGCTAAGCCTCCATCTCTTCTTTCAGGATCCATGCTCCTGCTTGAAACAGAGCGCCATTCCAAGACAACAGGCAGCACAACCACATGTAGCTTAAACTGATACATACTTCAGCTTGGAGGCTACACCTTACGCTGTTTTTCTTAAGCCTCTCAAAGGGATTCACTAGTGGGAGACGAATTGGAGTCCTGTAAGCACACGGCTACATCTTTCCTGCCTAAAGTGCCCCCTGGTGGCAACGAATTTGGTATGTTTACTACAAAAAATTATGAACAGTCATCTAAGTTTCGCTTGCTGGAGGAACCAAGAACGACTCTGATCATGCCTAACTCAAACTTGAGTAACCGAGAAGTCCCCATGTGGCCAATTAGCATCAGATTTGTCTTGGCCGTTCGTCCACAGAGTGATTTGAACACACTGAGGTTGCTCTTGGGCTTCCAGGAAGAACAGTCCTTTGCCTAGAGAGCCCAAGGAAGGTCTAGGGAACCTGGAAGGAGACCCATCCTCACTTGGATCTATTTCTATTAAATGAGACAGTGTGTTACTTTCCTAAAATCTGCTCCAAGAGCTTTCTCCCGGCCCAGCACAGCTCTTACTAAGCTTTTTGTTTGGAACGAGAACAGCTCTGGGTCAGAAAAGGGATGTTTCATTCAGTGTGTCCTTTCTCAAAAAACAGCCTCTTCGGAGTTGTACCATACTATCAGCTGCATCAGGCGCAGTGTAACTATACCCTTCTCTCATCTGTTTCGTTTTTTGCTGTCAGAGGAAGGTTGTCTGGAAGATAAGGCTGAACAGAACAGCTCCCGTGAGCCTCTTGCACATGTTCAGGAGCCTTAAAAGACTTGTGGGAAGGCTCTGCTAATCCCAGGGCTCACATCTCTTCTTCTGTAGCCAGGGAGGGATCCACCCACGCAAGTCCAAAAGTCCCTCCACCCGAAAGGCATGTATACATTCAAGTCATTTGCAGTCTCCTCATCTGTAGCTGGTTTTAGACTCTTTCCCAGTAGCATTCCCTCCCACATTGGATCCCCTGTGTAGAGTCTTAGAGTCTTAGAGTACACTCACTGTGTACTTGGGTGCGTATGTAAAGCAGGGGCAGTCATTCCCAGTGGTGTTGGGATGGGAAGGCAAACTTGGAAGAGAGTGTCTTAGATTGGATTCCCACCTTCAAGCACCTGGGAAGGTTTCTAGGTCATATTTGTACATCCACCCAAACGTTTGTTTTTCACAAACCGGGGCAGGAAATGCTGTTAGTCTTGGTGCCTTTTTTTTTTTCACCTTTTTTTTTTTTTTTCCCCTCCCTAATTCTTGTGCCAGTGTTTTGACTGTAGCACCCTTTTCTGTTAAAGATACTGAGCTTTACCCTGCCTCATGACTGGACAATGTTACCCATATTTCCCCCTCTGCACAAATTGATCTGCTCTTACAATGGGCACACACAGAACCCTTGGGTTTACCAGTCTTTCAGAGTGCCTTTTATCTTAAGTTAGTAAGGAACAGACAGAAGAAAACTAGAGTAATAAATTAAAAAAAAAAAAAAAGAAAGAAAGAAAGAAAGAAACCCCTAAAGCTTCTTCAGGTCTGGAACAAGTGAGCCCTCTGACCACCTGTAGCTAGGGAAAAAACAGCATCTCCCTTCTAAACTCGGGGGAAAGTCCCCACACCCACTTACCACTACCTCTGTTCATTTGAGTCCATGATCCCTCACCCTTCCTTCTCCCTCTGGGTTATGTGCCTCAGCTCAGCAATCACGCTCCTCTGCAGTTTCCCAGCCCAGTGCTTGGTGTTTTCTTGTGGAGCAAGACCAGCTGGCTTTTTTTTTCCTTTTTTTTTGAGTCTTAAAAAGGGCCTGCATGCACCACCAGGGAGGACCTCCAGTCAGGGCTGTGAATAAGGGAGAAGCCTGGAGAAATATGAATAGATAGTGTTTTATTCTCATGATGGTGATCACCTTGCTTGGCTTCTGTGTTTCAGCAGGGAGTCCCATATCCCAGGGCTGAGCAAGAAGATGCCTTCAAACATTTTTCATGTTAACAGTCTACAGGTGGTGAAGAGGCCACCACAAGAGTTATTCCCATGTCAGAGCCTTGCTGTGAAAAACATGGACCTCATTTCCAGCTAGATTTTGTTTTTAACTTCGAGCCACTGGTTGTCGTAATGCTCATCTACCACAGCAGAGAACCTGCCGGTGTTTTACATCTTCTCATTCATGGGGAGAAAATATGAATGACAGATTGCGAATGTAAGAGCATGAAGATGGTTGTATTGGATCAGACCTGTGGTCTCTCTAGTCTGGTGCTCTGCTATAATGTACGATCCTGATGTACAATCCTGAAGACGAGCCAATGAGAGACAAGACATATATAGGAGCTTCCTGTAAACCAGAGTTGAGGACATCCTGAGCTGGCAGTCATACCCAGGCCATTATATTCAAAAGCCAGTGAAGAATTGATCCTCCGCAAATTACCTAATCTCTGTTTGAACTCATTTATACTCTTGGCCTTCATGGCATCCTCCAACAATAATTCTACCATCTATATGATATGTAAAACGGGTTTCTGTTTATTTGCACTAAACTTGCTTGAGGTCACCAGTAGTACTTTTGGATTAGGTAAAATACATCAAACTCCTCAAGCCCTGTACATCTGAAAGCAAGATTTCTAATCCTCAAGTCAGGTTTTATTTATGTATCACCCTGCTAAATCCTTTTCCATTTTTCCACATCCTTTTTGAATTATGGACACATTCCAGTAACTTGTGCTGTAAACAGAGGTAACACAATCTGTTCGTTCTTGGAGATCCCATTATATACATCATGTTGTCAAGTGCCTCCCTCCCTGGAGCCTTTGCTTCCCAGGATTCAGCATCTTGTTCTGGAAGTGTGATCCCCATACTTTGTTCCCCAACATATAACCTTATGTTTTAATGCCAAGTGTGATTTTACCAGGGGTCCATAGTTGCTTCCCATTAACCTTGCCAAATATGAAGTGTACACCATGCCAGGAGAGACAGTCACACCTGCAGAGCTGTGAAGCCCTCCTAACCACGTTTTGGCAGCATGAAACAACCATGGACACCAGAAATCATTTAGATGTTGAACAAATCATGTGGCAACCTAGCACTGGAATCTCAGAGAGTCTGAATTTCAGGGCCGCTTTCATTTCATCAGCAAAGGCTCTAAAGTACTTACACGGGACACAAAAACATTGGCCACTTTGTCTTAAACTCTCACGCACACTGTACAGCCAGAGAGGGTCCTTTGGTCTCTTGTGGCTTTCTGAGAAAAGCCTGACAGAGAAGCCAGCAGAGTGAATGGTGCTCAGCATGGGTCATTCACCTCCCGGAGAACAGGAGCTGACATCTGCAAACAAAAATTCCTAGAACCAGGAAAAATGGTAAACTACACCAACGCCCCAAAAAATGAGCTTAAAATATATATTCCTCGTGACCTTAATTGCTAAATTGCTAAATCCCGTTGACTAACTCCTGGCAGAACATCCTTTATTTTTATGAATTTAGTTTATTGGAGCTACATCTTGAGAACTTAGATCTCTCCCAGACCTCGTTGTGACATGGGAGGTCCCACCCCGGTTGTGAATTTATTACATAGGTATTTGGTTACAGCCTTTTTTCTCCCAGCCTCCTTTGAGGATAACTAAGAGCCAGTTCTATCTCCAACAAAAGCTGTTTTATGCGCCATAATGGTAGCAGAGCCAGCAAGGTGGCTTTGCACTGGTGAGGGCTAGCCGTAAGCTGGGCTTTATTAACAAAAATGTATCAAGCAGTGATCAATCCCATCTTCATGGCACATTGAAACCACGTCTGCAATACTGTGAGATGTTGATGCTCTGGGTGGTGCAAAACCAGCAAAGGGCCCTAAGGTGGTTGTGGGATGGAGGACATAAATAGGGGTGTTAGTTCAGCCTGCAGGAGAGGAGGCCAAGGGGGAGCTAATTGCTGTCTGCTAATACCTGAAGGAGTTTAGAGAGAAGACACTGCCAGAGTCTTCTCACAGGGGCACAGAGACGGGACAAGAGACAAGGAGCACAGTTTGCGACAAAAGACCTTCATACTTCACAAGGAAAAGCCTCTCTTGTAAGGGTGTTTCAGCAGTGGAACAGGCTTTCAGAGATGCTGGAGAATCTCTGTGCTTGGAGATGTTTGGGATTTGCCTGGGCAAGGCCCCGAGCAACCTGATCTCGTTTTGGAGTTACCCTACTGGGAGCAGAGGGTTGGCGTCGAGACCCACAGAGGTCCCTTCTGTATTAATCCTTCTGTGATTCTGTGACTAACAAGTGGGCTGATTTGATTTTGTATTTTTATTTAGTGGGGCAGTAGAGGCAATCTTATCAAATGACTCAGGCTGCTACCTGCCATGAGGTGCCAAATGGGGAAGAAATTGAAAAACCAGCTCAGCTGCCACCACACTCCGAATTTCAGTCTATCACACAGCCATGTTAATCCAGTGTAAATGCAGTGTTGCAGAAACAGGCGAGCCCATCTTTCCTTTCATCTCTTTCCTGCCGCCTCCCTTTTGTCAACACTGATGAGCATCAGAGAATTGACCCAGTTGAAAACTAAACCATAAAAAAATAAAATAAATCCATTTTGGTTTACAATGAACCCTTTCAGTTTAAGAATGCAACATCTCCCTCCCTCGCGTTGTTCAAAACAAAGTGGTTGGCAATCACCAAAGCAGAAAAACTTTATTCTCTTTATCAGTATTCTGAAGCACTGCTCTACTCCCCTTCTCTGCTGAGCCATCATCCACATGAACCTTCCCAGGAGCTGCATTCTTTTGCAAATGATTTTTCATAGCACCACACGTTCCTTTAGTTACCCATCTTCTTCTATCTCATTCCTAGCTTTCCTACTAAGGAAAAAAAAAAAAAAAGGCATGTTTTTTATTAATAAGTGGAATTTGCCTGTAGCCTTCAGAGCTCCAGTGTACCATAAACTACAGGCTCATGTTCTCCTGGCATGATGCTCTGTCAAAACACAGCACATGGACCAAATCTACTTTTTCACAGTTCCTCGGGACACGTGTGACCAAGCCTATAGCCAGACGCCCTCTGTGATCTGTGCAATGCTCATCCCTCAGCATCCGAAACATTTTCAAGGTGCCTCTTCTGTGTCAGAGACCCACGCTACTGCCTGAAGTAAGACAGAGAGAGGATTTGAGCCCCGTGAGAAGAAGGCACATCCTTCTGTAGCAGTGTTTCTTTGAGGAGCATAGTCGCTGTATTGTCAGTTGAAAGCAACAACAACCTTGGGGATCTGCGCCTGGCATATCTGGATCAGCCTCTCTCTCTTTTGGCACCCACAGAACCATCGCTGTTATTCCATCACCCACCTCCACTGTCAGCGTTACCCTCTGGGTCGCAAACCCACATCTTGTGGCATCACAGATATCCTTTAACTAGACATTGGCCAAGGTGCCGATACCCATCAGCATCTCTGTAGGTAGCTGTGAATGTCCAAAGAGGATCCAGCAGCATCCCATCTCTCTTCCAGGAGGGATCTGGAGCACTTTTGAAAGACCACAGATTTACACACTTCTCCACAGTTAATGCTGACCAGGTACGAGGTGTTAGCTGCTAGCTGTTGCTGTTAGCTCTGGGCAAACAGCAATCAGGACATGTTAAATGAGCTCCTTTTTGGTGAACACTCAGACCAGCTGATCTCAAGTCGTGCAGCTGATATCACAGTCTTCAAGTCACAGCACGGCTTCTTAGGTCAATTAAAGTCTTCAGATGAACCATAAACCACCTTAAAAAGTCAGCACAAAGCAGAAAATTGCGACCAGCCTCAGACTTGGTGCTACAAGGACCAAAACATGAAAGTGGAATCACTCAGAGAAAAACATGATATCACAGAAATCTGGAAATGCAACGGAAAATTCCTTCAGCAAGATTAACTCAATGATACTGCAGAATAGTGTTTTCTATTTCTCTTTTTCTTCACATAGGTAGTTTGCAACCATGCAGCATGCCAAGCAAGACAAGAAAAGCAATGTGTAAAGGCTCTGAGTAAGGTGACTGCAGGTAAGTCTGGAACCTGGCTGAGGCCTTTTAACGCCTAAGACAGACGAAGGATTTATTGAGCTGGGCTTCTGTGCCCCACGTTTGGGTTACCCCAGTCGTAGCCTGCCCCTTGTCTCCCACAGCTCTGCCCGAGTCCCACACCCTTCTCTATCAGCCGCTTTTCTAGTCAGGCTGGAGGACACCCAGGAGAAGGTGTCCCCCTGCTGATCTTGCTCTCACCACTGTTATTTGTGCGGTGGGGTCCTGTTCTGGGAGATGACGAAAATGCCATTCAAGGGAGTCAGCATTTAAAGTGTGTCGTTAGGCAAAGACGTCACAGGTGTCTGCTAAAGATAGCCTGGTGCTGAGTAAAAATGTGCCTCCAAAACCTTCATTTCACAACATGCTCGCTCAGCATAACAGTCCCTCAGCCCCAAACACCCCTTGGCGCCAGACAGATCCTGACAATGCCTTGGGCTCTCCACCAGCCCCCTGTGGCCGCCTCTCTTGGGAAGCGGGAGCAGCAAGAGCATGTCGTCTTTCTCCTTTGCTGGTTCCTACAAGAAAGAAGCATTTCCTAGAGCACGGGCATGGCTTCAGCTAAGGGTGGTTTTGGGGATTGGTGGGAATTGTACGAGGAAGCTGCTTCTAGGAGTGAAAAGTGAGGCGGGACGGAGAGGTGAGCAGGGAGCTGTGTGTCCCTAGAGCAGCGGCAGGGGAAGGGGAGCAAATGGCAGCGTGCTGCGGAGCTGTACGTGTTGCCCCACCATGCTTCCATCTCTCTGCTCTCTTTCGTCTTCACCCACACGCTCACACCATCCTCACACTGCTGATTCAAAGGAAAGAGAAGTTGATGCTTTCTGCTTGGACTGGGCACCACAAACTGTTTTTTTTTGAGCAGGAGGAAAAAACACCTCCCGCCAACCGCCACAGTTTCTCCCCCATCTTCTCTCCTCCCTTCCTCTCTTGTGCGACCCCATGGGCTGTGTAACACAGAGGGCACAAAGGGGTGCTGAGAAGTTTCCCCCCCCCCAGGGAACATCAAGGATCGCAGGGTTGTGCCAGGTTCCCACACACTGATCCCATTCCTCCGAAGACCAAAGAGCTGCGTGTGATAACAAAGAGCCGTCACCACAACAGGGAGCTGCTGAAGTGAGGCACATGGTTTGGTCTCTTTTATCCTCCACCCAGCTGAGGGAAGCTAGAGAGCAAGCAAGGATCCTTCAACAGCAAAGCGGCCACACTGAGTCACCTCCCTTCCCTCACCCCCAGGAAAAGCCCCAGCCCAGCCCTCGGGGACGAGCAGCTGAGGGGCTTGGGTGTCTGACACCCGTCACAAAAGGTTGATTAAGCCTGAAAGAGTCAGAGCCAGTGGGTTGCTGGAAAGTGTGAGCCACGACAATGGGGGTTCTCAGGCAAAAGGGGCCCCGAGATGAGGCATAGGAGTGGAAACATACTAGCCTGTGCAAAGCCCGGCATGTGAGCTAGGTGGGAGCTAGAACAAGCCCCCTCACTGCACGAGTTCAGGTGGGTTTTCCCCAAATCTACTGGAGGAGAAGGATCTCCTCCTCACACCCCTCGCAGTGTCACAGCATGCAGCCCCTCCTCAGTGCTGTTGACTTCTCCTGTCTGCTCCCACCATGGTCACTTACATGTGGATGACCCTCCCCCATCTCCTCAGACCACCTCAACATCCCAGCCTTCCCCTAGGCTCTGGGCTGATGAGTGACATGTAAATCGCCATAGACCCTTTCCTCGCGCTGCCTGCAAACTGACCGACGAGAAAAAGGCAAGAAATCAGCACATCTGTGGGATGAAAGAAAGCAGGGAAGGGAGGAAACCAGCAGGAAAAAAAAAAAAAAGAAGAAAAAAGAAAAAAGAAAAAAAAAAGACCAACATGTTCTGAAAAGCCCTGAAACAATTAGAGAGAAGCCGTGAGAGGCGGAAAGATCAAACCAAAAAAGGTAAGAGATGAAAGAAAAACATGAAGGGCACTTGCTGGGAAGTGCCTTCTACACTTTTTCCACTGTCTATGTAGAAGCAAAACTTGTAAGAAAAACAACAGCGACCAAAAGAATTTCCACTAAAAGATGCTTAGAGTGGTGTCTCTGGTCCCTCCCTCCTCTTTCTCGCTGGCTTTGTCTCTGCCTTCACGTGCCTCAGACTTAACACTGGTTTCTTGGTGGTGACGCATCTTAGCGATATGAGGAAATTAGCTGCCCACTTGCAATATAAGGGCATCTAGGGAAGTACCTAGATCAGAAAGAGACAGAGATCACAAGAGCAAGCAAGCCCAGCCGACCCCCACTCAGTTCATTCACCCACGCCAGCACCTCGCCATTTGTCCATGCCTCATTTTTTGCTGAGCCCTTAAAGCTTCGGACCCCATCGAGCACGGATCCGAGCGGGAAGACGTTGCCTCTCGCCTCTCCTGGAGGCCATCATGAGGCTGGTGTCCCTGGTGCTGTTCCTCACCTTCACTCTGCCGGTTTTCAGTGGTAAGAGGGGCTGAAGGTAAAAGGGAGGGCAGAGCAGCTGGGTAAGCTCAGTCTGGACGTTTGTCCCTGACACATCTGTATTATTTATCTTTTATATTATTTATATTTATTTATTTCTATCCCCACTGTAGATGGTTAGATATCACCCCCTGCTTTGTGCCTCCCACCCTTTGCTCAGACCTCCATCTCGTTACAGCTGGCAACATCCTCCCAGGAGCAGCAGGCGGGGAGCAGAAGGTGTGGGCCAGAGAGGGGAGTTCAGCTGTGCTGCCTTGCTACCTGAGCCCCAGGAAGCAGGGGAAGAGCTGGAAGCAGCTGTCTGACTGGACATCTGTGCTGTGGAAGCGCCACGGGGGAAGGTAGGCCCAGGAAAAAACTCATCGTGGGGACGGGGGAGGGTGGGGGACCCTCTGAGCCCCCTTGCTCTGCCTCCACATCCCCTCACCTCGCCTTGGCTCCCAGGACGCAGCCACTCACCCCTCCCTCTCGCAGCGCCCACCAGGAGCCACATGTGGTGCTGGAGGTGGAGTACACTGGCCTCAGGAAGACGGCTCTGCCCATGAGGCCCCGGGTGTCGGTCCAGGACTCTGCCTTACGCAGCGGCAACTTCTCCCTGCGAATCGACCCCGTCAGGAGCGGAGACGCTGGCCTGTACGAGGCGCAGGTGACGTACAACACGGAGGTCCAGAGCTGCCAGGTGGAGCTGGGGATCGTTACAGGTAGGAGAAGATGGAAACCCCGGAGAACCTTGATTTTAGTACCAGGGAGGCTGTAAGGGAGGGGTAGCAATATGGGCAGCAGCCCCCTGAAAGCACACGGCATCCTGTTGTCTGCTCTCGGCCCTGGAGAGAGGGACAAAGCTAGGACAGGAGGGGCACAAAAGAAGGCATGGTGGCCCTCTTCTGATCAGTTTCCACTTCCTCCTTTCTCTTTGTTGAAGTAACCCTCAGTCCACCCAGCCCTGTGGTAGAAAGTGATCCTCTCCTGATGAGCTGCAACTCTAGCCACCGGGCCGGCTTGGTGGAGACACGCTGGTTCCACAACGGGCGCCTGGTCCCCACCTCCAAGAATTTCTACTCTTTGCATGGGGCTCTCTCCATCCTCCGGCCCTCCATGAGTGACTCAGGCTCCTGGCACTGCCAGCTCAGATACTCCGATAATGTGATCGTTTCTGCCACGCACGACCTGCAAATTTTAGGTAAGCTCAGCTTCTACGTTGCAAATCCAGCATCTCCAAATTGCTTCCTTTGGTGTGGCCACTGGCCACACCACCAGCTTCAGCTTCCCAGCTCTCATCCTCTCCTCAATTCACAGGTGGAGCTCTTTCCAGCCATCGCTGGAAAGAGAATTTAGCATTGTGCTCTCTCTCACTCAGGTTTCGATGGCCCAGCCAACCCTGTGGTTTATGCCGCAGCTGGCTCTGCAGCCGAACTGCCATGCACCCTGAGCTATCTGCCCAGTGCTTTTGGGATCAGTGTGGTGGCGGCTCACTGGAGCCACCTTGCAGGAGGACACTTAAAAGATTGGGTCGTCTCCCAGAACCAGAGCAGCAGAAGCTTCCCCCTTCGTCTCCCTGCAGTGGGGCCAGGCGATGCAGGGCGGTACAGTTGTGCAGTCCCTGTTGGCAGCAAGACAATGAGGAGGGATGTGACCTTGGCCGTGGTTACAGGTGAGAAGAGAGACAGGGATGTGCATCATCCCTCTGGGGTCCTTCTCTGATAAATCTTCTTGTGCATCAATGCACTGAGCGTGGGTTGTTCCTGGTCATGGGTTCCAACCCCAGGGTGGGAAAGAAGGGCATTGCATTGCACTGGACTCTGCTGAAAGCAGTTTTTTTTTTTCCTGGGTAACTCCATTACTCTTCTTGAAGACTGAGGAAGAAAAAGAAAACAAATTAGAGGAGGTAATGAAGGAGGGGTGTAATAGAAGGAGGAATGAGGAAGAGGTGTGGACCAGCCTGCTGTCTTTCCTGACAGTAGCTTTTTCCTTTTCTGCAGTCACCCCAAGTATCCCAGGACCAGTTTCTGAGGGGTCTCACTTGCTGCTCATCTGCAGTGTCACACACCTCCAGGGGCACGAACGTTTCCAGTGGAAGCACCTCAGCTCAGCCCCTACTAACAAGAAGCTGGCTATGTCCGCCTCCCACAACCTGAAGGACCACAGATCCCAAACTGGCGCTAACTTGGACATACCCCAGGTGTCACAAAAAGATGTGGGCATCTGGGAATGCAGTGTATATGGCCCAGAAGGCAGACTGGGAGCAGTGGAATATGGGCTGCAGATCACAGGTACCATCTCCTGCACATCTGTAACCAATCCCTTCTTCTCATCCCATTCAATTGCCTTGTCATTTCTTCTCTCAGTCTCACCCCACCCTTCTCCCCTTTGGCTGCTTATATCCCATCTTAGTGTCATCCTATCTCAGCCCTCAGTTCCTCCTGCTGCTCCTTCCAGTTCCCTGCATCCTTTTTCCAGTTTGCCTCTCTTTGCGCAGTCCTAGTCTTGCTCCAGTGCAAAATCAACCTTTCCCTCCTTCCTAACTGTGCTTCCCCTTCATAGGTGCCCAGGTCTCCAGCCCTCCCACCATCTTCAGTGGGCAAGTTACTTTTGGGCTCACAGTCACCCTCTTCTTCCTGCTTATGGTCTGTGTTCTGGTTCTGGCCCTACAAAAAAGGGTAAGTGTTCATCATCCCATTTCTGTTATTTTTTTCTGTATGCCACCCCTTGGTTGACCTTCCCCTGGTTACTCTAGAGCCAGAAATGGAGTGTCTTAAGGACAAGAGAGCAGGAGGATCAACTGGGAAATGTAGAAGGAATGGGACTCAGGCAGCCTGCTGAGGGTACATGGATGTGTAGTTGTATCCTGAGCATCACCAGATCTGGCTAATTCCAGGGTTTGTCCGGTGCAGGTTAGGCACCTCTGAGGAGTGGTAGGAACCCCTAGGGGATGGCCGCAGCCCAGCCTTGAAGAGTTCCTTGTTTACTCTTGCAGAGTCGAAGCCACGCTATAACAGAGAAGGGCTAATTTCCAGGCTTTCGTAGGTGTCCTCTCTCTTGTTCTTTATCTGGATGCTTTGATGTAACAGTCTCCTGTCCCATACAAACGCCTGCTGGTCCCCAGACCCTGATTCGATGCAGGTCTGTTGTTGCTGGCTCAGCACTTCGTCTCAGCTGTGTGCTTCCGGCAACTTACTGCCCTTCATTTGTTCAGCTTGTTCCAGTTCTCCTTTTCAGAAAAGTGCCTTGCTTTTATTGACCAGTCCAGAACTGATACCTCCACTGCGTACGACTGAAAAAAAATTGCACAAACAAATCACGTAGTTTCTCTGCATTTTTCATACTGTTTCTCTGCAAATGAATTACATGGCAGATTCTTGCATCAGAACTTCCCTTTGCTGATGAGGAACTGCTCTCATGAGTCGCTGTGATGTAGCTGCCTTTCACCTAGCTTCTTGGAAAGGGCCCACCGTGAAAATCCCCTTCCAGTGCTGAGGGGGGCCCAGGGCTCAGAGCAATCTCAAGTAGGGGCGCTTGCCCCAGCGAGGAGGCTGGGTGACTCGAGCCTGCCCCGAGCTAGAGGAGGGACATAACAACAGTGACGCAGATTTCCAGCAAATCCCTGTGTCTGGGAGCTGAAGCATGCGGCATCAGAACAGAAGCTAGATGGGCTTTGAAAAAACGCCACGAGCAGTGCCAGCGCGACTCATGACTGGTTCTTTGTCATCCATTCTTAATCAGCACTGATGGTAAAGGGTAGTCTGAGGGAGAAATCCACAGTTTCTGCAGGTCCCTGGGTGACTCTTTAGACTGTGCAAGGTGGGATGAGATGATCAAAACCCCCCTTTCTGGCCTAAAACCTTGGACAGGAACCTTTTTACAGTGTAAATGTAAATCCTCAACTAGCAGAAAATAGGATACCTGTGTGTCCAGCTCGGTTAGCTTTAACAGCTCTAATCCAGCCAGGACATTTACCACCTCAGAGCACTGGTATATGCCCTCATGGCCTTTCTTTGCCAAGTAAGCAAACCTTCTCTGTTGCAGCACAGGCCCTCCATCCACTGATAGCCCTCAGGCACTTCTCTGCACATACTCCCTACTCGGCTCATCCTTTGTGAGAATACAGATAAGGTTGAGAAAAGCTATTAGCTCTTCTCTCTTTTTTCTCCCTGTCTTTGCTGGCAACCTCTAAGACTGCATTTGCTCTTCTTGCACTGGTTGCACAGTGGTGGCTTGCAGATATCCCTTCATCAGCTTTTGCCAACACAGTAGGCATTCCTGTTCTGATCTCCAGAACCTACCAAGATGCACTTGGTACTGTTTCATTTCATTCACCGTCATTCACCTCACTGTTGCATTCTCCTAAAATATCTGGGGTTGGGTAACATTTTCACCTTCCTTCTTCCAAATGAGGCTCCTCACCTTTGTATCATCTACAGAATTCATTGGTACTTTCACACTCTCTGTGCCATTAATGACTGGTGCCACAACCAAGCTTTGAAGACCTATAATTACCATTTCTATAAAGCCTGGTAGAAACTTACCAGCAAAATCCCAGTCCCTTCCTCTTAGATCAGATCACACCTACAATGCCATTCTACTAATCTCATTTTCCAGTTGTATTCATTGTCTGTGTGGCACCATATACTTTATCACCACCAGGAACTATGAGATCCACTTGTTTTCCAATGTCTATAAAGTCTCTTGTTAAAGCAAGATGTGAAAGGGAGGTCTGTCTTTAATTGGTTCTTATCTCATTTTGCACAGACCTTTATGCCTCTAGTTATTCTCTCTGAAAAGGTACTGTAAGATCTGTCATAATGACAACAGCCTGACCATTGCCAAGATCATTCTTAGATATCCTGCCTTTGCTATTCCTTATGCCTATGACACCATAGAGAGGATAGCGTTGAGCCAGTCTTCCCCAGAAGAAGCTGCATATTTTCAGAGAGCAGGTATGGGGCTCTTCCCTGACCCAAGGTGTGAATGGGAGCCTAGTGGGTGACAGCAGTAGGATTATGTTTTCCACGGCAGGGGGAAGCCCAGACTTGTGCCAATCTGTGTCCCTCCAACACCTAATATTGTCCCTTTCTTCTCTTTCAGGCACGCCTTCCAGCTTCCTACCCAGCACTGGAAGGGATAGTTGCAGTCGCTGTGCCAAATAAGAAGGATGTGGAGGAAAGCCAGAAAGAGACAATCCAGCAAACTGAGTGCTGATGGGAGCAGGGACACCGGGCCTGGTCTGCATGGGAAGATGAAACTCTGTGTGCCACGCTGCGGAGAGATGGGCACCATGCATGGGCACCCTCCTCTGAGGAGGGTCTAGGGATGGCATGAACATTGCAGGAGGCCACAGGAGCTCCGCACCTTCAGGGGGGCTGGAAGCTGCATGCCTGGGCAAGATGAGAGTCACCGCTGCATTAACGGGACAGGCAGCACAGATGCTTTGGAGCTGTTGGAAGTATTTGAGCCAGTAGCTATCATCTGCTTCAGTTTCACTTCTCTCCCAGCCTTTGCTCCTCCTTCGTGCCCTCTCCCACAGCATTTCACTGCTGGGACGCTCACACACAGGAGGTGGCCGGAGCCCAGATCCCTGGCAGCCAGCTGGTGTTTTCTCCCCATGCCCACTTTCTTCTCCCTCTCCCCTGACTGCCCTGCTCCAGCATTCATTCAGCGGTAGAGGGGACCCCACAGAGGACTGTTCACGTTGCACATTTTGCGCATTTTATTTTATTAGAAACTCATTTGAAAACATAAAATAAATGTCGGTCAAAAAACTCTCTGGCCCCTGTGTGTGCTTGTGGAGGATGCCAACTGACGGTGTGGGGTGAACCTCTGCCTGTGTGAAGCAGCTTCTGAGGACTTTGCTACCTTCTCTTTCTCTTTCAGTTTGGCTTAACTGAAGTTGACTGTTAATTTCTGACATTTTAATGGCGGGGAAGGGGAAATTAAATGCCACCGGAGAAGAAAGAATTGAAGACTCAGCCTCTCCTTTTTGCTGTGCTTCAGTGTTTTGTTTTGTTCTGGTTTTCCTGTCTGACTCTCCCTGTTCATTCATTCATTTATTCTTTCTCTCAGTACTCACATTTTCCTCATTGATGTTAGGGCTCTCTGTCATTCTCCTCAGGCTCAGGATGTACTTACTAACGTAAGAGTGAGTCCACCAGATCCCATCTCCCATGGCCATCAATGTGTTTAGGTTTCATCTAATTAGAGAATTTTCCTCACCTCCACTCTGAACGGTCACGGGGGACTGGAATATTGCTCTCGAACGAACATTGGAAGTTAACCCAGAGGAAAGGCTCACTAGTAAAAAGTAACACAAATACCTTCTCCCATGTGGGTCACCAGTATGTGGTTGCTCAAGCAAGGAGGCATTGGTACACAAATTAAGCTCTCTGTTTAGGAAAGGATTATTTTCTTGACTTGAGTAGAGGACTTCACTGCCAGGCCATCTTTTTGTTATTTAAGCAGGCAACTGAAGAGGCCTTCTTGCTGTGTGTCTCACCTTCCACAGGAAGGTAAAAGTAAGCCAAAGCCTAGTATATATTTTCCCTCCAGCTACATGACTTTGGGAACAGTGATGCTGAATTTCATTTGCCTTCCTGTTGTTGAAGAGAACAGCTTTCTTAAGCGTCTCCAAAGCTTTTGTCATTCTTTTGCCTTCTGATGTATTTAAATAGCTTCATGTCATCTATACACTTAGCCTGTTCCTGCTTACCTCCTTGAACACTAGTAAATCATGCCTTAAGTCAGGTACTGTTGGCCCCCTTGCTGCCTTTGACAGCTGAGTTTGGTTACTCCTTGCTTCCCACCACTGAGCTGGCTTCAGGAGCACAGCAGGGCTTTCTTACCTGCCCCTGTGCGAGGTCAGTCCTTTGCCCTGGTTAGCCCCGTGGCTCCACAGGTGAGAACTCTTCAGAGATGCAAAACTCAGGCTAAGCACTGGATTATCTACAATAACTCAGTTATTCTTGCCTCATGAATCTTCACCGAGAACTGATGCCTGGAGCCAGTGTGACCAGATACACAATTATGTACAGTTATGTGTAATTATGTGCACATACACAGTCATATGTGGTTACGCTCTAAGACCTGAGCATGCAGTAGTCATAATAATCATTATAATCACTATAATGATTATAATACCTGTCTTGCAAATACTTTATAGTAGAGAGGAGGACAACGGTGGCTGAGATGTATAGTCTGTGCTGGTTAGGGTGACACCATCTACAAAGGCTACAAGGCCTCAGACATGGCTGTATTTATGCCAAATATAAATTCCACCAGCTCTGGGGTGCCAAGAATGATATCTGAAGCCTCACAGATGTTGCAACCTTAAGCACTACTGGCAAAATACAGGTACCAACAGAGGTGACAAGCGTGGCCATTGAGCTGTTTTGTTTGACAGACCAAGGAAAAACACCCGAAAGCCAACTGACACCAAGGCAGAAATAACTGTCTGTGGCCACTGGAAACTTTACCTCCCAAATGCTACAGTAAAAAGAATGGATCAATGCAACACTAGGAAGTAGGAAAATATGTCTGAACACCGGGGGAATCAAGATGGCACAAGGCAAATTGTTTACAAATGAAATAGAAGGATCAAGTCTATACAGGAAAGCAAACACATCTGGAGATCTGCCCCAAGTGGAGTCAAAATGCATGAGCAGCAAATAAAGCAAATGTCATATGGAAGGAAACATGATGGTTTTCCACGAGGATATAGCTACAGATGTAAAAGTCAGAAAAGTGTTTTCAATGTACCAGAGGTAGAAGGCAAATAAATGAGTATGCTTACAAATCACAGAATCACAGAATCTGAAATTGGAAGGGACCTCTGGAGATCATCAAGTCCAAGCCCCCTGCTAAAAGCACTACAGTAAGTAGGTTGAGCAGGAAAGCATTCAGGCAGGTCTTGAATATCTCCAGAGAAGGAGACTCCACAATCTCTCTGGGCAGCCTGTTCCAGTGCTCTGATTAATTTGCATCTGACTCCTCCAAAAAGAATGGGTCATTAATCCCAAAATAATCTTTCCAGAGCTTTTCTGAAAAGAAAGACCAGCACCATTAGAAACAACAACAACAATACCAAAACAAACAGACAAACCAAACCAAACGAAACAAAATCAAAACAACCAACCAACCAAAAAAATAATAATCCAGGTGTTATACACGATTTTTTGAGAGATTTCAAGTAACAGGCTAAAAAAATTGCTAGTACAATCTGACAAAGAAAAAACTAGAAATGACAAGTAGAGCAACAATAACTGGAAACAAGTCCACCTTGAGAGAGGTGGGCCTGCACAAACCTCATGAAGTTCAACAAGGCCAAGTGCAAGGTCCTGCAACTGGGCCAAGGTGATCCCAAGCACAAACACAGGCTGGGTGGAGAATGGATTAAAGCAGCCCTGAGGAGAAGGACCTGGGGTGTTGGTTGATGAGAAGCTCAACATGAGCTGGCAATGTGCTCTTGCAGCCCAGAAAGCCAACTGTATCCTGGGCTGCATCAAAAGGAGCATGGCCAGCAGGTCAAGGGAGGTGATTCTCCCTATTCTGTGCTCATGAGACCGCACCAGGAATGCTGTGTTCAGCTCTGGGGCCCCAGCACAAGAAGGACATGGAAGTACTAAAATGAGTCCAAAGGAGAGCCACAAAGATGATCAAAGGGCTGGAGCACCTCTCCCACGAAGACAGGCTGAGGGAGTTGGTGTTGTTCAGTGTGGAGAAGGCTCCAGGGAGACCTTTCAGTGGCCTTCCAGTACCTAAAGGGGGCCTACAGGAAAGAAGAGGAACTCTTTGTCAGGGAGTGTAGTGATAGGACAAGGAGTAATGGTTTTAAACTAAAAGAGGTGAGATTTAGATATTAGGAAGAAATTTTTTACTATGGGGGTGGTGAGGACAGGTGCCCAGAGAAGCTGTGGATGCCCCATCCCTGGAGGTGTTCAAGGCCAGGCTCGATGGGGCTTTGAGCAACCTAGTGTAGTGGGAGGTGTCCCTGCCCACGGCAGGGGGGTTGGAACTAGATGGTCTTTAAGGTCCCTTCCAACCCAAAGCATTCTATGATTCTGTGAACAAGTCCATTTTCATCTGGCTATATTCTGCACAGACTTTTAAAAACAATAAAACGTTAGAACCAGGTCTCAAATGGTCCATGACACTAAAGTACACCGAGTTTTATATCTGCTTGGCAAATGGGTAGAGGCAATATCAGCAACAATTCTGCAAAAGAAAACTATGTATTGCTGCTTTGCTTGAATTTCATCAGCAATTCAGTGCAGCAGTAAATAAAGCCAAGACATCTGGGGTCAATCATGCTACCTTCCAAAGTTCCTTCAAACCAATCTACCTACAGGAATGCTGTTCTTGTAACTACTCCAGCTTGTTTCTTGTGCCACGCACTGAGATCCAAGGCATCTGGGAGGGTTGTTACATGGTCGTTAATACTATCATGTTGCAGAACTTCTACCCCTAGATTTCTGTTTTGATGACATGTCAGTTTGGTGCGAGTCATTCTTCAGTTTTCAAAAGCTGCCGTACAATGTGCTCTGAAATGGTCATCACTCCCACCTGAAGGGACGGGTTTCCATGGGTCTTGGTAGGAGAACATAGGACACGGGTGTCTACGAAAAATGACAGGTGATGTGCAAGGGTTGCTTTTGGAAGGGTTTGTTATTTCTCGTTATAATTGAGGTTTTTCATGTTCCTCTTCTTTTACGAACACTGCGTGTCTTCCTCTCTTGTCACAAGATAGCACCTACCATTTTTTCTAGAGAAGACAGCCCAGTTTTCCTGACCAACACAGAGACCCTCAGCAGAATCCCTCACAAGCTTTGCTTAGCGTAAACCATCTCAGGGCCTGGCAGGAGGGTGCAGGCTGAACTCCTGCCAGGCACCTTGCAGCCCTTCAAAATCTCACACCGATCTGAGGGCAGGTGCCCACTGCTCCCCGAAGGGGTCTCCAGGGGAAGACGACCCCAGGGTCCTACCGACGCTGCCTTCATCCGCATGTCTGGGGCTGGACGGCCTCTTCCCACCATCCCAAAGCCAGCCAGCCCCCGTAAGCTGGTAGCAGAGCCTTGCACCTCCATCCCTTGTGCATCCCTGGGGTCTGTGTGTGCATCCCACGGGGGCGCCGCACCGAGGCGGGTTGCGCTGCTCCGTGCCCAGCCCGCACCTCCTCTCCTCGGCCGAGTTTATGCTGACATCTAGTGTCCAAAGACGGTGGGGATTTCTTCCCCTGCCTCCCCCCTCTTCCATCCCTTCTGCACGGGACTTGCACTGTATGGCTCCTTCTGTGCCGTGGCCGTCGGTGACCCACCTGTCCAGTGACCGGTTAATTCACCCAGGTCCCTCTATCCATCTGATTTCAGATAAGGAAGTTAAAGCAAAAATTCTCGCAGTTACTCCTCAAAAGCATGACCGTATTGCTTACGCTGTTGAATTCAGGGTGCTCTCAGTGCAGTTTTCCAGATCCCCCCAAACTGATGAGACGCCTCCAGCTGTGCATCCGTCCGATCAGCTGCTGTCACCAGCTGCTCTCCTCTTCCTTTTCCCAAACTCATTCATGAACACAGTAAGCAAGAGCAGCACCATGCACGTCCTTAAAATCTCCCACAGCCACCTCCTTCTTGCTGGTGGTGTTTCTGGCGTGTCTTTAACACCAGCTTGTTTTCGTCTAGGCTCACTTTGGTACCCCCATTTTTGGTGACACACACATTTGATGATTCTCTCATTAAAATACAGGTGACCTCTTGCTCATGGAGAATACCTCTGGAGATTCCCTGAGTTTCCACTGTGATCAGCAAATGAACTTCCATACTAGCTGTTTAGAGAATCCTCTCCTCCCAGTTTAAGCTTCCTCGGAGAGTCCCCAAGTGCCTGCAGACAGGGATCTCCCCACAACACAGCCCAGGAGCCTTCCTCCTTTCTTATAGCGGTGTTGGGGAAAACTACCAGGCCTTCTTGCCAGATGGCTGGGGTGTTTTAGCTCTCCTTGTCTGGTGGCAGAAAAGCCCCTCGAGGAGCTTTTCAACTCAACAAGGAGCTTTTCAACTCAACAGGTGTCAGCTATTCTGTTGCAAAGAGAAGGATGCTGGTCTTTGAAGACAGTGACATTCAGGTGTTTGAAGATATGATTTTCACACTATGTCCTTCCCTCTCTCCAGTCACTGAGAGATCATGAATTTTCTGGTATATTTGGGTATCTGTTACCCATCAAAATACCCAGGCACGCTCCCAGCCCTCACTAACATGCAGGGAACTTGGCTTGTATGGAGACAATCTCTGGAGATTTCTTGCCTTTCCACTGGCATTAATAAATGGTCTGTCTCAACATCTGATTTCTGAGACCCCCTTTTCCTATTTTTGCACTTTCTTTGAGAGATTTCCTGTGCCTGCAGACAGGGACCTTCACCCAGCATAACCTGGAAGCCTTCTCTCTCCACTGAGGTCAACAAGGATCTGTTACTCACCAACCCCAGCCTGGAAAAAAATCCCTGCTAGTGCTGGGATTAGATCAAATGGAGACAGCACGGCGGGGGTGGGGGGTGTCTCTGCAAAGGAGAAAATGTGGAAAAATGAGAGTCACAGATCTGTCTGTGGGGAGCACTGTGTAGTGCTGGGTCTCTACACCCTGCTCAGCCGCTGGGTCCATGTGTGATGCTGGATAGGCCCCAGTTCCCCTGTGGGTGCAGTACAGCAACCGTCCCAGTGAGGTGAGAACCAGGCTAACACGGAATTTAAAAAAACATTTAAATATTTATGAGAAATATTACATTCAGAAGAAAGGCTGACTAATATTATTCATCCCTCCTGGATTCTGATGTTTAATTAATGCTTGCAAAGTGCTTTGAGATGCTTGGATGAAAGCGATACAAACATGCTGGCGCATGCTGTGACCCCCAGTCCCAGAGGCACCTGCAAGGCACACGAGGGCTGCTCACCGTACTGCTGTATCAGCTCTGAACTCTCCTTGCATGGAGAACGGGTCCGTGTGGGGCCAGGCCTGCAGATTTGTCACCTCACAACCACAGCCCCGCTTCTCCTTGCTACCCTGCAGCGAGTTCAAGTGTGCTTTGGAAGCCTGACCCCCTCAGGGTATGCTATTACTGGCTGGTATTTGCAGTGACATAAACCAGCCGCTTAAAAACAAGCTGGGGTTTCTGCATTACAGCATGCTGGAGAAACAAAATGCAAACCAGAATACGTGCGAGCTGCAGCAGCATCTCAATGCCCCAGCGTGCCCTGTCCAAGCCCTGAGATGCCACAGTCACAGCCTGACTTTGCTGAGCTCCATGTTTCCCAGGACAGCCTTGCTCTGGCGGATAGGCCCAGAAGGGACGCGTCTGGGCATCTGAGAGCATTCGGGAGATACTGAAGTGATGTGGCAGGGTCTCGCAGGAAAGCCATGTCTCAGAATGAGGCTCTCAGATGCTCTGGGCACTGGCCGGGCTGTCACCCACCCCATCCCAGCCAGCCCCATAGCTTCGATCTGGCCACTGGGAAGTTTCTGCCTCTCACAGGTGGGTCTGTCCCTATGATGGGGCAACTTCATATTTCTCCAAAGATACGACGAATGGACCAGCTGTTGCGCTTGAGGCCTGATCAGTGGTGTTCTCTTTACACCTGGTGTTACTTTATGAACCTCAGTGCTGCCCCTGCTCCTCCAAAGCCTTGGTTCTGTCTCTCAACCCCATCCTCTAGACAAAGGGGCAAGTGACGGCTTGGAGGAGAAGAGTGGGTGGCACAGAGATGAAATCTCAGCTGTGTCTGGGGCTCAGTGGGTTTCCGTCGTCTTGGCTGAGGCTGGGATTCGGAGAGATAGACACCAAATGTGGGTGGGAAACCACAAAAGCCCCCCTCCTCCACCCTACAGGGAAGGGAAACAGCTGAGATTCAGTAGTGGTATAGATTACTGGAGACAACAAAGTTAAAGAAAAAAAACTCACCCCAAATCTCAGCTGTACTCCAGGCAGGTGACCCAAACACACCCTCAAGGGGTCCCCCTTCTCTCTGCCCTAACTAACCCTGGCCATTTCTAAACCGCTAGGCCTGGTGGCCAAGCCCCAGCTGGGCTGGTGGCGCAGCTTTGTCATCGCTCTGACCGCCCATGGGACCGCCCATGGCCAGCTCCTCAGATGTGGTTCCTCTTAGCAGCAGTGCAAGAAGCAGGCTTGGAAACGGTGGTCAGCTTTCTTTTACAGGCCATTGGAGGCCCAGGTGAGGTCTGGATCTGCTCAGCTAACACATTAATTTGTAAGCTTTCTTTGACAGTAGAGCAGAACGGGTTTCTAACCGCTCGCTTTCCAGTCTCAGCCCTGTCATGGCCTCTCACCAGTTGCCATATGGCCAATAGGCTCTCTCTGTTTTACGTGCTCATTCTCCCCAGGCATCGCAGTGTATAGCCTTCCGTTATGGTCTGCATTTCTGTTCACACCCAGCAGCGACATCACATGCATTTGGAAAGTCACCATCCACCTAGAGAAGCTCACAGATGCCAGCAGAACCCGGGCCGGCGGCGAGACCTTGCTGATGCTCTGGCTGAAGAGGAGGAGACAAAGGCCAACATCTGTTGAGCAGCTTTCTGAACATCAGCCTCATTCTTCTCTTCTTTCAGTTGTAGCTGCGTCAGATCATTTACGGCAGGTGACAAGCACAAGGAGACAGAAACACACAGGCAGAGAGGGAGAAAAAGAGGTAAGGAAACTTTCTTTCTTTTTTTTTTTTTTTCTGAAAAGAGAAGTTGATCTATTTTCGTTTTTTTTTATGTTGTAACTAACTTTACTATTTCACACGAGTTGCTGTTTCGGCCAGGACGAGGAACGGATAGGTTTTGCCCCACTTAAAGTTCTGATGCAAAACCTTCTTGAACTTTTGACTTGATAATGCTTCTGTCTGTGCAGATCTCCAAGGCCTTTTATTTTTAACTAAGAAGTGTTATTCTGCCTGGATTTTTCCATTAAAGGGGGGGATTTTTTTTTTTTTTTTTAAAAAAAAAGGAGCTACAAAAAGATCAACCTGCCTTGGAGACTGGGGATCTCACAGATCTCTTACACACATGTATAGGGACAGTTCTGGGAAATGCCCTATAGAAGGGCTCGTCACTGATGACCACATATCCCCAAGGGCTGGAAATGCACTGGGGAGCAGCCCTCCACCACCAGCTGCCACTTGCTATCACCATCTCCATATGCCCTTCAGGAAGGTGAACTTTATTCTAAAAAATAAGAAATCGTGAAAAATAAAAGGATGCCAATATCTAGCTAACGAGGGAAGCCAGTTTAAGTGTGTACGTGCCAAGACGATGGAGGTCTGTTCTGATAATCTCATCTGCCTGGCTCACTGCGTAACACAGGCTGCAGATGCAGCCTAATCCACTAGCTCAGGGCTGGGTGAGCAGTATCTCGTGCAGAAAGAGGAGTCCTTTCAATTTAAGGACACCAGAAAAGCTTTACCCCTTCATGGGCTGCCGCACTTTTAAAAACTGGAGTTTCATTTCTGGGTAAATTTTTCATCTTTCGGATGGTGAATTCTGCTCAAGCTTTGTCAGCCGCCCCAAAATATTCCGCTGCATGGTACATTAAATTTGAGCTCAGGTTATTGCTTAATGTTCTCCACTATAAAATAAGCAGTCCTCTTAAGTCCCTTGCGCATGTTATCCTCAATTCAGTTCATAAACTTTTTTCTTTATCCTCCCCAGCGTTTCACAAACATGGCTGCCCAAACTGCCTGCGATGCAGCAGCACTTTTCTCACCTAAACAGAGCAAAATCACCATCCCGTTCCTGCTCACTGTTCTTAGACATGCCCTTTCTGCCACAGCCTCACACGGGGACTGTGTATTCATGGGAGAACAACATCTCCTAGCCACCCCAGATATAAGGGGGCACGTTTTTGCTCTGAAGGGGCTGGTATACGCAGCCTTGCTGCGCTGATGTTATCAATTTGTATATAGACCCTTTTGCAGTCTGGGCTGCACATCGAGTAGACTGCCTGTAGGATCTCTGTGTTGCTATTTCGGCAGCTGCATCAGTGATACCTGGACCACATGCTGTGTGTGCACATGGCATGGGAAGGCAACGGAGGGCCTGTCTTTGGAGGACATCTTTGTGCCGTTTGCTAGTCACGGCCTCCTTGAAAGTCACCCCTGGGCTTTAATTGCGAACTTCTGGATGAAAAACTGCGTGCAAAGCCAAAAGGAGGAGGGCTAGAAGGAAAGAAATGGCGCTAGGCAGAAGGGAAAAGCTCAGAAACTGCACGCTGAAATGTCTGTGATGCAGAGGGAGGTCTTGTTTTCCTCTCTGCTGGGCTGCAGAGATGGAGCCATTTCTGGCGGTCTCCATGTGGGTCCAGACACACAGCCAGATCATGAGGACTTTGTGGCCAAATGAAACTTGGATGGTTCCCACGTGGTGGCCTCGGCACCCTGCCCCATCCCAGCGCTGGGACCTCTCCCTTGGGGGCTGTAGGAGGGGAGGTAGCTGGCACTGCTCGGTTGCATCCTCCTGGGAGCAGCTATGAAGGGTCAATGCTTGTCTTACATGGCAGAGCACTTGAGCAGAAATCAAGGCAGGGTCACAGCTGGTCTCATCTATGCTGTGTGACAGCTGGGCTGGTTCATGCTCCAGGGCTTAGTGGGACCACGGATCCCATGCAATGACCTCCAATTCTGTCGTCTCTTTGCTTTCACTGGCTATTTTTGTTGCATTTGTTCTCTTACTCTCTGTACGGCTCACACATGCCTTAACGTTAATGAGCATTTTCAAGGGAATCACTGATTAGCAAAACAGCCAGATCAGCTTTGCTTTAGATGTTTAAATTGAGAAGAAGCGACACGATCCCCACTGAGCAGCTGCACCCCACAGCCCCAAATTCACGCCAAACTGAGGCACAGTCGTGAGAGGCAGCTGCACCCCTCAGCCCTTGCCTGGCAGCAGCCACAGGGGAAACGGGTTGTAGCTGCCGGGGCTGAGGTGTGGGAGCCGGGGTGCAGGCTCCTGCCCCTGCCCTGCTGTGGAGCTGCTGCTGCTGCAAGATCAAAAGCACAGCCACAAGCAAGAGCGAGGGGGGAAAACAAGGAAACCACAAGGCATGAAAGCAGCTCACAAACGTACCGAGGAGGAGATGGCCTACTCTGCAGGAGGAGTGGTTTCTGGTTTTTTTTTTTTTTTCTTTTTTTCTTTAATTTTGCTTTCCTACAGTGTCATGCTGGTGTCAGCCTGGGGGACAGCTCTCTGCAGCCACCACCCCATGAGGCTCTCTGGAGCAGATGTTCTTCAGGCCAGGCTTGGTCCTGCAGCCATCACTCCCTCCCTGAATCCACTTGCTGCCACGGCCCTCTTTTTTCCCCAGCCCCTGGGGAGGCAGGGATCATTAAAAGAAGTCAAGAAGGAAATTAAAGCAGTTTAGTAAGAGGGGGAAGTTAAAATGAAATGGAAATCAATGTTCACTTGGGAGGGAGCCCTGCTCCTCCTTTGCTAGACGTGCTAATAAATCAGGTGTGCCCAGGCTGTTTCTGGCACAGAGTCTGACTAGCATGAGATGGTTTGGGCTATTAAACTCACTTAACCTCCAAAATGAACTGGCTACGTGCCAGCTGCCTAATGGGAGTGGTCGCTGGCCCATCTCAACACTTAAATGGATCCTGGGATTCGCTTGGGAGGGGTAGAGTTGTCCTGGGCCAAAAACGCATCAGGAAATGTTCTAGCGATTTAACAGGGCTGGTGGGTATGTTCCAGCGCCTGGAGACGTTCCCTGACACCACTTAATTTACGACTACCACCACAAGATACAGCTGGGCTGCCTGTAAGGAGGCTGCAGGTCTGCTACGGGCATCGGCTAATGAGACCTGCTTGCTAAGTTGGCACAGCAGGCGTACTCGCTGAGGTCTGTGAACTCCTGAACACCACTGCCCACACTATGACATGGAGGGATACAGAAGGAGGTAGAAAGACAGAAAAAAAAAAAAAAAAGAGAAGTGGCGTGAATGAGAAGCAGAAGTAAACAGGGAGAGAGAAAGCGTATGAAAGAAACGCTGGCTGGAGGCAACCCATTTTCCCCACTGACTCATAAGATGTAGGTGGTCATCACCATGTTGTAGAGACCCGCCACAAACATATGGAGATTAGTGTGAACGGAAAAGGAATGGAGATATATATATGTGTAATCACAGGAAGAAACAGCAGAACAACGTGTGAAATATGCCTCAACCTGCATCTATCAAACTGTGCGAGGTCAGCAGTTCACTGGTACCATGGCACGTGCTTCAGTTGTGGGGTTTTGTTCAACAACCAGAGAGAAAGAAGGTGAAGAACAAACTGAAGCCATAAGATGACGGGAAAATGGAGATTCCCATACAACATAACATTATGATAATTTATGATACAACATAAAATGATGGCACGTGACTCAGCAATTTTGCTAATTTTTACCTGATCACCTCCAGGCTTTATATAAAGGTTAATGACAATGACTCAAAATATTTGAAATCCAGCACTGAGGCTGTTAATTTGTAGATATCGCTGCAGGGTGGGTGCTTACTTTTCCTACTGGTCTCACTGGGACAGGTGATGTGAATATTAGCAGCAAGGACTAGGTTTCCTCTATGTCTCAGTATGATATAGCTCATGCAAATATTCCCTGGGGATGGCTTTTTTTTTAGTTTAATTTTATTTTATTTTACTTTGTACGAGAAAAGCTGCAAATTTTCTCTGACTGTGCCTTTGCCCTCTGTTTCTCTTCTGATGGTGCACATGGCTGCTGTCTTGCTCTTGCACCTGTATTTTTTATGTGTTCATCTGTCTAGCTGTCCGATTGTCAGTCACCTGACCTCCATGTAAACGTAACGCTGATGTTTTCATCTTCTCTTTGATAGTTTAATGTGTTCTGGTCATTCAAATTAATTTCAATATTAAATTATCCTCTACTGAAATATATTATACTTAATATTGCACATAGTACACATAAATGTAGTATTAAAATACTATCTTTCCTTCTTTCTTTCTTTCTTTCTTTCTTTTTTCTTTCTTTCTTTTTCTTTCTCTCTTTCTTTTTTTCTTTCTTTCTTTCTTTCTTTTTTCTTTTTCTTTTTTTCTCTTTCTCTCTTTCTTTTTTTCTCTCTCCCTCTTTCTTTCTCTTTCTCTCTCTCTTTCTCTCTCTCTTTCTCTCTCTCTCTCTTTCTCTCTTTCTTTCTCTCTCTCTTTCTCTCTTTCTGTCTTTCTTTCTCTCTTTCTTTCCGGCATACTTTCTTCTTCCTCTCTTCTTCTGAGGAGGGAGAGTGAGAAAGTGTTTGTGGCAGAGTTTAGCTGCCCAGCAAGGTAAAACCACCACACTGCTACCAGCTATAGCTGAGTGACCTTCCCACCAGCTATTCTGCTGACTTCTCTGAAAACTGATGTGTGTTTGTTGTTGTTGTTGTTATGGATCTAGATTTCTCCTCACATCCCCACTACCTACCAGTCCTGCTTCTGATATCTGAATTTCTCCTTTGGTAGCAGCCAGAGTGTTCTCCCATACTCCATTAAAACGGGAGCTGGTTTGTTCAGACCGCTCCCCACTGGTTGTCCCCTGAGCTTTGTCAGCTTCTGTTCATTTGAGGACACAGAGTTTTTATGTTTCGGACGCTGTAGCTCACGTAATTTGCTCATCTATATTTGTTGGATTTTCCCCAGTCTTTGTTTAAAAGGTTCTTCCTTTTAATGTCAGCATACAGGTTCTGTTTTAGTTTAAATGAAGCCTCTCCTGCTTTAGATGGAGCCTGTGCTTTCTGTACAGCCGCCCAGTGCTCTCTGAGTCGCCCAGCTCCCGATAACCTCGTGCCCCCCTTCTGTACACCACTTTCTCTGTTAGACTCCGCAACTCTCGCACTCCGTCTGGCCCTACACCACCTTCTAGAAGCACTTGTAGCTTTGCACTTCCTGCCTTAGAAGTTAAGTTTGCCTGCGAAATCCCTTCTGACCTGCCTCTGCGCTGTCAGTGTTCACGCAGTACCTTCCAGCTCCCCTGCACAAACTTGATGTCCTTCAGCCTCTGCCTCACCTGACCTGGGGGTGGGACGCTTCTGTGCTGCCCCAGTCTCCCTGCGCTGTCGGCTTCTCCTTGGCCTCCAGAGGTGCCTTGGGCCTCTCTGTCTGTGTGACCACAGATGCCAGGAAGAAGTTGTTCCGGGACTTTCCACTTAAGGTTTTGTTACCATCAATGCAATTTCTTCTTTCTGACCTCATTCCTCCCTTTGCCTCAGACCTCTTGTTGAATAGCCCTGAGAATTCAAGCACGTCTTTCCAAGAACGCCAGACTTGGTGGTTATCACGATTTTTAAGGTAAGAAATAAGTAGACAAAAACAATTAAAAAAAATACAAATAAGAGCCTAAAGATGGCGTTAATCATGCAGTCATAAAATCACATACAAAGAGATAGATGGAAGGGGACCTCTGGATGTCTCCAGCCCAACCTCCTGCTTACATTTGGACTGACTCTAAAACTGTATCACAAGGCCTGAAAATTAACCACTATTAACAGATCATTTGGGTCTTCCAGGGTAGCATTCCTTGGCACCGGCAGCATCTCCAGCCCTTCAGCTTGCAGCAGGGAGGAGCATTCCCACGAGGATGGAGTTGTGTGGTACAGCAGCAAGCAGCGTGCGTGCTGTCTTCATGGTTCTGCAGCTGGGTGAGTCCCCAGCTGCTCTGGGAAAACACCCTGCTGATGCTTACGGACTTCCCACAAGCCTCACAGCATTTGGGGTATTTTTAGGCTCCTCACAATTTGCCATCGTAAGCAGGGAGGGGTGGTAGCAACCCAACGTGTAGCTGGGACAACGTTGACATAAAAGACAAGACCACCAGCTGGGGAAGATGTTGTGCCATTCAGAGCCAAGGTTCACAGCAGTTGTATAAATGTGAAGAAATGCTTGATAAGGAATTTGTCCTCTGGGCAGAGCCATTTCCTGAGCCAAAAACAGCCCAGGTCCCACATACTGAACACAGGGTGTAAGATACTGCCTGGGTAAAAAGTTGTGCATTTCTGATCACAGATTTGCAGATTTCTGATCACAGATTTGATGTTACCAGCTTGCTCAGTTTGACTGCTAGTATTATTACAATTGGTGAACTTTTCAGTGCTCTTTTCCCAGGAATGGAAGGTGACTGAACAAGGCCAAATCTGCATTTCTAAAATGCTCAGCTTTGATTCCTCTGGTAGCAGTGAAAAGTTTGAAACTCTTTTATGCACCCTAAAGCCAAAAGCATGGCAAAAGACACCAAGATACTCTTATTAATAAAGTTTATAATTTCTCCGTTTTAGACCAACTAATCATTTTCCATTACCCAATGCGTGGTTGTTGAAACACCTGCTATTGGCAGTGCTGCAAACTACCCACGTTCTTGGAGGAATGTGTAACTTGTGGAAACCTCTCACTTAAGCTCATGTAAACTTTTCATTTTACACTTCTGGGGTGCTCCAGTACTAGAACAACTGAGAGACTTGCAGCCCCATGCAGGTGAGGCAGTTCTGAGAGCTTATCAACAGTCAGGCAGGAGACCACAACCCCCTCATTTCCAGTCATAACTCTGGCAACCCCATCTCCTTCTGACAGTCTCCTGACGAATTTTCTTTCCAGTGAAAGAAAGGAATTGGTTCTTCCAAGAAATCATTCCTAACATTTCTTCAACCTTAGGCATCTTACTTCTTTTACTCTCACATATCCCTCAACGCTAGAACAGGAACCTGATGTTAAACAAGTCATTTTCTCTTTCCTTCTTTCCTCCTTTCCATCTTTTATTTCCTTCCTTCCTTCCTTCCTTCCTTCCTTCCTTCCTTCCTTCCTTCCTTCCTTCCTTCCTTCCTTCCTTCCTTCCTTCCTTCCTTCCTTCCTTCCTTCCTTCCTTCCTTCCTTCCTTCCTTCCTTCCTTCCTTCCTTCCTTCCTTCCTTCCTTCATTTTCCTGGGCTTCCAATCTTACTCCATGTAAAAATTGGAAGAAGGGGTGACCAACTTTGCCAGCGCTGCCTCATCTTGACTAGGGAGTGAAGGAGAGGTGGCACATGCAGCCCAGCTTTTGCTGCCAGCATGACAACGTAATCTTGTCCAGAGGGAAACAATTGTAAAAACATCAGTAAAACTGTTGATGTCTCAGAATTGTGAGTGTTGGTGAATCCACCATAACCACTGGCATCTTCCCTGTTTCTAACATATGTAAAACAGAATAGCAATTAGTCAGATAAAGACCTTGAAGTGGAGAGGAGGGAAGCTATGGAGTTGAAAAGGAAAGGGGTTGGTTAATGAGATAAAGAAAGGGAAAATTCAGAAACTGAGGATAATCTTCTCAGTATCTGGAAAAGGGAGGAGAGGAATCTGCATCTTCCTGGAGCAATGGGAAGTATTCACTGAACCATCCTTCAGAAATTTAATGTATGCTAATTTCTGGGGCATATTGACTTTCAGGTCTGACCCACATTATGGCTCATCAACAACAGATTGGGGTTGAGGGAAAGGAGGTGATCCTGAACTGTAAAAGGCATGAAAAAGATGTGATCTGGAAGTACAAGTATGACGCAGTATCTCCTGCTACTATTATACAGCTCTCAACGGGGAAGGTATTTAAAGGTAAGTCTTCCAATTCAAGACCCATTCTCCCCAGTAGGTGGCTAAGAAATCTCTTCCCTCCTAAACAAGCTTATTTTTCCAAAAGGCAGAACTCCAATGTCAGATCGATCTGAAATAAACCAGAACAGTAAACATCTGAAGGTGTCGAACTTGAGGATCTCTGATGCTGGCACCTACATCTGTGAATGTGGCTCTGACAGTAACAGCATCTCACTACATGTCGTTAAATGTGAGTGACTGGAGGGACGGTGAGGCGGGGGAGGAGACCACAAAGCCCTGAGAAACATCTCTGCTGGCATTCTTTATCCAGATGCACCATCTTCTGGTCTGGGCTATCAGAGCTCTTTTCCCCTCCACCACCACGTCACAAAGTCTCTATGCTCTCTTTGCTGTGACACCTTTCCTTCACCTGCATGACGAGGAGTTGATTTACTGCCTAGGCCTTTTCTCATTACAGTGACAATCTCTTCAAACGGGCACTTCCTGCCGGATGATGACCTCGAGCTGACTTTAATGCACAACTCACACAATCCTCAACCCCGTTTTAGCATCACATTGTTTAACAGTCACAACAGCATAGTGACACCAGACATCTTGCAAAACGAGGCCCCTCAAAAATACGTACTGAAGCTAAAGCAACTGAAGACTACGGACAGCGGGACCTGGATGTGTAACATGCATTCAGACTCTCCATCGATTAGTCAGAACATCTCCTTTAATGTGAAGGTATTAGGTAGGTGACAACAAAAACGCAACCTACGTGCAGGCTCTGGAAATGGTGCTCCCTCCAGTCCCTGAGCCGAGATACCATTTTCCAGCATCCCAAGCAATGGCATTCCAGGGTCCCTGGGCCTCCAGCACTGCAGCTGGAGGATTGCTCTGCTGCCTGAGCTCTGTCCCACGCTTCCTTCCATTTCCCTCTCCAGGCTTGCCCTAAAAGTTCTTCTTCTTCTTCTTGGGATCTGTCCTCAGCTCTGACAAGCTTGGGAGCTTTGGCTCTTTAAATCTACGTTCAGACACTAACTGCTTACCCTCCCTGAGATATCTCGTGGCTTTTCTCTGAGTCCTCTTTCATATGAGCACAGGGTGCATCTCTCCAGGCCAAGGGTGCACATGGGGAAGGACAGCCATGTCTTTCCTTGCCTCTGTATTCCTGTCTCTTCTGCATTCAGGATTTGAGAATACACACTTGGAAAGAATGTATGCAGCTGCTGACAGCACCGTGACCTTGTCATGGCATCTGAACTTCCAGAAGATAGGGTGGAAAAAATTTTTCACAGGACAACTGAATTGGACACAGAGTAAAGCAATCACTCTACTTGATTTCAACGCCACAGCAGATGGACAGCTGCGTGAAACTAAAAAAAGTAGCCAGGCTTTGTTTGAAATACCTGAAATGCAACGTGACAGTACCGTAAAAGTGAAACTCCCCAAAATCCAGTTGAGGCACTCTGGAGAGTACACGTGCCAGCTGCTGTACAACAGAAGATACATACAAAGCAAGACAGAGCTGGTGGTGATGCAAGGTGAGAGAAACAGAAGTGGATTAGGAGATGAGGAGCTGTAGAAACCCGGAAGCCACAAGAGTATGCATGGACCAATCTTCCCATCCTGTCACTCACCATTTTCTTATCTTTCCAGTGTCTGCTAACCCTCCTGGGCCACTCCCTAAAGGGGCTGAGATGACACTGCTCTGCCGGGTGTCCAGCCCCATCCCATCTAACGTCCACTTGCTCTGGGAACGTGTTAATGGGACTCAGACGGACACCAAGAAGTCAAAACAGAGTGAAACAGAGGTGGAGGTGAAGGTCACTGCTGCAGGGATGTGGAACTGTCACCTGATGGAAGACAATAACATGAAACTCAGCCTTAATTACACCGTGGGTATGGAAATTAGCATCATATCCCTGCCTCCACCCAAAAGCCATAAAGTTCCCTTTCTATCTGTCTCTGATGACTTTTCTCCCTCCACAGAAGAAGCTCCTGTTTGGATTAGCTATACAGTAATTGGAGTGATTATTGGAGCTGGTGTGTTGATGTTTGTCCTTGTATGCCTGGGCATAATGTTTGGTATGAGCTGGCAGCGGAGAAGGGTGAGTGCCCTGGTCCCTGTGAAGGAAAAAGAGAGGACAATCTCCCCAGACCATAGGAGGAATCTGATTTTCTCTCTGGAGATGGGGCAGAATAGATAAAGGGTCAATCCTTACACTGAAAGCAAATGGTTAGAGATGGCCAGTCTGCAGATAGTGGCAATGTCAGAAAGTACCTTAATACCACTTCAGTGGAAAACAATTTAAGCATGAAAACAT
Source organism: Anser brachyrhynchus (assembly GCF_964034855.1). NCBI lineage: Eukaryota > Metazoa > Chordata > Aves > Anseriformes > Anatidae > Anser > Anser brachyrhynchus. Next base: position 103,098,412 of record NC_137694.1, read on the forward strand.
CCAATCATTATTTATCCCTTCTCTCCTGGCAGCAACGGGCAAAAAGGATGGCACGAGCAAGACAGCACTTGCTGGAAAAGAAGACATGTCAATGTCAACAGTAAGTGAGGGCACCTGTAACGGGCAGACTGGTTTCAAGAGAGGGGAGATGGATAGTCAAGTGGGGAGCAATGGAGCATAAGCCTGCTTGGTGCCTACACTACAGCTGCATTTCAGTATTTTCAGCTCTTTCTCATGTTATGTTTATGAGTTATGAGCTACATTTAATGAATTTCCTGTTACATCCCAAACCCACGGTAGTATTGTGCTGGCAAGCTTTCAAGCAGAAGTTTCACTTGAATTACTTTGATGTTGAGACATGCTGGCCAAACCCAAGCAGGAGCTCTAGAATCCCAGTAGATCTGGGACATGGATATCAAGGTTGTAAATATCAAGGTGAAAGACACACAACCAAACACAAAAACGAAGAACGAAAACTAAAATTTAAAAATCCATTATGCCCATAATATGGCTCCAGTTCTGCTATCACAGTGCTGAACTACAGTCTGTGAAAATCACCAATAACCTCCTGGGAACAAGGAAAGAGAAGAGAAAAGCACAGGACACTGTGAGCCATTCCCTCTCCCAAATACATTGGGTGATACGAAATACATCACCATGTCCTAGCCCTTTTCATGGGGGCAAGGATTTCTCAGCAGAGGTTTGCCCTTTTGCAGGTCCTTAAACTTGTATGATATCAGGTCTCAGAAGCAGCTGTGGAGAAACATTGGCAGCTACCCTCCCACTGAAAGTGGAGAGAGAAGGACAGTATAAATAATTGGATGAACCAGCTCAAGAGATGGAAATATACAGAACTTGACTTCTGCTCGACTTTAACTGGTGACAGTGGAAAACTGTAATAGTTTCACCCATGTTTTTTTCCCTGTCACTGAGAATTCAGTGAGAATGAATAACTGACAAATACTACTTCATAGTTAGGATGTGTATGTGATGACAAGCTGGTTAGCATAACACGTGTGGAAGAATTCACCTCCCTACACTGGGCAAAGGCATGGGGGCTGGCTGGCTTCAAAGTATCGCCTCTACGACATTGGGACTAATGCAATGCTTTTCTCTTGCAGCCGGATGAATAAGTAGTACTGCAGGCTGACGAAGTCTCTGACTGTCCCGAAACACCTGCCAGCCCATAGTGCTCTGTGAATCCACCTCCCTTCCTCTTGTTTTGATATCATTCCTTATGCCTTCGTTACTCTCCCCATATAATGCCATGGGGGGAAGTCGTCTGATGAGGAGCCAATGCACAAGACAAGAAACCCTTAAGGGTTATGACTGAGCTCTATAAGGAGGGACACTGAATAGAAGGGTATATATACATATGCTTGTATTTTGCTCATGCACTTAATTTGTCCATCTTGTGGAACTGATTTTATATGCTTCTTTTATCCACCTGAGTTACAATAAATTACTTCAGGATTATTGAGGGGGGTTTCTGGTGTTGTTTATTTTTCCCAAGCTGGATGATGATGATGATGATGATTATTATTATTATTATTATTATTATTGTTGTTGTTGTTGATATTATTATTATTATTATTTGTCTGAGGGACAGTCTTCTGGCTCAAACCTGCATTTCTCCCTTTCCCTCCCCCGGATGTAGTATCTTGATTCTCAGTCTCCTGCTTCCCTGGCCACCTCCAAGTTTCCCTAACTCCCTGAAATCTATTTGACTTTCCTCAGCAACCTTGGCCTCACAGCACCGCCTAGCCTCATCCCCAGCTTGCAGCCTTTACCTTACCCACAACAAACCTGTGCACAAATGAAAACATCACAAACAACGGGGTAATTCAGGAAGGCAGTTCAGGACACCAACGACTTCTGGAAAATAGAGCTTTAGGAAGCTGTGAGTGCTGATCTAGGAAGTAAGTTTGGGAAAGAGGTGACAATTTCATGGAACAAAAGATACTTGGACTGCGTAAGCCGGCAGATGCTTTTGGGAAAGCCCTCCCTGAAATGTCTCTCTGTTGTCTCGAAGAAATGAGAAGAGGGAGTGGAAAGCCCAGGAAATTTACGATGGAAGCAGAAGAAAGAAAAATGCTGTTAAAACAGGTACACAGAAGTCTTGTGTTTGTAAAAGGTTATTCTCCTTTCTGCTAGAGATGGGTCATGGAGGCCTTACGGTCCTACAGCTGTCACGGACTGTACTCCAGGTTTGCTAATTTGCTCTGGGCTTGCTGGGGAGAGGCAGAAAGAGACACAATGCTGTCCCCACACACAACCCCCTGCAGGATTGCTGGTGCTAGAGGAGGGGGTTTCTCTGTTGCCGTCGTGTCAGCGTGGCACGGTTGAAAAAAGCGCAGGTGGCTACAACGGCAGAGACACCACCTGTGAGCTGGGGGAAGTCTACCAGTCACCCTCCCCGTCTGAAACCTGCCACAACCTCTGCTGCCCCTGGAGAGGGGACACAGCTGTGGCAGCAGGTGTGGGCCAGCCCCTGGGCAGCCACCACCAGTGCCCTGCCGGCTCCTCCACCGCTGTCTGCACGCGACACGGAGTGATGAAGGCGCACCGATGTCACTTCCCTTCCCATAGTTTGTGCATACAAAACTACGTTGATTTTAGAAAAGAATAACAGTTCAGTTGGAAGGGACCTACAGAGGTCATCGAGTCCAACTGCTTGACCTCATCAGGGCTAAAGAAAAGTTGAAGCATATTGTTAAGGGCATTATCCAAATGCCTCCTGAACGCCGGCAGGCATGGGGCAACCACCTCACTAGGAAGCCTGTTCCAGTGTCCAGTTTCGGAAAAACCTTAGTCCACACCCTGCACATGCTCTTCGTGCTCTTGCCCTGTCCCTGAACTGCCAGCTTGCCTCGGGTGCCAGCTGATGCCCATCAGCCTGCTCAACAAGACAGGATCGGGGCTTAAGGAGAGGTCAAATCTGAGAGCTGTAAGAAGGAAAATGAGCACAGTGTCAGCGGTGCTCGATGTAATGATCACGCCAAAGCGCTTGGAATATTCCCCTCAACCAAAACCAACAACCCCTGTTACCCAGACCCTTTTTCTTCTGTAACTGTCTCCCCTGCCTCCCCAAGCCCGTCCTGCCTCCCAGTTAATTTCTGCCCTTTGACTGCAGCGTGAGGCCGCAGTTTGGAGGATGCTGTCGGCCCTGACCTGCCGAGGCACTCCCCTGCCTCGTGCTCCCTGCGGGCTCTGCAGCAAGGCGCTCGCAACCCTCAGCATTCAGAGCCAAATGACCCCATGTGTTTCTTTCCGTGTCCCCAAGGTCTAGAAGGGAGGACACTGTGTGCTTAACCCTCTTCTCGTTTCACTTTATCTCACTGCTGAAACCCCAGCCTATTTTTGAACTTTTTTTTTTTTTTTTAAGTGTTTGCTTGATGTTGAGATACCTCAGACATACTTAGACAAGCTAGGAGAATGGGTAGTAAAATTAATGTTGTAATTCTGCGTTACAAATACAAAGCAAAGCAATCATTTTGGCTCCCTCCTGACATTATAGGTTCCCAGATTAACAGTTCAGGAACTCCTAGTTATTCTCTCTGTGTAGTGTTTGGGGATTTTAAAAAGTAGCACAATTACATTCTAAAATGCCATCTTTACATCCTTTACAGACAGGAACTCACTGCCTCAGGCCAGAAGCACAGAAAAGATGAAAAAGGGGGTCAGTAAGATAGAGAAGACAAGAACATAGAAAGCACAACATCAGGCAGGTAGGGAGTAGCGGAAACAGGAGGATATATACACCTCTGCCAAAGAGCATGCGGCTTTATAACCACCATGGGTCTGACAAGTCTATCCTGGTACTTCATTTTCTCAAGGAAAATATCAAATACAAATGTTTATGAATGACAGAGGAAAAAATCTTTTAGAATGTGCCCACCTGCCTGAGGAAAAGCATCCAGCTGAAAACAAGCATTCACAAATTTGAATCCTTTTTTTTTTTTCTAATATGGCAAGCCCTTAATATTTATGTGTAGCTCATGACCAGCATTAGACAAGGTCTTCTGTCTCCCGAGATGAGCTATTAGCAGTTGCCCATTTTGCAGATGAATTAACCGAGAAATCTCACTAAATCTTTTCATACAGCACTAGAAATAGAATCTAAGGTTTGGATATGATAAATCTACATTGCAGTTGCTGTCTTTTCTGGTCAAATATGCTAATGTATCTGCTTGGCTGGCTTACTGTTAGCCATTAACCACACCCTGCTCAAAGAGCCAGAAAGGATGCCAGGAAACCTGCTAGCAAGCGTACCAGTATCGCCTCACAAGTGGCTGTGTAAACCTTAGAGTTTGCTTTGGGTCTCTGAGCCTGTATTTAACTGAATCCATGATCTGCAAGAAACATATGAAACTTCCCATGGTCACTAGCAAAGCTCCAAGTAAGAGCTGCAGACCATCAAAGCCCTGCCATTAGAAGTGGATTTGGTTATTCCATTAATGCTTCTGTTAATGCTTTTGCTTTTATGATGTTGGTGCTTGTCTCTTGTTAATGAGATCTGTTCCTTTAGGCATAAAAGGCAACTACTGCATAGAGCATTTTCCTCGCTCTTCAGAGCTGCTGTCCGGAAAGAACTGATCTATATGCAGAGAACTTTTCCAGAAAACAATTTTACAATTTGGCATTGTAACAGCAGTGTTTCTTTGGGCCTGGATGCATTAGGATATTCTGGTAGGGTACTGAGCCTTCGGACAGCAGATCACTGGTCGGAGTCCAGCCTGGCTCTGTAGGCATTAGAAATCACTCCAATCTCTGTAAGTCCTTCTAGGAGATCAGTTTTGGGGGGTTTCACTTATAGCATTCCTATCTCTAATTCAGAGGTGGTCAAAGCCCCAAATAAAACCTATTTTCATCACAACTTGCGTATTTACACAGACTAAACCATAAAGAAATCCACTCAGATGAGATGGACAAATGGACTAGCATCTGCTTCGGAGTATGACAGCCCTAGGCTAAATGCTTTCCTTACCACAGGGTTCATACCACTTCACCGTAAATCTTCAGTTTTGTGTTTTCATGCAGGCTAAGAACCCAGTCATGTTTTCAATCACAAGAAGCCCCCTTGAGATAGGAGGACCTGTACCCATCCAGCTCTGCTCACCTTCTCTCTGGGCAGGTATAGCCCAAGCCACAAAAAGGGCTATGGGATGCCACCACCTGTAGGGAGCTGAGGCAGGAAGGCAGTGCAGAAAGTGCCAGGAGCTTGGCTTGCAGTTCCCCTGAGATAACAAGAGGATTTATTCACCCACATAGGCAGGCTTACAACTCACACTACGGAGACTCAACTTCTGAATCATGATGGTAATGTGGAATCTATCACATTAAATAATTCATATAAATGGCTTTATTGGAGCTGCACGAGTGTTTACATTTATGGATACAGACCTTCTCACTTCGAGGCATAAACCTCCTGCAAATGATAGAAGTTGAGAAGAAATGATTGAAGAGGGCTGTGGTTGTCCCTTCCCACAGGTCTCTGGCTCCTGCTGCTGCTAGACCAACTGGTGAGATGAACAACCGTGGGGCTGTTCCACCTGGGCTGTTCCTGCATGGCAAAGAGCAGTCACAACAGCTAATGCAGGTCCTAGGGAGAGCTGACCTCTGGAACTGCCTTCGCTGCTGCCCCTGTGCCTGAAAACCAGAAGGACTTACAGCTTTCTTGCTCAAGAGTCTCTTCTTCTGCTGACCGTTCAGACCCCAGATGAAAGTCTTTGGTATCAGATGAAATTCTTGGATCCCAAGGCTCTTGGGATCAATGCAGACAATATTCATAATGGCGTATGAAGTCTGACAGGGTGATAAAGCTGAGCAGACCCTGAATCCGTAGGGTTACGTCAACATTAGCGAACAGATGAGTGGATCCGTAGAGGAAAACAAACAATGCTGAGGATTAGTGGCCAGGCTGAAAATGTCTGGGGACTTACTTCAGAATATCACCAGCCCAAAGGAAAGCTGAGCTCTCGTTAGTCCTCAGAGCACGCTTGTCGCACATCTTGCAGGTTCCTTTGCCTGAACTGTTCGCGTGCCCCTGATCCAAACTGAAGCATACTCTAAGTGTCCAGAAACATGGGCTCCCGTCCCAGCCCAGTTTGGATGGAGGGCAGCGAGGCAGAGATTTTGGGAGACACCTGTTTGTAAAAGGAGCGAGGGGAAGGAAGGTGCTGGCACCTTCAATTCAGGAGAAAGTAACTGAGGAAACGGAGACGCCCATGGGCTTGTGAAGGCTTTCTAGCGCGGATCACCCTCTCCGGGGTGACCACAGCCGGAGGGGGAGCTGCACCCTTCTGACACAACCTCCGAGCACCCTTCCTGCTCTCCCTCCTCCTCCTCCCCGCTCCCCGCCGGTGGGACGGCGCCGCCGGCCGGCGACAGAGGAGCACACCGCAGCGGCCAGGCCTCGCGCCCCGGGCACCCCGCTCCCCGGGCAGCCCTGGCGGACCCCGCTACCCCCCCTGCCTCCCCGCGGCGTCCTCACCCCCCTGCCGGCGGCACCCCCCGCGGGCCGGCTGCCTGCTCGTCACCCTCCTCCTGACGAGGCGGCGGGCGAGGCCGCGGCCGGTGCCGGTGCCGGGGGCGGTGCGGCGGCTCCCGCCCGTCCGTCCCGGCCCGCCCCCCGGCTGCCCGGCCCGGCGGCGCTCCCGCCCCTCGCCCCCCGCCGTCGCCCCGCCCGGCGGACGGATGGCCGGAGCGAGGGGCCGGGGCGGCTGCCTGCGGCGTCCGCTGCTGCGGCGGCCGCGGCCGGAGGCGGCGGAGCTGGGCACAGCCGCGCGGGGCGCCCGTCGCCATGGCAGCGCCTGCTCCGGAGAGAGGTAAGATGGGGCCCCCGCCGCCGCCGCCTCCATCGGCCCCCGCCTCGCCGCCGCCGGTACCGCCGGGCTCGGCTCGGCCGCCCCCGGCGCCCCGCAGGGTGCCCTTGTCCCCGCGGGGCGGGCCGGGCCGGGCCGGGCGGCTTGGCCCGCGGCCGGCCATCGTGCGTGGGAGCCGGGGCCCCCCGCGGTCCGCGGTGGCTGGAGGGGGGGACCGCGGCTCGGCTGGCGGCGGAACCGGGCCCCGCAGGCAGCAGGCGCGGGAGGGCGCCCGCCTCGTCCGGGAGCGGCGCGGGCCGCCGCTGCACGCCGGGTGGGAAGGGCGGCGGAGGGGGAGGCTGCGAGGAAATTCGGCCCCCCCCGGGATTAGCGGGGACGGCTAGCTTCGTCACGGACCCCAGAGGCCTAACTGCAAACGTGACGGTATCGGGGGGGGGGGAATAAGACGAAGCAGAATGGGGACATCTCTGATCCAGCCACGATAAACTGCTCCAGGCGGAGGGAAAAGCGGGAACAGCCTCAGGTGGTTATCGAGGAGGTGAGAAGACAGGGAGACCCAGAAGGATGGGGAAGGGTAGGAGCCGAGAGCCGCTCGCGCAGGCTCGGGGTCACGGATCCACCCACAGAAAGACCGAGTTTGTATCAGTTCGGGATGAGGGGCAGAGCAGGCCGCCATCCTCCTGGGGCATCCTCCTGGGGCATAGCCTGCGGGGGAGGGCAGGAGGGGGGCTGAGCCGGCAGCACCAGGGGTCACCGGCAGAGGTGGGCGCTCCCAGGACCGCTTGCAGCAGTCTGGTTCACTGGGTGTGGGACTGCTGTGTCTGGAGACCTGGGCTGCTTTAGCATAAGCGCAAGGTGTGTTGGCGAAAAGGCTTGTGCTACAGGACTGGGGGATTGCGGTGCGTTGCCGGAGCAGTGAATCACAGCCCTAGATCGGATGGGATGAGCGCGGCAGGTTAAAGTCCGGAGTACTGACGGAGGGAAGCAGAGGTCCGAAGACTGGCGTGGCTGTGGGAGCTGTACATCAGGAGCAAGGGGTGCTGGCACGGATATTTGGGGAGGACAGGACCGGAATGGCAGGGAGCAATGCAGATGAAGGCATTGGTTTAAAAGACGGCATTATTAATATTCTGGGTGGGGAGCCTAAGACTGGAATAGCAGGGAGAACAGGGAGCCTCAGGAGCTCTGGAAGGAGTTGCTGGGGACCAGAGGTATGTAGGTACCAGCACAAATCTGGGTCTTCTGTTCCCTGAAAGACACAGGAAGAGCTCTGCAAAGCCTAAGTCATGACAATGTGTTTGTGTGGGCAAGGAGAGAGAGAGAGAGAGAGAGAGATCTGGGAAGACGGTACGATCTTAAATTACTTTTTTTCTTTTCTCTCTTCTACAGTGAACCTCATGCCCTGAATCTCCAAGGGAACCTTTGTAAAGGATCTTCCCCTCCCCGCCATCTCCTTATTGTTTGCTAGCTCTGCCCTGCGCTGTGCAGGGAAGCTTGAAAGAGCAGGCTGAGCCCTGGAGGACAGCAAAAAGGACAATGCAGTGAGGGTGCTGCGGGGTCTTGGCTAGGAAACTCTCTGAATCTTCTTCCTCACCCTTCACTCTCCATCGATGGCTCTCTGGCAACCTTGCCAGGCACATCTACCTGGCCACGAGTGTGGCATTTGGTGAGACAGAGGTTACACGCTGTGTACACACCACCCTCACCTTTTCTGTGGGACCTTCATCTTGTCTGAAACTCTTTGCTAGTTCCTCGTTCACTAGGACACTGGGCAACAGGCACCCACTGCTATCAAACTGTCTGGAGTGCCAGCATTCTGTTTGTGTGTGGCCTTCACCGGTCCCAGGAGAAGGTGGTCCCCGAGGCAGAAGGTGTCTGGGCAGCACGTGCAGTAAGGGGAGCTTTTTCTTTGGGGGAAGAGTAGAGGAGGGGAATGAAATAGATGGAGAGGAAAAGAAAAAGTGAGCATGAGAGACTGAGGGAAGAAGTACTGACAAGTGTTCATGAGAAGGAACGAAGGTGGAAGAAAGAAAGAGAACGGAAAAAACAGGTGAAAGAGTTAGAGCAAGTGAAAGAAATATAAGCAAACGAAAGGGAAGGGGGGGACTGAAAGTGAGACAGAGTTGAAGGCTGTAAGGCCTCGCACCTGGTGACAATGCCTTGAGGAACCCCTCCAGTGCGCGCGCACCGTGCATCACCGCAGCAGCAGATGAGGAGGGACGTGGTTCCCCCGGCGCGGAGTCTCGTTCGCCCTCTTACAGTAACCCAGTGGCAGGGACAGGGCGCAGCCTAGCAGGGGTGGCAGCATGGGGGACTCTGAATCAGAGTCCACCTTGCACAACAATTCACTGTGGTGGCTGGCATGCGGGATGTTAGCCCTGTTGGCCAACTCTTGGATTATCCTCAGCATCACAGCCAAGCAGCAGAAACACAAGCCCCTGGAGCTGCTGCTCTGCTTTCTTGCCGGGACTCACATCCTTATGGCAGCAGTACCCCTCACCACCTACGCTGTGGTGCAGCTGCGGCGCGAGTCCTCCGACTATGACTGGAACGAGAGCATCTGCAAGGTCTTTGTCTCCACATACTACACCCTGGCCCTGGCCACCTGCTTCACGGTGGCCTCCCTCTCCTACCACCGCATGTGGATGGTGAGGTGGCCAGTCAACTACCGGCTGAGCAATGCCAAGAAGCAGGCTCTGCACGCGGTCATGGGTATCTGGATGGTATCGTTCATCCTCTCCACCCTGCCCTCCATCGGCTGGCACAACAACGGCGAGCGGTACTATGCCCGTGGCTGCCAGTTCATCGTCAGCAAGATCGGGCTGGGCTTTGGCGTCTGCTTTAGCCTCCTGCTCCTCGGAGGAATCGTCATGGGCTTGGTGTGCGTGGGTATCACTTTCTACCAGACCCTGTGGGCGCACAGAAGACACCAGCAGTGCCGCCATCAGAGGGCAGAGGAAGCATCGTCCTGCTCATCAGCACACAACACTTTCAATGTGCCGGCCATTGTGGTGGAGGATGTGCGAGGCAAAAGGAGGTCCTCGCTGGACGGCTCTGAGTCAGCCAAGACCTCCCTGCAGATGACCAACCTCATCAGCGCTATTGTCTTCCTGTACGACACGCTCACTGGGGTGCCTATCTTGGTAAGCAGCGAGTTCTCCCTTTCCCTTCGCAAAGCCTGCAGTTAAGCTAGATTTCTGTCTGTCTCAGGTTTTAGAGAAGAAACTCTGTCTCCTGTCCACCAGCCATAGAGTTGCCACATCTGAATCTGTGCCATTCGGAGGGGTGATTTTAAAAAGGTTGAGGTAGTTCTCTCACCCATCCACAGGAACATTTTCCTAAGACAGGTCCGAGCCTGGGGAATACACCACACAGCCGAAAGCACTGTGAAAGTTTTAAGTGGCTGAGAGGAGACTGGAGAGGAGATTATTCTACAAATGTACAGGGGCATCTACCTTTGTAAAAAGGATGAGATTTCTGTCTCTCCGGTTTGCTTCTGGAGAACAGATACACCAGTTTTAACAGCTGTTGTAGAGAGTTGTCTTTTTCCTTCTGCTAGTATGTTTGTAGTCAGCATTCAAGTTTTGGCTGGCTGGTCGATTCTCTGCAAAACTGGAGAGCTGAGGAAGTTCTTAAAATGAACTATTAAGAGAACAGAGGCTTTAATCATATTTTTTTTCCAGTCGCCGTGTCTTTTCTTTGTACCTATTTAGCTTCAGCTCATAACGAGCACAGGGAAAAAGGGATGCTAACACCAAGTCTCGTATTACAGAGATCACAGCTCGGAATACGCTCCAGCAAACCATGAACAATTTTTCAAAGGGGCATGGGGTATTAACTTGATGAACCCTGTACTGACAGATTATATTCTACTACAGAAGTGACTCTTGTTATCCTTCTCCTTTGATCCCCACTTCTGTCTCCTTTATTGGCCTTGTTTCTCTCTCCAACCGTCAAGGTTGTGAGCTTTTTTAGCCTGCGCTATGATACGGCCCCCACCTGGATGGTCCTCGCTGTGCTCTGGTGCTCCATGGTGCAGACCCTGCTGCTCCCCTCCTTCATCTGGTCCTGCGAGCGCTACCGAGCAGATCTCCGCACCGTGTGGGAGCAGTGTGTGGCTATCATGTCTGAGGAAGACGGAGATGATGGTAAGCCCCTCACCGCCCTACAGTCACCTTTCTTCAATAACCCCCTCCCTGAAAAACTACAGAGGAAAGAGTGACCTGCCTTGGGAAAAGGACGTAATGGCACTGGGAGAGATGTTGTGGGTGGCTGTGTGGGATTCCTGTTAGAGCTTGGATTCAGTAACCATGTATCCTTTAAAAAATTATTTTGAAAATGTATTCCGGAGAAGGCTCTGCCGTTCACTTGCTGCCTTAGGACTCGCTAGCATCCCAGCAAAATCAGTGCAACAACCTTCACAGTAGGTAGAAGAGTAGAGATGATGTGTAGCTGTCAAACCACATTGAAAAGAGACACACCCCCAGGCCTCAGCCCAAGTTGCTGATCCAAAGGTCCAAGTTCTGGCGGGGAGAGATTCCAAAGTGAGACAGAAGAAACAAGGTGGTCTTTGTGTCCTTTAGTCCTGCTGGCAGCAGAAGGAAAAGGTCCTTGTTCAGAGATGAGTCTCGGTGGCTGCAAGTAGCGCCGCAGAAGTCAGACAAGCGTTAGGATGGCATCAAGGTGCCCTGATAATGCTCATCTTCTGTCTGAGAAGTGTTGCCTGTCATTCTCTTTGCCAACAGATGGCGTGTGTGATGATTATGGTGATGGCAGGATCTGCAAAGTGAGATTTGATGCCAACGGTGCTGCAGCCGTGAAGCGGGACTCTCGGGATATCAAACTGCTACCCATGCACCACATGTTGTTGCCCCAGGACAAGGTGCATTATCTGCAGGTGAGCTGCCGGCTATCGGGACAGCCCCACAACCCACTTCCTTCCCTGTCAGTCTCCCATATGTTTGTGTTCTGTAGACTCTCTTCTCTCGGAAGGCCTCGGATACTCCCCTTCCGTTCTGTCTCTTCTCCAAGTCTTCCATCACCTGCCTCCTTCTCCGTTTCCCAGGTCCCTATCTCCCGGAGAATGTCACATGATGAGACTAACATCTTCTCCACCCACCGCTCCACTCCATCCTTCCTACACAAGTGGTCTTCATCTGACGACATCCGCATTTCCACCCCCCGCAAGCCTGGAGTCCCCAGCTTCTTGCCTCCTCAGCTGCATGACTACCAGCACCGCCGGCGGCCTCCAGAAGATGAGCTGACAACCCTGCGGCAGTTTTTGGAGGGGGGGCTGGTGCCCCGGGTGTCCAGCTCCAGTGCCTGCTTCTTCCGAGATGAGATCACCACGTTCATCGACGAGACGCCACAGCCCACCCCAGCCTGCAGCCCACGGCACTCCCGTCTCCCGCTCGCATCACGCCGTGATCGCCGCCTCTCCCTTGGCAGCAGAGAGGAGGAGAGCGCTGACCGGCCGCGGCGCTGCTCGCTGGCCGGCAACGAAGCCTGGCATCTGCAGGACGGAGAGCAGGCGCCACGCGAAAGGACGCCTGAGGCCTGTGAGGCACAGACCTTCCAGGATCCCAAACTATGAGAGACAGCATCGGAAACATGCAGTGCCATCACGATTTTTAAATAAAACTCCAAACGTTCCCCTAGTCCTGGGACCCGAGTACTAATTTGCATTCTCATCTTTCTCGCCAGCAGGCAGGAAACACGGCACCCCGTGGTGGTGGTGGGGTAAAAGAAGTGTGACAGACCTGCAGAACGGAGCTCTACAGACACGGACATGGACCTGTGCCTGCTCTCAGGATACAAAGGCACCCACTGCCGCGACAGCCACTTGGCACCCTTGCCAGTCCCGTCCCCTTGTGAGCTCCACCCTCGCATTCGCTCTGCCCTAAGAGACAAGGCAGGCACAGAATGGTATTAAAATTCTATATTTGGAGTGTCAATCGTGTCTGTTTTTAAAATAATATATTAGTAATAATTTTGTTTCCATAGAAACAAAATGATTGGCCCAACGTTTAACGAAGCTTTGCTGGCTTCTGGAAGGGAAATGCCAAATGTGCAAGGCTCCCTCCCTCATCAGTGCATCTGGAGAGCAGCAGATCCCCAACATCCCGGGGAAGGGAATGAGGCCTGTGTTGAGGAGTCATCATGGGAGATGGGGTGAAGAGATTCCCCGTCCATTTCAGGGGAGACTTAGGCTGCCTATAGGCCTCTGTGGTTTTTGAGGCAACCGCTGGCTTGAAAACGGTTAAATTATCTCCGAAAAGACCCTGAGCCGCGAAGCTGCGTTTCACTGATGCGCTCTGTTGATCCCAGCACGTGCTTTGCGACCGCGAGAAGCACAGGGGCCAACGCTCCTCACCCAGCCAGCAGCCAGCTAGGGGAAGCCTGCGTAGGCCCCCCGTCAGCCCACGCTGCCAAAGCTGGGAACGGTGGGGGCTACGTCGAGCTTCTGCCCCGCAGAGCAACCGGGAGGGATGCACGGTGGTGGCGGGCGGTGGACGGACCCCCTGCCCCCCAGCCGCTGCCGGTGGTTGCAGCTCGGGGTGAAGCGTCCGAGGGGCTGCGGCCCGTCCTCGTCCCCGTCCTCCACCTCCCCGGCCCCCGCCGCCCGCCCCGCTGGGCGTGCCCAGCCCGGGGCCCTCCAGAGCCTCCTCCCGCTGCCGGACCCTCCTCCTCCTCCTCCTCCTCTTCCTCCTCCTCCTCCTCCTCCTCCTCCTCCTCCTCCTCGGCGGCTCGGCCATGGCCCCGCTGCCGTCCCTCTGCCTCCTCCTCCTCGTCCTCCTCCTCCTCCCCCCCGGTGCCGCCGCCGCGTCCCCGTCCCCGTCGCGCCTGGTGCCCTACGACCTGCTGTACGCCGACGGCGTGCGGGCGTACTTGGCCCGGGACTGGGGGCGGGCGGCCGAGCTGCTGCAGCGCGCCCTGCACAGCTACGCGGGGCTGCGGGCGGCCCGCCGAGCCTGCCGGGCCGCCTGCCGCCGGGAGGCCGCCTTCCTCGGCGGGCCGCCGGCCGCCGGGCCCTGGGAGGCGGCGCTCCTCGACCGGGTGCTGCAGCGGGCCGACTGCCTGCAGCACTGCCTGGGGAGCCGGCTGGGAGCCGCGCCCTCCGCGCACCGGGCCAGCCACGCCGTCCGCAGGGACTTCGAGCGGAGGGAGCCCTACAACTACCTGCAGGTGGCCTTCTTCCAGGTGGGGCGGCGCGGCCGGGAGCGGCACCGCGGGTCGTTGCCCTCGGGGAGGGACCGAGCGAGCCGCAGGAGCCGTGGCGCAGCCCTGCCGCGGCCGTCCCTGGCGCTTCTCTCCCCGGGGAAGCGGAGGAGGAGAGGGTCAGGGGGCAGTGGGGGCTGCCGGGGGCAGCACGGGGCTCTCCCGTGTGCTGTGCGGGCACCCGGGTCACAAAGTCAGCAGGAGCGGCTGGCCTGAAGGGTGGGTCTGAGGAGAAGCGGGAGTTATGCGTGCTGGCTTTCCTCCGCAGCTGAAGAAGCTGGACCAGGCCGTGTCCGCCGCTCACACGTTCTTCGTCGCCAACCCCCAGCACCTCCAGATGCGGGAGGACATAGAGAAGTACCGGCGTATGTCAGGGGTGAAGTCGGACAACTTCCGAGACCTGGAGGCCGCACCGCACTGGGTAAGGGTTCGGTGCAGAACCCGGCAGCTTGTGCCACGTCCTAGGGAGCAGTCTGGAGCCCTGATCTGTCCCTGCACAAGGGCCGTGGCTTGAGACAAGATAGCCACACGTCAATGAAGGCACGCTCTTGCAATTTTGACACAGAGGTTTTACAGTGACAATTACAGCAGGCTGCAAGGTCTTGGAGAAGTACGTTTAACTTAACTCCAGAGAAATTGCACTGTGTGGTGGGCACGATCCAGGCAGGCCCCTGGGTATTAGCACTATCCAGAAAGTAACTCAAAGTCTCAGGGAGTCCTTTTGTGTCGCCCACGCTAATGAGGAGTCTGGATCTGTCCTTTGTAGGAAGCATATGAGGCTGGCGTGCAGCACTACAACGCAGATGAGTACCTGCAGGCTGTGGACAGACTGGAGGAGTCGCTCAGAGAGGCACTGTCAGCACTAGAAGAGTGTCGTGCCCTGTGTGAAGGGCCTTTGGAGGAGGAGGAGGAAGAGGAGGAGGAGGAAATGCAACCTGGCCTCTATGAAGCCATTGCAGGTAGTGTTAGCGGCACAGAGGGATGGGTAGGAAGGCCATTCTTCCCACAGTGGGCATGCCCCATTTTCCAGTGCTCATATCTGGCAGAAGTGGGAGCTGCTGGCTTTCACTGCTTCTCTTTCTTGCAGCCCATTATATTCAGGTTTTGAAGTGCAGACAGCAGTGCGTCCTTGAAATTGCCACAAAGCCAGGGCGGATTTCTGCCACGGAAGATTTTATACCCTCTCATCTTGATTTACTACAGTTTGCCTACGATCAAGGTGAGCAGAGCTACAAACCAGTGGGTGATGCCATGGCACCCCTAAACTTGCCACTCGCCTCTGGACCTGGAGGGCACAACGTCACAGGGAGAAGCAGCCCACTTACCTGAGCTCTGCCTCACCCCTTCCTCTGTCCACACCTCCCCTGCTCTGCCCAGAACCTCTCTTCTCTTGCTCAAGCCCAAGCCTAAGTCTGTAGCCACCTTGGGAGAGGTCTCTTGTTCTCTGCTTCAGTCTCATTGTGCAGCTTCTGTAACATGTGGCTGTTTCCACTGTGTGCGTGGAAAAATCTTTCCTACAGCACTCTCCATTTCAAGTCCTCACTCCATGTCAGGCTCCCCACATCTTATCTAGAGCATATGCATGCATCTCCTGTCAACAGTGGTGTGCCTTCCCAGCCAGCCCTGCCTGCCCTAGGTGAAATGATGGCTTGTCATGACATTGGTCATTCTGTCACTTTTTCTGGCACCTCATCTCTTCTCTTTGACGCTTCCACTCCCTTTTACACTGACCCAACTGCCTGTCATCTCCTCTCTCAGACCACTGGTAAAACTTGTATCTCAAAGAAGCCTCCAGGCTCCTCATCATGCCTGTTCATGAGGGATGTGGGACTGTCCTTCCTCATATATCTTAAATATATAATATATATGTTTTTTTAAAAGATATACTAAATGTATATACGTGCATATATATATTATATTTAAGGCAAGTATTTAATAAATATATTAAATATCTATAGAAAAATATTTATTTTAAAATATATATTTATTTCTCTGTCTCCTCTAAATGAGCTCTCACTAAATATTGAAAGTGGGCCCATTCTTTGCCTGGCTTATTCCCTGTATTCTCTGTCCATTGCTCAGTAGAGGCGCAGCAAGGCAGGGATTGGTGTGTATTCAGTGTTAGGCCTCCTGCTGCCAGATCCTGACCAGGACTTGGGCTGTAGCTGGCCTATACACATTTGCTGCTAACACCGAGTCTTTCAGACATACCTGTTTGTTCTGTTTTGTCCCTGCCCAAGTTGGGAACCAGGCACTGGCTGCTGAATGTGCTGCTTCCTATTTGCTCTTCTATCCCACGGATGAGCCAGTATTGGAGAAAATGAAACAGTACCAAACAGAACTTGGAGAGGACACAACTGTCACAGCAAGAGAGGTAGTTACAACCCCAGGTCTGTACTTTCTGGCCCTCCCCTGTCCCATACAACAGGACCCCAGGTTCAGGAGACAAAAAGGGAAACATCTTAATGCAGATGTGTGCCAAGCCCAAGACTGAAGAAACTGGAGCCTGAGTTTGCTTATAGTCTGTACCAAGCAGGGTCTTTCTGGGACAGAACTGGGCCCTCATAGCAAACAGCAATGTGTGGCGGAAGGTTTCTGCCCTGGATGGGGATGTGGGTTCTCTTTTGTGGAGTGGTTGTTTGACAGCCTCTTTGCTTCCATAGAATATTCACCATTATGTGCAGAGATCTCTGATGGAGAAGAAGTTGATTTACTATGCAGTGGAGCATCTAGGAGGAACTTTTAATGACCCTGTAAGTAATGATATCATCTTAATCTTCCTTCCCTGATTTCACCAAGACAGTTGCTTGATCTCATTTCGGTAGCACCTGATCCAGAAGGGATCAGATGCTGGTGAGAAGGATCCCCAAGTACTTGCGAGGTGAATTTTTAAGGCCTTTCTACTGCTTCACAACTTAAGTTTGTTGGAAACTGCTGTAGTAAGCATACACATTAGCCCAATCTGATTGTCCTCAGCTTTAGGCCAGAACCATTGGTGTGATCTTCCGTGAAGAAGGGGGACAAGGAGCTGGCTGTTTGTCCTGATCTGCTGTGGGAGAAGTTTGCTTTGTGGTGAGCCATCTGTATTTGTTCCTACAGGATCTTTGGACTCCAGATGAGCTGATTCCTGAAAATCTAAAGCAGAAATACAGGTAAGGTTGGATGAGTTGACTAGGACTGAAGAAGAAGTGTTGGAAGTAGGGGATGGGGGCAGACTGGCAGGGGTGATATAAGGAACAATAATACCGAGGGATTGGCAAAACAGGAACAGCAAGTGAAATGCTGACCACAGAGGAGAGTTAGACATAGCTCTGTGTGCTGACACCCCTGGTCTGTGTTTTTTCCCTTGCTCCCGAGAGAGGATCAAGAGAAGCAAAAGCAGGAAACTCTGGATGTAGAAGAGAGGGAGAAGAGGGGTGAGTAAAAACTTGAAGAAGGATTTGGATGCAGTCAGCTAAGCTAAATGCTGTCTTTGCTTCCATCCTCAGACATTTGAATGCTAGCATATATGCAGACTGACACGAATGGCTCAGCACATCTTCTCACTGTTTCTTTTCTCTATCTGTGATGCATGTGTAATCTTGAAAAATCTCGCTGCATTACCTCTCTGGGATGGGAACTTAAAGAGCACTGTGGTTGGAGAAGCTGCCTGGATCTATGACAAGCCTGTGGACGTGCAGATCCCTGTTCAGTGCAGCTGGTGTGGACAGGCAGGAGCGTCTGCACGAAACCTGGTTCAACTCCGCCACCCCATTTCAAACAACATTTTTCTGAAGGGGACAAGGAGAAGGCAGGGGGGAATGGAAACTGGAAACAGACTATTCAGCTTGGGCAAGTCTTTCCCTGAAAAACACCATTTCAAATGTTTTGTGGCTGAATGCTAAAGGCTGCAATGCAGAGTCCTGTATTCTTGCTGGCCCTAATACTCTTGCAGGACTCTATCTTGTCATCTTTGCTTGAAGTAGCCCCAAGTGATTCTCTTGCTGTGTCATGTGAAAGCAGGTCATTCTGAGAGCCTGAGTGCATTGGCATTTCTTACCATCCAGAGGGGAGGGGAGGGGAGGGGGGAGAAGACCAAAGATCAAAAGATTAAGTTGTTACCTAATACCCGTCGCTTCTCTTTGGGACTGGAGAAAATAGGAAGATGCATTGGAGGTACTTCTGGGATAAGATGCATGACAGAAAGGAGGGTTGATGGAGGTGTTTACCTGCTTCCTTTCTCCAGAGCCTCACCCCAGGAGGCTGGACCTGTTCTGCTGCTGCGACCCACAGTGCATTCAACTGTCCCCAGCTCCCTGCTGCTGTCCCAGCAAGCCCCAAGTTTCTGCTGGCTCCTGAAGCACTTGCTGTAGGCCAGCTCCCCCAGCTGATGCTCGGGTTCCCCTGAAGCATGTGAGGGGTGCAGGTGGCCCAGATCGGCAAGGAATTAGCGCTTCTGGGGAACTGTCCTGTCTTCCCAGAGAATGTATAGTGTCTCTCTACTTCCTGGGCCAGGCTGGGGGATGGTGTCTGAGGGCTTCTTATCCAAAGCTTGCTCATCTTTGTCTGTACTTACTTCTCCTACAGGTCCTTTGCCTTTTGAGGGTATCACTGTCACCATGGATTCCCGACAGATGAATGGAACCCACAGGGTTGTGTTTGACAGAGTCCTGACAGAGTCTGAGTGTAAAGACCTTCTCCGGCTGACAAAGGTGAGGCCTGGATATTGTAGGAGCTGCCCTATATGTCCTTTCCTCCTCAGCAGGCAAGACCATAACGTTGCTGTGAGGAGAAAAGGCAACCTAATGTGTGTCCTCTGCATTGTTCTGCTCCAGGCAGCAGGAGGAACAGGAGATGGCTACCGAGCGAGACGCTCCCCTCATACGCCACATGAGAGATTTGAAGGGTTAACTGTTCTGAAGGCCATGCAGGTAAGTGGCTCTGTGAGTCTCCTTGGTTGTCCATAAAGCATGTTTACCACCCGAGCATTTTTCTTTGTGAAGTGCTCTCTGGATAGGGTCCTGGGCGTGTTATCTTCCTTACAAGAACATGTGCAGCTTCTCCTGAGCCTCCACATTCATGTTAAGGCACACTGTACACGGAGGGCTTGATAAGCACCTTCTCTCTTGTGGGGCAGGATTTCAGATTGCTGTTTGTCCCTGTGCAAGAGTCTTAAAGACACGCATAGCTTAGAATTGTGGAATAATTTAAGGTGGAAGGAGCCTCTGGGGATCTCTGCTTCAGCCCCCTGCTCACAGCATAACTCCAAAGCTGGATGAAATTGCTCAAGGCTTTGCACAGGCAAGTTGTGAACATCTCCAAGAGTGGAGATTGCCTAGCCTCTATGGTACCTTTCTCAGTGCTGTACCACTCTCAAGGGGAAGAAATTTTTCCTTATATCTAGCCAAAATTTCCCTTGCTGCAACTTACACCCGTTGCTTCCTGTCTTTTCTCTTTGTCCCTCTGAGAAGAAACCGGTTCCATCTTCTTCATAACCACCTTTCAGGTGCCAGGAGACTGTAGATGGATCCTCCCTTGGCTTTCTCTACTCTAGGCTGAAGAAATCCAGCCCTTCCAACCTTTCTTCTAAGTCATGTGCTCCAAGCCTCCAGCCATCTTAAGACCCTCCCCTGAAGACTCACGCCAGTTTTCCCTTGTCCCTCCTGTACCGGGGACACAAAACGATGCATTCCAGATGTGCTTCATGCGCTAAGTAGAGGGAAAGAATCACTGCACTGTATAGGTGCACTCCTGACGTGTTTACATGAGAAAACATGTTCCTTTCTTACATGTGTGACCACAGGACTTTTTGCAGATCTGTTCTTCTGTACTGTGTACATGTGTCATTTCTTAGAGTGTCTCTAAGTATTCTAACAGGCTTGTTTTTCACTTGTAGCTGGCCCAGAATGGGGACGTGGACTGGAGAGATGCCAAACTGCTTCTGCAGGCCAGTGAGAAATCACGGAAAATCATAGAATCCTATTTCACTCCTGGAAAGAAACTGCATTTCTCATTCACACACCTTGTGTGCCGCACAGCCGTAGAAGGTAAAGAATCCTTCACCCTGTTAGTCCCTTTCTCCTGGGGAGTCTGCTTCCCAGTCCCAGCCACGCACTCGCAGGAGACTCTCATCCCTTTACTCTCAGCGCACCCCTCACCCTATTCCTTATTCTTTCTCGAGATTTAAAATGCCCTTGTTCTGTTTTGCAACTTCCCTTTTCAGAGGAGCAGGAAGGTCGCATGGATCTCAGTCATCCTGTCCATGCTGATAATTGTCTGTTGGATCCTGAGGGGAAAGAGTGCTGGAAAGAACCACCTGCCTACGTCTACAGGGATTACAGGTAAGAGGAGGGGACCTGCATTAGATCATGTGGAGATCAGAATGTCTTCCCAGCCCCAAAAGAGGATGAGCTCAGCTTGTAGAAACCAGGCCGTTGGTTTGGGTTGTTGGCTCAAAGCCAGCCAGGGCTGTAGCATCAGACAGAGGGCTCCATCAGTGGCTTCAGATGGAGGTGTAAAACACCTCCTCTAGGCTGGGAAGATCTACCCTTTATCCCTCCTCCCTCTCCACATCCAGCATCGGCAGAGAGCAGGATGAGACTGGGAGGCTTCTTGGGCCTAGAACCACGATATTAAATTGTCTTGTCTACTTGTCTATCACAATACTACAGTCCACTTCTAGCCCTTAAGACAAGATATTTCTTTCAATCTTGTTCTGTCTTTCACAGCCTAACTGACCCATTGCCCACACATTACAGGAGAGGGAGAACCGGGCTCCTTGGATTTCCTTTGTTTGAGCTGTCAGTGTATTTTGGTGGCTGTTCTACCATGAATCTCTCTGAGGATTCACTGTCAATACTTGGTATTGGGATTTTTCATTACATGCAGAGGTTGTTTCAGCTTGTGGCAGGTTTTGTAACTCTTCTGTGAAACAAACAAACACATTTTCAAGATGGTGACAAGTGTTGCACACTGCAACCGGATGAGGCCAGGTCACTGCAGTTTATTCCCACGATTCACCATCTCATCCTCAGGCAACCAAAAATCTTAGATGCCTTTTCTTTGAGTGGCAGCTGAACCCAAAGCAGAATTTTTCTCTGAGCAGTCTACAGTAGGGATGTGGGACTTAGAGGTAATTCTGTTTGGTATCATCAATTCCATTTCCCTTCTTCCATGGATGTTGACTTGGTACAGTCAGATCATAAAGTTACAAGGCTCTGTCTCATGACTGGTTAGCTCTCTGTCTTGTGAGAAGGTTATCCCGTCACCTCACTCCTCACTGGATAGTACGATTCTCTGACTTGTACCACAACGCATATTAAAGTATCCTTCTTGGGTCTGTGCCATTGAGCTGTTTCTAGGAATATTCCTGCTCTCTTGCAGAGTGAAGTGCGATAGACCAACCAACTCAACAAGGGCTGAGCTCTTAAGCTGTCTTTTTAAAAGAGGACCCTATCCACAAGACAACCTAAGAAGCATTTTTTAAAAACTCCCTCGATCTGTTCTGTGTATTTGCGCTATGGTCATTATAATGAAAATATTAAACAGAGTTGGGCCCAGCAGTCCAAGGGTTCCTGTAATCCTCCTCCAAGTGAACAGTACTGCTGTCAGTGCCGCTTGTGCAATATTCAGTGTGTGCTGTTCACATGCTTTTCTTCACCTTCTCTGTGTTCATTAGTAATTTCTCTAGTGGCACTGTTCTGAATACTTTAAGAGAGTCCAAAACTCCTGAAATTGTGCACATTGTCTTTCTCTGGGAAATGAACTGTTTTGTCAAAGACTGTGTAACTACCCCAATCTGCTTTTAGTACACCCATGTTACATTTTAAAACCACTTTCCATTTACCTCTTGTCCTTCAATTACCTGTCTCCCGAGAAATGGATTTGAAAGCCCTGCAGACTGCTGAGGTCAGGCTAATGGGCCTGTTTATGCTTCAACCACTATTGCTATCCTCCTGCCCTTTTGTGCAGGTGAGAGCTATCCTTGCTCTTCTCAAGTCATTGTCACCATCCTGACTTCAGTCTTTTTAAAGCACTGTGGGGAGAAGAGCTATAACTTTCTGGACTTCAGGGTTGTTAGTCCTGTCATTGTTCTTATGTCTTTAAAATTTTGCTTTAGCAGCCGTAGTGTTGATATCTGTTTCGTACATGGAGTCCATTAATGAGCCTCGTTTGTTCCTTTGGCATTCTTTGTCAGCTTAATTGAATACCAAGAGGAACTCAGGCACTTTTTTCTCATTTATTTGACTGTGGTCTCACCTGCACCTCACAGTCACCTCACTGCTTCTCTTAATGTCTAGCATGAGTAAAGAAATTTCTTGTTTTAATTTTCTTTTCCACATGCATCAAGTCTGTTTTTGACCATTGTTTTATTACCCTTTATTCACTGATTCTTAAGACGTAACATTCTTTGTTAATTAATCCCCTCTTCTGAGTCTTAGATTATTCCTGATATTAAAACATAAGGTCAGGACCAAGGTCCATTTAGCGCAGGGCATTGTCACAACAGTGCCACAGATGCATGCTGCAGAGTATTTAAAAATAAATAGATAAATCAGGATGAGTGTGTAGAGCTAACTCCATGAAGTACTCTTCCAGCCTCTTGTGGCTTGCAGTTCAGGGACTTCCCTGAGCTAGCCACTGCTGTATTTAAATCCCCAAATGGATTCTCCTGGTAACTGGTCTGGTCACTTTTTGAATCTCTGGCATCAATCAGGTGCCATGCTTTCCTGTGGCAAACGGAGTGGGGAAACACCTCAGATAAATGGGTTTCACTGTCCGTATGTCCTTTTTCCTTTGGTCCACAGTGGCATTCTCTACCTCAATGATGACTTCCAAGGTGGGGGCCTTTTCTTCACTGAAATGGACGCTGTGACTGTCACGGTAAGTCTAGGACTAGCCAAAGAAAGGAAAGAGGACTGAGAGTGAGATTAGTCTGGGTTGGGGGACAACAGTTGGTTATTGGATCCCACTACTCCAAAAACAATCCAGTGCTTGTGCTGTGACAGATTCAAATAGGGGCAGCTAAAGGCAAATTGAGGCAAATTTCAGACAGGGGAGAGGTTAACTCCTTTCTAGCAGAGATATTCCAGGCTCTTCCAGCCTGTGGGAGTCTGTGACCTCTGTTTTCCGTTTGGTTCTCTCTGTCCTCCTCCTACCTACCCTGCTCGTATACTCTGGCATTGGATGTCTAGAGGCTCTTTGCTGTTCCACACTCCCAGAGGCAACATAATCTGTAGAAGGACAGTGTACTGCAGAGCAGGGGGTGCTGGCTTCATTGTCTCTTCTCTCTCCTGGCAGGCCAAGGTGCGTCCTAAGTGTGGGAGGCTGGTAGCCTTCAGCTCTGGCAAGGAGAACCCCCACGGCGTGTGGGCAGTGAGCCGTGGGAGGCGCTGCGCCATTGCTCTCTGGTATACACACTCCCAGGAGCATGCTGAGCAGGTAAAGGGCCGTGCTGGAGAAACGTATACAAGCACCTCCAAACTAGATCAGATCCCCTGGGGAATCGATTTTGAGTTTCTCCATGGGGCAACAGCTCGCGGTTGTTCTCTGACAAGTTACTTGGTGGAGGGGTCAGACAGTGGTGGGTCCTACAAGAGAGAAGGGCTCCAGTGGGGCTGGATGGATGTGGCAAAGACAAGGTCTGTCTTGTCAGCCGCTGTGAGCAGGTCTGAAATCCTAGCAGAGAGGGATTCATACCATTCCTCTCTATGGCTGCAGGAGCGGGTAAAGGCAGAGGAGCTGATGGAGCGGAGAGCCGCGGAGCAGAACCAGCCTGGTGGAGAAGAATATCAGGGTGCTGATCACAGCAGCAGATCCTCCTCAGAGTCCCTCACTCCCGATGGCAGAGCCGGGCCCGTGAGCCGGAGACACAAGCCTGGCTCGGACAGGATGCAGCAGCCCAAGCAGACGCGGGCCAGAGATGAGTTCTGAGTACGCAGGGCCCCAGGGCAGGACTTGCACGCGCAGCGAGCTGGCAGGTGTTGGTAGTACAAGGACCATGAAGGCCTAAAGCAGTTTATTAGCATGCTAGAGCCATAGTGATGGGGAGGGTTGCAGCTTTCTTCTCTGTGACATCCCAGCAGCTGAAAAACGGGAGCGGGGACAGTGTATTAAGGTTAGCAACTCCTGGATCTTTCTTTACTGCCCTGCCAACTTGTTTGTGTCACTCAGAAGTAAGAAGGCAGGCTCCCCTCACCCCACTCCTCTCAGAGCCAGCTTCTTGGTCATACAGGGACAAAGACAAGAGCTGGAGGAGGAGCCTGGGGACGTTCAGGAGCAAGGGCTGTCTCACATTCAGGAATTCAAAAAGGAGAAGTCTCTGAATTTCCTTGGTGCCTGCAAACTCCAGAACCTCGAGATTGGCATGTGAGAGTAGATGAGGGACTGTGAATATATGGAATAAAAGCAAAATGCTGGATACGTGTGGTGGGAGCTTGAGTCTGTACACTGTGAGGGGACACATGTAGATGGGATGCTGGTGAAAATTAAATGATGGAAGGAGATTGAGCCCTCAGTGGGAGAAAACAAAGTTATTTGCCCAGATGCCAGATACTTCCAATAAGGGAGGGCAAGAAAGTCAGCTCTAGCTGCTGCCATGACTAACCCACTGGGAAGGGAGGGAAGTACCTTTAAGAAAAAGTACTGTACACTCACATTTCAAGGCCTCTTTTTTTTTTTTCTTCTCCATTCACCAAGTTGTCCCTGAAAGCAGAAGAGATATTTTGTTTATCATTTTCTATGCTGATATAAAGACAATCTGTTGTCACTGCCCAGGGGATTAGTGTCCAGAGATGGGATTATATTGTAGCCAAACAGGAATTGAATGAGGTGGATATGGGGCATCAAAAAGAGCAGTGACCCTTTTCCTGGGAAGCATCAGAGTTGTGAAACGGGCCTCGATGAGAGCTGTGCATGGAGACTGCAACCATGGTTTGGAAGGGAAGAACTGGAGAGTCAGGGCTGGTGGTGTAAGGTGTGTATGCAGGTGCTCCCCTCATTGCTGTCGGCTCAAGGCCCCTGCCCAGTGGAAGCTCTTGTGCTCAGCCCCATCTTCGTAATACTGGAGGAGCAGAACTGGAGCAGGGAAGCCTTTCCCCATTCTGAATCCTGGCATTCCTTAGCATGCAAGCTGGGGAAACCTGCATCAGCATCCTTTTTTTGCCTTATATCCTTCTCAAGACCCCAGAAAAAAGAAAATGTGACACATGCATTTCAAATTCCCCACTCCTAGCAGAAGGTCCTAGCACTCACAGGTCCCTCACGGTGATTTATATGGGGGTGCTGGATGACACCTGCTTGACAAGACCCCGTTGGAAGGGTGTGGGACCAGCATCCACAGCTCTGGTTCGCTCTGTCCAAAGGTGGCTCGGGTGATTAGAGTGATGGCCTCCTGACGTCAGATGAGATCCGTTAAAAGGTATTTATCTCAGGCTTGGGCCAAAGCTGCGGGAGAGATTAAAAGAGATTGAGGCCAAGATAATCCCCCTGCAGCATCCCACTAAAGTGGCTGCCAAAAGGCACGCCACCAAATCTTTTGCCGCCCCTGGCCCCTGCGCCCAGTTCTGTTTTCCCCATGCAGAGTTCAGCTGGCTGCCCAGAGAGGCTGTTTTCCCACGGGGAAAACGTTGTGGGTTTTCCTTTGGCAGAGCCACCATGGGTGACACTGTCCCCTCTTCTCATCTCGCCCAGGGCACAAGTGGCACACTGTCTCCAGGAAAAAGGCAATTTCTGTGGACCACGAGGTGCAGCAAGCCCTGCCCCAGGGGTTTATAATCCTAGATGGTTCTGGCTAATCTTTGCTTTATTAGTTTGCTGCTAATCTAAACAAAGGAAGTCAAACCTGCCCGTGATGATTTCTTCCCCTTCAGGAGCAGCGTGCTACTCTCTCTTTTCACCCCTCCCCATCCACCTGCTTTGCATTATGTCCCAATCCGATTTCCCCAAGTCTCTGGTGTCTGATTTAATTTGCCTGACGCTGCTCCTGGAATCAGCCCTCCCCCAGCCCCTCCCGTCCAGAGCCTTCCAGCTCCCCATGGGGAGATAAGTCCTGGGAGAGGCTGAGGAGCGGAGAGGGAGCCAGAGGCTCGCTGGCTGGACGGGCAGCGCTGACCGGGGACTGCAAGGGGACGAGGAGCTTCTGGCCAGCAGGGAGCTGTTCTCAGCGAGGGAGGCAGGCCGTGAGTCCCATCCCGGGGGGACTGAAACCCATCTCGTGCTGCAGAGCCCGGTAAGGATGCCACCTTGTAATCTGTGAGGTTGCTTTGGTGGATCTGGTACTTGGGACCCTAGGTTTCTTGGTCTGGTGCTGTGGCGGCTATTAGAGACTTTGTACGAGGACTGGTTCCACGTGCAGGCATCTGAAGATGAGGGAGGAAGAACATGGTGTAGAAGAAGCTGGGGCTAATGCTGAGGTATCTTTACAGCGACGGTAGGCTTCGCACTGGGATGGGGTCGCTCGTTCTCCCCTTGGCAGGTAAATTGCACCATCTTCCAGACTGGAAGAGGGGGTCAGCGCCTCCCCTGAGGGACCTGGCACTCGCCACCCACACGCAGTCCTGCGCGCCCGGTGGGCTCCTGCACGCACCTCTTTGCAGTCAGCTGCTTTTCTGGATGAAGAAGCAGCCCGCAGAAAGAGAGGAAGAGAGCAGGGTAATTTTACCCTGGCCTTTGATCTCCATGATAGGAGAAGGGGATCATCTCTGCATCCGGCTCTGCAAGGAGCCTAGGGTCACCAGGGCGAGCATGCAAGGCCAGCCAGGGGATTACACAGAGACCCAGGGATGCTGTCTGCTAATATTCAGTCTTCCCTTCTGCACCTTTCCCTTTTCTATTTACAGCCCTCTCCCAGCATCCCACAGAGAGACCGTTCCCTCCCTAGTGTGGGGGAATCTACCCAGAGGCTAGAAAATTAGGGGGTTCAGTTCCCCTTTCTTCCCACCCACTGCTTGCATCCCCCTTCCCAGGAGGAAGCGATGCAGGTGGCTCGGCAGGACGGTTCCCCAGCGTGCAGCACGGGCTCCTGCTCTAACTTTGTTCAAGGGACGTAGCTGCTGCCCTGCAAAGCCATGGTGAGGCAGAAAAAGGCAGGAGGAGGAAGAAGGTGGAGGAGTTTGGTCTGCTGTGAGCAGGCACCCAAAGGGCTCCGGATGGGTCTGGCTGCCCACAGAAGTGCTACAGCAGGTGCCTCCAGCAAGTTTGTCAGAAAAGGCAGGAGGGAAAAGAGCTCAGTGTCGTCATCGTGTTGGAGAGCAAAAGAAATGAAACTGCTCTTTCAAAGGTACCTAACAACTTGGTTTCCACTGCTGTCTGAAGGGCCATTACTTCCAGAAAGCACGCAGAGTGCACCATTTGGTAGTCTTTACCCATAAAAACAGTCTGGGCAGGTACCATGAGCTAAGCTGCAGGTCCACAGGCAACGTGCACCCCTGAAGTCCTGATTAGGGCAGCAACATGGCTTGGCCAGGCTCCAAACTCCATTCCACTTTCCGTGTTCCTGCTGGACTCCATTCCCCCATTTCCTGCCCTAAATTTACATGACAAGCTCCTCTCCTGCACACCTGCTGTGGTCCTCCTGGGAGGCAGCTGCACTCCGCTGGGGACTAGGTAGCTCACTCTGAACAAATTTCATTGGGACGTGATGGGTGGAAACGACAGGTAAAGCTGGAGCTATTATTATCGTTTGTCTGTGGCTCCTTGTCCTTCTGAGGCTGAGAACAATTCCCAACTTCATTTAGATTGTTCCCTCAAAGGGATTTAAAGGTTCGGACGGAGTCCTGACCCCGAGCTGCACCTTCTCTATATTTAGCCCTTTTTATCCGTCCTTCACATCATGCCCCTGCCCTTTGATCTTCCTGCCAGCAACGAAAGCCCCTCCTCTGGTCGTGAAACTTTGCGGGGAAGGTACCTGTGAGCTGGCTCGCCCGTGCTAGTGCCAGGGTCGAGAAAAAATACACGATGGAAAGGAAAGAGACTGTTTTTTTTTTTTAAAAAAAAAAACAAAAACAGGAGACATGCATGAGGGTCTGGGGACCCAGCAGGTGCTGGGGCACATGCATGCAGCCAGCTTCAGCTGGGGCAGGAACTGTAGGAGAATGGGAGGAAAGAGAACAAGGCTCCCATCTGTGTGCAGGTCTGGGCAAACAGAAACAGAAGTCCCCAAGAAGTCCAGAAGACTGGAAGGAGGGAGTGAGCAGGAAGAGGTGGCCCAGCAAGAAAAGGCATCCAACGCCGAGGGCTGCAGAGACATGGTGCTGGGGAGGTAGGATCAGTCCTGGGGAAAACAGACGGGAAGGTTTGCACCATAACGATAGAGCTGGTGTCCGCAGAGAGGCTGAAAGTCCAGGTTTGCCACTTGGTGTGCTGGAAGGCAGTGACCAGAGCTGGACACGGCGTCTGGAGTTCGTACACCGAAGCTGAGGGGCAAACACCACGTTATCTTGTGGAGCCTCCTACTGAAAGCTGCAAGGCCTTCTCCAGTATCCCCTCAGTCTGCCAGTTATCTGAGAGATGGAGTGAGGTGTCCAAACCCTTCCCAAAGAAGTGCATTCAGGGGGGTTTTGGGGGGCAGTGTTATTCATCCATGTCCAGCTTTGTCCCCTTCTGAGAGGAACCCCATCATCACCGTTGTGTCGAGACAAAAAGAAGGAAAAAACAGTGGAAAGGAGGCAGCTCAGGTGCTGATCTCTCCCTGTCCTTCAGCGTAGCTGAGGCTGGCAGCCCCAGGCCGTCTTTGTGGTACGTGCCTCCGGGCTCTGTCAGCGCAGCCCTGGGCCCCTCTCCTGCTCCCCCACCACATGCTGGAGCCAGCTGGCCACATCCAGTGCGGGGTAGGGAGCAGGAAAGGGGCAGCAGTGCTGTAACTCCAGTCAGGCGTGCAGGCAGCAGGTACAGTCCTTCTCCGCAAGGTATAATCTGAAATAGCCTCTCCCTGGGACAAATGCGTATTTTAGGGGGGCTGGGGGAGACAGCAAAGGGAGCAGCCTGACACAGAAGAAGCGAGGCCTTCAGGCAACAGGCCGGAGGGGATGGAGACAACGTGCCTCACAGGGAGTACAAGGAGAGAGTCTGCGGGTGCTGCTGGAGTCGTCTTGGCCCTAGGGCAAAGTGCCAGTTTTAATGATTAAAAACACCTGGAGCACATCTGGACACTCACGCCTACCCAGGAGAAAGAGTGAAATAATAAAGAGCATATTTGTCTACAAGAGAGAAGACTAGAATCACTGGTGAAGTTTTAAGTACACCTAACAGAAAAGAATGAGAGAACAAAACAGAAATGCTGTGTAATCATGTAGTCTTCCTGTATCGTGAATATGAATTACAGTCCTGGTTCGTTGCCTTCACTATGCAAGCACATCATCTGTGTTCTGTAAACAACTGAAAAGGGCTTAGAGAACAACAGAGGTGATGAGACGCAACAGCTCACATGGAAGGAATGACTAAGTGTGCTCTGCAGTCTGCAAAACAGATGTATGAAGAGGACTATGACAAAGATCTATAAAGTACTGTATGACACTGGGGTGAATAGAGACCAGTTACTTGCTAGTTCTTCCAACTTAAAAACTGAAAAATGCCAAGTGGGACTAGTGTCAGTTGGGAGTATCAGAACCAGGAACTTCAACACAGGGCATGCCACTAAGCTGTGGAAGTACTCACCGCTGTCAAAGTTTAGTATCACTGAGGATACTGAACTTTGGCAAGGGCACAAAAAGTTACTGGACAAAAGTGTAGAAGAAAAAATCCCCAACGACTTGCATACAGTAATGCTGCCTCTAGCTTTGGAAAACAGTGAAAATCTGGGGCTAGGAAAGTAGGAGAAATACCACTTTCTGTCTCTGTTATTCTTGGATCCTTCCCTAGGCATCCACTTTTTTTTTTCCTTTTTAATTGTAAACTAGAAGGGAACACTGACAGAGGAGCTCAACAGACCCCAGATTTCCATGATGGATAAAAGAACTGGTGATCTCTGCCTGTTAATGCTTTACCTACAACAAAGGATAGGAAATTGGTCCCACAGTCACTGGGCTCCTCTCAAGTTTCCTCCTCCTGGAGCTGATATGGACAACTTGGACATGGACAGGTAGAGGATTCACGGCTTTGTAAGCCCTTACGTGGAGATGTCATAAATAAAGAAACAAGAGGGCAAGTGCAGCAGAACCTCAGCAAGAGGTTCTGGAGTTCTTCAGTTTCCCAGTGTTCATGTAAGCAGGACACAACAGAAAACGGGCCTTTGATCAGGTCCATATGACCTTCCCAAATGCAAAGGGCTTTGACCAGATACAGCACAACATCCCATCATTCGACCAAGAAATGGTTGCTCAGGCCTTGTACGTTTCCATAACTGAGCAGTCATATAAATGCCCTTTTCTACCTCACACCTTTCTCCTTTGATTTGTCTTCCCAGATTCAAGGTTGTCCCACGTGGAAGAGTCACCTCTAGCTCAGAAAGATGGGGGAAATGGAACAGATGAAGCAGGAGGCTGAGCAGCTGAAGAAGCAGATTGCGGTAATGCTGGCAACAGTCATGAAACTGCTGGCAGTGTCTGTTCCTTATATCCAAGCCTCCAAGTTCCCCTCAGCCTCAACTTGGAGCTGAGCTTTCTCCTTGTACATCCTTGGGGCCCTCTGCAGTTCTGCACAGACCTTTAAGCGCTAATGGAGATCTTCATAGTACAGGGGGAAGAAGGGGAGAGGAAGGGAGAGACAAGGAGACACTATAAGGGTGAGAAGGAAGTGGACACGGGCATCATGTCTGCAGGGGAGCAAAGGCCGTAATTCATCCCCAGGCCTCCTCTGTCTGGGAGACAGTGGGCGTTCTGCCAGGCTGGAGGATCGGTGGAAAAATGTTGCACAGGGAACTGGGTGCTGAGCAGCTTTTGACTCACCTACCTATTGTTTGTTTGGTGCTGAGGAGCCCTGCTCACAGGCCAGGAGACCCCTTTGCTGGGCACGGTTTAAACCCTGCAAAACCACAGTTCCTACCTCTTGCAGCCCACACTTTAAATGAGCCTTTGGGAGATGTTTCTGAACGTTACTTGCTGTTGCCTTTACCACACAGCTTTTTCCTGTTTCACGCTCTGTTGTCTCTTCTCCAGGATGCCCGGAAAGCTTGTGCAGACACAACACTTGCTCAGGTAAGGTTCGGGGCTGTTTGGCAGGCGAGTCTGCATGAGGGCAGCTAGCACCGCTCCAGGGGGGACTCTCTCCAACCAGGAGGGAATCAGGAGGCAGGGATGTGGGGAGCAGTACAGCCCCAGTCAGCCCAAGATTAATTCTTTCCCTCCCCCTACTCTCTCCTCAGATCGTGGCCGGTGTGGAGGTTGTTGGTCGCATTCAGATGCGGACCCGAAGGACCCTGCGTGGGCACCTGGCCAAGATCTATGCCATGCACTGGTCGACGGACTCCAAGTGAGAGATGCTGCTGATCTGCTGAGTGCCCAGCACCACCTGGGAAAGAAGGCTCTGACAAGAAGAAATTTACTAACGTGATCTCGTTCCTCTCTCACAGACTCCTGGTCAGTGCCTCACAAGACGGGAAACTGATTGTGTGGGACACGTACACAACTAACAAGGTAGGTGTCGGGTGGATGCTGCGAACTGCAGTGGGTCCTCTCGGAGCTAGTGCCCTCGCCCTGCTCTCCCAAATCCTCTGCTGCCAGAGTCCAGACACTCTTTCTTGTCCTCCCAGGTTCACGCCATCCCTTTGCGTTCTTCCTGGGTTATGACCTGTGCCTATGCCCCCTCGGGCAATTTTGTGGCCTGCGGGGGTCTTGACAACATGTGCTCCATCTACAACCTCAAGACTCGTGAAGGCAATGTCAAAGTGAGCAGAGAGCTCTCAGCCCATACAGGTGGGTGTGCTGCCTCCTGCAGCCTGGCTGCCCTCTGCTTCCAAACCTCACTCTTTTAGCCCCGTCCTGTTTCTCACACTTGCTTGCTCCCACTTTCCAGGTTACCTCTCCTGCTGCCGATTTCTCGATGACAACAATATTGTGACTAGCTCTGGAGATACCACGTGGTGAGTGTTATCTTGTGTATCTTATTGACATGAGAAATCACACTGAAAACTCACGTTGGTCCCCCAGCATACTGCATTTTGGGAAAACTCCACCTCAGAGTGAAGTGTGACCTTAGGAGCAGACACTGTGCAGCTCCTCTGGCTCCAAGAGCTCAGGACGTGATGCCGTTTCACTCTGCAGCACCCTCCTTCCCATGAGATATAAGGATGAATTTTTTTACCTGGAGACCACACAAAGCAAATTAGGAAGCCAGATTGCTTGTGCCTCCCTTGGCAGGTGCTTCTTTTCCCTATGGAGGTCAGATCACGATGCAGGTGTCTACTGGTGAAGCAAGGACCATGTCCCCAGCTCTCACAAAGCACAGTGTTTATCCCAGGACAGAAAGCATTTTAAATTTGCATGGATCCTACGTTACATGGTCCATTTCTCAGATCCTATCCCTTACAAAAGGGACCTGTGCAGAGCCAGTGCCTGAATCCTTTGGTTCGTGGTTCTCAAGTATCTCTGTGTTGTGACTGAGCAGTTCTGAGTCTTTACTCACCCCCACCCCAACCCAACACCCGCTTTGGAAGAACCTCTTGAGTGAGGGTGAGTTGGAACGTGGCATTTCCATCAGAGACCAAAGCTACAAGGGATTCATTTGCCTGCCTGTAGTGCGTGAGCCCAGTGACCGTGTCCCATGCATCCTACAAGTGTGGCAGACTTTTTTTGGCTGTTTTTCTTTGGGTATCTCTTACATTCTCTCAGCATCCCCTTCAATTGTTGCAGTTATGGGAATACTGTCACACCACACACACCCTCAGCCTTAGTCTAACTCTGCTTCGGTTAAGGTATGAACAGCAACAGCTGTGAACATATTTCCTTCTGTACATTTTCATCCATCTTCCCATGTGGTAGCCAGGTCCACGACTTCCCTCCTTTTGTTTGTGAGTCGGACAATTCTTCATCCCAGCTAATAGAGTTGTCCTGGCTCTGAGAAGTTCTCTCCTCTGCCACAGTGCGCTCTGGGACATCGAGACAGGGCAGCAGAAGACGGTGTTCCTGGGCCACACTGGAGACTGCATGAGCTTGGCGGTCTCCCCGGACTTCAAGCTGTTCATCTCTGGGGCCTGCGATGCTACTGCCAAACTGTGGGACGTGCGGGAGGGCACCTGCCGTCAGACCTTCTCAGGGCACGAGTCTGATATCAACGCCATCTGTGTACGTATGCCATCTGCATGGTGGGAGGGGAAACAAAGAAAACGGAGGGTGGGCCAGCATGAAATCGTGTCTCAGGTCAAAGCTGAAAGAGGCTGTCACAGCGGTGTGGGGAAGAAGGGTCTCGGAATGCAGCCTGAAGCAGAGGGGCTGAGTTCACTGGTGTTTGGGGGCTGGTTCTTCCCAGGCACCGGGGCACCAAAGCATCTGCCATTCTCCAAACCCTGCCCGAACACAGCTGGTACACCATCGTTTGTGGAGCACAGCACAAGTGCTGACGCAGCTTTGCTGGTAACAGCTGTTGGAAACCACAGCTCAGGCATGACCTAGGAGCCCTGACACAAGACACAAGTGAGGTAGCAGGAATACCCAATTTAGCTGAGGGTCTCAGTCAGCTTCAGCTTGTAGAGGTGGTAACTTACCATCACAGGGAGATCTTCTGAAGAGGAAGCCTTCATGTGAGACAGCAGAGAGACCTGGGGGCAAGCATCCCCAAGGATTCAAATCAGAGCACTAGAGAGAGGTGGCAGGACAAGAAGTGTATCAGTTTAATCTCTTTCTGCTCATTAAATGAGTCTGCCAGCTTCCCGCAACGTACAGCTTTTCTCACTTGCCCCCTATGGCTATCCTGCCACTCACATGTTCTTCTGCCACACCTGCTCCTGAAGACTTTTTTCCCCCTCTGGGGACTGCGGGCAGGACACACCAAGGAACTGTGTATGCGGAGGCTGGGCCATGAGGTTCAGACAGCCCAGCGAGCCGGAGGCTCTCATAGCCCTGAAACTTGCCAGAGCCCATCTGAGGGATAATGGGTGGGTGCCTGCCAAGCCCCAAACTAGCAGATGGGGTTAAAAAGACAATAATCCTTCCCCACGCACTGGGACATTTTGTAACAGTTCTAGCCCCTTGACCATTGGCTCTCTTAATGTGGAAAGGGTCTACTCACTCTCAGGAGAAGCATCAGCTTCCAGCTTCAGGAGACTGAACTTTTAAGATCCATTGTCTTGTCTTACTGACAAGCCAGTCTGGCTTTCTGGTGGTTAGCAGAGGGACGGAGATGTTGAGGAAATCTGTAAGACAGAGAGGGATTAAAATACGGTGTGCTCTCCTCAGTTCTTCCCTAACGGTGAAGCCATCTGCACTGGCTCAGATGATGCCACCTGCCGCCTCTTCGACCTGCGGGCCGACCAGGAGCTCATAGTTTACTCTCACGAAAGCATCATCTGCGGAATCACGTCAGTCGCCTTCTCCCGCAGCGGGCGCCTCTTGCTTGCTGGATACGACGACTTCAACTGCAACATC
Organism: Anser brachyrhynchus; assembly: GCF_964034855.1. Taxonomy (NCBI): domain Eukaryota; kingdom Metazoa; phylum Chordata; class Aves; order Anseriformes; family Anatidae; genus Anser; species Anser brachyrhynchus. The sequence continues at coordinate 103,132,949 of NC_137694.1, forward strand.
TGGGACTCCCTGAAAGCAGAACGTGTGGGTGAGTGGCTCCTGGAGGCCCTTCTTTCATTCTCTGCAAGGTCTCCTAGCCCTTCCAAAGCAAGGAAAAGACCTGAAAAGGCCCTCATTTTTCTAAAAGGGACGCATCCTATACTAATCAAAGATCTGCAGTACGTCCTTGTGCTTAAAGAACACACCGTAAGTACTACAAACTATCTTAAGAATTGTTGGCTTTAAGATTAAGCAGGTCAAGCCTTTAAAAAACATGGCTTCAGAAAGGAAATTAGTATCAATATTCCTGTTAGCTAAACTACTCTCAAGCACCATTATTTCACACTTTCTCCTAGCTTCTGCTGTTTGCCTGTTCCAGCTGCTCACAGTGCCACTTGGTGGCCAGGCACCAAGCTGAGCATGGACCTGAGCTTCTGTCCATCAGCTGTGGATAGATATTCTGTGATGCTCATGCAAAAGGATACACCCAATTACCATTTTTCTTCCAGATGTGGCTCCTAGCCTCTGCAAATTTATACCACAGCCCACCTTTTGATCTGCAACTGCATTGCCATTTCTCAGTTTTGTAGGACTATTTGATAATAGCTCTAGGGTGAAGTACGTAGCAGCACTCTCTCTTGTGCTGAGGATTCAGCTAGCTGGACCAAGAACATTGCTCTTTGGTGAGATCCCAAAGTTGTACGCCATGCACAGATGTTCTTCTGCATGTTTGTTTATATTAGCCCTGTACAGATTGTTAGCCATGTTATGCAGGGACAGACAGCGTGATACACAGGGCAGTAGGTACACAGCCTGTGGTGAGCTCGGTCAAGCCCTTCACCTTTCCCAGCCCCATTTCTTCTGCTAATCTGTCTTCTTCCCCTCCTGTCAGGAATCCTGTCCGGCCACGACAACAGAGTGAGCTGCCTGGGGGTGACAGCGGATGGCATGGCTGTTGCCACTGGCTCCTGGGACAGCTTCCTCAAGATCTGGAACTGAGGATGACAGGAGAGAGGGAAAGAGCAGTGGAAGCACAGCCCATGGCAGAGAGCATCACCAGCCGAGCACAACAGAAACGCCTACTTGTCACTCCCGCTTGTCTCTACACACAGGTCACTTGTAGGGGTCTCCTAGAGTGAAAGGAAGAGAGATCAGGGGGTGGGGAAACAGGAGCACACACACACTGGCTCTTCTCTCCACTTCTAAACAAGCCCAGCAGTTTCTAGCCTCTTGTAGGCTTGGAGGCTGCAAAACACAACTATTCTTTACATCTCAGGACTTCACAATGCAGTTCAGATCCCGTGTCTTCCTTCAGAGACCTCTACCCACACTTGACACCCATCCCTCTGAGGACCCCTTATCCAACACCTCTGACTTAACTACACCTAGCTTCTCCATGTGGTTGTCATGTCCCTGCAGGCAGCCCCAGAGACACATGGGGTTGGAGATTTGTATCATGCAACCTCTACCAAAAAAGGTAGTAAAAATTGGGCTCATTTTCCAGTGGGAAAACTTAGCTCAAGTCCTATCTATGCATAAATGGGGGAAAGGGTAGCCCTCAGACCTGCCAGAACCAGGGAATGTTATTTACTCTTATTTATTGTTTGCTTCTTGCTGTTCCTTCTCTTTTTGGCTCATCCCTGTATTGTGTGGTGACCCTGTCTAACCAGTAGCCATCAGCCACTACTTCCAAGTCTGTTCTAGACCTTTGTAACCCAGGCAAATAAAGAAAGCTGACGTAAGCACCCCAGACTATGTTATTTCCAGGGTAGCAATGAGCTACTGCAAACAGAACTCTCCTCCTGTGAATACTGCCTACTGATCCTCTCCTGAGAGGATCTCATACACAGGCATTCTTCTGCCTCTAAGTCCCTGGGGAAGGCGTTCACCTATGCTCTGGCTGAGAACAGTCAATTAGTCCTGATGCTTGCAAGCTGTAGCTCCCCAGACCACTCTGTAGTACATGGACCATACCCTTCCCAGAAGTTTCAGCTCTACCCTGGTTGTTATGGACAGACAAAGCTGAGCATTAGAGCTAATGGAAGGCTGAACTATTAGTTCCTGAATCTTGGTCCGAGGATGACATGGTGCACCGGGAAAGCAGGGTGCTCCAAGTCTTCTATCAAGACAGACAGAGTCACAGCAAGGGTTTATAAATTTATTTGTTACAGGCAAGAACTGTACAGTCAATACAGCCAACATACAGAGAGCCAAAGCTTGTACTGTACATAGCACATGCAAAGCTATGACAGAAGGCTCTTTCCCTTCCCCCTCCACCCCCAACACAGAGAGGTAAAAAGTGACAAGTCTGGAGTTCCAGTCTACTGCAGGATTCCTCACCCAGGAAGATTCTCAAAGCACAGAAGCAAATTACAGCAAGATCCTGGGAAAGGAAGTCTCTAGTTCTCCACGAAAGGACACTGTTGGTTCTCTTTGTTCAAGTCGCTCCAAGGACAGTTCCCAGCTTTGAGGTTCCTGCTCAGATCTGCTGCCGCTGTTTCCTTCTCCCCAAGGTTCTCTCCCAACACATGCCTATTAACCTAGAGAAGGGAGAAAGTAAACAATGTGAAACACAATGGAAGGTTAGTAAGTTCTCAGTAAAACACAATCCATTTTCAGGACATTCAGCTTAGTCTGACAATGCCAGTCACTCCAGTATTTGAGAGTGATGGACTTTTTACTAGAGCATAATAAGAAAAAGGATGCACTGAAAGGGGTAATATTGTGGTAAAGTAGAAGATACAGACATGAACAAGTTTCTGAAGGGATCTAGGGACAAGATTGCCCCACAGAAAAATACGTGAAAAGTCACCAGGTTCTATGGGCACAGGAGGCCACAGCTCCAGCCTAGAGCCATACGGACATTTAAGGAATTATTTCAGCCCATTCTCCCTCCCACAGTATGAGGCATTAGGCTTTACCTGGCGAGGGGCAGAAGCACTGGGGGAATTATCATCTTGTAGGACACTGAAGGGAGATCGGCCATTTCCTCCAGATGTTACCATGATTTTGTTGCCAGCCTTACGTCTTGCATACTTGCTTCCTAGTGATAGAAGGAAACAAGTCAGCATGTCACAATAAAGCTGTTGGGTCCTGGATTTTAAGTGCCTCCTGACATATACAATCTAGTCTGCTTGCTTCCACAAAGAATGTTATCCAAGAAGTAAAAAGATCAGAACGAGATAAAGGCTGAGGGATCTCTGGAGGTGACATTAGGAGACATTTCTTCTCAGAAAGTCATCCAGCATTGAAACAGGTGGCCCAGGGAAGTGGTAGTCACCATCTCTGGGGGTGTTCAAGGAAAGGTTGGACCTGGTACTGAGGGACGTGGTTTAGTGGGTGATATTGGTGCTCGGGGGATGGCTGGACCAGATGCTCTTGAAGGTCTTTTCCAACCTTAATGACTATCTGGTCCAGCCCTCCTGCTCAAGCATTACCACCTAGAACAGGTTGCCCAGGACCATGCCCAGGCAGCTTTTGAAGATCTCAAAGGAGGGAGCCTCAGCAGTCTCACCAGGTAACCTGTTCCAGTGACAGAACCTCTTGTGTTTCAGTCTGTGCCCATTGCCTCTTATCCTTGCACTGAGCACCAGTGAAAAGAGCCTGGCTTCACCCTCTTTACACCCTCCCCTCACATATCAATTAAGATCCCTGAGCATTCCCTGCTCCGCACAGAAGAGCCCCAGCACTCTCAGACATTGCTCATATGAGATGCTCAGCAGCTTTCTGAAGCATGATCTACGTTAAAGAGACAGTCATAACACTTGGATGCGTTTCCCATCTTCTATCCCCAGCAAATCCACAAGGAGAATCTGCAAGGTCCCCTTGAATAAATCTCGAAAACTGCAAGCCTGCCTCAGACAGGGGAAGAGCACTCCTGTACATTTATATTTTAATTTTGACTGCAGACTAAGGACGTAACTTTTCAATTCCCGATAGAAGCCAGCGAGGTAAGAGAACAATTCCCAGAGGAGCCTCCGGCCTACCAGTTACAGAGCGGTAAGGACAGGCTGCTCGAGGAGGTTGGAGGCTGCTGAGCTGGAAGGAAGGGACAAAGGCCAAGCGTCTGCAAGGAAGCCAGCCCTGCGCGTGCTGCAGGAGATGCGCAGGGCCCTGACCCCCTCGCACCACCAGCCCCACCCGCTCCCCCCCGCAGCCCAGGGGACACCGGCACCCCCCGCCCCGCACTTACCCGCGGCCGGAGCCGTCCCGGCGGGGCGTGGGGCCCGCGGGGTGGCCTCGCAGCACCCTCCGGGCGATGGGGGCCGCTCCGCCTCTCTCCCGGGGGCTGCTGCCGGCTCCTGGCGGGTCCGGGCGGCTGCCGGCGGCTCGGTCTGGACGCCGAAGGCCTCGCTGAGCTGCTTCACCAGGCGCTCCACGCTGTCTGCGCGGGGGGAGGCGGCGGTCAGAGCCCCGCCGGGGCGCCCCCGGTGCTGGGGGCGCTGCCCCGCGGCGCGCGGCCGCACTCACCGCTCAGCGCGTCCTTCATGGGCGTGCGCGAGATGCCGGGCGTCGGCGAGCGGGGGTCCGCGGCCGGGCCGGCCGCCTCCGCTGCGGGGCCGGGCTGGGGGCTGCCGCCGGCGGGGGGGGAGCTCAGCACCTGCGGGGGGAAGCAGCGGGCGCTGAGGCGGGGCCGGCAGCGCGGGGCGGCGCGGGGAGGAGGGGAGCGGGGCCGTACCTCGATGGGGGTGCGCAGGATGCCGGCGCTGGGGGAGCGCGGGTCGCGGACGTGCTCGGGGCGCCGGCCACGGGGCGGCGCGGGGGTGGCGGGGGCGCTGCCGGAGGCGCCCATGGCGGCCCCGCGCTGCCGCCGCCCGCCGCCGCCGCCGCGATTCAAATCTCCCGCGCGCCGCCCGCCGCGCCGCCCCATTGGCCCGCGCTCCGCGCGAGGCCCCGCCCCCCGCCCGCCGGCCGCGCCCCCGCGCCCCGCCGGGATTGGCCGGAGCCGCGGCGGGCGCTCATTGGTTGGGGTGTGGCCGCGGGCGGGGCCGCAGTGAGCCGCTGTCATGGCGGAGCTGAGCGAGGCGCTGCTCTCGGTGCTGCCGTCCATCCGCGTGCCCAAGGCCGGCGACCGGGTCCACAAGGACGAGTGCGCCTTCTCCTTCGACACGCCGGTAAGCGCCCCCCGCGGCCGGCCCCCGCCGCTCGCCGGGCTCCCCTCCGCTCCGTCCCGCTCCCGGCCCACCCGGGCGGCGGGGGGGGTGCCGCCCGCGCGGGGCGCCACGGGACTTGTGGTCCCGCCGCGGGCGGGGCGCCGCGCGGCCGGGCGGCAAGCGGGGCGGCGCGGGACTACGACACCCAGCGTGCCCCGCGGCGAGCCCCTCCCGGCCGAGGCATGCCGGGAGCTGTAGTCCCCGGGCGGCGGCGGGCGTGGGCAGCCCGGCGGGTCCGGGCCCGGCCCCCGTCAGCGGGGAGCGGGCCGGGGTCGGGCCGGGCCGGGCCGGGGCCGCGCTCCCCCGGCGGGCTGGCGGCGTGCCGGGGCGCGGCGGGCGGGCGGCGAGCCGGTGCTGTGTCATTAAGATGGCAGTGGGCCCCGCGCCGGCCGTCCCCACCCCGCCGGCATCCCTGCCCCTCCCTCCGGCCGGGACCGGGGGCTCCGGGGCGTTACCGAGCGAATAACCAGCAGCGCTCCCGGGGGTGGCCGTCCCGACGTGCCTCGCCGCCTCCCCGCAGTTCCTCGGCTCTTCTGCCTTCCAGGAGTCGGATGGCGGCTTGTACATCTGCATGAACACCTTCCTGGGCTTCGGGAAGCAGTACGTGGAGAAGCACTACCAGAAAACGGGCCAGCGGGTCTACCTGCACCTCAAAAGAACACGTAAACCGGTAAAAAATAAATAAATAAATAAATAAATAAATAAAGTAAAAGTGGGGCGGTGGTACTGGAAAATAAAGTCAAACTTGTCTTGAAATTAAGACGTGGGATACGTCTCTGTCTTCAATCAGATATAACCAACACGTATAATCATTATCTTTTCCTGGTGAGTTGGGATTCACCGGGTCTTCAGCCCTACTTCTGTTGAATTGTTGCGTGGATTGCCCGAGCAATTTCTGCCTGGCCTCTTTCCGTCTTCACAGTAGCTTAACGTCAGTCCTTAAGGCTTGCCACAGCATGCCCGGCCCCCTAACTCTATATCCCTGTTTCTTTTCGATGAAATAGAAGGAAGAAGATGCTAATTCCAGTGCTGGGGACCCCCCAAGGAAAAAACCGACTCGCTTGGCTATAGGTAAGAAAGCGCTTGTGCGCCGTGTATTTCTTGTCCTTTCGGACCAGTCCTTTGGAGCTGTCTGGCCTCGTAGCAAGCCTCTTTTCCCTTTCCCCTTCTAGGCTGCTCGAAGCTAGCATCCCCAACTGAATTCAAACTTAATGCCCTCTAGTACGTCTTAGGTGGGCAGCTACTGCAGAACAGTTGTTGAGATTTTGCCCTGTGTTCAAAAATGCATCATGTTTTCTGTAGATAAACGTGTTTTGCCTTCTCTCGTAACTCTGTGTGCCTGACTCAGCTGGGGTGTGCACATCAGCCGCGTGGGGCTGTTGTTTAATACGCATGTATCCAGTGTGGGTCAGAAGTGAGTTTGAAAATAATGTGCAAGCTCGAAAAAAATAAGTTTGAAGTTTCTGATAGAAAAGGTATTTTTTAAACTTCTCAAAATTTGAACTAGTGTTGTTTGTATAGAAAGGGAAGAAATTACTGGCAAATGCTGTATTAACGTTTTTGGCTAGATAGTTCTTTGAAATACAAGGTTGGTACTGGAGGAAACAGATGAGGACTTTAAATACTAAAAGCAAGTCCCTTTTTGGAAGGACGGTGCTGATGTTCCATTACTCTTTTGCACCAGCTGAAAAAGCTGTCATGAGAATCAGTGAAGATGCTTCTTGTTTGGGGCAGTCTCGGCTGGTAATTTCTGAACCGTTACGGAGGTCTATAAAGCAGACGACAGGAACGTTCTTAGCAGTAACAGGTTCCTGGCCTGGTGGAGACTGACCACTAGAGGGAAATCCAGAACCTGTACCACGTCAGTCTTGCTTCTTGCTCACTTTTTCCCTAGCTGTGCCTTGCGTAGCAGCAGCCTGGTGGACTTCAGCAGTCTGTTTCACTTTCTTTAGAGTTCAGGATTTGTGTGATATGCAGAAGGATTGTGTGTTGCTTTACTCGATGAAGTGATGACAGGAGATCTCTCTGGGATGTGCTGAAGAGGCGCAGAAATGGATTATTTGCATGTGTTGTTGTGTTATGCCGGTGATTTTTCAGGTATTCCTAAAGTCATTCAGGCTTGCAGCATCTGCATCCAAGCGTGGCAGTTTGTGCATAGTCTAAACATTATAGATAGGGAGAGTTGCAAGAGAAATTGTTTTTTGATTTTTTTTATATCGTTTTGCAAGAGTTTTTTGTTGTTGTTTTGTTTTTTGTTTGTTTGTTTTGTTTTATTGTGAGTACCTACATAAATCAGAGACTGTGCCCTCCATTGCGAATGTAACTTTTTGGTGACTCTTGACAACTGGCAAATAAGCTGTTGTGTATAGAACCTCCATTTTTGTTGCAATCTCTGGAAAGCACGGCTAGGTGGGCAAGAGAAAATACTAGCACTGTGCCTTTCCTAAGACTTTTTCTGTAATTCTGCGTGTTCTGCTCCCAAGAGAACCCCTGGTTCTCCTTGTTTGAGGTCAGGGCGTTGAACTGTCCTTTCTGGAAGAGACAAGAAGCAGAGCCAGGCTCCTTAAGGATGCTGATAGGCTAGACCTTCACGCGGGGTTAGAAGGTGATCTCTTTGTGCGTGTCTCCGTTCATCATCTTGGGTGTACTGTGAAGGATGAACAGGTCTTTTTTTTCTGGTTGTAGGCAGGGTCTGGAGTTTCCTTCTAAGTGTCTGTAAAAACAGCTGGTAAAAGCAAGCCCATTGTCACTAGGCTTCTATTTGCTTCTGTAAAATCCACACCTATGGCAGCAATTTTATGATCCAGACACGGAAGACAGGTTGTGGATCACTGATCTAGCGTTTTGCCTTAGTCATGGTGCCTTACTTCACGTAAGCCATGGGCAAAGGAGCCTTGCAAGCTATTTGGTTCTACCCGTTACCACAACGTTTTTTCTTCCTGTAGGTGTAGAAGGTGGATTTGACATCACAGAGGAAAAGTTTGAATATGATGAAGATGTAAAAATAGTTATTTTACCAGAGCATTTGGATATTCCCCGTGATGGGCTGGAGGGACTCCCTGACATGGTCAGAGACAGGGTACGTTTGGGTGAAGGGCTGTGTTTTCTGTCGGTGGGGAGGAAACGCACCACTATGGTGAAAGAACTGCTGCCCTGTAAAAGTGATCCTGCGGAGCTGCTGTGAAGTCTCGGTCTGGAGTAAGCAGGATTACTCAACGCTTTTATAAAGCACTTAAGCAGTGCTTTATAGTGCAGAGTCCTGGTCTATGGCGAGGCTCCTGAACACTGCCTTTCTGCAACTGACGTGTAGGTCTGAGCCTAAACGTGGAGTTCTGTGGCACTGGAAGCTTCTTTTTTTGCGCCCTTCACTTTTTTTTCCCCCCACTATTCTAATTCTAGATTGCCAGTGCGGTGGAGGCCATCCTGACAGCAGATTCAGCCTCACGGAAGCAGGAGGTGCAGGCTTGGGATGGGGAGGTTCGACGTATTTCCAAACACGCTTTTTCCCTGCACCAGCTTCAGAATGATGTCCGCATCCCACCATGGTGAGCGTAGTACTGAAAGCAGCTGTACTGCTCTGTAACCCAGATCCACCCTGATCACCACCTTCTCCTGTCCTAGAACTGCAGCAGAAGATGGGATTTCTTTTGTGAGGCCTTGCCCTGTGTCTGAATGTGCCTCGTCATAGTAAATTCAGGGGAAGGGGCAAACTAAGGTATTTCAGGACATTCGGTGTTCTGAAGTAAAAGAGAAATGAGATCACAGAAACCTTTGCTTATGCTCTGGTATAAGTGGGTAGTAGCGGAGAGGGCTTGGGAGGCAGAACCCAAAGGTTTTCACCCTAACAGCTCTTTTCCTCCGTTTCTTGTCAACAGTGGCTGGAAGTGCAGCAAGTGTGACATGAGGGAGAACCTGTGGCTGAACATGACCGATGGAGCCATCCTTTGTGGTCGGCGCTATTTCGATGGCAGTGGTGGCAACAATCACGCGGTCGAACATTACCGGGAAACTGGCTACCCACTGGCTGTGAAACTGGGAACAATTACTCCTGATGGGGCTGGTGAGAAGGGGGATCCAGTGAGGGTTATAGATGCCAGGCGCCACTCAGGCTGACTGTGGGCTCTGACAAGGCAAGTAAGGGAGGATTTCCAGGTACCAGGCTGGTATTGCCTGTGTTATGACCGGGAAGGTTTAACTTTCCCACTCTGACCTGCTTCCTGTGGCAGGCAAAGAACCAGCAGATAAAACCTTGCCTTCCTCTTTCCCTCCCTTGTACTCTGAAGGATTTTAGAACAGTTTCCAGATTGCTTGGTGGGGTGGGATTTGCCTAAATTTATCAAAGGATTTTGTGTCGAAAACCTGAGTAGAGAGTAGCATAGTAACCCACTTTCCTTACTTCAGGCATACGTGTAACTCTATATCTTGATCAATGAGAAAGTTGTTTGTCTTGTCACGTGTTTTGGAGGAATTTCAGTATTCACTCTGTTGGCTACTCTCCTGAAAAAAAAGAGAGAGGAAAATCCAACTGCTCACTCTGTCAAATCTCCCAGTTCTCTTCATCCAGAGTGAATTTTAGATCGCAGGCCGTAAATCTTTCCTTTTCCTTTGTGTTCCTGCACAGACGTCTACTCCTACGATGAGGATGACATGGTGTTGGATCCCAACCTGGCAGAACACCTTGCTCACTTTGGGATTGACATGCTCAAGATGCAGAAGGTGAGGGGGAGTTCCTGTGTAGGCCCAGAGGGGGAGAGAAGCAAGTCTAAGATTTCATAGCTGGATCCCAGCTTTCTGTAGCCATGCAGAACCATTCCTGATGAGGAAACTCTTTTTTTATCAGGTAGAGAGTTGACTGGTCTGCCTCTGTTCTTCCACTGCCTTTTTTGCCTTTCTTCCATGTCTCTGAGGTTTATTTCCTTGTGGTTCTGTGTCAGTACTCTAGGCAGGAAGGTGCCCAGGCTCCTAGCTTTGCTCCTTATATTTAGTGTTGGTGTGTGATTTCCATGCCCCTTTTTAGAGGATAGTTCAGATTTCTCTTATGTTTCTTAGCATTCCTCCTTCCATCCCAGATATTCAAATATTTTAAAAGAATTATTATATCTTCCTCCTCTTCTAATTTAATCAAACAGGATTAATTCAACCCTTAATGTTTCTCTACTGTATTGCCCTTTTCATACCTCAGATGTTCACTTGAGTCTTCATTGAGATTTTTTTCCCGTTCTTCCCCTCCACAGACAGACAAGACAATGACAGAACTGGAAATAGACATGAATCAACGCATTGGGGAGTGGGAGCTCATCCAGGAGTCTGGTGTGCAGCTCAAGCCCCTCTTTGGGCCTGGGTACACTGGTATCCGTAACCTGGGCAACAGTTGCTACCTCAATTCTGTGATGCAGGTGCTGTTCAGTATCCCAGACTTCCAGAGAAAGTAAGTGAGCTTAATCTCTTCTCGTTTCCACTGGCCTGGGATCCCCTGGGATCAGTACAGAAGTCTCCTAGAGCTGTGAGCTTCTGTTGCAGGAGTCAGACTCAGAACTGTGTCTTTACTAGATGAATCCGTGCGTCCTTCAGATTGCTCTGTTTTGTTTTGCAGGTATGTGGACAAGCTGGAGAAGATATTCCAAAGCGCACCGTCGGACCCCACACAGGACTTCAGCACACAAGTGTACGTAGACTTTTGGTGGGAGAAGGAAGGCCGAGGCTGCCTGGGTGCGTCTCCTCTGCTTTGCTGCAGGTTTCTCCCTCAAGCCTTGCCTCTTTGTTTCCACGTCCATCCCCAGACACGCTGATCCTCAGCGATCAATAAGGATCTATGCCAAGAAAGTTCTGCTGATAGCCCTAGATGGGGAGAGCAGGGTTTACCTCAGTGCTCATGAGAGGCTCTTAAATGTAGTATGTGGAAAATGCAGTACCATTTGTTACCACGGGGGGATTTCTGGTAGGCATATTCAATCTGCGTAACAGCAAAAAAATTGCTTGCTTTCTGCAATGGAGGGACAAGAGCAAAGAAATACATAGATTTAGAAAAATTCTCCCTCAGTGGATAACTTACATATGCTTAAGGAGGCTTCCTGCAAGAGATCTTGTGCAGGCAATAGTAGGAGAATGCACAGAAGAAGGAACACAGCATTTCAGAGGGTGTTTCATTTTAAATACATGGATTCTCTCCTACATCTGCTCTAAAACAGCAAAGCAGTATGTGGAGGTTTGGGATGGAGGAGTGGAAGGTGGCATTTGTGGAAGAGAGTCCAGAGGTAAGGGAAGATCCTAAATTTGGACAGTCTGGGGTGAGGTGTTCGGTTAGGAGGGAATTGAGAAAGAGCCAGAAAGATTTTTTTCCTGGGCAAAGGGATGAATTGGTAGGGTTTGGTTCCAGACAAGTGGCAACCGTGATGGGGAAGAATTGGAGTGAGGTGGAATAAGAGGAGGGTCTGGGCGTAGGAGGAAATCAATTGAACGTTACTGTTGTCCGCTAAGTGCCTCATGCAGTTATTCTTAACCTTTCCCTCGGGAAAATGTGATCAGTCTGCTCACAGCAATGCTATTTCTGGCTCAGGCAATTTCAGTGTGCCCTGTTGTCTCCTGTGCAGCCTGTAAGATACACTGCTACTTTACCCATGTCAGGCTGCAGAATCGTGTGGCTGTTACACGGCTGCTGTAGGGCTCAGCACTGGCAGCCCTTCTGTGGGGAAAAGGAAGCTGTTCCTTTATCCCCACGGTGCAAACAATAGCTGAGTTTCATGCCCAGAAGTCCTACTAACTTTCCAGTGGGTGATGTCTCATGGAACCAGAGAGAGCAGACCAAGACAAGACAATCTTGGCCGGTGCAGCCGGGAAAGCTGATTTCTGTGACATGGACAGTCACGTCGGTGTTAAAGCTGGATGGGTTGTTGTGGCTCCTGGAGTGTGAGGGATCGAAGAATGCAGGTTGGTGCTAACAGTGACTTCATCATTCCAGAGCCAAACTGGGTCACGGGCTGCTGTCTGGGGAGTATTCAAAGCCGGTTTCTGCAGAAGGGGAACAGCAGCCTGACCAGAAGGTGAGACCTGGGTGCGGTACCCGCACGATGTGTGTGACGGGGAGGAGGGAGAACCATTTCTGAAGACATGTCGTGGGGCTTGTGCCAGGGCCCTGTCACTTGAAGAGCATGGCTAAGAGTAGAGTGTTGCGTGCCACGACACGTGCTTGGCAAATTATGACCGCCTTCCTCTTCCACCTTGTTCTTTGCAGGGTGTGCAAAATGGCATTGCTCCACGCATGTTTAAGTCCCTCATCGGAAAGGGACACCCAGAGTTTTCCACTAACCGACAGCAGGACGCCCAGGAGTTCTTTCTGCACTTCATCAACATGGTGGAGGTAACGGTCGAGTTTGTATCTGTAGTTTTGGAAAAGCCTGGCTTTGTCTTCCTGCTGGAAGAGGGGGGTGAGATATGGAGGCGAGAAGGTGGCATTTGGAGCAGAGAGAGGGAGAGGACACAGGGAAAAGGAGGCAGGTAGCACCTGTGGGAGAAGAAGGAGATGTTTAGCCAGATTTTCTGGGCTGATTCCCAAGAAATTCCTCCAAGCAATGGCATAGCTGGAGATGCAAATTGTTGTGTTTAGGAGCCAGAATGGTATTTGTTCCTGGGGTACAGAAAATGGCTTTAGTTTGCTGTCTTTTCCAGTGGACTGGATAAAGAAATGAATGCTCTTTAGCTGTGTCCTGCATGGAACTGCTGCTGCTGTAGATAATTATTCCTACCATTCCAATGTTACATCTACCCTTCTGACCTCTCCCTTGTTCAGAGGAACTGCCGCAGCTCGGAGAACCCCAATGAGGTCTTTCGTTTTCTGGTGGAGGAAAAGCTGAAGTGCCTGGCCACAGAAAAGGTGAAATATACGCAGCGTGTGGACTATATCATGCAGCTACCTGTGCCCATGGATGCTGCACTCAACAAAGGTCAGTAATGTGCTGAGGCCAGAATAGTAGCAAACATTATGGTCGGATATCGTACATTTCTTACAGAACTCCTTAAATGGGAAAGGGACTTCCTCAAGGTATTGCTTTGCCACTTCTGAAGCCAGATCCTTCACCTGCTTTTGTGGGATTGGGCTGATTTCTGCAGAGGTGGTATGACACAGTGACGGCCCTTTAGAGCCTTTCCCTCCTACACTTCAGGGTGGCCTATGATTTAACAGCAAAGTTGCAGAGCAGTGCTCACTAGGAGATGTTGTCAACTCTGTGCTGCGTTCTTTAGGACGTGTATTTGTAGGCCTATTCTGCCTCTGGGTGTAGCTTATACCAGTTATTTTGTTAGTACCTAGAGGTGGTCCTTGATTCCTGTGCCTTATTCTCTAGATGAACTACTGGAATACGAGGAGAAGAAGCGGCAGGCAGAGGAGGAGAAGCAGCCACTGCCTGAGCTGGTGCGAGCCAAGGTGCCTTTCAGCTCCTGCCTAGAGGCCTATGGAGCTCCAGAACAGGTGGATGATTTCTGGAGCACAGCCTTGCAGGCCAAGTCTGTGGCTCTCAAGTGAGTGTGCGTGTATGTGTGTGTATAACTAGCTAGGCTATGGCAAACTGGCTACATCTTTGGGAACTTCTTTGCATTGTTTGAGGAAGGAGCATTACCCAGGGTTTGCGGTCTTCCAGCTCCTGTATCCGTAGAACACTGAAACAGAAGCGAACCAGTTCAGCAGTGCTGGAGTGTTTGCCCTGGAAGGATTACAGTGGGCACAACAGCAGCGCTAGTGAAATGCTTACCAGCAGATTTCAGTTGCTGACGGGCTACAAAAACAGATTGATATTCCAGAAAATTGGCAGCTTTTATTCTTAGTTCAGAATTTAGCTTTAAAATCAGTACAGGGTGTGGCAGCACCAGCCCTGCGTGGTCTCCAAACTCTCTCTAAGGGAAGTTTTTAGCTGGTAAAGTTTGAGCAAAACACTGGGTATAGCGGACACCTGAGTTATTTTAAAGGATGCTAACTTCAATGCTAATAGCAGGGCTTAAAATACAGCTTTAATTTGCCTTGCTGTCAGCAGCACGTGCAGTAGTGCAAAAGTCTAACTTTACAGACTTAAGCAGCTTCCTTCTGTGATGCTACTGACTGTTCTTCTGCAATGAAAGAGTAGTCCTGAAAGAATCCAGTAAATCCATAGAATGGAATGTGTTTTTATAGCAATTATACTACTATTAAGCAATAGCTACTAAAAATGAACAGTCAGTAAAACGGTCACTTTGAAAAATAACATTGTTTTGCTTTTAAATAGTGAATTGTGTTCACACGCTTTGTAAGAATTACATTCTTATGGATACCATTGCTTAAGTTAATTTTACAATGTTACGATTATTCCCTGATAATAAGTATCTGTTTCTCTTATGATTGTTTCTCCCTTCACAAACGTTCTCCTCTGTTTCAGAGATGCCAAACACCCTTTCCCTTAAATTGTCTAACTAAATAACATTCGATCAAATTCAGTCATTGTTAGCTTAAAATTTGCTGCTTCCACTTCATATCTGAAGAAGCACTCTTGCACTTGAAAGCTTGTCACTTTTTGCAGCTTTACCTGTCGGTCTAATAAAAGATGTTATTTCCACTGCGTTCCTTAAGGATTAGACTTTAATTATTTTAATTAATACTAAAATCTGAGGAAGCTTGTAAAATGCAGGGTTGAGAGATAGAGAACATACTATTTTTTCCTTATTCCCCAAGATTTTGTAAATGCTTCATTCCATCTCATTTGGTCAGAGCATCTGCTTTAGAAATTGCTTTGTGTTTGAGGAGCTGTAAGCTCATCATAGGAGAGCTGCGCAGTTCTGTTTCTCTCTGCCTTCGGACAGGCCTCCACCCCACTCACTGATTTCTTGAACCAACTAGATGTCCTCAATCAGTGCTGACAAAGTGTAAAAACTAGCTGTGATGTTAATCTCTTTCAGAACAACACGGTTCGCCTCTTTCCCAGATTATTTGGTGATCCAGATCAAGAAATTCACTTTTGGTCTGGATTGGGTGCCCAAAAAGCTTGGTAAGAAGGACAAGAAGTACAGAGCACATAAGGTATTGGGTGTCAGATATGGGTATTGTGGTTGGTACTGCAAAAAGGGAAGTAACTGTCCCAAAAGGAGGTTCAGGCTAGCATGTTGTATCCCCAGCAGGGTAGACTTACCCTTCTAGATCTCCCAATGGAGTCTTTTGTTTCTGGCCTTATAGGCAGGCTGAGCAGCACTGTGTCTTGCAGATGTCTCCATTGAAATGCCAGAGGAGCTGGATATCTCTGCACTGCAGGGAACAGGGCTGCAAGATGGAGAGGAAGAAATGCCAGACATCGCGCCCCCACTGGTGACACCAGACGAGCCCAAAGGTAGCCTGGGGTTCTATGGCAACGAGGACGACGACTCCTTCTGCTCCCCTCACTTCTCCTCTCCGACATGTTAGTGATTCTCCTCCTCTTTTCCTGATGCCTGACTCGTTTCCTTGCTCTCCTTGTCTTGTCTCCAATCCTAGCGGTTTCCACTTGCTCAGACTTTCCCTGTCCCTCTGTCAGCGAATGCCGGCTGCCTCCCTTGCATGCCTGTTATGCAAGGGAGTTTGTTCATTCCTGTACTGTGGAAGATTGGGATGTGGCATGTCTAGTGCATTAGAGGGGGCAGAGCTGAGGTTTAATTGGCAGAGGTATTCTGTTTTCACAAAACACAGCACAGGGTAGGGCTTGAAGGCTAGGGAAGAGCCTGTGCTGCTGAGTTCATGCGATGAATCCCTTTGTTCCCTGGATTACCTGCGAGTGAGCCTGCACTTTTGAAGAAGAAAGTTTGCAAAGGATGAGGAGAGCAGAGCCAGAACTCGTGTGAAACAAAGCCAGGAAATGATGGCTTGGGGGACTGTATGGGACTGCACAAAATGAAGCAGGCAGGACTTGGGTGGGAGTGGGTGGCTCTAATCTCTGTCTTCCCACAGCCCCCATGCTGGATGAGTCAGTGATCATACAGCTAGTGGAGATGGGCTTTCCCATGGACGCCTGCCGCAAAGCCGTGTATTACACGGGGAACAGTGGGGTCGAGGCTGCCATGAACTGGGTCATGTCACACATGGACGATCCAGGTATGAGACCACGTGGCCACGTCAAAGCCTATGGCATCTGGGTCATTGTACTTCCTGACCCACTTCAGCAGTGGAAATCTCAAGTAGTTTGAACCTCAGACTGCCTCCCTTTTGGAGGGATCTAACCGCTCTGAGCTGTGTTCTGTTTTCTGCTGCAGACTTTGCCAACCCATTAGTTCTCCCGGGATCCAGTGGACCAGGGTCAACTATTGCTTGTCCAGACCCTCCTTCAGAAGACAGTGTGGCCACCATTGTCTCAATGGGCTTCTCCCGGGACCAGGCTATGAAAGCGCTTAGAGCAACGGTGAGAGTCACGGGTGACATCAGAGTGAAATGATGTTCTCAGGAACAGGCATCTGCAAGCTCACAGTCTTTGCCTTTGCCTTCCAGAACAACAGCCTGGAGCGTGCTGTGGATTGGATCTTTAGTCACATTGATGACCTCGATGCGGAAGCTGCTATGGATATCTCAGAGGGACGCTCAGCAGCAGACTCCATCTCTGAATCTGTCCCTGTTGGTCCTAAAGTGCGCGATGGGCCTGGAAGTGAGTTCCAAGCAGTAGGAATGTCGATTTTGGGATGCAAACTCAGCATGGCCTTATCCTCCCTAATTAATGCAGTAAATCCATAGGTTTTAGCAGCAGCCGCTCCCATAGACTGGGCTGGTTACTTAGGTGGTGGGAGCTGAACAGAACAGAAGGATGGCAAATGTAGGGCTGAAACCCTTTAGGCCAGGCATTACCTAGAAGCTGGGAAGAAAGAGGCAAAGGAAGAGCCATCAAGTGAAAGATGGTGCTTCTTTCTCCCCATCTTATCTAGAGGCCTTTCTGATCCTCAGGCTTCTGTTTTAAAAGCAAGTTCCAGTCCATTTGCAGAATCAATCCCAGTGTTGCATGGCAGCTGGACACCACAGGGAGGTGGAATCCTCACCATTACCCATCCAACATACCTGAGCCAAATAAACACTTTGAAGGGAGAAGGCTGAATGGAAGTTGCCTTCTCCTATTTCCCTCCATGTTTGGCCTTGAGACCAAACTCTCACAGTCACACTTGGCAGTGTCCCATTTTTAAGACCCACGAGAGCTTCCTTCAGGTCTCACACATCAGGAATTCTCTAGAGAGAGGGTTTTTGAGGGTGTGAAGCCTTTCCTCTTTCTCTGATAACTCCTGTTTTCCCTCTTCCTGTCAAGAATATCAGCTGTTTGCCTTCATCAGCCACATGGGCACTTCGACTATGTGCGGCCACTACGTTTGTCACATCAAGAAAGATGGCAGGTAAGAGGGATTTTGACAGCATAAGGGGACTTTGTGGTAAAGCTTTATTTCAGTCATTGTCCTGTGCTGTTTCTTCCGAAGGCTTGGGGGGAAGCGAGCAGGGACTCGCATGGCATCTTTGCCACGCAACAGCATCCCTGAGCTCCCCCCTTCTGCCTGTTGCAGGTGGGTGATCTACAACGACCAGAAAGTCTGTGCTTCTGAGAAGCCCCCCAAGGATCTGGGCTACATCTACTTCTACCAGCGGATTCCCAGCTAGAACATCCTCTCGCTGCGTGCGGAGGGGGGAAAGCGGGCTGAAGGCAGAGGGGGGCAGCAGTGGGGGCGGTGAGGATAAGAGCAGGGTCCATCTCCTCTTACCCCACTCTTCCCTTCATGCTCACCCCATGGAGACAAAGGCGGAAACGAGTTCCCTGACTGGGGGCCGGAGCCCCCGGGGACGTGAGTGAAGGGGGTTGGGAGGGAGGGGGGGTGGGAAAAATAATCAGTTTCTGTAGGAAATGCCCTCACTGTCCCCACCCTGTGACACACAGCCCTCGTGCTTTGCTGCTTGGTGGGACGACGCCACCTCCTCGCTGTCTGAAGGGGGAAAGGGGGAATTGTGTGTGCGTGCGGCTTGTACCGGGGGGGGGGGGTTCGGTTCCTCCCGCCTGCCCTCCCTGACGGGGCGAGCAGCGCGGGAGGCAACCGGGGCCGCGAGTAGCGTGCCCTGCACATGCCAAAATACACGAGGGACGAAATAAAAGCCGAAATAACGCCCCGTTGCTTGCCGCCTCGCTCTGTGTGCGGTGTGGCGACGAGACCCCGCGCGGCGTGAGGGGACGCTGAGGGGCTCCCTGCCCCTCCCCCCCCCCCCACCAACGGCCTCGGCGCGCGCCGCCCTCAGCCCGCCGCGCCGCGGTGGGGGGCGTGGCTTCGGGCAGGGGGCGTGGCTTCGGCCGCCGCCGGGCTATAAAAGGGGCCGCCGCGGGCCGCGCGCCGCCACTGACCTTCGGCTGTGACCGGTGCCGGTTGCCGCCCGCCCGCCGCCTCCTCCTCCCGCCATGGCGCCCAGGAAGTTCTTCGTGGGGGGCAACTGGAAGATGAACGGCGACAAGAAGAGCCTGGGCGAGCTGATCCACACGCTGAACGGCGCCAAGCTCTCGGCCGACACCGGTGAGGGCGCGGCCGCACGTCGCGCACGTACCGCGCGGCAGCCCCGGCACGGCCCGGCCCGGCTGCGGGAAATGTCAGAGGGCGGCGGGGGGGCCTAAATATAAACGTAAATATAACCGCGCTAAAAATACCGCGACACCGGATCCCGGGCGCTGAAGGGCAGCGCAGCCCCTCCGGTACCGCGGGCGGCGGGGGGGAGCCGGGCCCCGGCCTCCTGGGCGGGCTCGGGCTCGGGCTCGGGCCTCCTTCCCCGGCCTCCCCCGGGGCTCCCTCACGGCGCTGAGGCGGCCCCGTCCCCGCGGGCCTTTGGCCGCCCGTAGCCCCGTCCCCACCGCTATCGCTCCTGGAGGCGCCCCCCTGCCCCGCGAAGGGGCGCAGGGTGCAGCGTCTCAGCTGGGGTCGCTCAGGCTGTGCCACCAGACCGTGCTGCTTGCCCTGCCTCGATCCCGGCCCGGTTATAATCCCAGGTGTAACCCGATGCTGCCCTTTTCTCCCCCGGTTCAGCACAGCCTCCGCAGCGGGGCAGGATTCTTGCCCGGTTTCTTGGTTGGGCTGTTTCCAAGGGACCCTGCGTGAACCGGCTGAGGGGCCTGCCTCTCTGCCTGATCTCACCTATCTGGCTGCTGGAAAGGGTTTCCTCTGCTGTCGAGGCATCGGATAGCAGAGATATTCCTGCTTTCTGATGCTGCAGCAGGTCCCCCAAATGTCACGCATGCTGAGCCTTCCCGGCAGAGGGTAGGGAAGGAAATGATGACCTCTTAGGGCTGGTCTTCAGGCCCAGGGGTTGGGTGCGGTTTCTGCCCCAGTTCTTCTTGAAAGTGACCTTTTTCTCTGCCTTCCAGAGGTGGTTTGTGGAGCCCCTTCAATCTACCTTGACTTTGCCCGTCAGAAGCTTGATGCAAAGATTGGAGTTGCAGCACAGAACTGTTATAAGGTGCCAAAGGGTGCTTTCACAGGAGAGATTAGGTGAGCCCAAAGAGAAGTGCAAAGCCAGCGTGGCTCTGCAAAGTTTGTTGCCTCCAGAGATGTGAGTTAATACTCTCATATCCTTTCTCCTCAGCCCAGCAATGATCAAAGATATCGGAGCTGCATGGGTGATTCTGGGTCACTCAGAGCGAAGGCATGTTTTTGGGGAGTCTGATGAGGTGAGAGACCATTGGATGGAGAGATGGTACAGATCAGATATGCCTGTGAAGGCTGGAGGGATGAGCAGTTTGTGGGAAAGACAGGAACAGGACTAGGTGTGACTGTCACTTGCCTTATTTCTCTTCCATTCCCAGCTGATCGGGCAGAAGGTGGCTCATGCTCTAGCTGAGGGCCTTGGTGTCATTGCCTGCATTGGAGAGAAGCTGGATGAGAGAGAAGCTGGCATAACAGAGAAAGTGGTTTTTGAACAGACCAAGGCTATTGCTGGTAAGGGAAGAAATTCGCTATTTTGCGTGTGTCCGAAGGGAAAAATGCCCATTATGGCCTTAACTGCCTGTTCCTGGCCTTTCTGGAAGGCTTGCAGATACGTTGCTGTGAGTGTTCACACAGTAATGGTCATGTTAATAGAAGGTCTGCATGTTCCAGAAAGCTTTCCAGGTCTGCCCTTCCCACCATGAAGTACTGTGCTTGCTTACACCTTCTCCTTTCTCCCCAGATAACGTGAAGGACTGGAGTAAAGTGGTTCTTGCCTATGAGCCGGTTTGGGCTATTGGAACTGGTAAAACTGCAACCCCCCAACAGGTATGAGCAGGGGAAAGGTGGCTGACAAAATGGCTGACCGACCCTTCCTGTTCCAGAGATCCTGCCTGAAGATGGAACAAGACCGTTCTGTCTGTATGCAAAATGGTCCAGTCCTCAGTGGGACTCTTTCTGTTCCATTGCAGGCTCAGGAAGTTCATGAGAAGCTGAGGGGGTGGCTTAAAAGCCATGTGTCTGATGCTGTTGCTCAATCAACTAGGATCATCTATGGAGGTAAATGAGTCTGAAGCCCCTTTCCAGTGCAGGAAGCACTTAGATTCTCTGCTTATTGCTGCAGTTGTACAGCACTGCTCTGCTAATGAGGAAATAGGAGACTGGCAGAGCATGAAGCAGTAACTGTTACAGCTTCAGGCTGCCTACATCTGTTAAAAATACTGTTCTCTGCTCATCTCTTAAAATACTGTTTCCTCCTTAGGTTCAGTCACTGGCAGCAACTGTAAGGAGCTGGCCTCTCAGCATGACGTGGATGGCTTTCTTGTTGGCGGAGCTTCTCTCAAGCCAGAGTTTGTGGATATTATCAACGCAAAACACTGAAGCGCAGCCAATGAGGAGCAGTCCCTTAACGGTTAAAAGCAAGAAACAGAAGCAAGAAGGGACCTTTCATTGCACATGTCTAAGTACAGAGGCCTCTTCTGAGGCTTTCCCCCCCAACCACGGTCATTGTTCTAGCTGTGCTGCTAACCCCCACCACCTTGTTGGAGTCCTGTTAGTGTGAGCCTGTCTCAGCAGTGTCTCAACAGTCTCTGAATTGGCAAAATCCTTGGTTTTCTGTTGAGCTTTTAGAGCTCACAGTCAACTTGGCCATTGCCTCCCCCTTTGTCTGCAGTGCTACAGGTAGAGATGGCCACTAGTACTGGGGGAGGAAGAAGGATCCACCATGTTCTGCATCCTTCAGGCCCATCAGCAAGGGGCCTGGTAGCTTAGACCTTTGTGAGACACCTTACCTCACCTATGTCCCATATTGAACAATAAATGAAAGGGAAACTAAAAAAAAAAAAAAAGTGTCTTGGATCTTATTTGGAAGTGATTAAGGACAAGGCGTGTACAGAACTAGCATACTCACTTCTGGTGAGCTCTCACTCCTGGCCTCTCTAGCTGGCTGCAAGAGAGTAACATGGCTTGGGTTTTCTGTCTTGTTTGTGGGTTGTTGTGGTTGGTGGTTTGGGTTTTCTTTGTTAAATTGCTCCAATAGGCATTGCACAGGTTCAACCTGTGCTTTGTCATTATAGCTCTTGCTTAGAGCATGCCCCAAAGCACCTTTCGTCTTTCCCATTGCAGCTCTCTTCTGGGTCCGTGGTGCTTTGTGTGCGTCTATTCCTGCAGGTGCCGGAGCACCCGGCTGTCCCACCAGTGAGCTGATCTTTCCAGGCAGGCCTGGTAAAGTGCTGGTTTTGAGCCTCTCTGCCTGTGGGAACTGGTAATTGACTGCTGCCTGTTACATGTGGAGCAGAGCAGCTCCCTCTTCACATGGGAAATTTTTAGGCCGTGTGCTGGGGCTTTGCTTACAGCCACGTGGTGGGAGATAGGAAAGCCAGACTAGAGCTAGGAGCTTTTTAGGTAGTGCAAAGGGCAATGAAAATGGAAGTGCATCACGAGGAGGAGCTTAACTGAGGCGGTACATCATTGGGCATCTGCAGGCAATGCACTGTTATACAGCAGGCATGCGGAAGGGGGACTCGGTTAATGCATGTCTGAGAGATCCTCTCCCACCTCCTGCTTTCCATTCTGCAGTACTTCTTGTGGTCCTGGCACGTTCCTCCCCTCGCGCTCACGCTGTTGGAGCGCGTTGCCCTGCCAGCAGTGAATGAAAAGCAGGGGGTGAGGGTGGTCCGAGCCTGAGCAGGTAAGGGACAGAGGAGGAGAACATCCGAGGAGCTCTGCCATGCTGCAGGTCCCCCGTAGCTGCTGCAGCCCGGCCTGGCTCTGGGGATGGATGCGGCGGTCCCCGTGCTGCGGCCGGTCCCGGAGCGCCCCCCGGTGCCCGGCTTCTGTCCGGGACAGCCCGCCCGGCGGGGACGGGAGCAGCAGGCAGAAGAGCACGTTTCAAAGGAAGGAAAAAAAAAATCTTGAAATCTCTGCGGCTTCTGCAAACAAAGCGCTTCTGAGAGGCTGTTGGGGCATGGCCTCAGTTTGGCCCTGCCACAATTAGAGCGGTGGTGACTTGCAGGGACATGGAGTGTGCCCGAAGGCTGCCAGCAGCCGGCGTGCAGGGGCACTTGCAGGACGAGCCTCAGGCTGCGGCTCCGCTGTCAGCTCTGCTGCTGCCCAACCCTGCCTGAAGAGCAGCTCGGCAAGAGCCCAGGAAAGTGACCTACATAGACGAAACAGATGGGAGCTGAGCATCGCTCTCGCTGTTTTCAGGAGAATACAGACGCACAGAAACATTTAATGAGGAATAAAGTCATGGACAATAATCTCTGCATCAGCAGCGATCTCTGTTTTCTTCTTTTTGCATGCTTTCTGGCAGAAAGGGCCACAACTCTGTCAAGTGGAAATACCGCCAGATCCTCACTGAGAATTGTAGTAGCTGGATCTTAAACATGATGCTGCTGTGGAAAGTGTACTGTGCCAGATGTGACAGCCCAAAGGAGGCAGCCACAGCTCCGCACCCTCAGCTCCAGCCGGGGGCCAGGCTGAGCTTTCATTCCCAGTAGGCACAAGCACAAACACACCTGTACATCATGTATGTGCATACATATGTGGATGGCCACACCAGTGACTCAGACAGACAGAGCACTTGCATGAACCCAGACAGTGCTGGCAGCCTTGTCCCATGCCCCTCTGGCTGAACAGGACAGACGTCCTCTAGCAAACTACAAATAGCCAGGGTACTATTCTGTCTCCCCCTCCTGCTATCGTCTCTCTGTGCTCCTTTCTTGGTATGCAGAGGAGCTTTTACCACTTAACCTAACAGTTGCCTCCTTACCGATCAGTATAGTTTGGGATTTTTTTTTTTTTTTTGTATAGCCTGAATAAAAATTCTGTTTTAATGATTTCAGTTTCCTTGTATAATTTGTCTTGTCTAAAAAAGGTCTTTGGTCATCTGGAAACAAGACAACTAAACCATATCTTGCTATTGTAAGACTCGCATAAAACGTGTGCGTATAGACACACATTACTTCTTCCAGTCCATTCTTCCACATAAAGGAGAGAGGAATGGGAAGAAAAGCATGTCATTGCTTTTCTTCCTGCGCTGACTCTAAGAATTCTCTGAAGGGCTCCCTAAAGCTCCTGGAAAACAAAAGCAACAGCTAGAAAGCTTTCAGTATGGTGGGTTGTTTTTGCAGGAGATATAATGGTTTAAAAAAAAAAAAACACCACATAATGTGTGGGTTAATGACCAGGGAGTGAATGCAGGTGAGGGAAAGAGATGGGCACTGGGGAGTCAAGCAGCTACAGGAAGGGATGAGGCAGGGGACACCGGTGGTGGCTTGCTCATGGTCCTGAGCATGGGAGGAGCGCTCTGCAGCAGGAACGGCAGCTGACGCACGAGCTGCAGGAGCCTGAGACGCTCGTGCCTGACAGTCATGTGTTGGCCACACGAGCAGCACACGCTGAGCAGCAGAGCCAGCGTGGCACCGACCCTGCAGGGACTTTACCCAGAGCCTGCGAGGGGACAAAGTGCAGGAAGGGAGTAGGGCCTTGGCCTTTGGTATTCGCTGCAAAACACGGGCAGCCGTCAGCTGCGGGCAGAGCTCCTGGCTCTGGGGGTGCAGCGCTCGCTCCCCAGCCCCACAGCCTTGCAGGTGCTCACCCAGGGGGTGAGCGTCACACACCGCAACCCTGAGGCTGGCCCTGTTTGGAGCAGGGGGCTGGACGAGTGGCCTCTGGTGGTCCCTTCCCACCGAAACTATCCTTCGATTCCCTGAATGCGCTCCTATGAGCTGTGCATGTCGCCGAGCTAGGAAGGGCCGGGAGCGCTGGGGAGTATAGAGGGGGATCGCGAAGTGATTCCGGAGAAGCCTGAGGCGTGCCCTGTGCTTTCCAAATGGGATTCACTACTGAAAACGACAGGGCGCTGCGGTTAGGTGCGGCGAGCCTCGGGAATCAGGCGGGAGGGCTGTTAGCAGACGGGTGGCGAGGGAAGGAGCCATCGGTAGCTCGCATCGCCCAGCGGGGCACAGCAGCGCTCTGCGTGCAGCTGCGGGAAGCGGGGCGCGGATTCCAGGGTGCGCTCGCCAGGACCCTGGGTGGAAAATACGGGAAAACCGGGGAAAATACGGGAAAATCGGGGCCGAGGCCCGGCGCTGCCGGTCAGCACGGTTGCTATGGCGGAGGCGCCGGGCCCGCCCCCGGCTCCCATGGCAGCGCAGCGGCCGCCGCTCGGCGCAGGGGGTCCCGGTGCGGCCTCGCCTCCTCCGGGTGGGAAGCGGGGGCCGTGAGGATGGAGGAGGAGGAGCTGAGCGAGGAGGAGCACCTCCGTCAGGAGGAGGAGGAGGAGGAGGAGGAGGAGGAGGAGGAGGCGCTGTCGGAGCAGGAGGAGGAAGAGCAGGTGAGGGAGGCCCCGCGCTGGAGCCGGCGGGGGCAGCCGGCCTCGCCTCGCCTCCGCTGGCCGCCATTTACCGGTGTTTGCGCTGTGCTCTGTCCCCCAGGCGCTGGTCCCGTGCCCCCTGACCGAGGAGATGCTGCAGGAGGGCCTCTCCCTCCTCTGCAAAACCGGCAACGGCCTGGCGCACGCCTACGTCAAGTTTGAAGCCAAGTATAAGTGAGTGCACGACGCGCCGTGGGAGGAGAAGTCCTCCTCCCCGCGCCGCCGTGCAGCCACAGGCCATCAGTGACTGGCCTCGAGCAGCGGGAGCGTTTCCAGGGCATGTTCACCACGCTGCCCTGCTTCCAGCCTGCGCTTGTTCCACATTCAGCCCCGAGCCTCCACCACAGCCAGACACACTGGTGTCTGTGTCCCCACAGAGTGAGAGGAGCCCATCCGTTGCTCTACACTGTGGTCTCTATGGGCTCCAGAGCAGGGCACCCTCTCCGTAGACACTTTAAGAAATATCCACTCCAGATAACTGCTAAACTTTAAAATACGCACTTGTAAGTACAGTGCCATGATGGCTTTGGGGCAGTTTGGAGCCTCAGCCCCATCCAAATAACCCTAGAGCTAACAGACCTCAGTAAGACCAGCCCTATAGGTGACTAGACTGGCTTTTTCCCACTAGGAAAGTCCTTACTCGCAGTCCTTGGTGTTGCCACTGCTGTCTTAACAGACCCATCCCCCAGGCTTATCCTCTTTTCTGCTCTGGTTCTTCCCTCTCCTGACAGCTACAGTTCAATGGGAAGAAGTACTCCCTGTGCCAGGAGCACAGGTCCACTCCTTGGCATTCAGCCTTGTTTACAGCATATCTGGCCTGTCCCTATTGCCTGCCTTTTTCCTCCTTCAGGCAAGGCTTCCTAGGACAGCAGGGAAGTGGGAGAGGAGGAAGCCTTCCTTCCCAGTGTGGTGAGGAGCTGGCAGCAGGGGGGGAATATGAGAGGTGTTTTATTCACATCCTCTCTCCCATAGGGACTTGACAGACATCAGCCTCCTTGAATGCTTCATTCACCTGCGGTATGTGGATTTGTCAGAGAACAAGCTGCAAGATTTGTCTCCACTGAGCAGCCTAACCCACCTGCTTTGGCTGAAGGTGGATGGGAATCTGCTTACCAGTGCCCGCATGCAGGAACTGCCTTACCTCCAGATCATCAGCTTTGCTCACAACCACATCAAGGATATGGAAGGCATTACTCACCCCTGCTTAGCCAACCTCAGCCTTAAAGGTGATACAGACCACCTCTCTTTACTCTTGTGCACATAGGAAGCTCACTTTGAGTGGGATTAACTCTCGCATTGTTTCTTCCTCCTCTGGCACTCAGGAAATAAAATCCGGACAGCACTGGGCCTGAGTCAAGCGCTGTTCAGCCTGCATAACCTGGAGCTGCGAGGAAACAAGCTAGAGAGCACAGCAGGGTTCAATCTTCCCAAGCTCAAGAACCTCTATCTGGTAAGGGATCAGCTAGCTTGGGAAATGGGAGTGAGATGCCGCAAAGCCTGGCAAATTCAGGCAGTGGGAGGAGGGGAGACACTGTCCCGTTCAAAGCAGCATAATTTACATGCTAGCCCATTCAGTTCTGTCTTCACAGCCTGAGAGGAACAGAGTTCAGAGAGCTACAGAAACAAATGTCTCTCCTTTTGGGTAGATCCTTCTATTATGTCTGCTCAAACAGTGCAAAAGAAGTAGCAACTGACCAGTAATTGCTCTGCAGAGAGCAGGGAAGTTAGCAATGTTCAGTGCATTGCGTTCTTCCTTCTCAGCCACCTAAGGGACAGCAGTATTCTCCTCCTGGCAGTGTTAGGCAAGGTCACACTCCGCTTGTTGCAGGACCTCAGAGGTCAGTGGTGTGCTCCGGGTGGCACAGGGGGAGGTGATGCTTCTTTCTCCTCTGTGATGGGGCTAATCAAATATGAGTTTAACAACAGCACAGTGATATGATTCACATATATCTTCAGCTGCCAGAAAAGAAACCGATTAAACATCACAGTGAAACTAAGATAGAAGAAGCAATTTCCTTATATCATAAACAATTGCCTCAGGGAACGTTTAATCCTAGAGACACAAGTGAAGCAAGTATGTTAGCTTACTCCCATATATCACACAGTACTACAACTTGCAAAGTCTGGATTGGTATCCTGAGTCATTACCTCTGAAAAAGCAATTAAAGATGATTAAGGTTTTCAAAAGCTACAGGGTTTTGTTTCTTCAGTACTCCCTGACAGAAAGCACGGAGGAGATTGCTTGCTGAGATTGCCTTCTATTTTCTGGTGAAAAACTAGATCTCAGGACTACAGGTGCTGGAAGAAGGGATGAAGTGGATAAGTCACTAGACACAATATACAATTTCTAAGTAAAACCAGTCACTTTAGTGGGTGATTGGAGGGAAGGAAAAGCAGCATCTATATTTAAAGAAAGTTCCTGACATGGCTGAGGAATTCCTGAGCTACACATCTGAAGCAGGCAAACTGCAAGACATGATTATTAAAACTAGAAAAAACGACTAATGTCTCAGGAGTCTTGTGGGCCTGAATTTGTCTCCCATGTCCACCTGCTTACTAAACTGTTTTGGAGAGGGATCTTTTCCAGTAGTGCTTTGCTTCCTGTCTAAAGATTTTGGTATTACTAGAGCCATAGGTAGATGAAGCTGATGCCGCAAGGACAGGATTCAAGGCATCCATCCGTTAGGAATTCAAAGGTCAATTTAAAGGAACTAAATCAAATCTGGTTAATGTATGACACAGTTACCAAAGAAATTTAGCATTCACAAAGTTCTACCCACTGTCTGGAAAACCAGGAGCTGATTATGTACCATATGGCGCTTCAAACCGCATCAGCTTCAAGATCACTGCTGTCAGTAGGGCTGTGTTACTTCCTCTTCATTGTCCGGCAGTGGTGACAAAGACTGGCTACAGCAAGGTCGGGGTACGCAAGAAGTGGAGAGGGAGTCTTGGGGAACATATTATAATAGCTTTCCGTATGAAATGGAGCCATCACATCTATGTGAGGAACTGGTATATTAGGTGAGGTGATGACGTGATCGTTTAATTAAAGGTGTCATTTGTAATGTTCTTTGATTTAAGAAACAAAAGGGGAAAAATCCATTCTGCGTTGTCCTGTTAGTGCTTGCAGGGCCAAAGCCTTTAAAACTGTTCACACTGATGTAATGGAGAAAGCCAGAGTGACAGCAGGTTGCTGTTCATTTCACAGACCAGTGGTCTGTGAGCTCCCCACGCTAATTCCCACACACACTCCTGATTTCCTCTGAAGTGGAATTTACAAATCCATCCTGGCTTTTTTAATTTGTTCACACTACCTTCACTAAATTTCAGTCTTTCCTTCTTTTCTCATCAAATTATCCTCTTTACTTGGCCCAGCAGGTCCAGAGTCTCCCTTGTCCAATTTCCACTGAAGTCCTCCTTTTCCACAAAATGTCGTTTCACAAAGTGACCCTGTCCCGAACTGTTCTCCTACCCCACCAGTTCAGACTGTGCCCCTTTTATTAAAATTGGGCTTGCACTATATCACTGCCTGGGTATGGAAAAGGAACAGAGCACAGTGACACTGTTGTGGTTTAGCCCAGCAGGCAGATAAGCACCACACAGCTGTCCACTCACTCCCCCTCTCAGTGGGACTGGGGGAGAAAATTTTGAGAAAAAGATAAAAACTTGTGGGCTGAGATAAAGATGAAAGGGAAGGGAAGGGAAGGGAAGGGAAGGGAAGGGAAGGGAAGGGAAGGGAAGGGAAGGGAAGGGAAGGGAAGGGAAGGGAAGGGAAGGGAAGGGAAGGAAAAAGGGAAGGGAAGGAAAAAGGGAAGGGAAGGGAAGGGAAGGAAAAAGGGAAGGAAAAAGGGAAGGGAAGGGAAGGGAAGGGAAGGGAAGGGAAGGGAAGGGAAGGGAAGGGAAGGGAAGGGAAGGGAAGGGAAGGGAAGGGAAGGGAAGGGAAGGGAAGGGAAGGGAAGGGAAGGGAAGGGAAGGGAAGGGAAGGGAAGGAAAAAGGGAAGGAAAAAGGGAAGGGAAGGGAAGGGAAGGGAAGGGAAGGGAAGGGAAGGGAAGGGAAGGGAAGGGAAGGGAAGGGAAGGGAAGGGAAGGGAAGGGAAGGGAAGGGAAGGGAAGGGAAGGGAAGGGAAGGGAAGGGAAGGGAAGGGAAGGGAAGGGAAGGGAAGGGAAGGGAAGGGAAGGGAAGGGAAGGGAAGGGAAGGGAAGGGAAGGGAAGGGAAGGGAAGGGAAGGGAAGGGAAGGGAAGGAAAGGAAAGGAAAGGAAAGGAAAGGAAAGGAAAGGAAAGGAGTGATGCAATTGCTCACCGCCCCCTGACCAATGCCCAGCCAGACCCCAAGAAACAGTGTGTTCCCCCCTCATCTCCCCCCAGTTTTATTGTTGAGCTTGACATCACGTGGTATGGAATATCCCCGTGGCCAGTTTGGGCCAACTATCCTGGCTGTGTCCCTGCTTCTTGTGCACCCCCAGCTCCTCATTAGCAGGGCAGTATGAGAAGTTAAAAAGTCCGTGACTCCGCAAGCACTGCTCAGCAACAACCAAAACATCAGTGTGTTATCAATATTATTTTCCTCCTAAATCCTAAACATGGCACCATTCCAGCCAATATGGAGAAAAATAACTCTCCCAACACAGGTGATAGCTCTCTCCGTCTCCTGTTCGTGTATCTGCATCCTTAGAGACTACAGCCCTAAACCACAATTGCAAGTGAAGTCTGCTCAGCTCTGGGCTGGAGTATGTGGCGGGGATGATGTAATTGCCAAGGATTTCCCAAATTTGGCTGCACAACACCATGAGCATCCTGATCCAGCTTTGATGCTAGCACTGCTGTTGGCCCGGGGTTGGGCAGGAGGCCTCTAGTGGTCTTTTCCAGCCAAAAATGTGCTGTGAAACTATTGCTGAAATTAAGAACTTTGTGCTTCCCTATCTCATAAAACAGATCACAGTGAAGTGAATGAAATCAATGATGGGGAATTTTAAACTGATAAGGCAAATTCTTCCTGCCATAAAATTGTCAGATTTGTTGCAAGAAGCTGTTCTTTTGGACAGCTAATAAATTTTATACTAAGAAACACTTAAATCAACCAACAACCCCTAGATCCCTGCAGCCTCTGCCAGGATCATGCAGCCTGCTTCTCGTTCTAGAGGATTAGAAGGGGAGACTTCTTGGCAGAAGATTTCTCCCATAAGAGAAGCAGCTGACATTGGAAGATCCCTGGACTACATGGACTGTGTGACTGAGAGGGGCTGGTGATTCATGCCTTAAATACATTTGTGCTATGCTCAGGTCCTTGCTTTCCACACAGTTGCTCAGGGGCTCACATCAGGCACTGCCATGGATGTTGTGCTGGCAGTAGAGTAGGTGACCCAGTAGTACATGCCCTGGTAAATCTGAATCATGGCACGTCTCTACCAGCATAGAGGCTGTGTTGGAGAAAAAAGTCTCATCTGGCACGTTTTTTGTCTCAGTCACCAGGTGATGGTACGGGAAACTCTTTTTCAGCAAACTTGGTCCCTGAACCTGAATGCTTAGACCTCATTCAAGCAAGGCCCTGAGCAACCTCACATAGCCTTGGAGTTAGCCTGGTTCTAAGCAAGGTATTAGATAGAGACCTCCAGAGGTCCCTTCCCATCTAACTTTCTGTGAGTCTAACAGGCATCAAAGATCCTAAACAGAGGTGCAAGCCTAGAGCTGCAGTCACATTCTCAAGGTATTTCATCCTCTATCTCTAAAATTTCCAGTGCAGTTTTTGTAGCCTTCTTTCCTCCTTTGTTATGTACGTGTGACACCCAGCTTCAGAGAAGGCTGCTTAGGAGTGGTAGGGAGTCTGAAGGGTAGAAAGAGCTTGACAGACCAGAAATAACTGCTGTTCCCTCTCCTGTGTGCTCTTCTTTTTCCTGCTGTCTTCCTGTCTCCCTGCTGAGGCCCAGAACGCCATCAGGAGCCTTGAGGGCCTTGAGGCGCTGGAGCAGCTGACAACTCTGCACCTGCGTGACAACCAGCTTGAAACCCTGGATGGATTCTGTAGCAGCATGAAGTGCCTGCAGTACCTCAATCTACGGTGGGTCCTCCTTGCTTCGTGTCGGGACTAGAGACCCCTTCATCAGGCTGTACTCCCATTTAGGTCGCTAGGATTTTCTGTTTTCTCTGGAAGTTGAATGGGTTGAACTTTACAGCCTTTAACTAGCTCAGCTATCTAGCGCTGTAACAGCCAGGGCTTCTTCAAGCTTCTCAGAAAAGCTCTACCTCTCCAGTCACTCCCAGATCCCACATCATACTTTTCCTTCGCGTACTGGCCCTGACCACAAGTGCCCTTTACTTCCAGGCATTTGCTATAAAGGGAAATGGCAACATCAGACAATTCAACGGGCTGTTCGAGCACAGAGAAATCCAGAGGAGATGTTGGTTTTGTCCCCCACTTTGGGGAGCTCCAGACAGATCTAGATCTTAGATCACAGGTCAATGGTCTGTCATGCTGCTAAGTTTTGCTTTGTCTTGTCAGCTTACTGCTCTGAGGGGTCCTTTTGACTTACTTACGTGTATCTCTACTGCACACTGTGCTCCCTTTTCTAAAGGAACAATGGGATCAGCACCTTCCAGGAAGTGGCAAAACTGCAGGTACTCCCCATGCTGCAGGCGCTGGTGCTGTTGGACAATCCATGCTCTGATGAACCCAATTACCGGCTGGAGGTCCTGGTCCTGCTGCCACGCCTGGAACGCCTCGACAAGGAATTGTTTGAGCAAGATGAGCGTGCAGAGGCAAATGAAATCCGTCAGAAAAGGCAGGAAGAGGAAAAGGTAAGAACAGCACAGGGCAGGGGGTGGGGAGTAAGAAGTATGTAAAGACAGAGGATCAGGCATGCTGATAAGCCCCTCCTCCTCTAGATTACGTGATGAAAGGGCTGAGGGAGGTCAGTCCCAAGGGCAGAGGAGCCTGCAATAGATTGGGCTTCACAACCTGCTTGCCATTCCTGGCCCCAATAGCACAAGTGAGAGGTGAAAGGGGAAAAGAAGCCAGGCGTTTAACATCTTCTTTCCTTTTTCAGGAAACGGAGGGGTCTCTCCAGGGTGATATGACTGAGTGACCCCGGGTTTTAATACCTGTTTCCTGTGAAGATTTGGAGATGCCTATCCCCATGTGTGGCTGGCAAAGCAAGAGCTGCAGGCGTCAGAGCTACCTTCACCTCATTTTGCCCCTGGCGAAGGGAGGAGGGTTACCCACCCTGCTCCTGGGTGCTGCCCTAAGTTACTGCAGTGTTTCTGCAGTCACTGCACGCATATATGCGAAGCAGGCCCAAGAGGGAAAAGGGGAAAGGGGAGAGTTACAAGTTGTGTGGTTTGATTTATGGCTCCAAAAATCCTACAAGATTTTCTGATTTGAATAAAAACAATTAATGAGACTGGAGTGTCTGGAATTGTTTATCCTGCCCACCCACTCCTATCCCCCGGCTCTCTCACCCTCATCTGTCTCTGTCTGTGCCCTGTCTGTCTCTCTCTCTCTCTGCCTCCATCCCCTACGTGCTGTTTGCAAAGCTTTGCTAAACCCTGACTCATCGCAGCTCCGGGTCACATGCTGCCGTCCCGGCCCTATCAGGGGCGGCTCCATCCCGCCGCCGCCGCCGCCGCCGCCGGCTTAGAGGACACATCCTCTCCCCTTGAGGTCCTGCATCCCTCCGCAGCTCCAGCCTCTCTCCTCTCCGCCAGCACTTTCTCCATTTCTCGTTCGCCCCCGCCCTAGGAAGGTAAGTGTCCCCCCGTGGCCAGCGCCCCCCTCACTGCACGCGTGCCCGTGCCCCCCACCCTGTGCCCTCCAAACCCCGCACGTACCCGGGTCCCTGCAGAGAAGGACCGCGGGCGAGCGGCGTTAGCCACCGAACCCCCCTCGCTTCCTCCCCCTGCTCCTCCCACCGATTTCTCCTCACCCCCACCCTGCTCACTTTTCTCTCGTATTTTAATTTCAGGTGCTCCCTCCTTCCCTACCCCCCCGGCAAGGATCATTTCAGACGTGAATCTGGGAGATTTCGAGGTGGGGGGGGGGGGCAACCAGCAAACATAGGTGGTGCTCCCAAGGGCACTGCAGGGAGATGCTGTGGGATGGAGCTTTACCCGGGGGGAAGGGGTTGGGAGTGGGGAGAGGCAGAGCTCAGTTTGGGTACCGCTGGGGAAAGGACCCAGCCTTAGAGCAGACCGTCCCCCAGTCTCCCGAGGTGTTGACACAAACACGAGAGCGCAGCCTGGTCCCTGGGAGAAGGAGGGAGGAGGGGAAACGTTTTCCTATCATCGCAACCCCACGCCGCGCAGGGGGAGGGGGGCAGCAGGGAGAGGAGGTGACAGTCGAGCAGGAGAGAGCTGCATCAGCCACGACACTGCAGCAGTGCGGGCTTCCTGGGAGCAGTGCCCAGCCCGGGGGAATCGCAGCAGCACCGGGTCCTCAGCTCGCAGGACTGGTGGTGGTGGTGGTGGTGGCTCCGGGGAGAGGTATGTGCAGTGCTGGCCTGCTCGGCAGGGAAGGGGGCTTGCTGCGGCATGGACTTTATTCAGGCAGCGCCCTGCTGACTGGCACTGCCACGAAGCAGCGCCCACGGGAAGGCGATGCAGCAGGGGCAATGCCAGGGTGCCCTGCCCAGCCCCTGCTCAAGGGAGGCTGCCCTGCCTCCAGCTTGGCTGCCCTCTCCTCTTCACTGTGTCAACGGGTTCCCGGCTATGGCTCTGTCCCAATCCCTTATCCCAGCTTATCCGCCTCTGACCTCCTTTCAGGACAGTGCAGCTGACGCCAGGGATTTTAGGGTGGTTCTTTGCACTGTTCGACAGAGGGCAAACAGCAGGGGGGACAAGGGGAAGCAGCAGAAGTGGAGAAAAGGATATGGGGGGGGGGGAGGAAGAAGAGATCCAGGTAGTGATGGAGTGGGGCTAGCAAGGTTGTCATCTGGCTTCCTTGGAGCTGCCCCAAAATAGGGCAGGTGGATGCAGGCAGAGGGATGTGACGGGGCGACATGATCACATAAACAGGGGCACTGCATCTGACACAGGTCTTGTCGTCAGGCCCCCGCTGTGCCAAGAGTCACTTTAACAGGGTGCTGGTCCTCCCTCCCCTGCGGAGGCTGCTGGGGCGCAGCCAGGGCACTGCTGTGAAGGAAGCTCACAGCTGCGCAGGCACGGCTCCCGAGGAAGTTCCTGCGGTGTGTGCCAGATGGCGTGAGGAGCGCTGCCAGCACGGCTGAGGGGGATCCCAGCCCAGATGGACACCGTGAAGGGCCCCCGCATAGGCTTCGGAGAGTCCTGGTTTCCCCCACCGAAACTCCCCAGCACTGCAAGATTTGATGAAACTTCAAAGCGGTGTGATTTCCTCACATCCCTGTGATTTCCATGCACCAGAGGCAATGGGATCAGGAGCTGACCCTGGCTTTCCCAGCCTGTTTCTTAGCCCCTCTCCCTGCCATGATGCCCTTTTGCAGCAGCCCCAACACACATACATGGGCCGAGCTCCTGTGCTGCCCGTACCCCATGCACACAGACCAAGGCACGATTCCGGCTGAGAAAAAAACACCTGCTGCCCCATGCTTGCCCCCCCAGGCCTGGCCCCTGCAGTGAGTTCACGTGGTTCCAGCTCCACTCAGTTTTAAATGAATCATCTGGGGGAGCCAGGGGGAGAAAACCTGGCGATGGCAGGGGGTGGCAGTGACAGACATTTGGCAGGATCCTGCTCGTTCCTGGCGGGGCTGCTCCCCGACGTTGCACAGCCCTGCAGCTAGCTGGGGGAAGTGGGGAGACATGCAAGGCCAGTCTGGGGGAATTGGAAGGTGGGATGGGGTGGACAGAGCTATTCTGGAGACCCTAGGGAGAAAATTCCAGGAAAAGAAGCTCTCCCAAATGGCCATCCTCAACCACAAGCCTGTTTTCCTCCTCAGGTTTCAACAGCCGCATCCAAAATGTCAGATTTCCTCACCCTCACCCCACCCCCACCCCCATCAGACGGAGACACCTCCTGCATCCTTTCGGGCATGGTGGGGCCGTGAGCTGGGGGCAGCCCCAGCACCTGGGCCAGCCATGTTTCCCTCCCTCCGCCCTCAGAGCTGCTCCTCCTTTGTGTCAGGCACTGCATCCTCACGCAAAATGGCTGCCCAGGCCACCGGGCCTCGGTGCGGCCGGCCCGGTCCCTCACAGGGGCTGCCGCGGTGCCCTGCGGGATGGCGCCTTCCTGGGGCAGCTCCCCTTGCTGCGGCCTGCGGAGGGGTGAGGAGAGGCAGAGGCACAGCACGGGCTCCCCTGGGCCCACTAGGGATGCTCCTCACCCGCCGTGGGGAAAAGTGAGGTGCTGGGAGCCCCGGCACCAGGCTGGGGCTGTGCCAGCTCAGCCCTCTCTCTCCGCTGCCCGGGCTTCTGTGGCATTTTGTGCCTGCTGCCCTGACTCCCACCATAAGCCCTGGGAAGGGGGGGCACACACCTGCTGCACAGGGCAAGAGTGGGGAGCTCCCTGCTTGTTGTCTGAGGTAAAGGGGTGGGATGGACTGAAACAGAGCATCAGCTCCCGGACAAAACATGGGTAGGTTCCCATATTCTAGGCTTTGGATCGCAGTTTTCACATCTCCCCTCTAGTCTAAATTTGCTTGGAGTTTGAGTTCCAGCCCCTAAGATAGCTCTTCCCTGAGCATCCTTCTTGCTGCCCAGACGTTAGAAGGGTGAGCACCAGGTCCTGAGTACAGTCTGAGGCCTCTCAGAGCAGCTCAGAGCTGAGCATTATCTTCTCTTCTGCTCACAGATTCACCATGGCGGTTGAGAGGATCCACGCCCGAGAGATCCTGGATTCCCGTGGGAACCCCACTGTTGAGGTGGACTTGTACACACACAAAGGTAAGCGGGTGAGGACGAGAGGTGCAGGAAAGTCCTGCCCGTGCCAGAGGGGCTGGGTCTGCACAGCAGCCTCGGCCAAGAGCATGTAGGATCAGTGAGCTCCCAGCAGACGGCATCCCAGGGAAAGAGAAAAATCTTCTGGTTCCTACTTGTGATCCTGTGAGACATATGCAGCTGAGTGCCGTGCAGATGGCTTGGCCCAGGTGTCTGATAGTAGCAGGGGTGGTTATTTTCATTAACGTAGACATAATTATATATATATTTATGTTCTATCCACGCAATGCCCTCCTGCAGCTGTGCTTTTGCTCCTGGGACACGTTACAAGTTTGGCAGTACATCCATGGCCATGCTCATGAAGTTGTGGGAAGGTTTGTCCCTGACATCTCGGTGCAGGCATATATGTGTCTCAAATGGAAGAGCTGCAACTGCATTGGGCCAAAAGCTAGGTGGGATGAGAGGCGTGAGGAGTGTGAGTGGCATCCAACTAGTCTCTTCTTTCTTCACCGAGGTAAAAATCCAGCCCCAGTCTGGCAGCTGTGTGTCAGTCTGCCTCTGGAAGTGTGCAGGTAGGGGTACCAGGACGAGGGCTGAAA
Source organism: Anser brachyrhynchus (assembly GCF_964034855.1). Taxonomy (NCBI): domain Eukaryota; kingdom Metazoa; phylum Chordata; class Aves; order Anseriformes; family Anatidae; genus Anser; species Anser brachyrhynchus. The sequence goes on from NC_137694.1 coordinate 103,169,307, forward strand.
AGTCAGATTTCTGCATGTTATCTGTAGTTCTGGGAACAGCGCAGACCTCTTAGTGGCTGAGATCCAGGTTTACCAGTCTGGAAACACTGTATGGATTTCTTTCTCTTACTCTGGTGTTCCGCCTCTGACAAGACCAGCCGTATGCAGCCAGTGGGGCTGTTGGCATACATGGTTGCTGTGTCTTTTCGCCAGAAGCAGAACGCATGAGAGCTTTCTCTCCTTCTCGTCCTCTGCTCTACTCACACATATGTTTTGCTCTCCCTCAGGCATGTTTCGAGCAGCGGTCCCCAGCGGTGCATCCACTGGTATCTACGAAGCACTGGAGCTACGAGATAACGACAAGTCCCGTTTCCTTGGAAAAGGTGGGGAGGTGCCTGCTCTGCACCCTGTACCTGGGGCTGCCTGCTCAGGGGGCTCCACCGGAGGGTACTGCTCATCCACTAATGTAATGTGCCCTCCGTGGGACCTTGGAGGCACAGGCTTAGTGTCACGTGAAAGATCAGGCCTCGATCTTCCCCTCACTGTCTCCCTCTCTCAGACTATCTACTGGTCCTCTCCCTCCCTCTCTCCATTCTCTTCTTTGCCTCACCCTCTCTCTCTCTCTTTCTTTCTCTGTCTATTCCTTTCTTTAGGGGTCCTGCAGGCCGTGGATCATATCAACAGCACTGTCGCCCCAGCTCTCGTGGGCTCTGTAAGGATTTCTCTTTGTTCTCCCTTGTTGAACGCTTACTCTGTTCCGTCTCTTTCCACCTGATCTCTGTTTCTGCCTCTCTTCATCTCACTGGGTTGACAGACACAGTGATGCTCTGTGAACCCGGGCACACCCCCCTGCCCTTCATGCTTGTATGTGTCCGCAGGGATCTTTTCTCTGAGTAGAAAGGATTTAACCCTACCCGGTCCACTGCAGCATCTGTACGGCCTAACTAATGCCCTTGGTGCTCCACGTAGAGCTCTGTCCCTCTTTCAGATGTGCTCCTCCTCAAGCACTTAATACCATCCACATGTCTGCAACCTCACACCCTTTTGTCCCACCTTCTTCTCCTGCAGCGTTCACGGTGTGGTGAGCGATGACCATACCTCTGCGAGATCTGGCAGCACCCCCTGCACAGCCTGCGGCCTTGCAGAGCGGTGGGTGGTGTCACATCTGTAAGCCCTTCACGGCCAAAGACCTGGAGCCTGCTCTGAAGAGAGCTGAGCTAATGCCACACATCGCGCCCCATGCAGCCTGTGAGGGGTCTGGCTGAGAGCCCAGCTCCCCTCAGCCCTGAGAAATGCGTGGCCTGGTGGAGGGCTCCCCGTGTTGGCCCTCACCCTGCTCTCCACCTCCTTCCCAGGCACGGCTCCGTCCAGTTTACATTCGCTTGCTTGGGGTTGAGCATGTACTGTTTTGCCAAGCTTCTGTGTAGCCATAGCACCACAAAGCTCCCTGGAAGATGCCAAAAGGCTGGGTAAATCCTCAAGTGAGTCCTGTGCGCTGAGTTCTGTGTGGCCTCGCCTGGGCTGCTGCTGATCCTTTATCCAACGCAGGTGCATCTACACCGCACTGCAGTAACATCATCCTGATTACCTAATCTGACTACATGCCAAGGCACTGATATCCAGAGCTTTGTGTGTATATATTCCCCCACAAGCCAAAAAAAAGGTCCATGTATCCCCAGCTGCTGCATCAACATCTCCTTCCTCACAGAGGAGAGACAACTACTCTTCTCAACCTCCCCTTCTCAGGAGCTCTTTCTTTCTTGCAGGGCCTCTCTGTTGTAGATCAAGAGAAGATTGACAATCTGATGCTTGAGATGGATGGCACAGAGAACAAATGTAATTTTTTATTTATTTTGGTCTGGGAATTAAAGAGCACAGGTGGGCGGAGGGAGGATTGGAGTGGGCGAGACCAAGGCTGGTCTGGCAAGGGCACCTGTGGGGCAGGAGGGAGGCACTAGAGAAGCTTAACTCCTAATTTTTGCCCACAGCCAAGTTTGGTGCCAATGCTATCCTGGGAGTTTCACTGGCTGTGTGCAAGGCAGGAGCTGCAGAGAAGGATGTCCCCCTGTATCGGCATATTGCTGACCTGGCTGGCAACTCTGATCTCATCCTTCCTGTGCCAGTAAGACTCTGTCCTTGACATCCACATTCAGAAACTTCTAAAGAAACTTCAAAGAATGTGTTGGGAGGTAGAGAAGGAAGGGATACAGGACTGAAACATCAGCCGAATGCATTGTCAGGAAAGCAAGCTAAAGCCTGAGATTTGTCAGGGAAGGACTCAAGAACAAAAGGCCTGTTCCTGGAGTGGTGCATAAGGTTCTGCCCTCCCCATCACCACAAGGGTAGAGGGGAACTGGAAAAGACTCAGGAAAGGATAAGAGAGAGATAAAAGATGTGGACCAGCTTTTGTAAAGGGAAGGACTATGTAAACTACGAGGCTTCAATATGGAAGAGAGGGGCTGAGAAGGACACAGACATTGTGGTGGAGGTTGATTGAGGATCAACTGCTCCCTCTTAGCACAAGAACCAGAGAGGCATCATGTGAACCCTCTGGGGCACAGTTCAAGACAAGGGTAGCTGCTCTGTGAAGCTCCTTCACAAAGGGTATTGTAGATGCTAAAATTTTCTTGGGGCCAAGGAGAAAGGTCTTGGAAGAGAGACTGATGTAGCATTGCTGAATGCACAGATAAACATATACAGCTTGGGAGAACTCCAAGAGGGAAACTGGTGGGAAAGTCCTCTCCAGTCATTTGCTTCAAGCCACTGTTAGAAGGAGGATCCTGGGCTGTATGTGGCTTTGGTCTGATGCTCTGCAGCTGATGTGTTATGTTATTCTGTGGGATATGGTATGCTATGAATGGCCATATTTACCCATCTGAGAACCTTGTCCAGGCGGTACCAAGATAGGTTCCTTCAGCTCTGATTCTCTTCTGGACTCTTCCAGGCTTTCAATGTGATCAATGGAGGCTCCCACGCAGGCAACAAATTGGCCATGCAGGAGTTCATGATCCTGCCTGTGGGAGCTGAAAGTTTCCGTGATGCCATGCGCATCGGGGCTGAAGTCTATCACAACCTCAAGAGTGTCATCAAGGAGAAATACGGCAAGGATGCTACCAATGTGGGTGACGAGGGAGGCTTTGCCCCCAACATCCTGGAAAACAGTGAAGGTGAGAGCCACACACGGATGGGGTATCCCTGCCTGCAATGCTGTGACCAAGGCCCTTCTACACCCAGCTCACAGCATTCCCCAAACATTGGTTCAAAGTATGATGCCTTGAGGACATCGACCTCCTCCTGTGTTAGGGGATGGCTTCTAAGCTCCTCCTCCTTGGGGTGACCTTGATCTGTTCACAGCCTCTCCATACAAATCTTTCATACATGTGCAGACCTTTACAAGGCCTCTCCATGACTTGTCACTGAGCTGTGGTATCGTATTTTAATTCTTGCTCATCCCTTTGGATGCAGCATCCACAGCCCAGTGGCATGTTTCTGCTGTGCTCTGGGCTCCTTTCTCCCTCTCCCATCACACCATCAGACTCTCAGTGGCTCCTGCTCTCAGGATCTTCCTAAGGGAGCTCCTGAATGCAACTCTCCTCCTTCCAGCTCTGGAGCTCCTCAAGGAAGCTATCGACAAGGCTGGCTACACAGACAAAATTGTCATCGGTATGGATGTGGCAGCCTCTGAGTTCCACCGGGATGGCAAATATGACCTGGACTTCAAGTCCCCAGATGACCCAAGCCGCTACATTTCTGCAGATGAGCTTGGTGACCTTTACCAAAGCTTTGTACGTGATTATCCAGGTGAGCTGCTCTGCTTGGCAGTAGGGAATCAGCACTGGTGTTGCATACATAACGGGTGCATCCCTTCCATGTTTTAGGGGTGGGAAGAAAGGTAAGCTTTGACTCTTGTCTCTTCTGTTGCCCTTCAGTGGTCTCCATTGAGGATCCCTTTGACCAAGATGACTGGGAGGCCTGGTCCAAGTTCACAGCCAATGTTGGGATTCAGATAGTGGGAGACGACCTGACGGTGACAAACCCCAAGCGCATTGAGCGAGCTGTTGAAGAGAAGGCCTGCAACTGCCTCCTGCTCAAAGTCAACCAGATTGGATCTGTCACGGAGGCCATCCAAGCGTGAGTCCACCCTGCTGCCCCTGCTGTTCTGTGAAAGGGTTGGGGAAGAACCGCAGCAGGGTGTCATGCTATTCGTTGGACGAATAGACCTGTGTCTCTACCAGAGAGGATGCTGAGGGTGGGAGGAGAGGGTGCCTGGATCTCCCCCTACTCAGGTGGTGGGTATAGGAGGGGGAGCTACTGATTGCATTTCTTGCTCCTTGCAGCTGCAAGTTGGCCCAGGAGAATGGCTGGGGTGTGATGGTGAGTCACCGGTCTGGGGAGACCGAAGACACTTTCATTGCTGATCTGGTTGTAGGACTGTGCACTGGGCAGGTAGGTGAAACCCAGGCTATGCACAGGCTTGGAGGAAAAAGAAGAGGTGTGAAGACAGCGTCTCCTGCTCCCCCCATGGGGAAACTGGTGCAAGTTGTAAGTGTGGCTTACAGTCTTTTGTTTTGGGAAATGCTTTACAGATAAAGACGGGTGCTCCCTGCAGGTCTGAACGTCTGGCTAAATACAACCAGCTCATGAGGTAAGGGGCTCCAGGGACAAAAACACAAACAAGAGAATGGGGAATAACTAAATGGTGTGGGAGAAGCTGGAAGCCCAAGGGCAGGATGGGCTTAGGGGGGAAATGTTAAGAAGACAAAGTACAGAGGTGAAAGTAGGAACCTGGGGAGATCTCTGGAGCAGACTCCTTCCTTCCTTCCCTCCTCCTTGGCATGGTGGTGTGCTCCCCCCCTCCCCAGCAGCTGGTGGGAACAGAGCTCCTCTGTCCCATTTCAGCTTCCTGGCTGATGCACTCTACCCCTCAAACACTGGTGCCTCTGATGCTCCCTCACAGCAAGGGCCTGATGTTTGCTGTCTCTCTCTCCTGCAGGATTGAGGAAGAGCTTGGCGATGAAGCACGTTTTGCTGGACACAATTTTCGCAACCCAAGTGTTCTTTGAACATTGTCCCCAGGGCACAGCCACCCTGCTGCTCTTTCCCACATCACAGACTCTGAATCCTCCTTCCCTCCACTGCTTCCTTTTTTGCTCTTTCTTCCCCCTCTGTCACCTGGTTTCCTCTCACCTCAGAGCCGCATGAGTTCAGGTATCCCTGGCTAGATGTACCCAGGTGAAGGATGAAAGAGAGGTCTGCACCTTGTCCCTTGCTTTGGGGTCATAAGCATTTCTGGATCTAGGCATTTTGTGTCTTTTATTTTTGTGCAGGGCCATGTCTGAGTCACTCTGTTCACATATTAGACTATGGGAGCGTGCTGCCCAGTGCGTTTACGTTGTACACTGAAGTATGTGCCGTGAACATATGTGCGTCGGCTGGTGCGTTTGGACAAGTGTCGCACCTGTAGCTGTGTTTGGACGAGTGTCACCAGTGGCTCGCTCTCATTGTGCATGTGTGTAGGTGTATGTGTACTGGCCTACAGCATCATCGTGCCCCAGGCGTGTTTGTGCTGAGCCGTGGTGGGACCCAAGCATCTCTTCCTTCCACTCTGAGTGCTGTGCTGTGTTGAGCTGTGCTTGCCAGCAGCTTGGTGTTGAAGTGCACCACTGTCCGTCACTGGCTGTCTGTGTGTGTGCTGTCAGCCTCCGGGCTCTGTGAGGTCTTGTGGGTCAGGGCATAGTGCTGTGGGGCGATATATTAAAACACAGTCATAAAAATTAACATGCTCTCATTTGCTCCTCTTGACCTTCTCTGTTTCCATCCCTCTTGCACTCCTTCACCCTCTCCTCCACCTCTGTCTGCTTTACCTTCTGGACAGCCCATGCTCAGCAGAGCAACAAACTACAGAACCCTAAACTCAATTAAAATGTATTTCACACCTGAGATGCCTGGCTTGGCCTGATGTTTCTCTACGTCAGTATCTGGGGAATGGGAACATTTTGCCATCAGAGCAGAAGAGGATCGTGCGGAAAGGTAACTAAAAGCAAGCAGAAGGGATTGACAAGAGAAAGGCAAGGCCCAGGTACCCCTCCCCTGCTCCTTTCACAGCCGTCCCATAGCCAAACTTGTCTGTTGTGCACCCAGCTGGGGAATATCAAGGGAAGGGCAGGTGGGAGGGTGCAAATCCCCCACCAAACCACACTGCACGAAGAACTGCTGTGCAGGGGTTTTAATTGTGTTGTGCACTGACGCGTCAGATCCCAGGGCAGGCCAGCTGCCCACTTGACATCTACTGATGGTAAACTGCAACTACAGGGTTTTGGAAGAGAAAAAGCAGCCAGCAGCCCCTCTGTGTGCTTGGGCACACTCAGCTCCTGCAAACCTCCTGCTCAGCTTCGTTACAGGAGGTTCCTCGCCTAACCACACTGCGTGCCATGTCTCTCACGGTGAGCAGGGTACAGACAGGTTGTTCAACATGCCCCAAGGCTGTGTCCCAACCTGGACTTCAGAATTTGAAGCCAACACTTACAAATCAACGTTGGCATTTCACTGCTGATTCTCTCCTAAACAACGCAGGAAAAAGGAGTATGTTCGACGAGGGAAGACAAAGGCTGTGGCACAGTAGAAAAGAGGGTGGGAAGGAGAACAGAGTCGAAAGAGGGTTGGATCCAGCAGGGTCGCCAGTAACATGTAACAAACCCTGCCAGCAATTAACAGCTCGTGCCCCAGTAATTAATAACTGTGTCCCAGCTGCAGGCCACCTCTCTCTCACCCACGCTCTCCGTGAAGCCTCCCCCTCGGGCTCTGGGGAGCAGCAGCCCAGCTGCGGAGCCCAAGCGCACCCCAAACACGGGGCGCGCACCCCAACACCCGCATCCCGCCCCACACCCCCGTGGACGGCCCAGGGGGGCCGCGGCGACCGCCAGCAAAGGCGGCGGGGCTGCAGCTGCCTTCTGGGAGCTGTAGTTCGGGCACGGCCGCGGGGAAAGCTCCATTTTCCCGTGCCGGAGCCTTCGCCTCGCCTCAAAATGCGGTCCCCGGGCAGGCAGGCGGTTTGCGTTTTTGGGGCTTCTCCCCTCCCCGTTCCACCCCCCAGCCTCCCTAATTCCCTCCCTCGCTCTTTTTTGTGGAGGGAAGGAGGCGAAGTCCACCAGGTAGCCTGCATTGCCCGTTCAAACGCAGCCGCGCTGTAGCAGCAGGGTATCCGTGTGTGTATGCCCCGGCGTTGTGGAAATAATTTGTTAGAGAAGAGTTACGGGCCGTGAGGTATTGCCACGTCCCTGCCTTAGGGAGGACGTGTGAAAGCACTGAAGTGAACGCGTCGCATCGTAGCAGTGCCTCACCTTGGTGGCTTTCCTAAATCAAAAGAGTTTGTCGTTGACAGCACAATGTCTATAAAGAATATACGACTGGTATGTTTACTTCAGTCACTACAAATATTTATTCTCAGCCAGCACATCATAAGATCTATACCGCATTCCCTTTGCCTCAGTGGCGGAGATTTGGTTACAGTTCCTTTGTAATAGAAATGCCCCAATACTTTGTTATTCCTGCACCTGAGGACTCCTGTTGTATAAGCCGCTGTCTCCGTCAGGCTGCTGTGCTGTAACGTGCATCCGGAGGTGGGGTGGAGATACAGCAGTATCTGTTACGGGAAACATTTGTCGGGTTGGTTTTCCTTTAACTCTCAAACCATATTCTGTTTAGATGGCGTTTTCGGAGCAATGTTTAGCTGTTAAAGGGATGATTTAACACTAGCCCCCTGAAGCCTGCAGAGTCGCTCTTTCAGCGGTAAATAGGTGTGTGTGCCCATCAAGGAGCTGGAAGGGGAAATGTCAGTGAATGAGGGTTGTTGTGGGGTGCACAGGGAAGCCTTAACGATGTGGAGCAACTGAATTTCTCCACTATTTGTTTAGTCTCTCTACAGAATGATGGAGTGGTATTAAACCTTGTAAAACCAATGTCTTTAATGCAGGAGGCTGTCAGAGACATTTTTCTGTAAAACATTTGACAAGAGCTCAAAAAAAAATGGGTGCTGGGTAGTTCCTATAATGTGCTCAGCACCTTACAGGAATGAAGAAGAGTGTTTGGTTCTGCCGCTGGAAGACTAAATGCAGGCAGGTTGCACAGGAGGATATCATGAAGCTCACTTTGCCGGGCAAAGAAGAGCTCACCAGAGCATTATATGTCTCAGACAGCTGAACTGGGGTGAAGGGTGAGGTTGCCACCCTTGCCATTCTGCACCTCCTCACTTCTAGAGGTTGCCGGAACGCCGGATGAGTGAAGCTCCACAACTAACAGCTCCCTGAGCTGTAGCCCAGGCCCAATTAGCTTGATGAAATGGTAAGCTGAGGCAGGTCATCGTTCCATTTGGAGTCACCAAGCCATCTCCACCGTGGGACAGCCATTGCTGGGAGGTTGTTTATGCTAGGCAATGAAGTTTATTACCTTTTCAGTGTTTCATTTACCAATAAACACCAGCTCACAAGTACTATTTGTATGAGCTTTAGAGAACGAGCCAAGAGACACCATCTTGTGTGGCCCTAGCTGGGGTCTGTGTGACAGAAAGCCTTTCCCCAGGCCTAGCACAGGCTAGAGGGCTTGCTTGATTATTCTTCTCATCAAGGATATTACTACATGCTGTGTGTCTGTACTGCCAAAAGGGGAAACGGGGCTCTGCATATTTTTAGAACCACAGTTTCACAGAAGGATTGAGATGGCAAGGGATGTCTGGACATTCCACGCCAAGCTCCTCCGTGAAGCAGGGCTGACCCCAGGTAGGTCAGGCTGCTCAGTACACTGGACAGACAATTCCTGAACATCTCCAAGGGGAGATTCCCCAGCCCCTCTGGGCACCTGTGCCCATGCTGAAACTCTCAGGGAGGAGGTTTGTCCTTTACCTAGTTAGAATTTTCCTCCCTGCAAATTTTGAAATCATTTCATTGTCCATCTATCAGAAGATCTTGGCTCTGACTTTGCTATAACCTCCTCAGTCCCACTTCCCCCCCCCAAAAAAACAAAGAACTGAAGAGAGATATTAGTTCCCCCTTAACCTTTCTTTTCTCCAGACAAACAGAATCAGCTCCTTCAGCTTCCCCTTTCATGCCACAGGCTGCAGCACCTTAACCACCTCATTGGACTCCATCCAGTTTATTAGCATCTCCCTCGTCTATATTTCTGTAAGAAGGATACACCGCAGCCAGTGCCTCTCGTTCCTCAGATTACCATTTGTCCCACGGTATCAGATTCAGAAAACAGTGGAAGAATGCAGCTGAAGAGCCCCGCGGATGCTGCATGGCCTGCCTGCCCACCCCAATGGAGGACCAGCTCCACCCAAGCAACCTTGATGCCCGCTTGCTGAGCCTCCTAGCTGGCTCACAGACTCCCTAAGTCAGGTATCCTTCCTCATACAGCTAATAATGCTCTTGATTTGTCCAAGGTCTTCCATCTGTGCATTTCAATTCATCTTATTTCCCGTGTTCCCCAGCCAGGCACCTCGGTCTCTCCGCACAAGGACGCATGTTTCACTTGTCCGTTTCCCGCTTGCACTAACCCCTCTGAATCAGAGTAGCGTGTAGTGTTACATCAGCTTGTGAGGGTTTCTGAGCTGAGAAGGGGAAATAGTTTTTTGCCGTTGGGAACCGACAGCACCCATAGCAATCCTCTCACTTGCTGTTTTTTGTTCCTTTGGCTGAAAAACTCAGCCTTATTAATGGAGGTGCTGCTTTTTGTCCACAATTAAGTCCTCAGAAGTCAGGATTACACAAAATGCAAATTGTTACCCTGCCCTCGGTCCTGTTTCTTTTTTGAATCATGTCTCTGACGTCATTTCATAAACCAAGACTGCAGGCATCACAGGAGACAGGCCACCTTTCAGCAACTTCTGGAAACAGCGCTAAACCTACTACAATTTTCATGAGGTCCTGGGGTGTCTGCCTGTCCCCTGAAGTAAATAAGGACACTAAAATTTTGATAATTAAATTTGTTTAAGCTAAAATTTTGATCTCAGGCACTGACTCAGTTACGGAAGATGATGATGTGAATACTTTCTGGGACTTGGCTTTGTGTTTAAATAAACTTGGGGTCACCAGGCAGCCTGCTGCTACTGATACAAGAAGATTATTTAGATCGAATGTGGAGATGCTGAAGCAGTAACAGCCATTGTTTGTCCCATTTTGTAGCTTTCACGGCAGCTTTTCCCCAGGTGACAACAGGCTACCTTAGTGATTTGGATATTTGTGTTTACTGTCCACAAAGCAGGGGTTTTGACAAGATCTTCCTCCCTTCTTGAATCATCACTTTGGCCTCTAAGGATCACACTCATTATCAGCTTGGGATGCAAGGCTGTTGAGCTCCTAAGGTGACAGTTTGAAACAGCAGTGACAATTGCAGATGTGACTACCTCAACAGCAATAATAATATTATTTCTAATCTTCCAGAGCTCTCCTTGGTGAGACACTTCTTAGAGTAGTTAATGCTTACACCTGTGCTTGGGATCGAAAGTGTATTCTTGTCAGTGTAACACCTTTGTGAAATACTCAGTATTCTGAAATGTTTCAGACTGGTGACTCAAAATTTTTATTTTTTTTTTTCAAATGTTAGCCATAGCTTTTTCAATGCTCTGTACCATGTAGGGAAAACAGAAAGTAGCGGTGAAGAAAAGCATCCCAGGATCACTGCTGGCAGGGTGGAGGCTCTCAGCAAGGGTCAAGACAAAGAGGTAGGATGAGGAGAAGCACGGATGAAAAAATGAACGACACCTGGAGACAGGAGGCATGTTTATATTGTGCAACGGAGTGCTGTGTGCCAGTGGAGCTGGTGCTGGAGCAAGAGGCACCAAGAGTAGTGCTGTGTCCAGGATAAGTAAGAATACCCTGCAGTGGTACAGTACTGCTGGGAAGAGGGTGTGGAACAAAAGCATAGGGAGCCATTAGCTTGCAAAGATGTTGCGGGGACATTGTTATGGATGTTTTTAAAATGCTTGGGTGCAGCGGCGATTAGCACTACAGAAAAACCCACGGGGAGATTATTACATCTGTATTCAGTGCCGAGTTTGGATGCTGTACAGTAAATAATGCTCGGAGGCATATAATGGACAATAAGAAGTATTAAATAAACGCCCGTCAAGAGAGCACCATCCAGCCTGTTTGCTGAGAGAGACAGGAGGCCCTGCTGAGGAAATATTTTGTGACTACGTATTTGAAGGCTACCAGAACGCAGTAAGAGGACTTGCCCACATGCACGCAAAGTCCCTCTCGTTCCAGCGTGCGGATGCACATGCCTGTATCTTGGTTTTTGCTTATACAGCCAGCCTTACTTCCCAAACCTACAGCGGTCGGTAAGGGCAGCGTTTGGTCGCTCCTAGCTTCTTCTGCCTGGCGTGTGCTCACCCAAAGTCCGCGCTTGGGTTGGCTCCTCCGCTGACTAGCCAGGTAACGAACCGAACCAGCTCCCCGTTCCCCAGTTCCCGTCCCCATCTGACCACAACTTTCCCAACATGGCCATACGCATCTGGAGCCAGCCTGAACTTTGCGAACAACGGAGAGCGGCGGCGGCGGCTGCCAGCCCATTTTCCTGACACAGCGAGGAGCCCACGCACGGGAAGGGTTGGGGGCGGGGGGGGGGAGAATTTCTCAGATTGTTAGCATTCTGGGCGAATTTAAGCCCTTTGTGGCAGCAACTATCGCAGTGCTCCTTCGGGTCCTAAAAGGCACGTTTCTGCAGCAGCACCAGCCGGTGAAGCCCCTCAGCGGGCCGCCGAGCTCCCGCGGGGCCCACGCGTGCCCGCTGCCTCAGCGCCACACCGCACCTCGCTTTATTAAAGGATTAAAAAAAAAAAAAGGGGGGGGGGAGGGAGAAAACAAACAAACAAACAAAAAAAAGAGAGAAGGACGCGCGGGGCCGCGCGGCGGCGGCCTCCCCTGTGGCGGGGCGCCGGTGCCTCTCGCGGCCTCCACACGAGGCTCTCCCTTTGTGCCGTTGCCTGGTAACCGGCGGGGGATGGGAGGCCGCCGGGCGGGGGGCCGCGCCGAGCCAGCGCCGGCCCGCGCTGCATGCTGATGGCGGCCGCCCCGCCTCGCCCTGCCTCGCCCCGCCCGGGGCTGCCCGTGCTGCTTCCCCCCCCCGCCCCGCTCCCCGGCCCCTCCGCCGGGTTTCTGCTGCCCCCCCCCCCCCCCCACCACCCCGCCCCGGGGTGGCCGCTCCCCGCTCGGTCTCCCGGTCCGCGCTGTGGGCGGCGGGGAGGCGGGGACGGGCTTCGGGGGGGTGACAGAGCGGAGGAAGGTTGGGGGGGGGGGGGGCTGGTTCTGGGCTCTTCGGAAATGGGAGGTGGCCAAGGGACGGAGCGGAGCGGAGCGATGGGAGGGCGGCGGGGCGCGGGCGGCAGCGCCTGAGAGCGGGCTGCGGGACGGGGGGCGACAGAGCCGCGGGGCTTTGGGGCGGGAGGGGGGGGGGGGGAGCCGCCGCCGCCGAGCTCCGCCGCACCCCCTCGGAGCCGCTGCCCCTGCGCCCCAGCCGTTGTTCCGGAGGCAGGAGAGAGAGCGAGGGAGCGCGGAGAAGGAGGAGGAGGGAGGATAAAAAAAAAAAAAAAAAAAAAAAAAAAAAAAAGGGGGGGGGGAGCAGCGTTTAAATCCCTTCCCCCCGCTCCTCTCCTCCTCCATTCCTCCCTTCATTCGACCTCCCCTCCGGAGCCGCCGGTGAGTCCCTCGCCCGCTCACGGCCACTCCCGCGCCGCTTGTCATTTTCCCCCCGCTCGCTGCGTTCCTCCGCGGGTGTCCCCGTACCCCCCCCCCCCACCCCCCCCCCGGTCCCCCCCCTTCCCTCCCTCCCTCCGCACGGCGATTCGGGGGGCGAACGGCAAAGTTGGGGGGCTGATGGCGGTCGGTCCATGGCGCTGCCCCGCCGTGGATGCGGGCGGCGGGCGGCGACGGTTCCGGGGCGCCCCGGGGCGCGGTGGTTCCCGGGGGGGCGGCGGCCGCAGCCCGCTCCCCGCCGGGGCTCGTCCCCCGGACGGCGCCGGGAACGATCGTAAATCACCGGGGGGCGCTGCCCGGCCCCGGCCCCAGCCCCAGCCCCAGCCCGGGGCTTGTTTTCCTTGGCCGGCCTCGCCTCCGGAGCGGCGCCGGGGGGGGGGGGAGAGCTCAGTGCCCACCGCGGGGGTCCCGGGGCGGGGACACCCCCCGCCGAGCCCCCCCCCCCCCTTCCCTTCCCTCCGTTCCCTGCCGCAGAAAGTTCGGCGGGGGCCGGGGCCGCCGGTGCCCCCGGGGCGGTGGGCGCGGGCAGCGGGAGGAGACGCCGGAGTTTGGGGGTTTGCGGCCCAGCACGGTGCGGGAATGAAAATGAAACAATGCTGGAAGGGAGTCAGCCCACTCGCTGCCTCCTGGGCAAGCTCCGCTGCTGCCAGCCCCGAAGAATCTCGGCGAAATTCCCTCCTCCGGGGGAGCCGCGTATTGTCCCCCTCGCGCCCAGGTGCAGCCGGGGAGCAGGCAGCAATGAGGCTCGGACACGGTGCTTGCGTCGGGGTCTGAGTGGGGAATCTGTGCTGCGGAGTGTGTCTGCTCCCTCCCTGAGTCTTAGGCGTGCACCGATAGCATTCCCCCCGGCCATGCCATCCTCCGCCTGGGGACCCGCTGCCCTCTCCCCTGAAACTCACAGGGAAAAGCATGGGGACCAGGGAGCAGGCAAGGCCAGTCCAAGCGGGTGGCATCGCAGTGGCATTCGGGATCCCTCCAGTGTGTTGGGTTGGCCGTTCAGTTGCAATTCAGGGCTCGGGGAGAACTGTCTGCTGTATTTCCCGTGCTGTCCTTCTGGCTGTGCCATTGAGCCGTTGCGCTCTGCTGGCGTCGGGAGGTTGCTGGTTTGCGAAGCTTTGGTGGCTGTTGCCCAGCCGTATTTTGCCAAGTGGCCGCTGTGCTGTTAAGTGGCAGCCATTTGGTCACTGTGGCATCACTTTGTGTGTTGCTTTTGCTTGCAGTTGAGATCTGCCGATAGCCGCGTTATGTTTCTGAAGTTGCTTTTGAAAGAGGCAGCGTCTTCATCTGCATTTCTCTCAGTGCTGCGCTGTGGCTGCCATGACTTCTGCAATAAGTTGGTTGTCAGTATGGCTACTGGCACGCATCTCTTTTGTTTGCACAGTCTGTTTTGCAGTCCTGTGTCTCTTGGTGAACAGCATCTCCCTGTCCAGCCAGCCATTCAGATCTGTTTTTATTATCTCTCCTGGGCTGTGGTACGGGGTGGATTGCATGGGAACCTCGGTGCTTTCTAGCACTGAAAGAGTGAGGTGAAAGTAGTAGGCCATTACCATAAGGTGTATAGCAAGAGAGCAGAGAAGGAGTTAGATATGCCATTCATTTTGTGTCCAGCCGAATGGTGGAGCGTGGTTATATGTCCTTCATCCTATATGCAGGTCAGTTCAGAGTTCAGTCCTGACTTCCCCCAAGGAACAACGTGTCCGTGTCAGTGCATCACCCAAATGCCTGCACAGTTACCTCAGTTGCATGAACACAAATCCCACAGTTGTTTGAGTTGAAAGCTAGACCCTCCGTTCTTCGAAGCTCAAGGGTGTAGTGCATCTCTGCCATTGCTGTACATGCACCTTTGAGGGAGTGGAGGGGCTGAAGCTCCAAGATCATTGCCCATGGATGGGACACTTGCAAATGTGAATGGTCAGATTGTTTGGCAGAATGAATTTCATCCGTCTTTCCCTGCTCTTGGCCAGGTTGTTTTTACGTTTGTTGGTGGTGACTGCATAACCAATTGTTTGTGCGTTCTCCCAGTTTCTTGGGAGTAGTATGGTCTTTCAAAACGGACTTTTCTAATTGTGATTCACGGTGGAGCTTTTCAAGTATGGCTGTGAAGAAGTGAATTTATGGTACCGTGTTTCGTGCTGGAAACAATAAAACCCTTTCAAACATTTGAAAATTAAATGTGCAGTGAATTCTAATGAAGGAGAGCAACAGGTATAACCTGCTGCAGTGGCCTGCCTTTATGTCTTTTCATATGAATTTACCTCCTGCCCCAGATTTTGTACCCCTTGGATACTTCTGAAAGGTTCTTGCATTCTCACCTTCGCGTTTGTCTGCGGAAGGAATCACAATCAAGTTTTCATGTGGGCATACTTGTATTCCAAAATAAAACTGGGCGTGCAAGGAACTGTAGCATAGCAGAATCTGTGTGCTAAAGAGCAACCTGATCAGTACATTTCTTCAAGATGGTGAGCCTTTATGTGTAGCTGGAATGGATGAGGCAGGTTTTGTTCTTCCCAAAGTTCATCCTCTGTCAGTCCATATATATGCTTTCCTGGTTCCTACTTGATCTTTCTCACGTTCATCAGCATTTTTCTGGTGGATGGAGGTGGAATCCAGGGGAGCAGCCACTGTGGAATTTGGAGCTGTGTAGGGAAGGATTATTTATTTGCTGGATCTGGGTTGTAATAACTTTGCAAATGCAGTCTCTGCAATGTCTGAACATTTATTCAACACTGCCCCTCCTTAAATATCTACCTGCACATTTACCCAATCTTTTTTTTTTTTTTCTTTTTGGGTAACTGCCTTTTCTTATGAGAATCTGTTTCCCTCCTTCGTCAGTCTGTATCTTCCCCAGTTCTGTTTTTTCTCTCTCCCAGCAGTGTTCTCTTTTGAACAAATAAACCATTTTCTTGTCTCTGGTGGATTTTCTTGACTTCCTTCTTCCTCCATTAGGAGTTGCTATGGAAGTATCAACTATATTTCCTGCATTTATCAGTTCGTCTCTTCCATCTTTACTTCCTGAGGATTGTTGCTATTGAAGTACAGAGCAGTAATGCTTTATAAATTTCTTAAGGGCTGGTAATGCTAAGGAGAAGGTAACACAAGTTCAGAGTATGTTTAAAAGTGAAGAAGTCATTGTCTTAATGACTCTGAAAAAGTCATTGTCTCTGAAAAAGTCATTGTCTTAACTACTGCGTGAGCTACACCTTGGGTATGTATTCTCTGCAGAATTAGTTCATGAGATCACTGCCCGAGTCTGGTCACCGTGAATGTTTTAACTTACCATAGAATGGTTTGGGTTGGAACAGACCTTAGAGATCACCTAATTCCAACCCCCCTGCCATGGGCAGGGACACCATCCACTTCGACAGGTTGCCCAAAGCCCCATCCAGCCTGGCCTTGGACACTTCCAGGGATGGGGCAGCCACAGCTTCTCTGGACAACCCGTTTCAGTGTTTCACCACCCTCATGGAGAATAATTTCCCCCTTACATCTAATCTAAACCTACCCTCTTTTAGCTTAAAGCCATTACTTCTTGTCCTATCGCTACACTTCCTGACAAAGAGTCCCTCCTCAGATTTCTTACAGGCCCCCTTTAGGTATTGGAAGGTCTCCCTGGAGCCTTCTCACCTTCAGGCTGAACAACCCCAACTCCCTCAGCCTGTCTTCGTAGGAGAGGTGCTCCAGCCCCTTGATCATCTTGCGCTGGGGGCCCCAGAGCTGAACGCAGCACTCCAGGCGGGGTCAGCTTGAACATGAGGTGCTCCATTTCAATGCCTTGCCCGAGTTACTGAAGCTGTGGTGGCCCCCAGACGTGTACCTGTTGCCAGGTTGCTCAGGTGCATGCCCCATTGTTCTTGGTGTCACGGTGAACACTGAAGGATCTCTTTGTCCTTCCAGTCGCGCAGCGGGCAGTTGTGGGCCTACAGCCCGTATCCTCCATGTGAGGTGCATGGAGAATGACGCAGTGGAAGGGGATGTTTCCTGCTCAAGTGGTTTGAGCTTCACCTTTGCTTTAGTCTGGGTGGGTAATTTGGGCTTAGCGCTCTTGGGGAAGAGGATTTTGGCATATGCTAAAAGTTTCACGCAAGTCAATATTGTGAGGAAATGACCCCTTCAGAAGCATTGCCGTCCTTCCAGTTCTGGTGATGCTCCCGCAGAAATTTCTTACAATCTGTTTTTGGTGTTTGTTGTGGCAGCAAACACAGACTTGTTATTGTCTCCTGTAAAAGTATCAATGTTTGATTGATTGTTGTGGCAGTATTTTCACCTGCAAACCAAAGGGTAACTGCAATATCTTCTCTGAGCAATTTTAGCCAATGATGTTCCGGCTGGGCTTTGCTGAGGGAAGGGTAACTGGCGGCTTTCAATCTTCATGTCTCTTGCCCTGGTGACATCGTTCATCATAGATCAGTTTAGCTGGAAAATTTTAGTCATGTACTTCCCTGCCTCGCAAGGCACTTGGTGATACCCTGTTTCTTCCACAAGGCTTCTCTGTGTTATAGATCATTTAAGCGAAGGTTACGTTTGAACAACCTTCATCTCTCTCCTTGTGCAGCTGGTCGTATATACTGATGCGCACACACATATATACGTATATATTTGTTTATGTATATGTATCACAGTATATATATAGTAGTATATATATCACAGAAGATATGCATCATAATGTATTGTGTATTAAATTGTAACTAGAATATATATAGTGTAGTGTATTGGATATAAAGCGTATCTATAGGATAGTGTATTGGATATAAAGTATATCTATAGGATAGCATATTGGGTACATTACTGTTTTTCTTTCAGGCTGTGCAACCGATGAAGTGATGATGGTGAAGTGATTTTCCTCAGAATTATTCAGAGTTTACCAGCCTCATTAAGACAGTCCACTCTCTACGAACAGTGGTTTATCCAATCATGATTATCTGTCAGGCTTTCCTTAGATGTTGTTCAACTGTTGCTTTCAAAGTACGGTTTCACCCAGGACCAGCTCCTGCTCAACCTCTCTATGGCTTCTAATGATTTCAACATTAGAAAAGCTGTTCTGGTTAGTTGGCTGGTCCTCTCCCCTGCACAGAACAAGGTAGGGAATGTCACCTGGAGGTTTTTTCAAAAAAATGTTGGAACATTTTTTTAGAGAAAAAAAAGCAAAAACCTTCATTAAAGACTTCCAGTGTTATGATAGATCCCTATGCAAGTTTTTCAAGTGATTAATCTATCCCACTTTTCATATTTTACACTATTTCTGTGTGGAATTTGTCTAGCTTCAGCTCTTATCCATTGGATCTGGAGTCTTTGGCTTGCAGATTAAAGAGCCCTCTGCTATCAGAAATCTTCTTCCTTTGTAACACTCCTAGGCCATGGTTATCACCTTTTAACCTTTTCTCTGATAAGCTAAATATACTGAGCTTCTTAAAGCTCTTATTGTGAAGGGGGAGTGGAGTTATCAGACCTCATATCTTCCTTATTGTTCTTTTTAGGAAGTTTTCAATTTGTCAGCATCCTTTCTGAAGTATGCAGGTTAAAACTGCACACACTACTCCCATAATGGTCCCGCCAATCCTGTATATAGTCAGGTAAAAATCGTCTCTCTATTCCAGTTCTTGAAGAATATTCCTGTCTTTATGCACTGGTGGATATCATTCATTCAGGAACGGCTCCCTTAGAAGTCTTGTGCTGGGAACTCGTGTTCATTTTGCTATCAGTTGTTAATTACAAGGCCTATTCAGTGTTTCTGTTTATCCTTGAATCTTCATCCTTGAAAGCATTCTACGTTCTTCTGTTCTGCATGTAAAAATCTTCCATAATTAAAATGCTTGCCTTCTGTGCAACCTTATTGCCACAGTAATGCTGACTGGTTTGTGCCAGAGTTTCCAATCCATCATTTACTGTATAACCTGCCTCAGCACCACCTGTAAACTTTACCCATGTTTCTGCAAACTTTGTTCAGCCGATGCCTTCACCAGCTACCATGTTCTGTGTTGTCTCTCAGGGGTGAGCTCTGGGGTACTTACTTTTTGGCAGTGGATCCACGCACAAGGTCTTTTTGACAGGACAGGTCATGCTATGCCATAGCTGTGCACCAAGTTTCAGCCCACAGGTTGTCAAGCGCTGCTTTACAGAGATTACTCCAGGCATTAAAAATATCTCGGGCAGTGGTTTCACTTGCCATCGTGCCTTTTCCCCTGGCAGTCCAGTCTGGGCTTAATCCGGTAAAAACCATGCCTACAGGTTCAGCTGGCCACTTGAAAGGTGGAGGCCTAGATCTGTGGTTCTGTAAGGCAGATTATGTATCTGTAGATGGCAGCATTTTGGCACGAATTGGTTGCTTCAAATTCTTTGTGGATCAGGGAGAGTTCTAGATGTTTGTGATTTCAAGTATTTTGTTGTATCATGACCTTGACTCAGCCATAATCATCATGTTTTGTGATTTTATAAAATCATAAGAACTAAAGCCATTGTTCACCATGAACTTGGTGATATACATAAGTCAAAAATCTCTACTTCCCTCCCAAGGGTGGTTCAGTGCTTGCACAGGTTTCCAGGGGGGCTGTGGAAGCTCTTCTCTGAGATGTTCATGACAACCTCATGTAGCTTTGCACTTTGGTATGAACAGCGGGCTTGGGTGGAGACCTCCGGAGATCTTTTCCCTTGTAAACATTCCTGTGACACACTGTTGGGTTTCCCTTCTCTCAGCCCTACAGCGAGGGCAGGATCATCTCACTTGGCTAGTTCTGTAGACCGAGGACAAGCTGTGGGATCCCAAGCAAGGGAGTGACTCAAAGCTTATCATTGTCTCAGGCCTGCTGTACAACTCTTCGTGTGCCCATCTCCTTGGCCCTATTTCTCTCCCTCCCTTCTGCATCATCTGCCCGTCTTCTTCCTGTTCAGTGCCTTGGCCTTTGCACAAATGGCTGTTACGTTGGCTTCGCTGTTGGTCACAAACTCCTAGAAGCAGAGAATCAAAAAGGTGTATTTGTTAATAATAAAGATTTTATTTTGCCTTTGTTACGCTCTAGGGAAAGCTGTTTCAGAGCTTCACCAAATGTCCAAGTCTTCTAATTTCCATCTTAAAATTGTCGGTGGCTTTTTTATACCCGTTGGTTCTTATACCAACCTTCTCCCTTAGCTTAAGTACCCCTTCTAACTACCTTGCGTTTAATTTTTGTTGTTTTGCAGACAATAATTGCATCTCCTCAGCTTTTATATTGTTCTGTTAATAAATTAATGTCTTTATAGGTCTTGCACGTAACAGAGAGACTCTTTGTGTCCCTCAGCATTCTGGAAACTGCTTTCTGTACCTTCTGTAATCCACTTTCATCTTCCCTGGTGCTGGGTGACCAAAGGATTACGTGGGCTACCAGGGGATGTCTTACAAGTCCAGTGCCCCTTGGCGTTAATACTTTTTTACTCATTGCTTGATGCTACTTGCCTGATGCCTCCAAAGTAACAGTGCTCCCTATAGCTCTCCAGTGATTAATACATCCCTCTCCTCTTCGGCATTCCCTACTGATGAGCAGAAGTTCTTACGGCAGATGTGTTTGTTGCTTCTCCTCGGTGTATCACTTAGCTCTTACTGCTGCTGAACTTTTTAAAAAAATACCAATGATCGCTTCATCCAGAGCCCACTGCTCCAGCAGTGGTCACCGTCAAATACCTAGGAAAAAGTGTAAGTTAAGGCAAGTTTATGTGCTATTTTCCTCTGATACTCCTACAGCTTCCAGCCATTTCCAGTTATTCCCTCTTGCATGAAACTCTCCAGTCTCCCCTTGAGTCCATGCAAACTTATGGCACTGACGATGTCCTTTGATGAGAAATTATGCAGTCAACCGTTCATTTCAAGAAGAACAATCTCTTTCTGTTTTGAACTTCATAGCGCTATTTGATGGTCCTCAGTTCTTGTAATGGAAAAGACAGTGAATATTTCATAACCAACCTCTACTTTTCATTACTTTTCATATGTGGCTTTACAGACCTTGATCACATTCTCAGTAACCTTTTTTTCTGGACAAAGATGTTTAGCTCACTCAGTCTAGCTCACTCAGTCATGCCTTTTCATTGCCCTTTCTAGTTTCCGTGGAAAGAGCAGAACTGCATGCATGTTTCAAGATATGAGAAAACCCTGGGTTTATGCAAGTGCACAATGGCATTCTCTGTTTTGTTTTCAGTTCATTTCCCAGGAATTTCTACCATGTACTTTGCTCTCTTGATGGCTGCTGAATGCCAAGGTGATATTTTCATGGATCTGCCTCTCATACCCTAAGGGTATCACTTTTGAGTGGCACTGCTCAGTTCAGAGTCCGTCATTTTATATGTGGAGATGGCGTTGTTTTTTTCTCCGTGTACATTGCTTTATATTTGCCTAGATGGAAGTTCACATGCCATTTATTTGCCCAGTCACTCCTCCTGGAAAATCCTTCTACAGTTCTCCACAGTCAGCTCTCATCCTTTCTTCCATCTATACTGATACTTTCAGCACTTCATTCATTCAAATCCATTTACAGAGTTTGATCCTTTTATCTCCTGAGCTTTTCTCTGGCTCTCCTCCACACTGACTAGTTTGCCTGGGACTGAGGGTCTGAGCAGAGAGTCATATCCTGGCCCGGGCCTCCCTCTGCCAGCTTCAGAACAATATATGTCTTTGCAGAAAGGAGTGACCATGCTTGACATTCATTGCCCTGTTCCGGAAGGGTTGGATGGATGGTATGGCTGTGTTCTTATGTATGTCCTGCAGCTGCCAAGTTATCAGCAATCCCCCTCAGTAAAGACTTGCAGCAGAAGTTTGGAACCATGATAGGTCAACAGGTGGATAACTTCCATGTACCAGCAGTTTGGAACTACGGTGCGTGGAGCCATGGTCACAAGCTGCAACAAGGAATTTATAGCTGAACATAAGGAACCCCTTCCCCTGCCTCCAAGGGTATTTCAGCACTGGAATGGGTGTCCCAGGTCAGCTGGGGAAGCTGCACTCTTTGCCTGGAGAAAGCCCTGAGCAACCCCATCTAGATTTGGTGCCAGCCCATCCCCTCTGTGAGCAGGGGTTTGGAGCAGAGGCCTCCAGAAGTCCCTTCCACCTGAAATCTTCTCTGTCCCTGGGCAGCTGGCCTCCGATGTCTTTGAATGTTTTACTTTGCATTCCTTAGTAAAGGGAAATTTATATAGAGAGAGCGGGAGGTAATTTGTTACGGTAGACCCTTAAACAGTTCCACAGATAAGGTTTACTCAGGCATTGCAAATACAGAAGGTGCTACACTTCCTAAAATAATGAACATGGAGAGTGTGGTGTGTCCTTTCTCTGAGTCACGTGTTGGCCTCCATCCCGCTTCCAATGTTGCATTTTGTGGTCCTCCACTGGCCTCTGCCAGCCTGTATCTCCAAGTGATCCAGAGTCCCTCCTCTGGGGAGGCTGTATAATTCTACTGAGATTTTGAAGTAAATCTGTTGCATACTTACAGTCATTTTAGTGTGCCCTCAGGAATCATTTTACGATTAATGTAACCTTCTTTAGTACATCCAACCTTCATTTAGTGAATCAAATTTTATTTTCAGTTGCTTTTGCAAAAATTAATATCCTCTTCTATACTGTAAATTAAGCTATTGTTAAATGCATGAATGTTTTTATTATTTATTACCTCACTCTAGCTCTAATTGTTTTCATCTATTACACTCTGCTCATCAGAAAATGTTTTTTATTCTCAGATACGTTTTTCATTGAATGGAAGTTCCAGAATTACAGCTTTCATGCTCAAGCTAACATTTTAACACCTCATGGTTGCGCAGGATTAAGAAAAGAAAATATTAATGTAGACTCAATAAAAAGTAAACTGGCTTTATCTCCTTAGGCTGGAGGCACTATGAAAGTTTATCTTTTAGCACTCTTATCTGGCATCATTTCTTGAAACGGGAGCATTTTAATTTTCATTTACTATTTTACAGTGGCGTGACAAGTGAATTTGTCAACAAGTACTGTTGTTATGAAACACAAGGGCCAAACCTGTTGGCTGAGGTTGAGCTCCAGCTTCGTATGGGAGGTATTATTGTAGACATACGTAGGTAGATCTAAACCCTAGAGTGTTCACTCACATTGTGTATTAAAATATGTGTAATTTAACCTTCGGAAGAGAATGAAGTTTCTGAAAGTGCGCATTTATATATACTGGCTAAGTTTATTTTAAAACATTCTGTAGTGACCCATTTTATATGATATTTTGGTGAATTTAGTTTACCTAGAAGAACGCAATGAAATTCCAGTACATTGCTAACATAAAACTGATTCATTTACAGGAGACGACAAAAATTGAAAACCATCTCTGTTTTTATACAGAATTCACATACTCTGAGCACTACCAGCAGTTTCCACGTCCGTCGCAGGTGGCGGTTGCGTGGCATTTCAGTCTACGTTTTCCATGCAACCCAGTGCTGCCAAGCCTCCCTGCAGAGGTGGTGCGATGCTCCCATCCGGTGTGCGCTTCTGAGTTGCTCTGGGCACGGCCCTCCCAGCTCATTGATCCTGGGGCGCAGGTGTGCGGGAGTCTCCTACAGGAGCAGACCACACTTGGTGTGTTGGCTGTGGCTGACCATAGCTCAGGCTGCTGCCTGCCCTGATGAGCATTGCAGTGTCCTGGGCCTGCAGAGAGGTACAGGCGGCTGGGGAAGCGTGCAGCAGGAGGTGGGGGCTGGAAATGGGCAGAGAGGCTGGAGAGGGTCAGGGAAAAGCATAGCCGATTTGTTACAAAACTCCTGGCGGTTCGGGTGGGGAAAGCTGTAAGCTAGCTCACTGCCTTCAGCCTGGGCTCAAGATGGATCCCCCAGTTTCACAGTAACGTTGAAGAGAGGGATGAGGTTAAACCTCTCCCACTGGACAAGAACTGTAACTGGAGCATGATTATTTGACCAGGTCTGCCATGTTATTCCTTCACTAATCTGTTCTCCAGCCTGAGTTCACGGCCCCTGCAACCAGGTGTTGTAATTACTCTGTAGGAGACAGAAAAATGCCTGCATCAATAACTACCTTTCATTCAGTGTCACATAAACATTTTTCTTCATAACAAAAGTTACTACATAAAAAAAAATTAAAAAATGCAAGTCATGGGAATATTCACAACCAAGATAGTATTAGCCACAAGCACTTGCCCACTGCCATCTTGGTATTCTACCATTTTGGCATCCTAATCTGTTAATTCAAACAAACATTTTCACTTTTACAATAGAGTCACACTTAGCGTACATATCAGAGGATTGACAACAAGACTGTGACATGCAACCTGAACCCTGACCTACTCATTTATTGCTATCTATCGCTGAACACAGCACCGTTTCCCTTCCCTCTCTCCTGCGTGCCCTATGCTGAAACACCAGGGTTTGAGCATGAAGTCAGGTAATTAGCCGTTCAGAAATGTCATACGTCAGGACGTCTAACTGCAGTACTGTAGGTAAAACTTTATATTTTCAAGGTACTACGTAGCTGTTAACCCCAATTAAATCTCAGAATCTTCATTTTATAGATAAGGGAAATGGGGACAGGAATTAAAAATGTGTTGCCTGGGATCACTACTCACTGGGCAGTGTAAGATGCGTCAGCTGCTGACGTCCCACCCTCGAGTGCATGTCCCCTGGCTATACTGCTCCAGTGGGCACTCACTTCTGAGGGATCCATTGGGTGTCATTCCATCTTACTTTCAGGACACTTGCCAGCATCTGCAATGTGTTACAAAGCAGCTGTGTTCATTTCGCCACCCTGGTTCCTCCCTCCAGTGCTGACCTGTCCCTTTGGAGAAGGAGGGAGAGAAAAACAGGGATGTGAACGTGGGAGCTAATGAATTGCAGAGGACAATCAGTTTAATTCTGCTAAAAGACCAGATTAATTTTGTTAAGCTGATAAAGTAACAGTTGTGGTAGCTTTTTTTCCTAAGTGGTGTGGATACTGGGAGCCTTCAGCCCTCCCTTCTCCTGCCGTTACACCCAGGCAGGACTAGCTGGACCTCAGCTGGCATTTAACCTTCTCAAGCAGACTAGGGCCCTGCAGTTGGGCTGCCTGTGCTGGAGCTGACCCTTCTGTTGGGCACCAGCCAAAGTGACAAAGCCCTTCAGCCCTGGGTGGATCCTGGGGGCATCTCCCAGGCTTCCCTGTCTCACTTGAAATTGTCTCCCTGCTTGGCTGGGGTCGTAAATGACAAACAGGCGACACCCATATGCCCCCAAACACCACCCTAGACAAACTGGTACTGTTTCCCTTTCCTCTGCTTCTGCCGCCATCTATAAACATTTATTTGCTCAGAACCTCAGTCTAATGTGTAAGTGCTGTACTGAACCAGGGACAAACATTCACGCGACTTTCTAAGAAAGAGGCACTCCGCACTGCAGCCTGCGAAGGGCAGAGTTTATCGGGTCCCACAAGAGCAGAGCAGCCCCCGATGTGGACAGTCCCCCTGGGGTGAGAACCGTCCGGAGCTGGCAGGGAGGAGGAGTGGGATCCATTTTGGATGACACATGGGGGATGCCTGTTGACCGTGCAGGAGGCTGTACCAGGGCTTGCAGGAGAATATGGAGGGGGCTTGGCAGTGCGCCAGACTGAGCTGGGTTATGTGAAACACAAACAGAAAATGGCAATTCGCAGTGCCTCATAACTCAATCAAACCTATAAAGGGCTTCACGAGGCCAGGAAAAGGTTATCCGTTTGGGCAGCACCACTGCCAAATATTTCCTTTCCAAAACCACAGAGCGGTAAGAACTCATGAGGCATTTAGAGGGATCGTCTGTAGTGGGAAGAGTTAGGTGTAACCTGGGTTTTGCCACTTTATTAATTGTCAGGGCTCATACTGCTTTTATTTCACACACGTTCAGATTAGAAGCAGCGCTGTGATCCTCTGCTCTGACCTCTGACATAGCTGATGCTATGCTGAGCCAAATAACGCATGGGTCAGTTCTGCTTTAGAAAAGCCTTAACCCTCTAAGTAGCAGAAACTTCTGCCCAGGTGATTAATTATTGTCTACTGAAATGTACCTGTTTGCTTCTGGCTTTGTTTGGTACTGCGTATGCGGCAGCTGAGAAAAATACTGGGTTGGTATTTCCTTTAAAAAGGGAAGTTTCAGTAAGTGGTTGCCTGCATACTATTTCTCTGATTTACTTCTCTGGACAGAAGACCATCATTGTTGTTCTGGAGCTACTGGATAGCCAAAGTGAGACCTCTGCACCCCGTTACAATGCCCAGAGTGGGAGCTGCGAGTGGCATCGCTGCTGAATGTGAAATAAGGAGCAGCAACGTGTCAGTAACACGCTGTTGCTAGTGCTGTGCATTCAGTCGGAGCCGAGCCGATACCAGCAGGCTGCCAAGATGGCGTGCGCTGAGGTGGTGTTCAGCTGGGGTCACCTTACCGTGCTTGTTTCATGTCAGAAATGTTAATTCTAGATGCTTATCTAGAATAGGGTATAGCGTCAGTGTAACTGGCTGAATTGGCAACCAAAGACCAAATTATGTCAGAAAAGCAAGGCTTCAAAAGGTGTCAGTTCACA
The DNA here is from genome assembly GCF_964034855.1 of Anser brachyrhynchus. Lineage (NCBI taxonomy): Eukaryota > Metazoa > Chordata > Aves > Anseriformes > Anatidae > Anser > Anser brachyrhynchus. The sequence continues at coordinate 103,195,542 of NC_137694.1, forward strand.
GGGATCGGGAGAGTGCTCTGTCTCCGCTAGGTCAGTTTTCAAGCAATGCGAACTATTTTTCTGTTAAAGAAGAGGTCTAAGCTAATGAATTGTTGTGTGGGGGAATTAACGCTGGATGAGTCCCCTGTGGCTTTCATGGTGAGGGTCAAATAAAATATTAATGAAATTAAAACAAACAATCCCCCGTTCTTCCCAAGTACCTTCTGTATGAGTGTGTCTCGGTGCTGGCCAGGGAAGATGAGGAACCCCATAAGAGGCAGGTCAGGGTAATTACTTCCTTTTTACAGAAAGGGAGATGGAAGCAGTGGAAAGCGGTGACCCTGGTGCCACACAGCTCAGCAGCAAGGCTGCACAGCAGCAGCAGGGGCTTTCCCACCCCATGCCTTTCCTTTGATCCCTGGGTTCAGCTCCCTTTTGAGAGAAACGCATCTAGACTCCAGCACTGGCTGGCTAGAAGCCGATCTTTTCAGAGCTGGCATGGCCTCCAGGAGTCCCAGCCTTCAGGTAGTCTTACACTTATTCCAAATGCTTGCAGAGCAGAGCATATAACCCAAAAGATGTGGGTGAGTGTGTTCTCCTGATGTCTCATCCATGGGACACATTTCATTCTCTTGCAGATTGTCCATCCCAGATGCTGAGTAAGGGAGCTCATACAACAGGCTGGGGGAGGGCAGTGTTTTTGGTTCCACCTCTGCCGTATGGGGCAATGCAAAGGGTCCTGAGCTGGAGCCTTGCAAACCAACTTCGGTAGCAGCAGTACTGAAACACCCCAGCCCAATTCCCGGGCTAACACAATCATGGTGCTTTCATACTCTGAACTAGGAGCTGTGTGGCATCATGAGGTGTTAAATATCTAAATATCCGTGCTTTCAGGACACAGCACAAATCTGCAAGTTTATTCAGAGGGAGCTTGGAAATCTTCCTCCTGTTGCAAAGTGCAAGGATGTGCTGTGCATTTCTGGTTACAACCCAGTGTATGGGGAGGAAGGAGGCCTAAGGAGATGCTCCAACCTCAACAGTGTTGATTCTGTTTGCGTCATGCAAAATCAAAGCTGAATGCGTATTCTTGTACCTATTTGTGTACTTTGGACACTGAACAGCATGAGCAGGACTCGTCACATTTTCTGCATAACAGGCTGGTACATGTGTGCATGTGCGTATGCTCTGGGGAGGCCAGGGCTGTACGATACTCTTTGCAGCAAAGACCTTTGGGGGCTCATTACACAGAGTTAGCTAATGACAGCACATGGCCAGTTAGTGATAGTGTAACTTAATGCACTGACGACGAGTGCAAAAAGGGACTTCTGAAGTTAGAAAAATAGCCATTAGGATCTTTTTAAAGCATTCTCTTATTATATTTTTGTATCATCTCTCTCTTTTAAGATCAAATAAACAAGGAAATGGAAATGCTAAAATGTTTTCAGGGAAAAATCAACATACTGATAACCATTCCTCCCTGCTTCCTCCAAAAAGTTATTGTTGCATCACGACTGCCTTGCGTTGTGTGTATCAATCCTAGAAATTGGAAATCAGAGATGACAGCAGCCTAATCTTTTCCCCTACTGATGGGAAAGTTTATTGCATTCTTGGTAAAGATCCTTGCATCTGTGAATAATAACAAAAGAAACAGCAATAGTTTTGTCATACTTCAATAACAAACCACAAAAGGATGTCCCACACAGTATACTCACTCTTTCTCCCCTCCCATCTCCTTGTCTGCCTTTCAGTACACACCAGGATCTCGTTGCAGTGCTGGTGTAAGCCCTCCGTTCCAGAAGACTTGCTCTTCTCCATCTCGGTCTCCCCAGGAAGAGCAGAAGGGAGCTGCGGAGCAATAAAAATTTATGTTTTCATCAAACCGGGCCAAGGAGAATGGGGGTCCCGCACCCAAAAGAATGAAGACACGACAGAACAAGGACTCGGTACTTGGGATGGGAGAGGGAGCTGGGAACCCAGCAGGAGCAGTGGGGTGGGACTGAGGTTCACAGCAAAGACAGTGACCATGAGTTTGGTATGGTGGAGTGCCAGGGCCATGGGTTCAGGGCTTCGGGAGGTTAGGAGACAGGGCAGGAGTGGAGGGAGGTGCAAAGCAGGACTGATCTGATCATCCCTCTCTAGATGTCAATGCGGAGTGGACGGAAGAAAGAGACTCCAGGGCCCCGAGAGGAGCTCAGGTCACGGGGTCGAGCTTCCCCCGGCGGCGTCAGCACCTCCAGCAGCGATGGCAAAGCTGAGAAGTCCCGACAAGCGACAAAGGTAGTATAAGCCAGTAGGCGAGCACGGGGGGGATCCAGCCATACGGACCATATGGGATCTACTACGCAACCCATGCTGTGTTAGCTACCTGGAATGGGTGGGAGCCCTTCTTTTGTCCTCAGCACCCTGCACTTCCCAATATTTCCTACAAACCAGTTTTCAGTATCACCTGCCCTTTTTAATACTGATTTTTGCCTTTCTCTGGCTCGCTACGACATCCTGCTGTCCATGCCCCACTGTCTGCTAAGCTATGCAACACAGGCGTCGTGGTGGCTGTGTCTCGCCTGCTGCAGGCTGGGAAGGTCTGTCAGGGTGGGAAGTTTTCCTGTGGCCCTGCCACCCCCCTGTTCTCCTTCTCTCCCTTACAGAAAGGCCGGGTGGAGGAATCCTGCGCCCCCAAAGGCAGCAAGCAGGGGCGAACGGAAGAGATCTCGGAGAGCGAGGGGGAGGACAGCAATGCTCCCAAAAAGACCAAAACCGAGGTGAGTTCTGACTGCAGTGGTTACTGGCACACACTGGGCCCTACCTGTGCTGCTCACACCTGCCTAGCTTGAGATTCTGGCTGCTGGGCAGCCCTGGCAACTCAAGTTTTGCTCTACAGGTCTTACACAGGCAGAGCCTAAGTGACGTGTGGCTGGCTGCAGAAAAGCCGCCAAAAGTGGTAACCGAGCAGATGAAGGTTCTCTTTCTTTATTTAGCCTTGTCTGAGGGGGACTGCTGCGTGCCCTGCCTTCCCCGGCTCTGTGGCAGGAGCTGGGTCGCCCACCGGCTCTGTGTGCAGCTTTCTGTCAGGTTGGACTCTACCTCTATTCCTCCCACAGAACAACGTAAACCACAGATGCTTAGGGCTGCAGGTGGTGGTTGTACCAGTCCCGAAATGTGCAAAATCTGCTCACACCTGCGTGATGCATAGTTAAAGCAGGGCCTTTCTGAAAGGCCAACGCTGGGCTGAGTCAGTGATCGGGCAGTTGGAGGAAGCCTCGGCTCTTGTAGGGAACTGGAGCAGGGAACTGGAAGCACAGAAGCGCTGGTAAGGAGTGAGGCCGAGAGAGGACATGCTCAGGGGGGCAAAGGGGAACGGGTCTCCTTGCCGAGGAAGGGAGGTGATGAGGAAAGCCCTGCATGAAGGAGAAGAGCCACTGTGGGTGTAGGGGCTGTGCTGGCGGCACTACCTCCCCTTGCTGTTCGTGTGTGCTGCTTTGTGCCACCCGGTGGTAGCACTGGGTTGTGCCTTGGCCAACGGCCCATTCCCGGTGGTGCTGGGGCCTTTTCTATGCGCTCTCAGCCTCATCTGTAACGGTTACCTGCGCCTCCGAATACAAGACACGCATCACCTCCTCCCCGGGTGTGTGGGACTCATGAAGTGCCTGGGAGCGCTGGAGCTGCTGCTCTGGGGAGAGGCAGGAGGTCTGGTGCTTTTTATGCCTTACCAGATGAAGTCTCCTTCCGTCCGTGTGCTTTTTTAGTCCCAGGGCTAGCAGATGAAGGTCAGAGTTTTAAGTGTTGCGTGTGGTCTGGGAGACCGCATAACTTCTCCTTCCTCGTTCTGCTTCAGGAGTTACCCTGTCCTCCGTCCCCGTCCGATGTTGACAGCCTCGATGGCCACAGCTTCAACGATGAGATGAGCAGCGACCCACGGGACATCGACCAGGATAACAGGAGCACCTCGCCCAGCGTCTACAGCCCTGGCAGTGTGGAGAATGACTCCGACTCCTCCTCCGTGCTGTCCCAGGGACCGTCTCACTCCTACCACCACCCTCCGCTCTTCCCCCAGAGCCCTCCGGTTGCCCCCCCTCCCGACAACCTGGCCCGGCCACCTGAGCCTGGCTTTGGTCTCCCAGGCGAGGTCCACCCCCAGGGCCCTCCCGTGGGCCCCTACCACTCCCAGCTAGAGGGCCAGGCCTCCCGAATTTTCCAGGCTCAAGCCCCACAGACACCCACCTCCTCCTCTTCTGCGGTTGCAGCCTCTTCTGCCCCCTCCTCCTCCTCCTCCTCCTCCTCCTCCTCCTCCTCTTCCTCCTCCTCCACCCACGCTCCTCTCTATCCCACGGCCAATGTGGTTCAGGTCGGGGCCAAAATTGCCAGCGGAGCAGGGGGCCTCTCAGCATCAGGGGGTCGCGAGCAGACCCTCGGCACCAAGCACAACCCGCCACCCACCACCCCTATCTCCCTGGCATCGGTGGTTGGGGGGCTGCCCCCTCAAAAGACGTCCCCAGTCAACCCTCCGGCTGCCCCCCCGGCCTCGGCGCCTTCCTTCCCCCACGTCTCCGCCAACCTGCCACCCCCGCCGGCCCTGCGCCCGCTGAACAACGTGGGGGCCGCCTCCAGCTCCCCGGGGGTGGCGGGGCAGGCTCTGAGCGGGCACCTCCCGTCACCCCACGGCATGGGGCAGGACAAGGCGCAACCCCTGGCCCCCTCACGCTACCCCTACGCCCCTCCATCTCTGCCAACCTCCAGCTCCTCCGCCCAGTACCCTCAGCCCTCTCCAGCCCAGCCCCTGCCCAGTTACACGGCCTCCTACGGGCACTCCTTCCCCCCACCCAGCGGCCTCTCCGTGTCCAGCCAGCCCCCCAAGTACACCCAGCCCTCGCTGCCCTCCCAGCCTGTCTGGAGCCAGGGGCCACCCCCCTACAGCCGTCCCCTGGGCAATGCCAGCTCCCACCCCGCGGCCTCCTTCCCCAGTCAGTCTCCCCATCACCAGCAGCCGCCCCAGCAGCACCACCACGGCCATGGGAGCGGCGGGGGGGTCTCCCCAGCAGCAGCAGCGCCCCCCCCCCAGTCCTCTGGGGGCTATCCCCATGCCCTAGAGTCCAACAGCCATCACCCTTCTCATGCCACGTACGGGCTGCGCCTCTACCCTCCCCACAGCCAGGCCACTTACAGCCAGGCGCCCTCTGCCACCGCTCCTTCCTCCTCCTCCTCTTCTTCTTCCTCCTCCTCTTCCTCTTCCTCCTCTTCCTCCACCTCTTCCCAGGGAAGCTACCCCGCCATGTGCACTCACCCCCAGGGGCAGAGTCCTGCCACCTACACCTTCCCCCCACCGCCACCCCCCTCCCCAGCCCACGGGGCTGGCCCTCCAGTCACCTCTGCGGCCACCACCCTCTCCACCGTCATCGCCACCATGGCCTCCCCCTCCACGGCCCCCTACAAGACCATCTCGCCCCCGGTGCCCCCCTCGGCCGTGGCCCCGTATGGGAAGCGGGCGGCTTCCCCTGTCCCTACCTTCCAGCCCCCAGCGCCCTACAAGCCAGGCTCGCCCCCAGCCTCCTCGGCTGCCCCTTTCCGGGCAGCGACCCCCCCGGGCTACCGTGTGGCCTCCTCCCCAGTGGCCGGTGGCTACAAAGCCCCCTCACCAGCCCCACCTGCCCCACCGCTGGCGGGGAGCATGGCTGCCCCAGCCCCCCCGCCGCCCCCGCTGCCGCTCAGTGCTGCCCAGATCAAGCAGGAGCCGTCGGAGGAGTACGAGCCCCCTGAGAGCCCTGTGCCGCCCGCTCGCAGCCCCTCGCCACCCCCCAAGGTGGTGGATGTGCCAAGTCATGCCAGCCAGTCGGCCAGGTGGGGGCAGCGGGGTCCCCGTCCCCGTCCCCGTGCCCTGTCCCCCTGCCATACCGACACGCTTCCCTTCTCATTCCCAGGTTCAACAAGCACCTGGACCGCGGCTTCAACTCCTGCTCCCGCACGGACCTGTACTTCGTACCCCTGGACGGCTCCAAGCTGGCCAAGAAAAGGGCGGACTTGGTGGAGAAAGTGCGGAGAGAGGCCGAGCAGAAGGCGCGGGAAGAGAAGGAGCGGGAGCGGGAGCGAGAGCGAGAGAAGGAACGGGAGCGGGAGAAGGAGCGGGAGCTGGAGAGGAGCGTGGTAGGCGTGGTGGGGGCACAGCCGGCGCTCGAGGATGCCCTTGGTGGTTCCCCGCTGGGACCCTGACGTTGTTTCTCTTCTGTCTTGCAGAAGATGGCCCAGGAGGGCCGGCCGGTGGAGTGCTCGTCCCTCGGGCCTGTCCCCCACCGCCCCTCCTTTGAGCAGGGCAGCGCCGTCGCGACCGTGCCGCCCTACCTGGGCCCCGACACCCCGGCCCTCCGCACGCTCAGCGAATACGCCCGGCCCCACGTCATGTCCCCCAGCAACCGCAACCACCCTTTCTACGTGCCGCTGGGCGCCGTCGACCCGGGCCTGCTGGGCTACAACGTGCCGGCCATCTACAGCAGCGACCCAGCCACGCGGGAGCGAGAGCTGAGGGAGAGGGAAGCCCGCGAGCGAGACCTGAGGGACCGCGACCTGCGCGAGCGCCTCAAGCCTGGGTTTGAAGTCAAGCCAGCCGAGCTGGAGCAGCTCCACGCCGTGCCGGCTGCTGCCATGGATCCATTCCCACGCCACGGCGGGCTGAGTCTGCAGACGGCCCCCGGCCTTCATCCTGCCTTTCCCTTCCACCCAGGGCTGGGCCACTTGGAGCGGGAGAGGCTGGCGCTGGCAGCCGGCCCGACCCTGCGCCCCGACATGTCCTACGCCGAGCGCTTGGCGGCCGAGCGTCAGCATGCCGAGCGGGTGGCTGCTCTCAGCAACGACCCTCTGGCCCGGCTGCAGATGCTCAATGTGACACCCCATCACCATCAGCATTCCCACATCCACTCCCACCTCCACCTCCACCAGCAGGATGCCATACACGCAGGTAAGGACGGCGCAAAGCAGTGCTCCGCTTCCTGCGGCCCCCCCCTTGGCACTCCTTCCCTCTGTCGTGGCAAAGCCCACATTCTGCTGACACAAGACTTTGAGGGCCCCAGATCCTCATCTTCAGGCAGAGAAGGTCAGCCTCGTGGTCGTTTGGCCTCGTCCGCACTCCCAATAAGACACCGACCTCGGAACTGAGGTGTAGTCCCATTTCCTCGTCCTACAGGACAGCAAGGTGAAAGCAGTTTAGTGATGCAAATCTCATGGAAGCAAAGTCCAGACTACAATATAATAGAAAAAAAAAAGTGCTGTGCCTGCTGGGGTACTGTGAGATGTCAGTGGGATCTGGTAGCTGAGTCACAGACACCCATGCTAATCGTCCACAACTACTCAGAGATAGCAACAGGTACAAATTAAAGGCCTGGCGGTGAGTCCAAAATACTGGGGAGAGTAGCGCAGACTTGCAGGTCCTTTCAGAATTGGCTCTAAGGAGCAGTACTTCTCCCTGAGGAATATGGGGACAGAGCTATGCCAGACTGCTTCGTGTGAAATTCAATGCAGGCAAAAGGAGATGTTACTGCGTTGCCTGGCGTTGAAGTCATTCGTTCCACCCCTAACACAAAATGACCATCTCCATGTCTGTTTCGTTGTTGCGCCTTCCCTGTGTGACTTGCAAAGCATGGGACAATGAGCTTTTGATGTCTTTTTCTTCCCAGCCTCAGCCTCTGTTCACCCCCTTATTGACCCACTTGCCTCGGGATCGCATCTCACTCGGATACCGTACCCAGCTGGAACCATCCCCAACCCTCTTCTCCCTCACCCCCTACATGAGAACGAAGTGCTGCGCCACCAGCTTTTCGGTAAGAATGGTCACAGGGTCTGCTGGTCTCCTTTAAAGAGCATCAGCAGAGCTCCGAGGGGCAGGGTGGTCGCAAGGGGGTTGCCAGACCCGACGAAGGTTTATTATAGATAGACAGAGCTCTGGCGTGGCGTAGGACAGGCCTGCAGTATCAGGGGCTGAGCGAGTCCTGCTCGTTGGCAGGGCTGGAAGAGTAAGTGCCGTAGAGCCTCAGCTGGGCTGTGGGACCACAGGCAAGGACGGAGCTGTTATATTAACTCGTTTATTCTCTCGTTTGCGGTTGCAGCTGCACCCTACAGGGACCTGCCGGGGTCTCTCTCTGCGCCCATGTCAGCAGCACACCAGCTCCAGGCCATGCACGCGCAGTCAGCTGAGCTGCAGCGCCTGGCTCTGGAGCAGCAGCAGTGGCTTCACGCCCACCACCCTCTGCACGGAGTGCCGCTCCCCACGCAGGAGGATTACTACAGGTGCACGGACCCGCTCGCAGAATGCTCTTTGCTCACATAATAATGCTGGCCAGCCTTGGCCCGAGGAGGGCAGAAGTGGGGGGCCAGGGGCATGTTTCCCTGTAGGTGGGTGGCTCCAGCGTGGCCCCACGCTGGGTGCGGGGCTGCTTGCTATGGGGCACAGCCCCATAGGGGCGGTCGCTGTTGGCCAGAGGTTGCTGTGGGGTTTCAGCTCCTGTCCTCAGCAGGGGGGGAAACCCAGCGTGTTTCACACACGATAATGCAGTTGTGACTAACTGATACCTGTGCCAAAATACCAAACATTCACAAGGGCTGCATGCTTTTGCCAGGATGAGGCTTTCGCGAGTGCACAGGGAAGCACGTTGGGAGAGAAATGCAGTATTTTGTTTTGGATAGCAGCTCTTCCTTGAAGGATTTGCAGGGTTTTCCAAATCTGCACTGTCATGCGGGACTAGGCTAGCAAAAGGCAGTGCACAATACTGCATCTTTTATCCCTGTGTCTTCTCCCTCATAATCACCTTGTTCATCTTTATCCTAGTCACCTGAAGAAAGAAAGTGACAAACCCCTTTAAATGGACTCCTACTGTCAACACGACATCCTCATGTCTTTCTCTGAAGAGGAGCAATCAATCAGCCAAATCCCGGGGGAGGGGAAGCTGCAGAGTTACACATCTTGATCCTACCATGCAGCAGACTGCAAGAGAGGATGGGACGAAAGTAGAGGATGGCATCCTGGGAGCAGAAAGTGGAGAAAAGAAAACAGGGAGGGATCGAAACGCCAGCGACAGACGCCAAATGATTTCAGCACGGCTCTGAAGTGGCTGAAACCAGCGTCGTAAAGAGCTCAAAAAGACAAAGACTGGTGTGAATTCAAGACTGCAGCAGCTCCATCCTTTGTTTTGAGGGAAGTTATGTTAAAGTAAAAAGCGTAAAGCATTGCAGGACTTCACGTTCATGATGCAAAACCCAGCAGAGCCTTTTTTCAAGACGCCTCCTCCCCCCCCCCCACACACACACTTTAGATGTAAGATACTGCTTAGTGAGACAGAAAAACAAAGCGGGACTTTTCCGGCGTGGCTTCCAAATCTCCGAAATCCCTTCAGATGCAAACGCGGCATTACTGGACCCCTTCAAAGACGGCTTCTCTTGCCTGATGCCAAGGCGTTGGTCCCGGCCAACTGGGTGCCAAGCACCACGAGACTTGCCTGCAAGGTGTAGGGCTGCCTTCCCACACCTCGAGGGGACGGATACGGCCACGAGGTGCGAAGCACCACCGCCCGGACTCGTCAAGCAGCCACCACCCCTGGACCCTGCCAGCCCCACCGGGAGCGCCGATGGGGGCCCGCGAGGTCGCACCCCGGGACCGTCCCACCCCGAGGCCGCGGCGGCCCCCTTGCCCCTCGCCCCCCTTCTCCTCGGTGTACTTTAAGTCATGCACATCCTGTTATAGACGTGGCAGTTTTATGTAGCAACTTGTGACCCCCCCTTCGCCCCCCTTACCCCCGCGTGCGTGTCCGACCTCACGGTTGTATAACCCGACCGGCCCCCGTATATATATATATATATATATTTACTTATCCATTAAACGGAAGGAGAAAACCAACCGGCAGCGCAGCTGTGGAAACACACCCGCAACACCACCCCCCTACGCCCTCCCGATTCCTCCCCCCCCAGCCCCCCCAACCACATGCTAATAATTTATATATAAAAATATATATATGAAGCTCTTAAAAAAGCGAACAAATGAGCAAAAACAAACAAACAACAAAAAACAACAACAAAAAAAAACCACCCTTCCGGAACCAGCCTCCGTTGTGTTCATTTATCGCAGCCGGGGGGGGGGCCAGCAGCGCCCCCCCCATCCCCTCGCTCCCCCCCCCCCCCCCCCCAGGGGACCGCGGCTCCCCGCCGCCACCAGCCCCCGCCCACCGCTGCTGGGGGCGGGGCCTTCTGAGGCCACGCCCCCCTCCGCCCCGCTCCCGCCAATCGCGGCGCTCCGCTCAACACACCCGCGGCCGCTGAGCCAATCGGGAGCGCGAGATTTGCATACGGCCGGCGCTGCGCGGCGGGGCCAAGTTGCGCGAAGCTGCGGCCGCTGCGGCGGGGATCGAGCGGTGCCAGGCACGGGGGGCAGCACGGGGAACCGCCTGGGGGACATCCCACAGAGAGCTTCTCCCTCACCGTGACCTCGCGGTGGGTGGGAGTGGTGTGGGTGCGGCGCGGGCCGGCATCATTGCAGTGATTTCAGCTCTTTTAGTATTTGTCCAGCAGGTTTCCCGCCCGCGGGAAGCCGCCCCTGCGGTACAACGACAGGCTGGGGCCGCGCATGCGCGGTGTGGCGAGATGCTGGGGTGGGCGGGGGGGGAGGGTTAAAATGGCGGCGTCCGCACAGGGCCCGTCCGCGCCGCTGAGCGCCGAGCAGGCGAAGGGTGAGGCGGGGGAGGGCCGCGGGCGGCGCGGGGCGCGTACCGGGTCCGCCGCTGAGCCGCCCGTGTGCCCGCAGTGGTGCTGGCCGAGGTGATCAAGGCGTTCGGGGCGCCCGAGAACGCGCAGCGCATGGACGAGGCCCGGGACAACGCGTGCAACGACATGGGCAAGATGTTGCAGTTCCTGCTGCCCGTGGCCACGCAGATCCAGCAGGACGTGATCAAAGCCTACGGCTTCAGCAGCGACGGCGAAGGTGGGTGCCGTGCTCCCCCCCGCCGGGCTGAGCCCTGCCCCGCGCCCGCTGCCCAGCCGCTCCCTTTGCAGGGGTCCTCAAGTTCGCCCGGCTGATCAAGTCCTACGAGTCGCAGGACCCGGAGATCGCCAGCATGTCCGGCAAGCTCAAGGCCATGTTCCTGCCGCCCATGACCCTGCCGCCGCACGGCGCCGGCACCGGCGGAGTGGCCACCTCGTGAAACCCGCAGCTCCGCCGGCCCCGGTGCTCTGCGGCGCTCCGAGCGGAGATGGCTTCGCGTGGACTGGGGCTGCCTGCGCTGCTGGCCCGGCAGCCCTGAGGAAGGGAGAGGTTGAACGAGGGAGGTGTTGATCCGAAAGGAATTGGCTTCTTTGTGCGTGTGTGTTTGTCTGTTTGCGAATAAAAAACCGTCTTGAAAATGCCCTTAGTGGTTTATGAAGGGACGTGAGCTGATCTTTGGGTACAGATCCTTCTCCCTGACTCAGGAGCAGTTAGAGTGATGTCCGCTTCATATCTGAAGTTTCATCTGATGAAACCTGAGCTACTGTTACAAGGGGCTGGTGTGTACCAACTTATGCAGAAATGTAACTGCTACTGCGAACCTTAGTATGAAAGCACAAGGCTTGGCACCTAAGTGACTGACTTTTTTAAACATCACCTAAGAGATGCTAATCCTCATCTAGAATCATAGAATATCCTGAGTTCAAAGGGACCCACAAGGATCACTGAGTGCAACTCCTGGCGCCACCGAGGACCATCCAAAATTCAAACCATGTGTCTAGGGGTGTTGTCCAAACACTTCTTGAATACCAACAAGCTTGCTGCTATCACCACTGCCCTGGGGAGCCTGTCCCAGTGCCCGACCACCCTCTGCGTGCAGAACCTTTCCCTAACCCCCAGCCTGACCCTCCCCTGTCCCAGCTCCATGCCGTTCCCTCGGGTCCTGTCGCTGTCCCCAGAGAGCAGAGCTCAGCGCCTGCCCCTCCGCTCCCCTCGTGAGGGAGCTGCAGGCTGCCATGAAGCCTCCCCTCAGCCTGCTCTGCTCTGGGCTGAACAAACCAAGGGGCATCAGCCACTCCTCATACGTCTTGCCCTCCAGACACTTTCCCATCTTCATAGCCCTCCTTTGGACACTCAGTTTTATGTCCTTCATATATTGTGGCACCCAAAGCTGAATACAGTGCTCAAGGTGAGGCTGCACCAGTGCAGAGCAGAGCTGCACAATCCCTTTCCTCAAACAACTAGCAATGCTGATGTACCCCCTAGTACTGTTGGCCCTTTTGGCTGCCGGGGAACACTCGATTCATGCTCAACTTGTTGTTGACCAAAACCCCAGATCCCTTTCTGTGGGGCTGATCTCCAGGCTCTCCTCCCCCAGTCTGTACGTATAGCCACTGTTGCCTCATCCCGGTTGCAGAATCCAGCACTTGCTGTTGTTAGATTTCATATAGTTGTTGATAGCCCAGCCCTCTAATTTGTCAAAATCACTCTGCAAGGGCAAGCACTTATAAATGTGCTCCTTGAAACATACTAGGTAATGCGATGCTGAATGTAACGTGGTGCTGTTCGGCAAGTGGTTGCAACCAGACCACTGTCACCAACAGGTCAGTACCGCTAACTCTCTCACATGCTCCTACCAGAAACTTCTGTGGCTGTATTGTTGTTTTCTGCCTGAATGAGTGACCAAAGGTGTCAGACCTAATGACAAAAATAGCAGCAGGATGTTGCAAGGACTGGCAACAGGGAGGGAAGGCTGGGCTTGCCCCTTTCGGCAGCGGCCTGGATTAGAACAAGACGAACAATGTATAACTGCGTGCTGCATTTTCGGGGACTGAAGAGAGGGAAAGGCGGAGGAGCAGGTTCTCTGCCCTGTGAAGTTTTCTGTCTTTCCACCTTTCAGATGAAGGGGCGTCAGATGCACCCAATCGCTGGTAGCCGCCTGGCTTGTGTGCCTGTTGCCCTTGGAAGCGTTGCAGTCTTTGGGAAGGGCTGGTGGTGAAGAAGCCGGGCCCGGGAGAGCAGGGGGCTGCGAGTCAGGTGCGAGAGCAGGTTGGGTTTTGCACTCTGTGCCTTTTGGTTACAAACTATGTAGGAATGTAGCCAGTGAGGGCGTGAACCTAGCGGATGGGAGGCAGGAAGAGCAGTCAGTCCCTTCCGTCTCTACCTACCTCTCCCAGTTTGGTTTTGGCCTTCCCCCACCCCTCTAATTATTTATTAACTACAGCCCAGGAAGTGTTTTGCAAATGGTGAAAATTAAGCCCTCCGCTTGAGGCCTACGTTTTACCTAGCCCGGAGCTACCACCTTCTGAAGTCTGCCCAGAAACAGGCAGAGTTCAGGACTGTGCCTGTGCGGACCAGACCCAGGTGAGTCACAGGATGCACTGCAGACCCACAGCACTGTCAGCTGCGCCTTCCTGAGCCTTGGAATTAGCCGCCGTGAGCATCCAGCCGTGTTGTGAGGGTGTGAGTTCGCCCCCTGCTACTCCCAATCTTGCTTTATTTTTTTCGGTAGGACGCCCTGGCTGAGGGCTGTGGTTCTTCCTCCACCAGCTGCTGTTAATTCCCCATCAGTGGGGGTCTGCGAGTCAAGATCCTGATGCCATCCTGTGGGTGAGTGCTGCGTGTGCTAGTTAAAGCAAGAAAACAGAGCTGGTGGGAAAAACTAAAATGCTGGCAGTAGGAATTGAGCACAGAATGGGAAAATACTGTAAACAAAGAGCTGGAGGACTGGAGCTTTAGTATTTTAGATTGTTCCTGCTGTTAGTGTTGCTCATCCTCGCTTTGATAAAGAAAGAGCAGTTTGTGATGCCCACTTCACTGCAGTTATTCTGCAAGCCCTGAAGCTGCAGCACCTCAGAATGCTTTTGTACAGAGAGAGCTCAGGTGGCTGGCTTTTTTAATCCTGGTGATTTTTGTTTTGCTACAGCCTCTGTAGTCCTTTATGGAACAGCAGGACAGGAAAAACTTTGCCATCAGTATAAATGGGTGCTCTGCCCTGGGGGCTGTAGTGACGTGGTGTAAGGAAAGGGGATTTGCATTACCCCATGGTTAGAATCTGTTTGTCCTGTGGTCCTACAGCCTGACGGAGCATATGGCTTGGACGGGTTGCAGGGCGATGGTCCGTACGCCTGTTCGCTAGCACCGGCCGGCCTTTACTTTGCACTAACAAACAACTGAACTGCTATGTCACAGGTGACGTTCCCCAAATGTGAGAGTGGAACAAACGAATTAAGTCAATATCTGGGAAAGAGGTAACAGAGAAAGCCATGACTATGATATCAAAGAAGGAGTCAACGTCTGCTTTTGTGAAGGCAACTCCTGTCTTGCAGAACTAAATATTTTTGAGGAACTCAGCAAGCTTGCGGACAAGGGAGGTCTGTCTTTCCAAAATAGAATTTGACAAGATTATCTCATGTAAGTCTAAACAAAGCTGAAGCTACGGTATAAGAGAGAAGCTGACACTTTTCTTGAGTGAATAATTTGCAGAAAATAGGAAATGGAAGGTGGGAATAAATGTTCAGTTTTTACAGCAAAGGGAAGTTATCAGCGGTGACATATAAGGGTCTGACCTGAACTATGTGCTGTTCAGCATATTTCCAAGTGATCAAATAGAGCTTGAATAGTGAGGTGAAAAAATTAACTTGTTAGAAAGTTAGTCAGGATAATATGGTAGGAGCTGACTGAAGCAGACTGAAGGAGCAGAAGGACCTTATGATAGTCAACGGGGAGGCAACAGATCGGGAGATGGAATTCAATATAGGCATATGTAAAACAGTGTTCATAGGACGGTTTAGGTTGGAAGGGACCTTAAAGATCATCTAATTCCAATGCCCCTGCTGTGGGCAGGGACACTTCCCACTAGATCAGGTTGCCCAAAGCCCCATCCAACCTGGCCTTGAACACTTCCAGGGGTGGGGCATCCACAGCTTCTCTGGGCAACCTGTTCCAGTGCCTCACCACCCTCATATTAAAGAATTTCTTCCTAAAGTCTAATCTAAATTTACCCTCTTGGGGTAAAGAGCCTCTGCCCATCTTTCTTGCAGGCCCCCTTTAGGTATTGGAAGGCTGCTATAAGGTCTCCCTGGAGCAGTCTCTTCTCTAGACAGAACAACCCCAACTTTCTCAGCTTGTCTTCATAGGAGAGGTGCTCCAGCCCCCTGATCATCTCATTTCAAGCTTTTTATCCACCAATACCCCCAAGTCCTTCTCTGCAGTCCTGCTCTCAATCCACTCATTGCCAGGCCTGTATTCGTGCTTGGGATTGCCTCAACCCAGGTGTAGGATCTTGAAACTGGCCTTGTTGAACTTCATGAGTTTTGCACAGGCCCATCTCTCAGGCCAGTCCAGTTCTCTCTGGTTGGCATCCCATCTCTCCAGCATGCTGACTGCCACCACTCAGCATGGTGTCATTGCCAAACTTGCTGAGGGTGTGCTCAATCCCACTGTCCATGTTGCCAACACGGACAAAGATGTTAAACAGCACTGGTCCCAATACCAGCCCCTGGGAAATGCCACTCATCACTGGTCTCCACCTGGACATGGAGCCGTTGACCACAACTCTTTGATTGCGACTATCCTTGCTCTCTACAACTTCCTGAGCAGAGTAAGTTGAGAGGGAGGTGATGGTCTTATCTTCCTGGTGACAGATGACAAGATGCACAGAAGTTGCATAAAATTTCACCAGAGGGGTGAGGTTCAGACTAGACATAAGGAAAAATTTCTTTATTGTGAGGGTGGTCAAACACTGGCACAGGCTTCCTTGCGAGGTGGCTGATGCCCCGTGCCTGTCAGTGTTCAAGAGATGTTTGGATAGTGCCCTCAACAATATGCTTTAACTTTTGGTTAGCCCTGAATAATTCAGGCAGTTAGATTAGATGATCTTTGAAGGGCCCTTCCAACCAAACTATGCTATGCTATGCCATCCAGCCAATTCCTTATCTGCCAAGTGGTCCATCTGTCAAATCAATGTCTCTCCAATCTAGAGATGAGGACGTTGTGCCAGACAGTGTCAAATACTTTGCACAAGTTCAAGTAGATGACATCAGTTGCTCTTCCTTTATCCACCAATGCCCTAACCCCATTGTAGAAGGCCACCAAATTTGTCAGGCATGGTTTGCTCTCATGGAGAAAAATAGCTCAGAATTCACATGTAAAACATCTGTGAACTACTTGTAACCTCCCTGGAGCAAGACTGTCATTGTCAAGTCCATGCAAATGTTAGCTTAATGCTTGGTTGTGGTGAACAATGGCAGAAATCATCGTGTCTTTGTATGCTTATGTCTCAGCAGTATTTTGAACACTGCAGCTTTGGCTCACCTTTTGCCCTCATCTCCAAAACAATACAACAGAGTTGGAAACATCTCAAAGAGGGACAACAAAAATGATCAGAAGCGTAGGATAGTTCTGTATGGAGGCCATCTAAATAGAGTTGGATTCTTCAGCTTGGGAAACAGCTGAGGAAAGGTATAGACGTTAGAGATCTATAAAATCATGAGCAGCTTGGGTGTGATTTAGGAGTTGGTCATTTATTTTATTTATTTATTTATTTATTTTTACAACAACCATGTGTTAATAAAAACGGGCAGGGAACAGGTTATAAGCAAGCCAAAGTAGGTGTTGGTCCTGAGGCTTAACAGTGGAACTCATTGCTCAGTTTCTTATGGACTTGACAGTTGACTATGTTAGCTGCAAATAGAGGCTTAGGGAGCATGCGAGGGCGGGTTGATGATGACAACGACGACGATGATGACCTCTGTGCATAACCTCTCCTTCCACTCTTCCTTTGACAACCATTTCGACCTCTAGATGGCCTATTCCAAGCCCCTGCTCACAGCAGAGCTATCTCGAAAGTTAGATAGATCAGGTTGCTCTGAGCCTTTTTCAGGTTAGTCTTGCACATCTTAGGGAGTGGAGATTCTTCAGCCTCTCTGGACACGCGTGGCAATTGCTGAACCACCCCTTGTGTATGTGCCGTTTTTCCTGATACCTGATCAGAATTTCCCTTTCTGCAAGTTAAGCCTGTTGCCTCTTTTTCTCTTGCTGTATCCCACAGAGCAGAACTTGGCTCCATCATCTCTAAAACCTCCACTCTTCTTTTAGATATTCTTAGACTGCTATTTAAATCCCTTACTAACCATCTTTTCTCTAGGCTGAACAAGCCTAGCTCTCAACTGCTGAACTCCTCACTGCCTTGATGGCCCTGTGCTGGATTGTGCCTGTTTCTTGGTGTCCTTTTTACAGCAGTCCAGATGTGTGTACCTCTTAATTAGCCACTTTGTTTATCCTCCCTTCTAAACTTGTTCATTTACTAGTTGTGGCTTTGCTCCACAACGAATTTACATGATGAGGTTCTACCATCTGTGTTGTACTAAAAGCCAAACAACATCACAAGAGCAGCCTCTTTGCTCAAATCTCTTGACCTGTTAATTATATTATGAAGTCTGTTGTTGCATGCTCTGACCATTCCAGAGAACAACCTGGAAGATACCAAGCAATTGTTTCTCTGCTGTGATATTTCCCTACTTTACCAGCTGGAACTTCTCCTTGGTAGTTTTTAATTAGTTACCTTGGTGTCTTTGGTCTAGTTGGCCAAGGGATGCCAGTAGATGTAATCTCTTTGGATTTCAGAAAATGCCTTTGGTACCGTCCCTCAGAGTATCCTTCTGGACAAAATGTCCAGAATACAGATAGAAAAATACATAATACAGTGAGTGAACAATTGGCTGACAGGTCAGGCTCAAAGGGTTATAATTAATGGGGTTTCATTAGGTGGATAGCCACTTGCTAGTGGGGTTCCCCAGGGCTCCATTTTGGAACCAGTTCTCTTCGATGTTCTTATAAATGACCTGGACGGAGGATTTGAATGAATACAAAGTAGGTTTGTAGGTGACACTATATTAGGAGGAGCTGTCGACTCCCTTGAGGGTAGAGAGGCGGAGAGATCTGGACAAATTAGGGGGCTGGGCTATCAACAACAGTATGAAATTTAACAACAGCAAGTGTTGGATTCTGCACCTGGGACAGGACAACCCTGGTAGACGTACAGACTGGGGCATATATTATCCAATATATAATAATAATATCCAATCAGATTATATCTAATATAGCAGGAATTCCCTTTTGGGACTTTTACCCAGAAGTTTCTGTCTAATCACTAACCAATATTTGTCTTCTGTGCCAGTTTTCAATGTCAGTGGCTCTGATTTAGGTGTAGCCCATTCTTTGTGTAAAATTGGTTTCTTTGAGTTGCAGGTTTCTGTGCCTTTAAAGTCTCTCTCTCTCTCTTTTTTTTTTTTTTTTTAAATATCAGTTTTAAGTCAATACAGCTGGATTCCTGCTGCTCACCACATCCCAGCTTGTCATCTGTGTGAAACTGGAAGCATTTCGAAGGAAGGTGTTGTAGCTGCCTGGTCAGTCTTTCTAGCAATGAAGTTTAGTTTCTCTGTTCGTGCCTCCTGCACTTCCCTTTGCTGTTAGTTTCTGTATGTCTTGGCCACTACTAGCAGACAGTTCAGCTATTTGCAGGATTTCCCAGTCTGGTGGTGTGTAGGGAAGTCTGCAACTGCAAAGAGTTGAAATGAGCACGTCTCTTGCTGTTCTTGCTGCCCACACCACGCATCTTAGCTACCACACAGGGTGGCTGAGATGGTTCCAAGGAAGAGTCAGGCTCCTTTGCCAGCTGGATTGCCCTCTGTGGTCATTGCATTGCTCCCATTTGTTCATAAGAACTGCAGGCTTTAAAATCAGTGCTATGGAGAAGGATAGTCACAGGCTGTAGCTGGAAGTGGCTGGTTAACTGGAAATGGTTAGTTTTCTTTCTCTCTCTCTGGTTGTACAGATTTACAGCTTTGGCCTCGGTGTGCTGTACTGGGATCTCGAAGGTCCTAGGCTGAGCTCTCTTGATGCTGTGTGGGCCCACCACAGGCCATAGCTGATCATCCTGCCCTCTGCCTGCTTTCCTGGGCAGCTCCAACACCTGCCCCCCAAGCCCTTTGGAGTTACCGATGCTTCTCTCACGGCTGCATCCTCCAGGCAGGCTGTTTCCAGGATGCTCGTGCTGTGCTTAGAGTGCTGGCCTGGCCTCTCACAACCTGCATGCCTGGGTTTGCACAGCTTCCCTTTGCGGCTGTACAGAGCACACGGGATATTTATCTGCCAAGAGAGTTCATCAGCGAGCAGGGTCACAGAGGTTTCGGCTACGTAGCTGAGGGCAGCCCAGCAGAACCAAGCTGCGTGTCTGTGCGGTCATAACTCGTAGGGTGCTTCATTGCTGAATGCGTGCTCGCGTGTGTTGCCTGCTTCAGCCTTGCAGGTGTGTGGGTGACCTTAGGCAGCTGTGGTCCCCCTGGCACACTGTAAGGATTCAGGGGTAAGAAACACTCATGTTTCTTATTGACCTCTTGGAAAAGAAGGGGAACAGAGAGAGGGCTTGCAGAACTGAATTTTGTGACCATGGCTGGAACCTTAGAAACACTGGTAGAGTCAAAACTGATGTGAAAAAAAAAAAAAGCAAGGACCCAAGAATAACAGGGGGGCTGGGGAGGAAAGACGCAAAAGGAGAAGCAGAAGTGTGTGCAAAGCAGCTTGGGGCTGGGGAGCTGATGGCTCAGAGCGCTTCCTGTTCCTGGAGCTGCGCGTGCCCAGCTGTGTGCTGGGCTGCTCCTGCCTGTGCCCTGCAGCGGTGCGCAGAGGGCCACGAGATCAAGGCACACATCAAGGAACAGGTTGATGGAGAGGGGCCGAATGGACTAACAGTAGACATCAGGAGTGATACATGGCCAGCTCCCCAAAGGCACAGAAACAGCTTGGTGTTGGGTGCTCCATCGCGGACCGCCGACTTCCCTTTTCTCACCAGTGCAAAGAGATTTTTCCTCTGTGTTTTTTGAGTCGCTTCGGTGGTAGCCACTTGGCCTCCTCTTCTTCTTCCCTCCACAATGGTGAGGTAAGAGGGTCTGAGAAATGTGTGTGTGGGGAGGGGAACCAGCAAAGTAGGGCAGCTCGGAGGGGATCACCTTGGTAGCTGTATCTCGATGGAAACCTTTCATAGGCTGTGTGGGGTAACGGGCACGAAGGAATCCTTCGTGCTGTTGCTGGTTGTCACCTGCATAGGTATCTCTAGGGATGCTGACTGCGAACCATTCTTCAGTGTATGTCTCCACAACAGTGCCTGCGATTTTTCATTTGCTTGGTTCTGTTTTCATCTCCTCTGCCAGGTGGTTTCATCGTGACCTGAGTGGGCTGGAAGCCGAAGCCTTACTGAAGGGACGAGGTGTCCATGGGAGCTTTCTAGCCAGACCCAGTCGGAAAAATCAGGGGGATTTTTCCCTTTCAGTTCGGTAGGTAACTTGGACCCCAACTTCTGCCTTTCCAGGTTTGCATATGTAGAATATGTAGAGGTCCTCATGTGTCCTAGGGTCTCTCCTTCATCACCTCCTTATTCCTTTGACTTCTCTCCATGCTGTAAAAGGATCTGAGCTTCCCAGTACCTTCTGGACCCTCACTTAAGTTGCCTCAGGAGCTTCTTATCCCAATCATCTCCTTCCACTGGGACGGCTTGCTATGGTTCCATGGCAGGAGGTGATGCAGGCGGAGGCTTCAAATTTTCTGCCTCTTGTCCAGCTGCCTCACTGGACTACTCTGTGCATCATTCCACAGGGTTGGCGACCAGGTAACCCACATCCGCATCCAGAATACTGGGGACTTCTATGACCTGTATGGAGGGGAGAAGTTTGCCACATTGTCAGAACTGGTGGAGTACTACACACAGCAACAGGGCTCGCTGCAGGACAAAGATGGAACCATCATCGACCTGCGATACCCGCTCAACTGCTCTGACCCCACGACAGAGAGGTATGGAGAAAGCAAAGCTTCTGGCATGTCTGTGACGAGACCTCCTCCGTGCTCCGTGGCCTTCTCTCTGCCCTGCTCACGTCCCCAGAGGGCACTCTGCAAAAAGTGTCTCCTGGCTCCCGTGTCCTCCTGTGCTTCCCCAGGGACGACGTCCCCACCAGCAGCTGGACATGCCTCATCCCATCGCAGCAGGCCTAACAGGGCTCTATTTATACTTTTGGTTTCTTGTTGCCTTTGCTATTCACATAGTGTTCATAAAAAGCAACGGTTGTGGTGTAAGTTGTATCCACAGCGGTACGGAGGGTGGCATGGTGTGTGGAAGCCCCAAACCTCCTTGCTCATCCCAGGCCTGGCTGACTCATGTGGCTGAGCGGGGCCACGCTCACCTGCTATTCCTGGCCCGCTCAGCCTCCTTCCTGTCCCCGCTTTGCATACGTCTCTGACACCAAGTTAAATCAAATCAGGTGGTTTTCGCCCTTGTGCTGTGCTTTCAGCCTCCCTGGTGCAGCCTGGGGAGCAGTCGTGCTGTGCCCCGGGGTGGGGGCAGGCTCCGGGTGGGGAGCAGGCAGGTCATCCCCATGCACCTGGGGAGCAGCCATGGGGACAGCCATGCCGTGCGGGACGTGCCTGGGTACACCCCGGCGTGCTCCGGGGCAGCGGTGCAAAGCGGGCAATGTCTGCGTACTGGCTGTCCTCTCCACTCAAGGCCGTTGCGCCGTGGCCCTGCAGTTTCCTCTCTTCCTCCCCTGCGGTTGGAAACTTCTCCCCCCCCCCCCCCACCCCAGGCTCTTACGAAAGCTCCTCTCACTCTCTCCCCAAGTGATTTTCCATCACGTGGCTCTGAAGAGCTGGGCTCTGCTGGGGGGGAGGAGAGGGGGACAGGACCCACCGACTCCTTCCTACGTGGGGAGGGGGGTCCCGGAGGCTTCTTTCCTGGGCAGGAGGGGAACCAAACGTTCCCCCGGGGACGTCTCAGCACTGGCAGACGGTGACTGCACGCTTCTTTGGGAAGAGGGTCAGAAACGAGTAGTTGCCGTGCCGTGGAAGTCACCAGCTATTTCTTGCAGCGCACGAGGTGAAGATGAACAGAAACTAAAGCCGGCCAGTACTAACTGAGACACAGTAATTGCCTGCCACATCTTGCTCTCAAAATGATTCCTACAGGTTGCGTGGAGGAATGGGTTGCTCTGGCTGCATGCCGGACTTAGCTGAGTCCAGAGTACGGGTGAGTGAATGCCCAGACATTTCTGTGACTGTGGCATGGCCTCCTGAGCTAGATTTTACGTCTTGGGAACAGGCAGCAGAGGAGCTGTAACAACTCAAACCTCATCATACCGCTACCACTCCAGACCACCACCATTAGCTACCAGTGGGCAGCAAACCTGCTACCATGGCTCATCTAAGCACCTGCCTGGCCTTGGCTGCAGTGTGTGCAGCGATGTAAGGAGTACGCCTGGTGATTTCTGCAGTACCTGAAGTGAGCAGCAGCAGGAAGAGGCGTTGCAAGTCGGTCTGATGCAAGAGCTACCTGCTTTTGAAATGCTGTTCACCGGGGAGATGGCCCAAATGGCTGTGGCTGCAGCTGCCAGGGGAGCTTTGTGGCAGCAGGACAGAGCTGCGGTGAGCACGGCCTTTGGAGAGGAGCACCAGGGCTGAGACGGGTCCAGACCCAGCAGAGCCTAAAGCAGCAAATGGGTACCTGGAGGAGCAGGATGATAGATCATCCCCCAGCGCCCAGAAGCATCAGCTTGCTACAGTTTGTACATGTCTCTTTCTACTTGGCAGCTCACTGGTGCCTTTGGCAGTTTCTGGAATGGTCCCAAGAGGCCGGACCATGCTTGGAAAGGGCATGAGGAGCTAGAGGATCTTCACAGAGACAACCAGGGTCACATCTGGAGATCCTACAGGGCCAGTGTCATGCAACAGGAGGAGAGTCCCAGGTTGTCCCATCTCCTAGCTTCCTTCTGGTGGCAGTCACTCACACCTGCACCCCAGAGTGCAGTGAGATCCCACAGGGCACCCACGTGCTTCCCTGAGACCTTTGTAGGTGGGAAGGGGCTTGGCAGTAGCAGCGCCATTTGCACCGTGTTTGCGTCCCTCTGTGCCCTGGGCTGTCCTGCAGCAGGGCAGAGGACACCTCGGTCTGTATGGAGGGCAGGAATGTGCACGTGGATCAACAACAGTGAAAAGTACCAGAAACAGAATGTGGGCTCCAGGCGGCTCCTGGCACTCATCCCCATGGCTAGGCTGATTGCTGCAGTGTGACGTGTTCAGGGAATGGGAATTTTGCTTTGGTTGAAGAGCTTCAGAAATAGGGGTTGCTGCTAGAGGTCCAAGAAAAGTATCTTTCCCTAGGTAGGTTCCTTAATGGGTCTGATCTTAGCGCAGCCCTCTGTGTGCTGCTAAATCCAATGGGGGAGTTTCTGACTCACTGAGTCAGTTTTGTTCCCTTAGTGCTTGAGTCTCCAAAGCACTCAGCAGCAGTAAGGTTGGAATCCCAATAACACTGAGAGGTGCTAAAACCCGCAAGTGGCCTCCCTGAACTGATCCTAAAGCCAGTAAGCGTTACTTACCTGTGCTTTTGTGTATCACACAGCTGGATCACACCGGGTGCTTTCCCACTGTGTCTTCTGGTACCAGCATTCTGCTCCTTGGACCCTTCTAGCTCCACCTCATCCCCTGCCCTTTCCTTTTCTTGCCAGTTGTCTGCTTCTGTCTCATCTACTTTTTGTGAGATCCTGCTCCTCCCCTGGTTCCCCTCCCTTCATCCTTCCTCCATTTCTCCCCCTCACCACTCTTTCTTCAAACCTTCTCTCCCCCCCCAGCTTCTCCTTCCACAGTGTGTGTTACTGCCCTGTACTCATCAGTGAGTGGATGCTCAAGGGCATCCACTTACTTGCATCTCCACCTCTCTTCTGACCTTCTCCTTTTTTTTTTTCTAGATGGTACCACGGGCATCTGTCAGGCGCTGCAGCTGAGTCACTTCTCCAGGTCAAAGCCACGCCTTGGACCTTCTTGGTGCGGGAGAGCCTCAGCAAACCTGGGGATTTCGTCTTGTCTGTCCTGACTGACCAGCTTAAACCTGGGCCTGATGCTCCATCAGCTGGGGCAAGCAGCGCCTCCGGGGCCCGTCTCAAAGTCACCCACGTCAAAATCATGTGTGAGGTGAGCAGGTGGGAGAGCAAAAGGAAAGGGGAGCAGAAGTGGCCTCTACATATCTCTGCTGATCACATCCTAAAAAAAAAACACTTGTCAGCTTGATTACCAGTGTTTATGAATTTGGATTGAAGTGCTGTCACCTTGCAGGCTCCTTACGTCCTCACCCAGGACTGGGTGACCGTTGGCTGTGCTGGGTGCTCAGACATGGAAGGAAGCAGGACTAGGTGTGTCCGAGAACTGCGTCACAGGGAGTCTGTGGTGAAAGGGATAGGAGGGTTCACGGCCTGATGATGAGTTTATCAAAAGCATTAAAAGCTCTTGGAGAAGGAGGGAGCATCTGCAGGGTCTCCAGACCTGGTCTGGAGGATGCTGCACCTCACTGTCACAAGCTCTCTCTTTCATGTGAAATGATACGGAGAACGGAGGGAGACTTTAAGGACAGAAAGCAACTAACTTTAAAGGAGAGCTGAAGGGAGTGTAACTTCTCCAGGCTTCCATCCACTGAGGAGGAGTCAGTTCACCGCGTTACAAAATTTAGTGCTCTCAGGGCAAACTGCCATCTGACCTCCTTGTTTTTCCAGATGGCACAAAGTGGTGCCTGTGACTCTGCACCTCAGCGTTACCTTTTTTCCTGAGCATTATCACCTTGGCCTATAGGAATGCTATGGGACGTAACATGTTCTTCCTCCGTTTAGAATGGACGTTACACAGTTGGAGGTGCTGAAAAGTTTGACAGCTTGGCAGATCTGGTGGAACACTTCAAGAAGACTGGAATTGAGGAAGTGTCTGGCTCCTTTGTATACCTGAAGCAGGTAAATCCTCTCCCCTCTTTTTCTCGGGGATCCTTTGCAGGGACTCCCTTGCTGTTTGTTTCGGCTCTGTGTCTCTCCCCTCCACAGCACACAAAGGAGACTTTGAACTCCAGCAGCATCTCTCTCATGCCAACCCATTGTGTTTTCCTGTCCCCAGCCCTACTACGCTACAAGGGTGAACGCTGCTGACATTGAGAATAGAGTGCACGAACTGAACAAGAAGAGTGTCTCTGAAGAAACATCCAAGGCTGGATTCTGGGAGGAATTTGATGTAAGAAACTGATGGGGAAATTACTCTGGCGAAATTTGGGGGGAGTTCCTGTGCACCACCTCATTCTCCATCCCTGCTTTCTTTCTGGACACAAACTTCTCAGGAAGTCTTGTCAATCCATGTTGATTTCTCTCTGAAAGAAGTCTATTTGGATCCTGTTCCTCCTCTGTGTGTGTGTGTGTGTGTGAGCGAGGGGCGTAAGTGCCATCTTGAAGTGATTTAACCCAGTGAGGTAGAAATGTACTTTTTCATGGATAGAAGAACTAGTTAACAAGACAGTAAGGACACGAACCTGGAACTTCTCAAGTCTAGGATTACTTTTCACTTCTCTGCTCCCCCACAAGCATACCCATGTGTCCTAAGAGTTGCCACCATTCCTCTGAGGGTCCACCTTCCCTGTCATACATTGTGATGTTGCCATAACTTTCTCCTGTTTTCAGAGCCTGCAAAAACAGGAAGCCAAGCAGCTGTTTGACCGTCATGAGGGCCAGAGACCTGAAAACAAGAGCAAGAACCGATACAAGAACATCTTGCCCTGTGAGTCCTGCTCCTCTGCTGTTTAAAAAAAAAAAAAAAGGCAAGTAGACAGAGACAGGAGAGGTGTCCAAGTCATTTCTGACCCTGTCTCAGCCTGCTCTGTCTTCCAGGGTGGATTATGAGGTCTGCATTACGATTATGATTATGAGGCCCTTAAATTGAGGATTTAAGAGCTGATAAGAGGTCACAGCATTTTCATGACCTTGAAGAAAGGAAGTTTGCAGCAGACTAGCTTATATTATGGTCCGTCATGGGGGGAGAGAAACGGGAACACAGGTTAAAACTGGTCTGACCTCAGAGAAGGAGTTGAAGATATGTAAATATACGAAATGGGTATGAAAATATACCCATACTGTGTGCACTGGGTAACGTGAGTGAGGTGGCATGGGGCAGCGAAGGAGCTTCATGTCACTGGGCACCAAGTATCTCATAACTCTGTTTATTCTTTTGCTGCACCCCTAGTTGATCACTCCAGAGTCATCCTCCAAGGAAGGGACCCAAATATCCCCGGATCTGACTATATCAATGCCAACTACGTCAAGGTGAGACTTTTGAAAGATGGCAGTATGCCCAAGGTGGGGGGAAGGCCTGCCAGCTCCTGCAGCCCTCCTGACCTTCCCCTGTCCACACTCAGAACAATCTGATCAGCCCAGACGAGTGCACCAAGACCTACATCGCTAGCCAGGGCTGCCTGGATGCCACAGTCAATGACTTCTGGCAAATGGTGTGGCAGGAGAACACGCGCATTATTGTGATGACCACGCGGGAGGTAGAAAAAGGGCGGGTAAGTGGCTGTTTGCAGGTGTGTTGGAGCTGCCCTCTTTCCCCCTTCAACCACGGCTGTTTTCTTTCTCTTTCCTGCCTTTTGCCTGTCTTCACCCTCCCCTCTCCCTACACAGAATAAATGCGTGCCCTACTGGCCAGAGGTGGGCAGCACAAAAGAATATGGTCCCTACCTTGTGGAGAACACTGGGGAGCACGATGCACTGGAATACAAACTCCGTCACCTCTGCGTGTGTCCGAAGAACAATGTGAGTGTGCCTGGTTGGGGACTGCCATGGAGCCTGTGGGTGTAAGAGTCACCGTATGTCTAAGGCTGGGAATTGCCGGGTGCTGTGGTGGTGCTGCTCTTGCATCATTCCAGGGTTGTTGTTCCCACCTGTTTCGGGCTGGGACACTGGTGGAATCACCAAGGGGCGCACAGGAGCCTTTGGCTTAAAACCTAGCTCTCTTTGGGAGAGAGGCCAGGGTTGGGACTGGGTTGCAGTTTTACCAGTGGGGTATTTTTATTATCAGGGTGACGCTGTGCGTGAGATCTGGCACTACCAGTACCTGAGCTGGCCTGACCACGGTGTCCCCAGTGAGCCAGGAGGAGTGCTGAGCTTCCTCGACCAAATAAACCAGAAGCAGGAGAGCATCCCAGCTGCTGGGCCTATTCTGGTGCATTGCAGGTTGGTACAGAGGCTAGGGATCCGCCTCTGTAGGGATCACAGGGATCCGCGTTCCCTAGGACATGTGAGCGAAGCACGTGCCAACCCTTTCTCCTCCTCGATGTCCCCAAACCAAACCCTGCTGCCTGTTGAATCCTTGATTCTTTTGTGGCACCAATGAACAGCTGCTACGAGTGCTGCATGAAGCAGCTGCCCCAGAAACATCTGCATTTTTTTCAGGACCTTGGTCTGTGCTCAGCTGGGGGGGACGTAGGTATTGATGTACAGGCAGCTCTGATCTCTGCTTGTCCTCTCCTTGCAGTGCTGGGATTGGCCGCACGGGGACTATCATCGTCATTGATATGATAGTGGAAACAATCTCCACCAAGGGTAAGAGGACCTCGGAGTGTCTTGAAACCTCAGAGTGTCTTGAATTGAACTGGCCTACCCAGTAGGGCTGTGCCCTTAACACCAGCAGCAAAGGGATGAAAACTTTCAGCTCTCAGTGGAAGAGAGCACGCCTCAACTCTGAGGTTGTCTCTCTGAACCGTTCACACGATAAGCGTATCTCTGGATATACTTATTGTGGCTTTAGTCTTGCTTGAGCTCTTCCACCAGGGCCAGACTTGGAAGATGCTGGGCAGGAAGGAGGGGTGGGAGGTCCATAGAGGGGTTAAGGGAGTTGAAAACTTCTTGACTGAGCTCCACCGTGACTGCTTTTGGTGCAGCACTGGGGGGAGGGGGGGTCAGCAAACATGTGCAAAGCTTTTCTGTTGCCCCTTGCTAGGACTGGACTGTGACATTGACATCCAGAAGACCATCCAGATGGTGAGGTCCCAGCGCTCAGGGATGGTGCAGACAGAGGCCCAGTACAAGTTCATCTACATGGCCATCTGCCAGTTCATAGAGACAACCAAGAAAAAGCTGGAGGTTATCCAGGTGAGAAAGTAGACTTTCCTATCCTGTGAGCTGAAGCCCAGCATGGTGTGGGCTCTGAGCCCTAGGCCTTAAACATTCACTACCTGCTGCTGTTTAATACTCTTTAGCCAAAACACATCACACCGAGGCATGTCAGTGCCTCCAGAAATTCGTTGCCCCACTATTCACTCCTATACGAGAACACGTGTGTTCACCTCTGGGCTAGGGGTGGGCAGAATGCACTGAGCCTGGGGACTTCAGCCAAAACCAGTGTTCGCTGAGATCCTAGCGTGATGCGTGGTTAAACAGCCAGAATTCTCCCATGACACCTTGCACGCTTTTCCCAGACTGTACTCTGCTCAGCTTGCATTTTCTCTCCTGTAGTCTCAGAAAAGCAAGCAAAATGAGTCCGAGTATGGGAACATCGCCTACCCGCCTGCAATGAAGAATGCGCATGCCAAGGCCTCAAGAAAAGCCTCCAAGTAAGTGCTGACCTAAAGCGGATGCCAATCTATGTCTGCCTCTGGCAGTGCTCTCCCTGCTGGTTTGGTGGCTTTTCCCTTCTGCTCACTTTTTCCCATTTTGTTCCTGGTCTAGCAGGCAGAAAGAGGAGTCAACAGTTTATGAGAACTTGGGCAAAAAAGAGGAGAAAGTACGGAAACAGCTCTCCTCAGACAAGAAGCTGAAAGGCTCACTAAAGAAAAAATAAGCATAAGTAAGCAGGTTTTGAACATGGAGTGCAGAACTGGAGCTTGGATCCAGGCTGGCCTGTCTCACATTCCCATCTCACGGACTGGAACTAGGCCTTCCCCATTTCTTCCATGCCACCTTTCAGTGCTCTGAACCAGGCTGCTTTCCAGCTCAGCTGACTTCACTGTCCCTTGCCCACACAGGCCTGTGAACTCTCTCATTGTCCTTCATCAGTCATTAACAGGAAAAAAAAAATCACACCCCTTCTTTCCCTTGGTGTGTGCACACTGGCACCTTAACTCACCTCTGCTTCAGCAGTTCCTTTTCTTGAGGAGTTACGGAAGAGCTTTACAGGAGCTACATCTCTACCGGCCACTGTGAGTTAAAGAGTTTAGCCTGTTTAGTGTTCCCTGAAGCCTCCTCTTTTAAAATCTGGCATTTTGGGCCTGTTTCAGCTTAGCCTCTCTATAATTCAACAGGTAACTTCCTATTTTCTTTATCCTGACCCTCTACCCCCCCAACCCCTTTTCTATTTGATCCTGTAAATATGCCAGAATTTGATGTGATGGCCATGTTTTCACTTGTGTTTGTAAATAAAAGTGTATTTGTTTGAACACTGACCTGAAAATTTTTTCCAGAATTGGAGTATAGCTATTCTCCTGGTTTCTTTTACAGTCCTGAAGACTTACAACAGCGCTAGCTTAGTTTTCATCAGTTCTGGCAAACTTATGGTGGGGTCTTACTGCAAGACTTGCGTGTTTATAGACATCAGGTTGTCTCATCACTGAAAGTTAGCTGTGACAAAGTCAGGCACGGACTTTTGCACCTATGTTTTGGTATTTGGAAAAGTTGTAGAAATGAAATTTCATCTTTACAGAGAAGGTAGACCAGAGCATGGCCACATCGTGGTTTCACAGATGATAACCAGTTACCTACAAGGCGTTAAGGGAGCTGGCTTGTTTAGGCTGGTAAAGAGTAGGCTGAGGAGTAAGCTGCTCTCATTTTCAGCTAAATGAAGAAGCCTCGTGAAGGTAGTGCCACACAGTACAACCAGAGGCAATGGTTCCAAACTGCAGCTTGGGAGGCTCGGGTTGAACACCAATCTCATCAGGCACCATTCAAACAGAAGCTTAGTGTGTGAACTCTGTTCTTGCTGGTTTTCAGTACTTGACTGGACAAAGTCACAGCCCATGTGCTCTGCTGCTGGCAAGCTTCCAGCAG
The DNA here is from genome assembly GCF_964034855.1 of Anser brachyrhynchus. Taxonomy (NCBI): domain Eukaryota; kingdom Metazoa; phylum Chordata; class Aves; order Anseriformes; family Anatidae; genus Anser; species Anser brachyrhynchus. The sequence goes on from NC_137694.1 coordinate 103,225,356, forward strand.
GAACCTGGACTAAAGTCCTCTTGAGGTCCCTTCCCGCCACCATTTTCTATGAATCTGTGAACGCTGGTGTGTTCCTAAGTACTGTAGCCTGCCTTTGGTGGTGGCCATGAGCCTCAGCACGGCTTTTACAGTCGTGCCAGTTAGAACTAGGCCCCAGTCCACGAGCTGTACCTAGGAAATATGGGAGAATGGTGAGTTTGGATAAAGCTATGGCTTTATCTGCAAAAAGTGCAGACCTGAACTTTGCTGCGGCAGTTGACTAGGTAAGAGACATGCTGGGGAACCTTTAATTTACAGGCATAGGCACTGCTTGATCTGTGGGCATCTGACACTCAAAGATTGGTGAGGTAGCCTGGACTAGAACTGTGGCCTGGCCTAGAAGCTGGTTAGAGCTGATAGGTACAAGAGCTCTGTCCCTAGCTAGGGGAAAGTCTGAGCTAAAATTCACAAGTGACCTAGGACTCAGACCGAGAATGCCTGGAAGTATGAGAGAATTTCTTCTGGTCTGAAGACACATCTAGTCCCTGTGTATGAAGACAATAGCATTTAAGGAACTGAATAATCAGTCACTCTCACCTGACACCAGACCATAGTGAGTGCTTGAGAAACCTGGCTGTAATTTTCCCCAGCTTTAGTGCAGTGATCCTAGGACCATATTCTTTCCTCTCAGTGTAGAGCACAAATCCAGATGGGTGAATGGGGAGAAAAGAGAAGAAATGAGACATACCTTGAGGTCTGACCCGCGCAGCTTGTAATTCAGTGGAAATGGCCAATGAGCCTGCAAGGTGACATACCTGCCTAAGAACTGGTAAGGTGCCTGCAACCAAAGAAAAGCTCTATTCCATTTTCCCCTAATGGAAAATAACCTATTTTTCGGGAACTAAGCACGCTTGCACACAGTATAAATTTTGAGGCTTTTAATTTTTATAAATGTTTGAGAGAATCACTGAGCACACAGTGACAGAGATATTCCAGCAGTGACAGGCACCCAATGAATGACATTATCCTGAATTCAGTCTTGGGACTGACAGCGAAATAGAAACCAATATTACTAGAAGAAGGTCTCACGCTGATGGCAGAACACCCTCACTTGGCCAAAAAAAGTAAAAAACGGGTCTAATTTTACCCTACGGAAATCCGAAGATTAATGAAAATTAGAGGTGAATTATATCTGCATGGGTTAATACCAGTAACCCCCCCCTTTGCCCCCTCCCCAGATTTAACTAGTGAGGTGAAGAAGGGATTACAGATACCTTGTGGTAGAGCCCAGTCTCATAACTGGATCACCACAGATGGAGCTGGGGCATGGGAACTAAATCTAGTTACTGGTTTAACAATTTCAAAGTGAGGGCAAACAATGCTAGTGCAGGAAGTTCAAAGCTCCTCACTCATATCGTATCTTCTACTGGTCAGCACCGGCAGTTCTAGGAGGCTTTAGTTCTTTCATTTCTTCCCTTGTTTGAGTAGGAGACTGTCACTGAAAGGAAGACAAAAGTGAGTCATTAGTCCGGAAAGCACAAGCAAAGTCAGACCCTTACTACAGATTTGGGGCCATGGGGTGTCTCACCCAAACAAGTTGTCCAAAAGGACAACTTCAGTCCTTTTTTCAAAGCCCCTTAAGTCTGCTGGGACAAATAAGATAGAATCTGGTCAAACAGGAGCAGGGAAGATCAGAGATGCCACAGGGAAGAAAAAAAAAAACAGCTCTGGTTTCCTTTCTTTATTCTAAGCATTTTAGCTACATCCTATAAACTCAGCTGGCACACTCCATTATCCAGTAAACACAGACAGGTTAAACAAAAGCCACCGAACTCTGTCCAGCTCTGAAAGCAGGGAATGAGTTTTTCTAGCATGCACTGGAAAGCTTTTAGAGAATAACAAGAGCATTTTCCAAGAGACCATTACCCTAAATCAACACAAAGTCCTACAAACATCTAACTACTTTTGTCAAGTCCTCTTTGCCGTAAACGCAGACTGCCCTGTACATGGAAGACAGGCCAGAGGACACTCCTCAGGATACTACTCCTGCCTTCCCCATGCACGGTCATCACATGGGACACACAAACAGCTCCAATTACTGAGCATCTCCTACTTGATGTAGTTGCTTGTGTGGCCCCTGCAAGGAAAGGCTTCAAGCTTCACATCACAAACGGGAACTGAGATAGAGAGAGAATAAACTCCCGATAGCTGGAAAGGCCCAAGCAACACCCCAGGCAAACATCAACACCCTTGTTCCAAGTACTAGCAAAAGGATTAAAACAAAGTTCAGTGTCTTACCTTCCTCTGTGCCAGGAGATGCAGTAAGGGTCAAGGGGGCAAGGAAAGAAAAAACAAAACAAGAGTAAATCAATTAGAGTGAAAAAAAATTAACTTCTGCAGTAAGCAGGACTGCAGCCTACTTGATTGTCCTCTAGCATCAGGCTCTCAGAGGAAAGATCCTGAGAGAGCTCCAGAGGGAAGACCAGCTTCAGAGGTAAGGTGCAGGTAAATCCACCCACAAAAACTGTCCCCTTTACCTGGTAAAGCCCTCATCCTGCAGGTTCAGTACCAAGTTATCTGCTGTGAGATACACACGGTTTTGTGAACCAGCAATCTGAAAAACAGAGGTGGTATAAAAAAGTATAAACACATAAGGAAGAAAAGCATTAATAAAGAATCTCTCTGCAAGCAGTCTTGTTTGTATGCACTCAAGATCTTAGTTCCCAAAAACAATGATATAATGTCATAGAATGGCTTGGGTTGGAAGGGACCCCAAATATCACCCAGTTCCAACCCCCCTGCCATGGGCAGGGATGCCACCCACTAGATCAGGCTGCTCAGGGCCTCGTCCAACCTGGTCTTCAACATCTCCAGGGATGGGGCATCCACAACCTCTCTGGGCAACCTGTTCCAGTGCCTCACCACCCCCTGAGAGAAGAATTTCCTCCTAACCTCTAATATAAATCTCCCCTCTTTTGGTTTAAAACCATTCCCCCTTGTCCTACCATTATCTCACTGATCAAAGAGTTGCTCTCCGTCTTTTTTATAAGTCCCCTTTAAGTACTGAAAGCTCTCAGTGAAGTCCCCCAGAGCCTTCTCTTCCGTAGAGAAGAGGTTCTCATCAGGTTCACATGGGCCCAATGCTCAAGCTTATCCAGCTCCCTTTGATGGCATCCCTTCCTTCTGGTGTATCAACTGCATGTCCTGACTTCCCATCCCAGTACTGCCAGACTTTTTAAAGGAAGTGCTCATATTGCGTCTCCTTATCAGACAGACTTTTGATCCCATGCTTATCTGTCCCCTTTTCTCAGCATGCAGGAAACCAGGAGCATTTGGTGGCTGCAGCTGGGTGTATGTGATGGGATCCGATTTGGATCTGGCCTTGTCATATGGAAGACACAAACTCCTATCACCACGTATAAGTGCTGATCACTGCTAACTAAATCTTTAGCTCTACCTGAGCAGAAAAGGGCTTGGCAGGAATAAAGGTCAGTACAGGGCAGGTCACATTCACCTTAAATTTGCCCATGTGGCCACTGGGCTGGGAGGACAGCACAATGACTGCAAAAGGAAGATGGATATTCTATGCCCCACCACTTACCGTTTTTGAAATGTTTTGAGCAGCTCGTATCTTACGTAGCTTGATGTAGCCTGGATTCCTGCTCAGAGCTTCACCGAGGTACAGGAGAGCAAAAGTTAAGGAAAAAACTGCTAAGAGAAGCCCCCTGCATTCAGTAAGTTCCTCCTATGATATATCAACAAGTATCTTAGAGGAAAAAAATGCAGTCGCTATTCCAGTAACTTGAGCCTCTTGGGTAGGGACATCATTACATTCCTAAATCAAGAACAATAGGGTTATGGTCACATGCAGCCAAAAGAAGTTAAACCTTAACAACAGGGAGTGAAGGCTCATGGTCTACTCCGCTCTAAGCTGTCACCTCAGACAAATACCACTCCAATCAACTACAGGGAGAAAAACAAACAGCAAAAAACAAATAGCAACCTATTCGAAGCTATCATCTCATCAGTCTGCTAAACATGAACCCAATGCAACAGATCCTCAGGATTGCCAAGCTCACAAGACATCCCACAAAATACCCCAAAGCAGGATATCATCTTAGCAGCTGTAGCTTCCCCTTCAGCCTGAACAATCTTCTGCTTCTGTTCCTGCTTTGCCTTCTCCACCAGGAACTGTGCACGCTGTGCCTCCTGCTGGGCTACAGAGGGAATGGACAAAAGCATTCAAAGCAGATCCCATCTCCTGAACTCTCCACGAGGGTTCTGTATCTGAGGCCCGGGGAGCTCATGCTTCCGAAAGAACTGATAGCATTCTGGGACTATATTCACAAGTAAGAAATGTGTGTATATACATACAAACACACTTTTTTTTTTTTTTTTTTTTTTTAAGTAAAACCAACAGCAACCAGACCCTCTAAACATAATCCCCATAGCACAAAGGGTGTTCTCACTGTGAAAAGGAATCCTACAGCTTTGGGAACACAGTCCCACCAATGATCTATTACGTGAGCTATAGCCCAAAGTTTTCTGATAATACCGCTGAAATAACCTAGTTAGCCGCATTACTAAGGAAGCTGAGATTTGCAATGCTGTAGTTGTATCAATGCAAGAGCAGTGACATGCTAACTCAGATCTGCTACCTTGTTTAAAAACTCAATACAAAGGCAAAAGCAACCCACCCTTTCCAGGCGTAAATCGAACTCACCCACTTGCTTAGCTTCCACAGCCGCTGTGTATTCACGACTGAAACTCAACTCTGTGATAGCCACATCATCAAGGATGAGGCTGAAATCCTTGGCTCTCTCCGTCAGTTCTCGCCTAATGAGCAGAGACACCTGAAACACAAGTATAGCAAAAAGAGTACCACACACAGGCTGTTTCTCCCTTCCTGTGCACTATAAAACTGAAGCACAACTGCTCTTTGCAGTTCATTCACACTGCACCTGGGAGACACTCCCTAAAACAAAGCTTGAAACATGGACATTAATGCCTGTTCTATGAATCTGTCACCTCTAAATAACTCATGCGCACTCACAGCTATAACACTTTCAAAGCCAAGTCACAGCTTATTTGTAATTATTATTTAACCATACTATACAATTAATATTGGGGAAAAAAACCTTGAAAGTGTTTTTTTTTTCTTTTGTTTTCACATCCTATGCTGTGTAGTTCCATGTTCTCATCCATGTTTTGGCAATAAGTATTTCCTTCTCCATCTTGAATTTTCCACTGTTTGGAATTTGACTATCTCCTTAGATTTTCAGATAGGCTGATAAATCCTGCACGAAATAATGATTTAAATAATAGTTATTGCTATGGTATCTTACCTTTGACTCATCTAGTATTTGCTCTTATTTTTATTGCAGCTATTTCTAAGCAGAATTCTAAAACGACGACAGAACCCTTTACTGGGTGAACTGCAAGCACGTAACTATGTAAAGTCAACTTCATTTTCTTCTGATTATAAACTACTTTCATACGTATCACTTTACAGTAATGCTGGGAATATGACAAGAATGAAATTTGATTTAGTTTGTTCTGAAGTTTCAGAGACACCTATTCTCTGCTTCACTTCACAACATCTAAATCATTTGCAAACACTGTTTGTTTTTTGTTTTTTTTTATGTCCTCCCTTTCCACTAATTCTCCTTATACAAGACGTAAAAAATTAAATCGTTTCCTCAATGCAGAGCACATGGCAGAGGACAAACCCCTGAAGTTAAGGATGAATTCTCACAAAAAAATCTAGACACTCATCTCTATTCTTTGCTTTTTTTTTGTCGTGGATCTGAAACAAGTTAAGAGGTGCTTTGTTTCATCTTTCTGCCAACTTATCCTCTTTAGCAGTCTCACGTAGGATCTCCTCTAAAGCCTTTTAAAAGATCGGCAACTTCTCTTTCCCTCATCTGGAATAGGTGACAGATATTCTCAGAATCCCTAGCAATCAAATTATCAGAACATAAACTTTCAGGTATGGGCTTTTAAAAATGAATTATTTCTATAGTTTTGCACACCCTCCCCCCCGATTACCCTCTGTTTTTTTCTAAACAGAAATATTTTTCACTCTCCTGTAGCATCTATCACTGAACGTTTACCACTCTTTTAACTGTTCATCCATTTCTCTTTTCAGATCTTTTTAAAGTGTTTGATTTGCTCTGACAGGTCTTCTGATACCCGTGAGGGACCAGGTCATTTTTTTTAAAGCCAATTTTACTGTTACACATGTACCACGATGTCAGTCAGTTCTCTCTCCCCTAGTATTACATTATGGTGCAATTTTGCACTCTATATATCATGAATATAATTTTCTTTGCTGAGGCTGGTGGTACAGCCTCAGTGTTTGTACCAGAATTGAACTGTAATCAGTATACAGATTAATGTCCATTCCCTTTTAGGTGCATTTGCTACCAACCTAATGTGTTTATTCTTCACCTGCTATAACATTCCCTGCACGCACGGTTTAGATATCCTTTTATAACGCGGGTAAAGGCCTGCTCGGGAAGAGTCACCTGAGCTCTCTGAGTGATGAGCTGCGAAGCGTTAAACTTGGCTACCACGCTCTTGAGCACTTCGTTAACGATGGAGGGCAGGACTCGCTCCTCGTAGTCCAGGCCCAGGCGCTGGTACATGCTGGGCAGCTCCGCGGCGTTGGGGCGGGTGAGGACGCGCAGCGAGATGTTCACCATCTGCAGGTCTGTGGAGGGGAAAGATAAAAGACGTGAGCGGGGCTGGCGTGCCAGCCGGCCGCCTGCTCCCTCCCTGGCGGCACTTGGGTGCCGCCAGGGCCTCGTGGTCAGCCCCACGGAGCCGTTCTTACCTTTGGAGCCGGTGGGCGAGGAAATTTTGCGCGGCCGGGCCCGGATGTCGTAGATGATGGGGTACTGGAACCAGGGGATCCTGCGAGGTGCGGGGGCGCCCCGTTAGGCGGGCCGGGCCGCGAGGGGCCGTGCCCGCGGGGGGAGCTCGGCGCGGGGTGTGTGTGTGTGGGGGGGGAGCCGTGCCCTACCTGAAGTGCAGCCCCTCGGCCAGGATGGTGTCCTGCTGCACGCCGCCGATGCGGTTGAAGAAGATGGCCCGCTGCCCGCCTTCCACTGCGGGGAGAAGGAGCAGCGCGGTCAGCGCGGCGCGGGCCGGGGCTCAGGGGCTCAGCGGCCCGGCGGGCACTCACCGATGAAGACGGACTCGCGGACGCCGTACGCCAGGGCGCCCGCGCCCAGCAGCAGCTTGAGGGCGGTGCCGACGCCGCGCGGCCCGGCCGGCAGCCGCCCCGCCAGGTCCTTCAGGTTCTGCGCCATGGCCGCGCCGCGCGCCCCGCCGGGAAGGACAGCGGAAGGTGCCGCCGCCGAGCGCCGCCCCCGCCCGCCCCTCCGGAACCGGGCCGGGCCGGAGGGGGATAGCGGCGGCGCTTCCGGGCGCCATCTTGGCAGCGCGGGCCCCGGGGCGGGGCCTGAGGGCGGCGGGGCGGGGCGGGGCTGCTGGCGGCGCGGCCCGGGCGGCGGCCACAAAATGGCGGCGCCCGGCGGGACACGCGGGGAGGCGGCCGAGGAGGCTCCGCCGGCGGCCAAGCGGGCTCGGGGGCAGCGGCGGCTGCTGGTGGTGCTGGAGGGGGCGAGCCTGGAGACCGTGAAGGTGAGGGCGGGGGCCGTGCGCCGTCCCGCCGTGCCCCGAGCGCCCGGTGCGTGTGTCTGTGCTTTGCCTCCCCGCAGGTGGGGAAGACGTTCGAGCTCCTCAACTGCGACAAGCACAAGGCGATGCTGCTGCGGAGCGGCCGGGACCCCGGGCAGGTGCGGCCCGACATCACCCACCAGGTACTGAGGGGTTGGGGGTCTCGGTCCTGCTGCGCGTCCGCCTGGGCTGTGTGCAGCAAGATGTCTGGGGAGGTGGTCCCTGCAGCCTGGGGGGGCGGTTTGTGGGCTCGTAGGAGAAGCGAATTTGGCCTTACTCAGTCTGCTTACGTTTAATAACTTCTGTAAGTCTCTGTGGTTCAGTCACCATCCCTGGAGGTCTTTAAAAGACGTTCAGATGTAGAGCTTAGTGATATGGTTTGGTGGAGGTCTTGTTAGCGTTAAGTCAGAGGTTGGACTAGGTGATCTTGGAGGTCTCTTCCTACCTAGATGATTCTGTGTGTGGAGTTACTTTTTTACAGCAGTAATTTGTATAGCTAGATAGTATCTTCCCTGCCTCAGTATTGCTCACTTCTACATTTATGGATTCTGAACTTAAACTTTTTCCAAGATTCCTTTCTTGCACTTTCTCTAATTCAACTACTGCCCTCTTATTTATTTTTTTTCCAGAGTCTCCTGATGCTCATGGATAGCCCCCTGAATCGGGCTGGACTTCTGCAGGTTTACATCCATACCCAGAAGAATGTCTTAATTGAGGTCAATCCTCAGACCAGGATCCCAAGAACTTTTGATCGGTTTTGCGGTCTTATGGGTAAGTGATTCAAGCTTTCCGTCAGCCACAAAATAATGCAGGAAGGTGGTTAGGAAATGGAATGGAGAAAACTTTGTGAAGAGTCAAAAAAAATTGCAACGACTCGAAAAATGGAAAAATGAGAGGAAAAGGAAGAAAACATCTTTTTGTGAGTTTCTAGATGCGTATTTCAAATAACGTGTTCTCTAGCACAGTGGGGAGTTGTCTCCATGAGACTGTTACTGGCAAAGTAACTCCCTGATCAGTTTGGACTACTTCAGAAGACACAGGGAACTACTTCTCTAGCTGTCATCACTAGGTGGAGTATAGGATTCTTCCAGCAAGAGAACAGGTTGCTAAATGAATGTTCTTCTCTTGTCAGTTCAGTTGCTGCATAAGCTCAGTGTCCGAGCAGCTGATGGGCCTCAGAAGCTGTTGAAGGTAAACACTCCTTGACTGTTTATGGGTAATGGTGCAGTGTTGCTTCTTTGCAGCTAGTAATGTATTTGCTGTAATGTAAGTGCATTGCTTATACAGTGAACTTAAATAGGTGATGGGGTCTCTCACCTTTACACTCGTGAACACTTCTGTCTTCTCTAGGTGATTAAAAATCCAATCAATGACCATCTCCCTGTGGGCTGTATGAAGATAGGTACCTCTTTCGCAGTTCCAAATGTGACAGACCTGCGTGAACTGGTTCCTACAGCAGAGCCAGTAACTATTGTTGTGGGAGCTTTTGCCCATGGTTCGGTACGTGTGTGTATTCTTTACTTGGGTTTGGAAAAATCTGTTACAATAGATTTCAGTGTTACTCTGAGTGTTTTTCCTACTCTATTTTCTGTTTCGGTGTTTTTTTCCCTCCCCTAGCCCCTTTTTTGAGGTAGGCTTGGCAAGAAATTGTCCAACTCTTTTAACACTTGTGACTTTGCTACCTGTGGAGAGAGGGGAAATAGTGAGGGCAAGCAGTTGTCCTGCTGTGCTTTATTGTGGCTATGTCAAGTCCTGGATGAAGCACAGGCATGTAGGAGCAATGGTGTGCCTCTCTGAGCAATGGAAGTAGATGGGACTAAGTGATAAGATGTGGTTTGATATACAGATAAATATGTACTTTCCTATTTTCTCTTCTCCCAGGTCAATGTTGACTATACAGAAAAGATGATTTCTATCAGCAACTATCCTCTCTCTGCTGCCTTGACATGTGCTAAAATTACTACTGCCTTTGAGGAAGTCTGGGGAGTGGTATGAGCTTCTGCCTCTGCTGCTGTCATGGTGGACTACTATACAGTGACTCCAGCTTTTGGAGAAGCTTTTTCACTTCTGTGTTGGCCTGGTGCAGCTTTGGACTCCTGGATGGGAAAAGGCTTCAATTTTGTCCTTGCAGCTTCTGGAACAACATGACTTTAAATTGACTGCCCTAGCAACCTGTTTTCCTATTAAAGGTAACTTTTGATAAGAGTGTTTGTGTACTGTACTTCATGTTTCATAAATAGGCTGGATTTGCCTACAGCGGGGCCCAGCCCAAATTCCTCATGGAACTGCAGCTCTTGCTCTGCAGCGTGTGACAGTTTTTAACTCCCGCACTGATGTACCCAAGAGGAAAGGAGCTGAAGCGGATTTGAAAAAAAGAACAGGAGCAACTTTTATCTTGGATGACAAACGTAGAAAAGTCAGAAGGTGGCTCCATTCCAACATAGTGCCTGCGTTGAGTGTCTTACAATCATCTGATATCAGCAGGGAGACAAGAGTGTCCACTGGAGGGCGGCAGAGAGATAAGGCAACAGACAGAAGTTGGAGGTTCTGGAACGAGACCGACTCCATTCCCCTCCTTTTGGGTCTCCGACCCTGTGCTTTCTCTTTCCCCCTCCTCACGTTGAAAAAAGTTATACTTCAACACAGCAAACTTGGCAGGTGATGCTTTGCTTCTGGAGTGTTAAATTAACTCCTACAAATGCACAGGTGGTACAATCTGGGGGAAAAAAAAGAGCTGTTAGACTTGTTTCATTTGTTTTTCCATTCCCGTTTCACCTTGGGCTGTAACACTGCTGCTCCACTTCACCTCCTAGTCTAAGTGTGGGATTCTTATGTTTTGTCCCTAAACATAAAATAGCCTTACCTTTTGGCTGTTACTCTGCTTTTTTTAGCTTTTCTTTTCGTGGCACAATTAATTTGCGAATATAAGGCAACACCAATAATAAGGTGAAGAACAACACGTGGCCAAGGAAATAAATAGACCTGTACACCTGTAAAGAGAGAGGCACGGTTAAGAATCAGCAAGCAGAGTTGAACTAAGAATAAGAAAAGCAAGGAAAACAGGGTGGTCGTATGTATTGTCTGTTTAGGGCTAGTAAATACCTTCATCCATTTGTCCCACGTGAAAAGGCAAAATGGCACCAGAGAGTAACCCATAAACATCCAGTGGTTAGCCTGTTGTAGCACGTAGAAAATAGGCTGCAAGGCAGTGATGGAGGCCAAAGTGCTTAAGGGAGGGCTGTCCCGAACGAGGTTGATGACCTAATTTAAAAAAAAAAAAAAGCTTTTCCTCAGGTGGATGTCCTATGGGTGTATGTGTGCTCTGCAGCCAAAGCATCCATCTAGCTGTGTTAAATTAATCTTAGTGAACAGTCAGTCTAAAAAAGTAATTAAGTAGTAACCTGCTTGAAGCTTTAATCAGAAAAAAGGCTGGATATCAAGAACAGGTTCTTTGCTGAGAGGGTGGTTGGGCACCGGAACAGGCTCCCTAAGGTCATGGTACTGAGCCTCATGGAGTTCAAGAAGCGTTTGCACAACGCTCTCGGACCCATGGTCTGATGTTAGTGGGTGGTCCTTTGGGGACCTGGGAGTTGGACTCAGTGATCTTTGTGGGTCCCTTCCAACTCGGATATTCTATGAAAAGAATTTAAATATAGAATATTGTTCTCTCACTAGTGGGAGATTTAGTGGATGTATTTGGCTCATGTGCTTGTCTTCCAACCTTCCCAGCTGCCAAGCACTGCAGTTGCCCTCTACTCATATGCCAAGTTCTCCACTTTTACCGTAGAAGCTGACAGGAAACTTATGACTTGCCCATACAGAAGCCAGCAACCTACTGAACCCTCAAGAACCAAACAGTACTGCGTGTGAACACCAATTTCAAAGTGATCAGATATTAAAGCCTTCAGTGGGGTAGATTCCAGACTCGAGGGAAAAGGCTAACGCAGGTGACCCCATTCTGGTAGGTCAGACGAAGCGCACCTGTCTTTCAACGATGACTATAAGCAACTCCATTTGGAAGCACACCAGGTAGCCAGAGTGCAGTCCATGCCAAATGGCCAGGAAGAACAGGGCCAGTGCCTGTGACAGCAGTTTGTTCCCCAGGAACTTCAGACGCTTGAAGATGTAGCTAGAGCAGAGAAGAAACAAACTGAGAGTGCTTCTAGTTTATTGTCTGCCATTCCCTCAGCACGTCAGAGATGCAAGGCCCAGGGGCCCATAGGCCTTTGCATATATCCCTGTGGTGACAGAAACAGCAAGACAGCTCCTCTTATCAGGGCAAAATATACTTCAGCCCTTGTCTTAAAGAAATTACAGCTAATGGGAAGAGGTGGTTCTTCTGACAACACTCACAGAGGTTAAATGTATTTTACAATTCAGTTGTGTGTCCCAGCAAGGTCTGAACCAAAACCCATTTGAGTCATTGCATGTCAAGAGATGTGAAAGAGCTACAGAACTGCTGTAGCAGCTGATACAGTTCTGTAGCTGTTTGACCAAGCAGGCCAAGGGTCTCACTGTAGTTCCATTCTAAACCCTGCCCTCCTGCTTCTACCATCTTCAGCTTCTTGCCTATATTAAGGATTGGATCGGATCAAAAAAATCTATCCAACACAGTAACCTGTTTCAAACAGGACAGCAGCCAGTAGCAAAACGTGGAAGGAAGAGTGTAAGAACTGACAAACAGCATCTAGTACTCCCTTCTCAGCCTAGGATCTTGGTTCTCTTGACACAGACATTACTGACATTACAGAAGCAGAAGTTTCTCCTGCTCACCGGGCCACCCAAGCGTTGGTGTTGATGTTGAAAGAAGCAATGGTCCCTGTGAACAAAGGTGTTGTCTCATACAGCCAGACCTTCATGTTGGCACAGGCATCCCACATAGGCTTTCCATTCTGGTCCTTGCCATTGTACCCCAGGCCCACAAGGATGCAGACACCTTCCTACAGAAAAAGACACAGAAGAAAGATGAAGAGAATTTTTTTTTTTTCAGAAAGGCAGAGCTGGGGAAGTTCTGACTCTGTGCTTAGTGGAGAGCGCCACTGCAGATGGAGAAAATGGCTTAAAAGCCTGATGCCTGCTGTAAGTTGCTAACTTACAGCAACTACTCTGATGTAAGCAACTTGATCTATTGAAAGATGTCCCTGTGCATTGCAGGGGCTTTGAAACTAGATGGCATTTAAAGGTCCCTTCCAACCAAAATCATTCTGTGATTCTGGGATCTGCACTGATCTCTAGATATTTGAATTACTTCAATTTATTGCTAAGTCCAAGACCATACCATGTAGGCTTCAAAGATGCTACATCTGTTCATTTGTCTTATTTCTGGAAAGATTTGACTCACCGTAACAAGCCAGCAGGTTACGTATTTGTAGAGTATAATTTTTCCCCAGATCAATATGTAGCCACAACGGAACCAGAAAGGCTTCTCCTGCAGGAATAAGAGTGAAACAAAAGTGAGTTTACTGGCTATAGTAAGAGTAGATGAGATCTCAACACTGTTTTTAACCTGATCTATATGTTGAGACTACTATAACGACTGGTCTGCCAGGCTACTGGATGGCGTGGATTCATATATGATTTTATCTCCTTTGATAGTATTTGGCTGTACTGAAATAAATACTTTGGGAATACTCTGGGATTAGCATAATCATTGCTGGCATTGATACCCTCATTTATTCATACTGACAGAGAAAACACGGATAATCTGCAGGCAGGAACTGTTTGTTAGTTTTCAAAGAACCTCAAAGATTTTGGTAAGTTTCTAATTCAAATAAGTCAATCTGCAGAATGTGCTGCTGCAAAATAACACTGTTGAGAAAAACAAATCTAGTTGTTCTTTTAAAGCTGATCTGTGCTCAAGGATAGCTTGCATTACAAAGTCCACAAGATGAACCTCCACCTTCAATTTTTAAAATGCCTTGCAAGTTACTCTGCCAGAGTTCTTTGCATGCAATTGTTACACAAATGGTTATTAAAAAGCCACAAAATATGTATGTTACAATTCCAAAAACAACTGTAACATCTAAGATGAATTTTCTATTTATAAAAGCTTTCATTTGGTTCAGTTCAGCATAACACATTCCTGTTCTGCATCAAACTGAATTCATAGGACAGGCAACAAAGCCAAATCAGTTGTGGGAAGGCATATCACTAGTTGCTGGCTTATCTTTTTAAATTGAGGCAAACCTAAAAAAGAAAATAAATTTCCTTCCTCTACTTTTTAGTGCCTTCCAAAAGAAGCAGAATCCTTCCACATGCCAGAACTGTCAAATATATACATACCATGTAATCATCTGAGATGAGGTATTCATCAGAGATGTACGGGCTTGACAGAGTATAGGTCACTAGAAAGAAGAGACCCAAACTGAGGCGCTTGAGAGCAGGTACAAAACTGAGAAAGAAAAATATGAAGGTCAAAGAAAAGCCCTGGAAAGAGACCTTCAAACTCATAATTTGAATAACAGAAGTGGAGATGAGGAGTTTGGGGAGACAGTGATAGGGAGTCACCATATTCCACTGCAGCAGATGCCTCCGTTTGTAAGATGGGATGCTAATGTTGCCAGGTCAGGGCCGAGTCTGTACCAAACATGTCAAATGGTTGTTGACATACATGCTAGAACATGCTGGAACAATGCTAGGACATTATGCAGAGTTTATGAGCAACTTTTGAATGACTGCATTCTCTTATAAGTCAGTTTTGGTCACAGTACTTCAGTGTCCAGATAAGAAGGCACTCTGCTGCAGGGAGCGCATGGAGGATTCAGCGTTCCGGGATGTTAGGAAAGCGAGGGACTAAGTGGCTCTCATTACCTATTGGGTCTCTGGCCTTGAACGTCAGTCATCTCACCCCTTGCCAGTTTCTGATAGTCTGTCATGGAGAACTGAGGTCCCACCATGAAGGCACCATAGAAATAGGAGAATCCTGAGACTTCCAACAAGGTAGGAACTCCCCGGACAGCAAATCGCCGCTGCTCAGGGGTCAGGAACTCCTGCACCAAAGGGAGTGGCATTAACATCATCCTAGGGGATCTCATACTAGCTCTGGATGTTATGTTCTCAGCCTAAGTTCTTACTCCCCACGTATATGGCTTTGTACTTCATTGTTCATTCCTCTTCCCACCCCTCTCTGTTCTCAGCCCCCTCTAATTACCAAGAAGGTCCAATAGTTGAGACCAGTTGCACACATCTTTATTCCCCTGAAAGCTCAAAACAAGGAAGAGATCTATTAACATGCATCCCCACCAGCACAGCAGACAATAAAAATGCTGTATCTGACCCTCTTCCCTTCCCTTATTGAAATGGCATGTACCAAGACCTTACCGTCCTACAGTTCCTACCTCTTGATGCAAGAATTCATTGCCAATAAATATTTGAAACTTCAGTTTAGGAGATTTTCAGATGAGCCTTTTTTTCCTGCAGTCAGCAGTGACTGCATGGATGCTGAACATTGGGTCAGACTCCAAACAGAAGGTGGGGAGCACAGATACTTGAAGTAGGATTGGGAAACCGTAACAAGTGTTCTCTCCTTTCCCACACCTTGTACTGTGTGACTTCTCTCACCATTTCATCTGCCCTAACAACAGGGTCCTAACAAATAGTAAAGAGCAACCATCCACAAGGATGTGACATGACTAAACAAAAGAAAGGACGATGGAAACTGAAAACTATTGCTGATGCTCTGCAAGTTAAAGGAATACCACCCACAAGACAGAGCACTAGGGATCAGGGATCTAAAGCAAGAGATACGGAAGGAGGAGATGGTGGGGAATTTGGAAGGGGGCAGAATAATATTCTGACACAATTCAGTGCTGAAGCAACTTTTGTCCATCTGTAATCACTACTCCTTCTGTTCCAAATTATCTCTTTCCACTGTAGAATTCAGTGCCCTCAGATACTCACAGATGCTCTCCCTCTCAGCTATGGCTTTTACCAAACAATGGATGCAGCTTAATAACTTATATCCTTTAAACTTGATTTTCTGACCTCTACACCACTGGAACAGCAAAGAAGAAGGAAGGAGGAGTGAAGGAGAAGTGGTGTTTTACTCACCAGATCTTTTCCTCCATCATAATAATCAATGGCCAGACCTGGAGGCAAGAAACAACCATTTGAAGACCTACGATGGACTGAGCAAGCAGCCCTCTTTTACCTGAGCCACGGCTTGCACAGTCCAAAAGATAGGAAGGAGGTATCGACTCACCAATCAATTTGAGAGTCAAGACACAGTGTGGCATTGTCCACTTGATGTCATAATGTTCTGTGGCTGTGAAGTAATATCCAGCCATAAGGTAGGTCTGAAAGAAACCATTGTTTGTGTTACTTAAACTAATTCCTCCAGCTGTTTTTGATCTGTCTCCACTCTTCCGCCCACATTCACTACTGGGAAGCACAAAACTGAATAGAGGGCTCTTTTCTACAGACTGATGCAGTAAGAAAGGGAATTTTACCATCTGAAAGAGGAACGTGGTGAAGACAGCAGTGATTGTGCGGCCCATAAGTCTCAGGATGAGGAACTGGATTAGAACACACAGCAGGGAATGAAAGAACTGCATCCCTGTGGGGAGAGAGAGAAAGCGAGTGAGAGGGATGAGGCAGAAATGACATTTTCCCATTACAAGTCCTCCCAGACTGCAGCCAGCCCTGGGACAGGTAGCTCCCTCTTCCCAAGCTCATCTTACCAAAATTGAAGTACGCAATTGAGAGTCCTGTCAACGCATTGTAGAGATGAATGAGGTAGGTCTCCTTCTGGAAGAGGAAATAGCGCTGGAACAAGGCAAAAGGATACCCTGAGGAGAAGGGGGAAAAAGATGGAAGAGTTGTAAGTTAGCGTAGACAAGCAGCAATGTTTGTAAGGGTCCAGATTATAACTTTGCTGAACATATTATTAGGAACATGTACTTTACATAGATACATCATCAACACAGGTCACAGTATACATTCCTGATACTTTATTTCCATCTCAGGGGATAAATGCCAGATGACTTACTCTGTAAGTAAGATATACAGAATACTTTAACAGGAACATTATTATATCACAGTTGATGTTGGAGTGTAAGAAATTCCAGGATTAGTGAATACATGAGGATGGGTAATGCTGAAATACATGAATCAGACTTCAGTGGACTACTCTGACTCATTTCCAAATTCACAGTGACTATAGTAAGAAGACAGATTAAAAAAAAAAAAAAGGAAATTTTATAGTTTAGAACATTACACTGTCCTGCAAAATTCAACCCCTGCTCCCCCTCAATGAGCTGAGTAACTTTAATCCCAGCGTTCCCCAAGTGACCTCCAGTAGTATATTCTTTCTTTTCTGACTCTCCAACTTTAGATTTGCATCTGATTTGTTAAGTACTAGGCACACAAAGCTGTAACTAAAATCCACTGGGACTATGCATGTAGCACTTTGAAAAAACCAGAAGCATTTCATAGTGAGCAGCAAAGTGGAAGGAGTTTTTTTTCCTTGCATTTTCTGCACGTTAGATCCTGACCCAGTTTAGGAATGCCTACGGATTATTCATCTGTGGCTCCAGAGAGAAGAAAACATTTGTGAAGCACTCTGGTAGTATTGTGAGAAGTGCCCCACAGAATCTCATAAGTAAATTAAATTCTGTTGTCTTAAGGGTTTAGGTGAGGTTCATGAAGCATGCAATAAACATTGCCACATATTAGACAATAAGTATATTATGTTTTAATATGTATTGATACAGCAAGTGTTGTCCATCTCATAAGTATCTGAAGTCTATTCATGCAATTAGTGTTTCTAGAGGCGTATGTGTAAAGGAGCTGAGTTGGAATAGCAGAGGCAACCTTAATCCTGGCATTTCATGGCGTAGGACTGCTTTACTTTGCAAGCTTGTGTTCAACAAAACAAAATCTATCCTACCAAAAAAATAAAAGGAGTGACCTTGCACAATACTGGCACCCACAGGGCTTATTAGCCCAGCTGAAGTCTGTAGCAGTGGACAGCTGTCTGCTACCTGAACTAGTGGGGTAATAGTAGCAGTAGGTAGTCCTGTTTTATATGCAGCAATAATAACAGGTGATGAAATGCAGACTTTGCTGAGCAGTGTTTGATGGATGGAAGCTTTCCAATAGGCAAGGCCAAAACTAGTCATTACTATAAGAGGAAAAGAGAAACTCTGTCACGTTAAGTCAGGTATGTGTATTGCAGTCTGTCAGTGCTAATGTGCTGGCAGGTGGTAACTACAGACATTTTATGGTCCTTCCCTTCTCCCCCAAATCCGCTGGGAGGGAATTAGAGCGTTTGGGACTTTTGGGCTCCTTTCTAGATCCCAGAAGGCAGCATGCTCTACCGAGCCCAAATGTATACCTGTTTCTTCTTGAAACTAAACTGCTTTTCCCCATTTCCTCAGCCTCTTGCCATCTCTCTTTCGGTCTTCCTTTCCTCCTTGTTTCTGTTCCTTCCTCCTTTTGTGTCCTGCACCAGTTCCCACTCTGCAGACTCTTTATCGGGCTGAATAACTGTCCAGTCTCCACATTCCACAACTCTTTGCCCACAGACCCTGGCAACCTTGCTCCTGGATGCTCATTCAGTCTTGCTCTTCCCTTCTGCAAAAACAGCTCCAAATTCCCATGCCTTACCCAAAGCTTCCTTTTCCCTTCCTGCTCCCCTCATGCTTTTCATACAGCCTTGTCTTTTTTTTTTTCCCCCTCCACTCGCCTATTTCCCCAGTTCCTTCCATTCTCAGCCTTCTTAGACTCCTGCTCTTAGTACCTGTTTCTTTTCTCACCTCTTTCACCCCTTATTCCCACGTGCCAGGGTGACCAGCTATTTTTGTCCTGCTCCAGCCCTGACTCCCCTCCACCATGGCATTCACCCTTCAGCACTAGTCAGAGGCACGCTCCTCCGCGATCCCTGAATGCCAGCTGAGGAGGAAAGAGGTAATCATCAAAGAGTTCAACACGTAGGCTCTCTGGGATACAAGAGTAATTCAAACAACTAGAACAAATCACATGATTAAAAAAAGATAAGGTATTGCCTGTCAGCCTCATACTCAGAAGCATATAGGTTGAGAGTCTTTTTCCTCATTTCAGTTTTCCTGGGACAGATACTAGTTGAAGTCTAATAAGTATATTAAAAACTGCCCACTGCTTTGTAAAATGGCAAGTGGTAAAAAAAAAATAAGATGCATTACCATTGCTTTAGATTGAAAGTTAAAATACTGAAGTTTACCATGGAAAAATGTTTTCCCCTTTTGAGCAAAGAGGGAGAAAAATCACATCAGAAATATAGACAAAGTACAATTTATTGCAGTTCATTGACACATATGGTTTTAAAATGTTTTCTCTCAAAAATCAGTGCAATCTGGCTAAATATTCGATTTTCATTAGAAAAAATGTTTTTGTGGGGCTCCACCCATTTCTATAGACAGAATTAAACACCATAACGTACCTCCAATTTCTAAAAGCCAGAAATGTTATCCATTTTTTCCTCATCCTCAACTAGCGTTCCTACTATTTAATACAAGAGAACAAACAAAACAAAACACAAGCTATCTCACTTGTCACACTTACTTCTCTAACTCCACGTAGGAAATGGTATCATGGTTTGAGTAATGTTGCTCTGAAGAAAAAAAAAACTACAGGCCCTTGCAAATGGAGAGCTACTGATATGCACAGGATATAGGTTTCAAGAAAGCTACACGCTTAAAGCTCAGTCTTGGACTACATGGGCGCTGTTCCAGGTCAAAAGTCACAAGGTCAGCCCACATTCTTCTGATAACCAGAGCAACCTGCCGGTACTCTGGACTTTGCAGCTTTGCTGCATGTGGATCATTTTCTGGGTTTCGCAACAGCACCAGTTCCACGCTGCAGATACAAACTTTAATTCGCACGTGGCAGTGGATGCTGAACATCAACGGACACTCTATTGTGGTCTGTGTATTTCGGAGCCCTCCCAAACCAGCCATTAAATAATTAGCTATTCTCACTGACACAACGGCAGTATTCCCTCCCCACCACGGCATCCTTGAAAGAGCATGAATTAGCACAGAAAAAGCCAGAAAGCAGTTTTTGAAGTTGCTGCTGCCATGTGGAAAGCTTGCTGTCAGATATGTCAGCTTCAGGACACCACGCGGCTTTTCTTTTGCCCTTCAGAAACAACAGGAATAGAATCCCTGCTCCTTGCTGCCGAGAGATCCTGAGTACCAGCTCCCAGTCTGCCAAATTCATTGTTCACGGCTTTTTCGGGCAGAGATGACTGAGGCAGGAAACCAGCTGGAATACTCCTGGAGAAAACAGAAGGTGACCTTCTGGTCCAAGGTAATTCTTCTTTTCTGTGCAACATGAGGTTGAAAAGCTGCCTGCACACAGAGCTGATTTTTGCCTCCAGACAGGCTTTTTATAGCAGAGAATTAGCAATT
Source organism: Anser brachyrhynchus (assembly GCF_964034855.1). Classification (NCBI taxonomy): domain Eukaryota; kingdom Metazoa; phylum Chordata; class Aves; order Anseriformes; family Anatidae; genus Anser; species Anser brachyrhynchus. The sequence goes on from NC_137694.1 coordinate 103,245,404, forward strand.
GATGTAAATGTGACAAGTTAGCCAAGGTATGCCTTTGATGATAAATTCCTCTTTTTTTTTTTTTATTTATAAAAAGGAACAAGAGGACAATCTATGGTTAAGAGAACCCTGGAGCTGGAATGAAACAGCTTCTTTGCCACAGGCATTTGGAAAGTAATGGATTGCTGCACAACATCCAGGTTATCTACAAATACAATTGAGCAAACAAAGTAAATGATCAGGAGGCTGGATTAGGCAGGAGGACTAATTGTAAGCAAGAGCAGCATTGTTAAGTTTGTTGTGTTGTAGAATATGTGATTAAGATGCCTGTCTTTTTTCCAGAAATAAAGCTGCCAATAAGAAAACCAGAAACATTTTTTTTTCCTGTTCCTTTTATTTCCCTTTTTCTATATGGCAAGTCCTAACTCCATTTCATCTTCAAGACTTTAGATGATACTTTTTTTTTTTTCCATTTTTCCCCTTTGCTGACCAGTTAACTCCACTGAGTTAAAATCTAGCAGATGAATTGTCTCCATTTTCTTATAGGAATGCTAAAACTAAAAGGAAGGGGAAAACGGGAAAAAGGCATGTTCAAATGTAAGCCTTACCTAGTATTTTGACTTCAGAGGTGTTCTCTCTATCTGTCTACAATACTGAAAAAATCACACATCTTGTTTAACAATGAGTGCATTTTCATGAGTAGTTTAATTCCGCACTGGAGCGTACTTTTGAAGTCCACTTGTGGTGCTTCAGTGCGTGCACAGCAGAACCACCACTAATTATGTGAACAGGATTCCTTTCAAATGAAACTGAACTGAAAAGGCAGCACAAGAGTACGCTCTGACAGAATAAGTTTTAGCACCCATGATGGGACGGTGCTGGCTCTTACATGTTGAAACCAGCTGTTTGCTTCCCCTTCAATAAGGTTCTTGTTTGGCCGACCAGCTGGGGACTTGATTTGGGACAAGTTATATCAACTACGAATAACCCACAGAAATATCAGTGAGCCTAAAAATCTTCAAGACGCAGAGGGCAGGCAAAAGACATCCAAAATTGGTGAGAGGTGGAAGATGAGGAGATCAGACCCACTTGCAAGCAAAGCTGCTGATTTCTGGCACCTGTAGAAAAATCTTCATTTCTGCAGGTCACTGCTATGCGTGTGGGTTAGGAAACCTTTCCTCAGTACTGTTCTTGGCAGGTCTGGGTTGATCGGCAGGTCAGTTCTGGTTCAGGATTGCAAACAGTACGTTGGCCCCCCTCCATACGAGGCAGCAGAACGTGCCAGGTAGCTTGCAAGATGCTGTGTGGTTGTAATAGCCAGACCAGCACCTTTAATTCTTTGGGACTGTACTTTTTTTTTTTTTTTTTTTTTTTACAGTTTTTATACTCTAAGTCTGAAATTTGTTTTTGATACTGTACAGCCTAAATAATGGACCCCATTCTAGTTTTAGTCTTTGTTTCAAATGTGTACGATGTAAAAACGTCATAGCACTGTATTTAAATCAGAGGCGCCTAAAATCCCCGTAGTTTATTCAGCAATGTGCTGCTACAATCTCCATTTGTCTACTGAGAAAGTGTCCTGCCCTTTAGGGCTACCCAAATTTTTGTTCTCTTTTGCTCTTCCTCTCCTCCTTCCTCTTTCTCATTCTGTCCTGTCTTTATTTTTTTTTTAATCTATACCTATTGGGGGGAAAAAAATTTTAAATGACATCTTTTGGCTATTTCAGATCACACCTAAGTGAATACTCTTATTGTGAATCAAGAGAGTCCATTCAGAATATTTTTCCAAAGATAATTCAGCGCTCTCTGGAAATGAATGTAAGAAGTTGCAAAGTCCTTTGCAAATCTGCGAAGTATTAGCTGCGGGCAATAAAAATAACTTTCTTCCTGAATCCGTGGACACACCTGAAATGGAGGAAGTCAAGAAAAAGCAGAGCTTTGCCTGTTCTAACACAATTTCCAGCTTTTTGAGATGCATTTCATTTTTGCCCCCTCCTATGAAGTGGTCGTCAGTGCCAGTTTTATTACTAAGAGGCTTAAAGCCCTAAGTCACAATAAAAGGGCTGTAAACTAAGCTGCAATGAAATTGGCATTAGAAGAAAGGCTCGTGACAGGTTCAGGAACTCTTCTCACTCTCACATTGCTCTAGAGTGGTGCTTGGCACTCTGAATATAGTAGTGTAATGCTTTACTACCTATCCATTAAGTGGGAAAGCTGGAGCCAGTCCTCTCTGCCTGACTGCCTACATGACTTGCATGAGTACCAAACCATAGACTAGGCTGTTCTGCATGCCCTTAAGCCTTCTGTCTGAAGTTATGTCTTCAGTTGAATGCAATTATGAGACACTGAGGTAGGGAGAAAGGAGAGGGAAACGTGCAACTCTAGCCTCTTGTTCGGTAAACGTTTTGGGTACGCAGGGAAAAGAGATGTGAGTGGGCTCCCAGCTCCTGATCCCAAGACTTTTAACGCAAATTATAAAGACTCACTGAGACTCGATGCAACTGCGCACGGAACGTTTCCAACGATGCCCACAAATCTTGGGCTCAATCTATTGACTGCAGTGGGCATCTCTTCTTACCATTAAGATGGTAATTACTGCTGCTCGTTTCAAAGCAGTAAGAGATTTTGTCTACCCGTAGGATGCCAAGCAGAAAACAGAGCCCCCTGATGTCACGTTCTAGCTTACTGCTTGCAAAAGCGAGAAGAAACTGAGAACATGCCCAATGCACATGCTACAAACGCATCACTCTATGGTGCGCGTCTGCCTCCGCACACACTTCCCAACACCTTTTCTGCATCTGTTCTCGTTAGACTAGTCCCTTGTTTGGTTCAGTTGGACTAGCCCGGTAGTAACCTATCTGCTTTTTCTGGTTTAGGTTTCTGCCAGGCAAGTAAATTGAATCAGCCCGTAATTACAGTGCCAGAGACAGATGTGGAGAAGCTGCTACATTAACTCACGCTGACCTATATGCATGTCCTATATGTGTTTCCTTTAGTTAAACCAAACATCTTTTTTTTTTTTTTAATAAAGTCTAAGTTGAGTTCAGTCTGTTGTACCTACCGTCGACGTAAAGAATGTTTCAGTTCATTTACACGGCGATTTAAATCAAGCACAAACGAGCGTGGCCTAGACCACAGTTACGAAGTGATATGACTCTTCTTTTAGAGCATGTACTTTCAGTTAGCCAAAACCGCTTCACTCGGACAGCTCACGCAGTAGCTGCCGTGGGTTCACATCCACTTTTGAGGCTCGGAGAAAAGCTCCCCCCGCCTTTCTGCGGGATGCCTATACCATTAATTATCAATTTATTTATTTTTTTTTTGGAACAGCTTCACGGGCATCCCCAGAAGCGTACACAGACGGCGTGTGCACACACACACACACACACACGCACACACCTGCGCGGACGCTCTGGGAGCCGTAACGCCCTGCCCACCGCCCGCCAGCCCGCGCCCCGACCCCGCACCCCCCGCCCCGCCCGCTCCACGTGCGGCTCGCGCCCGGCTGAGCCGCGAGGCGCGCTGTGCTCCGCGACCCCTCCCGCCTGCAGGTGGGGCACGGAGCGCCACGCCGGCCCCCCCAGCCGCTGGGGCGGCAGGGCTCCGCTCACCCTGCCGGAGGCCTGGCCCCGACACGGGTGCGGCTCCGACCGACCCCAGCCCCCGGCCCCGGCCCCGGCGCCCCCCGGAGGCCCCGCCCGGCCGCCCTTACCCATGAGGATGGAGAGGATGAGGCGCAGCGCCTGCTCCGAGGAGCCCAAGGCCTCCGCCAGCTGGGCCAGGCCCCGGCCCGACCCCGCCGCCATGTTCCCCGCCGGCCGCCCCGCCGGCCGGCCGCCCCTGGAACCCGGCAGCGGCACCAAAGCCACCGCGGCCCCCGCACCGCTCCCGGGAGCCGCTCGCCGCCCATTGGCTGCGCCCCGCCAGGCCCCGCCCCCGCGGCGCGCGGCGATTGGCCGGACCCCGGCGGCGGGGCGGGGCCCCGCGCTCACTAAGGCAAAGGTTACCCCGCGGGTGGGAGGCGCCACGGGGGGACGTCCCCGCCAGGCGGTGACTGGGCGGCCAGGCCGAGGGGGCGGGGCCAGGCCCGCGGGGGGGCGGGGCGGGAGGGGCGGAGCGCGCCTCCCCATTGGCTGCGGCGGGACAGGAGAGAGCAGGGCGGGGAGGGGGCGGGGCGAGGCGGCCGCGGGGTTACTGGCGGGCACGCGGCGCGCGGCGCGGGACCAACGGCCCTGAGGGGGGTGGGGGGCGGGGCGGGGCGGGCGCCGTGACAGGAACGGGGGCCGTGACGGGGGCCGTGACAGGGGCAGGCCCAGGCCCGTTGTCTCCTGTCAGGGGAAGAGCCAGGCGCCATCCCCGCGACCAGCAGCCCCTCAGCTCAGCAGCCAGCCGTTGGGTCTCTCTCCAGACGCCCGCAGTGAGAAGCAATGCTTTCAAACTGCCACAAGGGAAATTTTGGTTGGACTGAAGAGTTCCTGTTCCACCAGGGGAACAGGTGCTCAGAGAGACTGGGAAATCTTCAGCCTTGGAGAGGTAGAGAAGACACCTCAACGAGACTGCGAAGCTGACAGAATGTGAGAAAAATGGAAATGAAGAGTAATCAGTGCAGTCAGGAAGCGTGTGAAGAAGGGAAGGTCTTGACCCTGCCTTCCATAAGTCCCTTGAAGGCAGCACACTGTGTGGAGCAGCAGGTCAGGAGGGCCAGCAGGTGTTTAGAAACTCTCCTGGGTAGCCTATTTGAGTTTGCAAATTTTGAGTTTACAAACAGGCTACCGTATTTGTTCACCCTAACTGGTCACTGTTAGCCAAACTTTTTGCAAAGTCCAAGCACCGACTGTTTAATTGGACATTTATGTTTTTTGGACCAGTTTCTCAAGTCAATGAGGTCTACGGATGCATACTGACTCTGTCCCATCCCTGGTCGTATTTGACAAGGAATGTGCATCTCAAACTGCTGTGTTTGTAGAAGTTTCATGAAAATGGAGAGCCAGATTGGAGAGAGGGGCCTGCTGGCATTGCTGCTGAATGAATCCACTCCGTAAGCAAAGTTCCTCCAATGTTTTATAAAATTAAATTATCCTACAGATTTAACACTTCTTCTGGAGTTACAACCTCTTAAAGTTTCCATCCTGCTTGACTGTACTGTTGACCGATAAGGGATTGTTATTTTCATGTCATTAAAAGTCCATGAATGAGTTAAAAAGTGATGAGAACATTCATGTAAGAAAGACCCACTGAGGACATGTAAGCAGTAAGATGCAAATATGACTTCTGCCTCAGAGAGTCTTTAAGCTTTATATAGCTGAAAATGGGAGAATATCCCTGGGAAAGATAACCATATGTTAGCCCTTAAAACTCCATCCTTAAATCCCCATCTCTCTCTTCCCCTCCCCTCATCCTTCCCTTTTCCTCATTCCTTCTTTTTCCTTGCTCCTCTTCATCCCCTTTACATAAAAACTGAGATCATACATGGAGGGTTATTGCAGATACTGTGGCAATGGCCTTGGTATGGAGGTCAGGCTGAACGTTGGCACCAACGATGCCACTGTTTCTGTGGCATGCCTTACCTTTCCTCAGGCCGCTTGTACTCTGCTGGGCTTGCCAGTAGGGCTTACAGCGGTGCGTTTAGCTTTCTGCACACAAGACTGCATCTCCTGACCAGACAGAACTCTTGTTCCCGGCAGATGCAAACCCCTGCTTTTAGAAGGGCAAGCTGCTCCTTCTGGTTTTGGAGGCCACATCTGCAGCCAGCAAAAATGGCAGTCACTCTCCACCAGTGTTCTTCTGAAGTTTTCCGTCAGTCCATCCACAACTCTGACATGCAATTGCAGACAAAAGGCGCGTTAAGGCATTGTATGCTGGGCTGGAGAAACTTCTGGTCTAGGTCCTTCATGTTCTTGAAGTAGCTTGGGAAACAAACCTATGAAACATGCCTTTAATGCACAGAGTAACTTATTTGAGATGTCCACTCTTTGTAAAATAAATAGAAATCACTCTAGTGTTTGAATAGGCTTGTATTCAGTTAGCTATATGTATAGGGAGATTTAGACTTGGTTCTGCAATTTGCTGTTGTCACAGAAGGGTTTCAGAAGCAGCATCTGCTCCTGAGATTGCCTAACAGTTTCCGCTGGAAAGTTCTGTTTTCAGTTGCTTGAAACTAACTACATTTGACCTGTTTAGATTAAATGCTAGATAACCACTTCGGGTCAGAGCATAGTAGCGGATTTCGAGACTCAGATCTCGATGAGTGCCATTATTTTTCATTATTATTATTACTTTTAATAGTCAAGGCACTGCTGCGCTTGGGAGGAGGAAGTACAACCTAAAAAAACCCTGAAAATATATAGCGATTTTATGACGCTATATTGGCATCAGCGTCAAACCTCAAGTTCACGTATGCTCAGTTGTTGAGGAAGCAATGTCGCTGCTGAAGCTTCTGCAAATTTCTTTCCCATGGACGGCGTTCCGGTCTTTCGTGCAGCCTTGCCCAGCCGGGGACGCACCCGGCGGTCTCTGCTGCCCTCTCGCGGGGCTGGCTCGTCTCGGGGACTCGCATACCCTTGGCTCCCTGCTGATGGATTTCACCTAATTAACGTTAGGTGTTCACTTTTAATATTTACTCCCTCTGTTTTATGCACTGACTCACTGATTCCAAATGGAAAAAATGTGGCTTTTCTTAAGAAATCAGGAAAAGCTTTTTTTCTTTTTCTTTTTTTCCTTTTTTTTTTTTTTTTTTTTCCTCCAGTCTTCCTGGGGGACGGTGGTGGTGAACAAGCCAGTCAAGCCTGTTTGAGACAGTAATTTTAAGAAAACATGAACATTACTACTCTTCAGAGCATCTGGCAGGAAGGTTATAGCTACACAGCTCTGACTCATCTTAAGAAAAGTTTTGTCTTACACAATGAAGGAAGCAGCAGCACTTTGGGAAAAGTAGTATGTGGTCATGTAACTTAGGAATTTAAAAGAATGCATGTGCCTCAGAGCAGAATTATAGTGCATTGGCAACCTTAGTAGTATCATTTATTGACCTCAATTTTATGATTTTGCTTCTTTTGAACTATTATTCAATGTAGTTTCTGACATAGTTTCAGTGAATTGTAAAATATATTACCTGTTTCATCTTATGAATCGTTACAACAACATAGACCGAGGCATACGCAAACAAATGCTTTATGTTTATTCAATTTAAATATATACATCAATATCACTGCATAAATAGTTAGCATTATAAAGACATGTACCCAAACAAAGTGCAGCTGCCTTTTTATTTAACTAACTTCACCCACCTTTTTTTTTCTTAATAGGTATTTGGTTTTCTAAGAATTATTAATATTCACACACATCAATTTACCACTGCTACAGACCAGCTGAGTCAGGTTCATATGAAAATATACAATTCCCTTGTGATTACATGACATGCAAAATGTATCAGCACTCATTTGTTTTACTTCTGCCATGCCATTTTAAAATGACATAGTGACTTGAAGAGTTACTGGCAGTGTCTTTGCCCAGTTCAGAGGATAAAACGTCTCCCTGATATTTGTTGTGTGTCTCTCATCACTGTTTTCCCCATTCTCAAAACTCCAGTTAGAAACATCATGATATGATCCCAAGAGACATCAGAGGTGAGATGACAAATTATTTTCTTTCTCTACCTATTCTCGGTTTGACAAAGAAAACAGATTAGGCACGTTATTCAAGTAAAACCTTTTTGCTGACTACAATGAAGTCAATTATGATTCATCTGTAGGTGTTTTTCTCCCTTGACAATATAAAGGAGTCTTTCACATGGGCTTTGCTAGCACACTTTACCTATGGCCTGTTGAAACTTGAATTTTTTTCTCTTGGCCAAAACAAGCTCTGGAGCATGATGTGCTGCTTCTAAAGTGTAGAGTGTGTAGTGGAGTTTTACACATTCGTTTATAGTCCTGTCCCAGTGTAGCTGCTTTGTGAGGAGGAGGGGGTTTCTAGAGTATTAGTGACAGGTCTTTTAGCTTGCACAGTGGTATTTTCGTCTCGGCTTGGTTTGTGGTCGAGTGCTGATTTAAGGGCCCTACCTGGCATAAAATGTGAATCTCCTTTCCTTAAAGGTCTTAGATCTAACTTGCTCCAGGGCTAAGCCTGGTGAACAGTTGTTTTTACACCAAGTTCACTCAGTGAATAGTTATAAAGAAATGGTTAGGTGTTCTTAGTAAAGTTCTTATACGAGTGAGGCCATAATAAAAAAATAGTCGAGCAATGCATCCTAACTCCTGTTGGTAGCCTCAGAGAGGCACAATATTGAAGGGCCACTGTTTTTATTTATTTATTTATTTATTTATTTATTTATTTATTTATTTATTTTATACCCCCAAAATGAGTCTCAAGCATAAGATGAGGAACAGTGGCAGCAGCCCTGTGGCCACCAGGTTGCAGTCCCAGAGTGGATTACAGCAAAGTGGTCTCTGGGATAGATAATTAAACTTTTTTTTTTTTTTTTTCCTCCCCATGCAAAAGCATTAGACCTGTTCTCATGTGGTCTTTCCTTTTGCTACACCCTTTGAATTTTGTTCATAACTTTCAAAGGGGAGGGGGAAGAGGGAGAGAGGGGAGGCATGCGAAAACTCCGACTCCTTTTTTCCCCAAAGTCATCTGATTTCCCGAAAATCCGTAATATAGACCAGGTCGGTGCACGCCCCCACGTAGCCTGAGCCAACGGGGTTGTGCAACTTGTTTTGGAAATTCCCCTTTCTGCTGAAAGCCGGCAAGCCTTTTTTCCCCGCACCGCAGCTGACACAGAAAACTGGAAGTTACGTCCTGCTGCTAGGGGGTGCTGCGCTATTGCAGATCACAGCGCCCTTACCCAGACCACAGGCTTGGATCCTTTCGGAGGGTGGGAACAGGAAGAAAAAAAGAAAGAGAGAAAGAGAGAAAAGAGAAGGCAAGAGAGAAGAGAAGCAGACACGAACTAGGGAGAGAAGGTAAATATTGCAAGCATTAGAAACGGGAAAGGAAAATATTCCTGAGGGTCGCTGACAGCTAGAAGGGTCAGTGCATGCTTCCCCCATGCCCAGGGTCTTAGCATAATTTTTGGGGTGCTGGGGAGAACGAATTGGGTACTTCGGGGGGGAGGTGCTTTCTGTCAATTTGCTATACACCTACACGATCTTTGGAAACACTGGTGAACCTAAGGGGAGAAGGTGAGTATCAGTGAGTAACAAGCTGGAGATACCTGCCCCATTTTGTCAGCACTCAGCCTAGCATCCCTCCTTGAAGCTTGGGGTTGCTGTATGCATGAAAGAGCAGTGATATAAATTTGCTTTTGAGGCAAATCATTGGTGAATTCTCCGCAAGCTGGGGTGTTAGGGCCTTTGACCTGCCTAGCAGACGCACAGAAGCACAGGCAACGTTAATCAATCACACTGTTTTTTTTTGTCCCAGACCGTAACTCCAAAGTCCAATTCCTGAAAGTTTTCAGAAAGGAAGATCAGCTTTTTCCAGATGTGGTGAGTTACTGAATCTCCATGGGGAACTCAGTTTTATTAATAATTTCATTTTATGAATTAGGTGTTTTTCCTGTAGTATTGTACTGATTCTCAAATCTGAATGTCTGTAGCCCAAGTAGCTTCCAGAACAAGGTAGTGAAGTATGGTATAGATAGCATTTAAGACCCTTCTGTTCAATTTCTGCAGCATTACTAGTTCCTCTACAGCTGGAGAGGAGCAGAGAGCAGGATGGAGAATGTAGTCCTGTTTGAAAGGCTACAGGATAAACCCCACACAGCCACAGCACTGGTCATTAAAACTCCAAAGCCAGGAGCTAAGCTGCATGCTACATACAGCCAAAGACTAGCCTTTTCATTAGAGACTGTGTTCATATGCGGACGGAGAAGACTTCTGCAATATCATCTTCCTCTTTTCTCAGGTACCTTATTTTCTTCTGTCTCCCTGTCTGGGCTGATGCAGCCTCCATGTATGGTGAGATCTTGTCACCCAATTATCCTCAGGTGTATCCAAATGATCTGCAGGAATCTTGGGAAATAGAGGTCCCTCCAGGATATGGCATTCACCTTTATTTCACACATATGGATCTTGAACCATCGCAGAACTGTGAATACGACTCTGTGAAGGTACTGTCCCTATTCTCATCAAGTGAGAAAAAGACAAGAAGGTGAGGTATAGCATAGATCAGCAAAGCCGTGTACAAAGCTCGGGGCTGGAAGAAGAGATACATCCTTCCTGATGTGAGCCCAAAGAAGCCTGAATGACTGAATATATGTGCACTAGCCATCCCTAAATTGGCTCGAGTTTGCTTCCTAACTGCATGAGCATTGTCTGCCTTCTGAGTGTCCTGTCTATGCCACCATCCCCATGTTTCTCCTATACCCATAGTAAGATTCCATCACCGACACCTCCGTATTGCAAGGCACATATTGCAAGGTCAGTGAGCCACAGGTATGAAAGCCCATGAAAATGCCCATTTTCATAGAAAGGGCATTGATTTTCTGTCCGTGAAATTATTCCGAATAAGTCCATGAGTAGACCTAGACAATTCAATGCAAGAGGATATTTATTGGGAATGACTGAAGTTAAAAATAATCATGAGATCTGTGTATGGATAGTGGGTACTCAGACAAAGTGCAGTGGCCTGTTGCCACCATCTATGCACCACGGTTTTCTTAAAACTTAGAGCTCCACTGTGCCTGCTCCATGTTGTTCTACAGGGCACAAAACATAAAATATTTCCACACAAAAAGACAGAAACAAGAACATCCCAGCTGCAATAGCTAAGTGTGAAAAGGGGCAATAAGATCAGGTGCAGCACCAGAAGGAGACATTGGAGAAGGACCAAGGTGGGACTGCAGGATGAATGAGCTCTGCTGGGAGATGTAATAACATGTCCTTTGCAACAAACCAATGTACCTGTTAGGATGCTCTGCAGCCTGCCAGTGAAGGGTTTTGAAACAAAGCGTTCAATTTTTTTGTAAAAGTAGGCCTGAAGAATGGCTGTTAACAAAGAATTCTCTGGCTTAATTTGTATCTCGAAAATGAAGACAGGTATTTCAGAGCTGGGAAGTCAGTAATAGGGAGCACACCCCAAGCGTCTTACAAATGGCATGAAACTTGTTTGCTAGGGGCTCTGCTCCGTTGAATGCTGTCTGCTGGTCTTCCGACCTTGTCCAGATCTGTGGATTACACAGTAGTCTCGGACCCTTCTGCTAACTGTGTGACATCGCTGTGCCCTGGGATATCTACATGAATGTCGTGACAAATGCATGCAATTTAGAAGCCTTTAGTTAGCTGCTTATAAGCTGAAAGACTCAAGCACTGGTAATTACACATATTCCAGTAACAAGATAAGACCTCTCTGCATTCTTCCACAGATCCTGTCTAGCGGCCATGTTGAAGGCGTGCTTTGTGGGCGAAAGAAACCTCGTGTCCCTGGCTCCTTGATTGTGGAGGAATTCCATGTCCCTTATAACACCCTGACTATGACCTTCCAATCAGACTTTTCCAATGAGGAGCATTTCACTGGTTTTGCAGCCTACTATGTTGCAGTGGGTAAGGTTAAAACAGGATCCTCTGAACCTCTGTAGTGTCCAGGACTAGGAGGAGAAGGAAAGCTGACAGAAGGGGTTTCCTTACAAGAGGGCCTTATTTAAAAGAAATCCAAGCAGGCAAGACTGCTTTCCAATATGGTCAGTCTACGTGCTGCCTCAGTGATCCATTTTCCTTGTTGGTCATTATTATTTCCTTCGCTATCCCATCTTCCCCCTGCCCTTAGCTCCCATTTCACTAACATTGGCTGACATCTTTTCTTTTCACACTTGCAGACTTGGATGAGTGCATGGATTTTGCGGAGGAACCTTGCAGTCATTACTGTAATAATTATATTGGAGGTTACTTCTGCACCTGCCCACCAGAGTATTTCCTCTATGAGGATAAGAAGACATGTGGAGGTGAGAGATTCTACATGAACTGTGGCCAACAGCAAGAGTTAGCTTAGGCCAAGTGAGATATTGTACTTGGAAGACGTTCTCTATCAACCTTCTCAACCAGTCATGACAGATATATTTTAAAGAAAAGAACATCCCAATGCAAATCTGAACTGGAGGTAGACTTTGTGAATTTCTGTTAACATATTCTTAACATTTGTGTTTTTTTGTATCAAGAGAATCAAGAAACTATTAAATGACGCTCCCTAAAGTCTGTGATGGAAACCCTTCTTAGCATACTGCTACCTGTGAATCCTTTAATTCCTGACAAAGCAGGGTAGTTCAAAGAAGATACAAAAATGGCCAAGGTGCTCGTTGGCTCAAATCAAAAAATTGCAAAGTCACAAATGTGACATGTTGAAAGGGGTATAAAATGAGAACCTGCACAAGAGGGAAGAGAGCCTAAACCACAGATGGAAGGTTAAAAACAAAAACAAAAAAAAAAGGAGGGAGAAATAGAGGATACTAGAAGAAATTATGCAAGACTGAGCAAAATTAATGATATGCTGAAGCTGTTCGCTAGTATTGAGAACGCCAAGAAGTTGTCTTCCAAAGGATTGACAGGAAGGCAAGGTAGCTCAGTCCACTAGAAGTTAAGGTCCCTGGCTAACTGGATAGGGAGTTGCCCTGGTGTTCAATTTCTTGGAAAGATGCAGTGTTGAGAGGTGGTTAATGCAGGTGACTGGATAGACTGGAGAAGCAGTGAAAGAAGGAAAGCTTGTCTGCTTCATAGGTGAACCATTTCCTTTCTGAGTCCTCACTGTGTTCCTTCCTTAGTGAACTGCAGTGGAAATGTCTTCACTGAGTCATCAGGGGAGATTACTAGCCCAAACTATCCCAGTCAGTACCCAGAGAACTCACGGTGCGAGTACCGAGTGGCTCTGAGGCCAGGCTACTTTGTGGCATTGACCATACGCAGCGAGGACTTCGATGTGGAACCAGCTGACTCAAAAGGGAGTTGCCATGACAGCTTAACGGTAGGTGTAGGGTGGGAGACAGGATGCTCTGGGTCTCCCCTCAATGTCCTCATATTCAGAAGACTCTCTGACTGCTTAACTTTATCTACGCTGCCTTTTAAAGTTCTTGAGAATACATTTCGTAATTTTTCATTTATTCTTGTTTGTTATTTTCCCAGCTTGTCTCTGGAGAGAAGCGTTTTGGTCCCTATTGTGGCAGCAAATTCCCAGGTCCTTCTGAAATCAAGACTAGGAACAACATTCTTGACATAATCTTCCAAACAGACCAGGCAGTACAGCATAAAGGCTGGAAAATACGCTACTATGCAGATCGTGAGTAAACACTTGGGAAAGTATTCCTTCTGCTGCTGAGTTAGGGAGACCTTGCTCCAGATCAGATTCATGGTACAACATCATGTTAACATGTTCACAGCTGCTGGGTTTGCTAGTCAGAGCTAAGGAGCTATTAACTAAACAGAAGATGCCTGTTAACTAGGGAGAATAATCACTGGTAGGAAAGAAGTTGGGAACTGGAAGGAGAGTAAATCTTGAACCAGTTAATCATTGATTTCTTCTTGTCTTTTCAAAGCCATAACCTGTCCCCCGAGTGTCATCTCCAACTCTGTTCTTGACCCAAAGAAGGACAGGTATACTTTCGAGGACAGTGTGAAGGTGACCTGCGTGGAAGGCTATGAAATTGTAGTGGTAAGTTACACAAAAAAGCATATACCCTCTTTGCCCCTCTCAGCAGCTTCCTGCTGCCATCTCCATCAGGTGTCCTGAGCACCTTTGGGACTCAAAGATTTTGCCACATCTGTAGAAGGTGGAAACTTCTTCCAGCCACTGCAGCATTCTGAGGACCCTTCACTGAAGTGCCCATTACAGGTAAATTTCATGGCCAGTTACTTACATAGGTCGTATTCTTTTCCCTAGAAACAAGGCAGCATCAGGACTTTTCACTCCAGCTGTCAGGACAATGGTGAATGGAGCAACTCTCATTTCAGCTGTGTTCGTAAGTGAACTCTCTCTGTATTGTAGGAAGCAGACTGAAATGGAGTCTTTAGGCACTAGGCACATCTCCACACTAGTAGGACAGTGAAGGACTGGCATGTAAGCATGCTGAAAGAACAGAGGAAGTAAGCATGGATGACCATACAGGGACCAGGGGAGCTGAGTAGTTCCCCATACTATAGAATAATCAGATTGTTGGGTGAAATGCCCCTTCAATTGTCTTTGATCATTTGTTTTTCTTCTCTACAGCTGTGAACTGTGGTGAACCACTTCCTATTGAAAATGGACAAGTTGAATACATCTCCAAAATTCATGAGCCTCTGTACAAAGCTGCTGTCCGGTATCACTGTAACGCACCTTACTATACCCTAAAAAACACAGGGGAAGGTAAGTATTGTGTCTGCTACATAAGCAAATTTCTTTGGTGAAAGGCCTAAGAAATAGTACTGGCATTGCCATGGGACTGGGATTATATCCCATCAGGTCAAGACTGGACAAAGATTCTTTTTGGTGTGGGGTTGCAAGCAGTAATTTTGTGTTGCCTTTGTGTTCAATACACTGTCATAATGTCTACGGTTGGGCTGTTGACCTTAGATGTATCAGCAAGTCCTATCTCCATTTGCCTGGTTGAACCTCCATTGAACCATGGAGATTTTTGCCACACATTTCTGGTGGAGAAATAAAGGACTCAAGAAGCATATTAGATGAGGTCTCTCCAAAACAGGGGCAGAAGCATCCTGGTGGGGTTGTCTGCTTCTAGGGAGATCTCAGCAATGTTTACCAAGCTGTGCTTTCTTTGGAGTTGAGAAGGTTAATACATCATCTTATACAGTAACACTGTTTACCCTCTCTTCATCTCAATTGTATTCTTCTTGCACTCTTTTTTTCTTGTGTTTTCCAAGTTGTGTATGAATGCTCAGCCAGTGGACAATGGATCCATGAAGAAATGGGAACAGAGCTACCAAAATGTGTTGCAGGTACTACCAAAACCTGTGCATATATGCATGTAGTATGTGAAGACCACTACTTCGTTCATTTTTCTGTTCCTGCACCAGTTTTCCCTCCTTCAAGTGTGCACATTCTCAAGTTGTTCGGTGCTTTAGATCTCTGACAGTTTTGAAGGTATCAAAAAGGTTTACAGGTCAAAAAAGATGTCCAGCACTGTCAGACCTTTCTTTCTTCAGTCATTCCTAAGCTACGCTGAGAGCTGTAGCTTCTCTTCAAACCTTCCCTGGGGTCAGCTGTCCACTGGGCACTAATGATGCAGCACTACAAGGAAAAGACTTACAGTGCTTTCACTTGAAGCCTAAATGCTTAAAAGAGCACATGTCCTTCAGTATTAACAGTACTCAGTGGGTCTGAATACTTAAGCAATATCCCTATCCAGGACTTTCTCATCCTCTCTTTGTACACGAGGGAAATTGAGGAGGAAAGTGCATGGGTACTACTGCTCCTGACTACTGGTAGTTATGGCTGGGGCTTAACTTCCAGCTCATACAGAGGATTTAAAATCTTTTATATTCTGGACAATGTTCAGTTTATCAACCACTCTTAGAGGAGGCGGCATCCCTACTGCTAGTTGTATGCGATGCGTTTTTGCTACTCCAAACCCCCAAAACCTCATGGGCATTTTAAACTACAAGACGCAGCTGAAGATGACTTGGACTATGACAGTGCACAGTGCAAAAGACAAATTGAAAAATGAAACTCAGGGAATTTACAACCTAAAAGGGCGTTACAAAGAGTGTGAAGACAGACTTTTCTTAGAAGGACACAGTGATACAAGGCAATATAGTGATATATATGATAGTGTCCTTAGAAGGACACAGTGATATAAGTGGCAATGAGCACAAGTTGCAATGAAATAAATTTTGACTGTATTTAAGGAAAAATTTTCCCCCAAAGCACTAGAACTGTTGGCCAGAGATGCTGGGTAATCACCATTGTTGGAGATGCTCACAAGCCACTTGGCAAACCCCCTGAGCAACCTGGTTTACAGATAGGATGGTGGGGGAAGGGCAGTTAGGGATGAGGAGGGTGTTAAACTAGAGACATTGAGAGGTCCCTTCTTCTTCTTCATTTGAGTTGGAAGCTACCTACCAGCTATAATTCCTTAATCTCAATATGACTAAGGGTTCAATGTAAATCAGCAGATGTGTAAAGCAATCAGTTTCCTAGCTATGTAAGAATGATCAGCCTTATTCTTGCCCTTATGCTCACATTCTGCAAGACCTTGTAGAACATTTTACTCAAAAAGCACAGAGCACCTCTACACCAACAAGACTCACAGATAGGATCTCCTTTGACCCTTTGCTTAAGATTTTACACACTAAAAGAATGGAGAGAGAAAATGGTAAAACTTCAACAACAAATCTGAGCACTTAAACTGAGACTATCTGTAGTTCTCCCCCCCCGAAAAAAAATCCTTTTAAATAGTAGTGTCGTAGCTCTAAGAACATAAACAAATATTTTTTCTAATATTTGAAAAATATTTACCTATACCTATGGAATGTAACTCCGCAAAGTAAAAATGCTAAGTAGAGTGCAATGAAATTGTGAACTTTGGCATACCCAACACTTTCTGTTTGACAATGGTGTGAATATTTGACTTTCCGGAACAAGAATTTGAGAACAAGCATTTTCAGCCTAAATTGAAGGTTGATAGGATTTTTTCTTGAATTTTCTTGAAT
Source organism: Anser brachyrhynchus (assembly GCF_964034855.1). NCBI lineage: Eukaryota > Metazoa > Chordata > Aves > Anseriformes > Anatidae > Anser > Anser brachyrhynchus. Next base: position 103,262,014 of record NC_137694.1, read on the forward strand.
TTCTCTGTAAATGCCTGTTGCAAATTCTATGACAGAATATAAACAAAGGCTACTCAGCACCAGAGTAATTTAGAAGACAGAGGAAGGAGGAGACTGTGGGCTTTTTAGTAGTACCAAAGAAAACCTATTTGTAACTGCTAATTCTCTCATCTGGTTCCTCTCTTTTCCTTTTCTTTCTAGTCTGTGGGGTGCCCAGTAATCCCATCAGGGAGACAGCAAAGATTTTTGGAGGCACCCGTGCAGAAAAGGGCAACTTTCCCTGGCAGGTGTATTTTGATTACCCAAGAGGAGCTGGTGTGCTCATTTCTGAAAGATGGGTGATGACTGCAGCTCATGTGCTGGAGGGATTTGACAAGCCTGACATGTTTGTTGGTGTAATCAATGTTGGTAGAGAATCTTTGTACCGGGATGCCCAGAAGCTGATTGCAGAGGCTTCATTCATCCATCCGGGCTGGAAGAAGCAGCCCAAAGACTACCACAGGACCGATTTCGATAATGATATTGCACTACTGAAGCTGAAGGATCCTGTGAAGATGGGCCCAAACATCTCACCCCTCTGTCTTCCCGGTAAATCACCTGAATATGAGCTACAAAAAGGGACTCTAGGCTATATTGCTGGCTGGGGACAGAAAGAGAAAGGAAGACTACCTATTTATCTCTGGAAGGCTCAGATTCCTGTGGTGGACATGGACAAGTGCCGTTCTGTGAAACCAGAGGGCCCTGCTGATTCCAGTGCTTACCGATTCACTGACAATATGATCTGTGCTGGTGGTGACAAGGACAGCTGTAAGGGGGATAGTGGTGGAGCCTACTCCATCCAAGATCCTCTTGATAATAGCCGGTACTATGTGGCTGGGCTGATCTCCTGGGGACCAAGATGTGGTACCTTTGGTCTTTACACCAAGGTAGTACGTTACCTGGACTGGATTACAGAGACCATGAGTAAGCATGAGGATGCAGAAGCTTTACAGGATTAGCTCTTTCTCCCTTTAGCACAGTCACGCTTCTTAAATGTGATGGTCACCTGTTCTGGTAGGAAGGCTGGCTACAATCCTGTTCACTTTTTGTGTATAACAGGACAACTCATTGTGTCTGTGCTGAGTGGAGAGTCAGGAATATGTATTGGTTTTCCCCACTGTCATTGTGACTAGGAAAGGAATTTCTCTTACTTCTTCCACTCATAGAAACATAACATAAAGATGCTATTCTGCATAAGGAGCCTTCTTCTGCTTCCTCTCATCTCTTCTATCCCATTTTTTCCCACTTGGAGAAGAACTACTCATGCCCTACCTGACAGGGAGATTACAATGAAGATGAGAGAGAATAATTGTTGGTTTCCAGGGTAGGTTCAAAGCCTGGTTTCTGATTTCTTTATTTCCTGTATTGTTCAGAATATCTAACAGCATTAAAGAATGTCCAAATTTGCTTCCCATGTGTGTATTGTCTTATTCTCAGTCTAGACCTATTTCTCATTGAAATTCCCTTAGTCAAGAGTCCAGTCACATATTGAACCAACATGTTGACAGCTTTTGTCAAGCTGTAGCTTCTGCTACCTTACTTCTCTACCTGAGTCTTTATGAAGTTCTTCTGAGCTGGTTGCAGCTCATTGACCAACCATTACCAGCAAGAAGGACTGCAGACTTCTGAATCAAGCTAAGCATAAGATCTTCAAAGTTCATTCAACTGGAACAAGTTCTACAGAAGACTGGGGAATCTCTGTCCCTGGATATCTTCAGAACTTGCCCGGGCAAGGCCCTGAAGCTCTGAAGTTGTTCTTACTGTCAGCACAGGATTGGATTGGAGACCTCTTCTTTCTGCCTAAATTTTTATGAGTCTAGGAAATAGTGAGGAGGATGTGTGCAACTCTTGGGATACTTGATATAGACTCTTGCATTCAACACAGACACCTTAAATTTCTTAATATATGTAACAAGCAAAATGTTATTTTGTTGTTGAAGTATCTTACACCACAGTCCTGTGACCTACAGGACGTTGAATGCTTTTCATTTGTATATCTGTATGTACCAGCTTTAATCTAGTATGAAGTTTTATAGACATTTGTTCATGTTGCTAGGTAGGTGGGCTCATCTCAGCTTTCATCTTTTGGAGCACAAAAGGGAACTGTCCATCCTGGACAATTCAGGCTGCAAATCTTAGCCCATGTTGGGGGTTTTGGTTGTTGGCAAGGTAAACACAAATCAACAGTGTCCTCTGGCAGCCAAAAAGATCAAGAGTATACTGGGGTTCATCAAGGACATTGTTGTTGCTAGCTGGTCAAGAGAAGTGATTGTTCCGCTCTACTCTGCACTGGTGCGGCCTCACCTCGAGTACTGCGTGCAGTTTGGGGCACCACAGTATAAGAAAGACATAAAACTATTAGAGAGTGTCCAAAGGAGGTCAACAAAGATTGTGAGGGATCTGGAGGGCAAGACGTACGAGGAGTGGCTGATGCCCCTTGGTTTGTTCAGCCCAGAGCAGAGCAGGCTGAGGGGAGGCCTCATGGCGGCCTGCAGCTCCCTCACGAGGGGAGCGGAGGGGCAGGCGCTGAGCTCTGCTCTCTGGGGACAGCGACAGGACCCGAGGGAACGGCATGGGGCTGGGACAGGGGAGGGTCAGGCTGGGTGTTAGGGAAAGGTTCTGCACCTAATAATAGCCTAAGAAACAGCCCAATAATGTACAATACAGGAAAAATGAATCCAGTAGAAGCTCTGAAAAAGCGACCTTCAGTCTAAGGTATGACATTTTCTTAGCTTCTATGACCACAAAACCACTCAGGCAAGCAACGTTGTATTATTACTCCCTAGCCCACTGATTAACTCCAATCTTTTTGGAAAAGGACAAGAAGACAAAGTGCTGAAATCAATTCAGGAGAGCAGAGGAGAAGAGAAAAAGAAGTGTGGTTGAATGATCCAGGAGCAGGAAACAGGAAAGAAACCTATTTAGCTGGGATTGCTATTCCTAGGAGAGTCACAGTTTTTACAGGGGCTTGGGCCAAATTGTGTATTTTCCATGCCTCAGATCCCAAATTTTCCTAGCCATTTGCAAAGCAGGAGATTCTTAAGATGGTTTCTCATATTTGTTCCCAATTTTTACATGGACTGAAGAGTTGAGTATTTTGATGTTTTTGTCGCTTGAACTCACCAAGCACCCCAGAAATTCTCTGTTTCCGGAATATGGAATAGCCGCAACTGCATATGCCTCAGTATCCCTTCTGTCCCCAACAACTGGCTCCCGTGCAACTGGACACCTTCTATTTACATGTTCTTTTTCCCTCTTGCCCATACAAATGGCAAAATCAACAGAGTACTGACTCCTGGAGATCACAGGTGAATTTATATACGGTGTGAATTTCACAGATCACTCTCCAGGGTATGTTATCTTAAAAGTAAATGAGAAATCCTGACACTGGAGAAGATCTGGAGCTGGATCTCACAGAAAACAGAGCGAGAAGGCGACTATGACCTCACACCCAGAGTTCCTCTGTCACGAGAAAAAGGTAGGTTGTTCTGCAGTAACAAAAGTAGTTGAGACTCAACTGCAGAGAATACCCACAACAGTAGACATGTCTCTCTGAGTCAAAATCGGTTTAGAGCTACTGTCCTGCAGTCAGAGCTTTATTTCGTATAGCATAAAAAAACGATTGGCAAATTCTGATCAAGAAATGTTCCTGGGATCTTTTCTCCACAAGACTGATGCATTCCTTGTCTTTTGAATGTGGCATTCCACAGATGACTTTTGCCTCCCTTGGAGCCATCTCGAGTTCCAGACCGGGTAAACTAATGGTAGCTTTGTGAGAGGTGAGCAACTGCCACTTGCCTTTGCACAGCTGGAAACATCTTAGCGGTAGACAGAGCAATCCCTATAGAGATACAGTCCATAAACGGCTCTCAGTTATGGGGAATATTTAGTAGTTGTTAAAAGCAAAGACAGAAAAACATAACACACCTGGTTTCTCCAGCAATTATTTTAATATTCATAGAATCTTACTGATGCCAATGGGCATATACACACTGTACTCAGCACAAAGTACCACAGCCTTCAAGAAGGTTTGCTGCACTGCAAACTTCCCACACAATGGGGACTACAAATGTAGACTGCAGTAGTCTGATGATATTGTCAGCACTTCACACAATAGCATGTTTGCTGTCATGAGATTTCTGATACTATTAAAGCTTTGTCCAACAGTAAGATTGCCTTTGGAAGAACTAGAACACCCACAAAATGCTAACGGGACCAATCCTTTGGTAACTTTTGACAGTGCCACCAAGAATCCATCAAACAATATGGTGGCTTTCGGAAGTGCTCATGATGAAGGTTACATGGTCTCTGTGTTTGAAAAGCCTTTAGGACATCATCGAAAGCTTTGGATATGATTTGCTGCGTCTGGAAATCTACATGATATCAGTGATTCTTCAGCTACTGGGGAATATTTAGAGCCTATCCTCCCTTATTATCTCTTTGATCCAGTCCACATAGTTGAGGATCTTGGTGTAGAAGCCATAACCTTGGGCACAGCCGATACCCCAAGAAACGATACCCGTAGCCACCCAGCGTCCACTTCCCGAGTCTAACACTGTGAAGACACTCCCACTATCCCCCTGGCAGGTATCCCGTTTGACTGTGAGGAAGCCAGCACAGAACATATTCTCAGAGAAAACCATAGGCATCTGTCCACTCTTACTATCCAGCCAGCTCTGGCACTTCTCCCGGGAAACAGCTGGCAGGTTCACATACTTCAAATGATTTGAAAGAAAGTTCTTTTCCACACCAAAGCCGCTCACGTAGCCCATATGCCCATCCATGTAGAAAGTGGTGTTGGTAGTATCTGGGAGACAGATGGGCAGTACTGCAGGGCCCAGGGTTACTGGGTGTTTCAGCTCCAGCAGTGCTATGTCCCCATTGAAGTTGTGCTCATCTTTAGGGTCGTAATCTGGATGGATAAAGATTCTACGCACAGGGTGGTTGCCCATCTTGTGGAGCTCTTCTACGTCCGTGTGGCCGAGGAAAATGTTAGCCTCCTCTGCTAGCTGGTCTAGGCTTATATTGTTTCCTCCTGACGCTTTGGGTAAGATGGTGTGGGCAGCAGTCAAGATCCAGCGATCGCCCAAGAGTGCTCCACCTCCACGTCCATGGATGCCAGTCAGAGCTTGCCAAGGGAAACTGCCTCTGTTTGCTTGCTTGCCGCCCAAGATCCGCTGGATTTCAGCAACAGGCTTGACTGGCTTCCCACACACTGTGGAGAGAGGCAAGGAGATCATGATACCCCTTGTTGTCCTGGCCTGTCTCTCTCCTTCCTACACCATCACTGTTCCACATCACCTTACTTTTGCCTCCCTGGATGAATTTCCCTGTCTTTCCTCACTGACAACATTACCCTCACTCTCCTCCCTGCATGTTTTCCCTGCTTGGTATTGATGACAAGAATGGATTAGTAAACGCCAGTCAAAAATCATAGTTTTTTTACTAACCTGGCAAGCAGACAGGAATCCTCGCCTGGCCAGCTTCATCCACCCAGGATCCCTCAGGAGAGCAGGTGAACCTGCCTGTAGGATGAGAGAGGAGTGAATGAGACCCAGGCCTGTAGGCACAGGGTGGGAAGAACGAAGGGGTTCCTCTCTTCAAGATGTCCCATTCAGCCCTAAAATCCCAGAGGCACCCTTTCCCAGGAAAAGCTGCCTGTGGCATAGTCTGAAACGTGTCCATATGGAAGAGCCTGTGCATCTCAAAGCACCTCGTTTCCAAGTGAAGAACAGGAAAGTTCAGGCACCGCTTCTAGAGAAGAAATGCCTAAAAAGCCAGCTGAGTGAACTTCACATGCTTACGGAGCACTGTTTGACCTTATTTAGCCCAGAGAAGGGAGAGAAGAAGTAGAGACGTGGATTTGAGATTCAAGTCTCTGGTCGCTGCTGTTTGCAGAGAGTAGGATAGAGTGTTTTGTTCCAGAACAAGGAAAAAGATTAATCTGTTATTGTGCACAATCAGTAGTTATTTCTAAGCTATATTGCTGGTCAGCTAACTTGTGAGTCATCTCTCAATGCAAATTCCACAACCTCCAAAATTATTGCTTTTCTTAGAAAGTTTGTGTTGGTGACTAAAAATATTTTATATGCCATTTATACAATGTATACTGTATTAAATGTTTTCAAGAAACTCTTTGCTGTTCTCTTTGGAAATTGACTAAACCACAATCACTTTCTATCAGAATTTTACATGTGCTAGTGCTGATATTTACTTGCTCCTGTTCAGATTGAGCTCTGACTCTATAGTAAGGAGTTAAACTCAGGTGCAAAAATAATCAAATTCAACATTAGTTCCAAATTAAAGTACCCCTTAGCTGCTTGATCCTGACCCCAATGCCAGTGTGCAGCTCCCTGAGGCATGCTGCACAACTGTTTGTGAGTCTGTGCTGGCAACCATATCCAGGAACTGAATCAGGTTAAAAATTTACTTCTTTTGTGTGTCTGTGTGTGTGTGTGTGTGGAGGCTACATGAGCAGTCAGGGTGAGGAAATCATGAACTTTTTATACTTTTCTTGTAACCTAAGCTCCTGTGTCATCAAATCAAGTCTCAGGTGCAGAAAGAAGGTAAGTGTATGGTTTCGAATGTTGCCTTAATTTTTCTGACTTGCTACATACAAGTTGCTTTTTCTTCATGTATGTTATTTAGTTCCTAGATGTCTCCACTGTTGGACAATTTTCCAAAGAGAGTAAACAGCATTACAGTGGAGTGGAGTTTGAGTTTATTTATTTGCATCTGTAGCAACTTGGACTTCTGTGATCAAGTTTCAGCATATTATTGATTACCTCAAGTTTCGGTGAAAGAATGAAATCCACCAGAGAAAAATAAATCATGACTATAGATGGCTATTATGAGAATCATGACTAAGACCTTCCTCAAAAGTTAACAAGAGCCTGGAGGAGGGATGTGAAGGTCTCTGGGAATGAAGTGGGGTAGGAATGGGCTGAGACAGCAATCCTCAGGACCTATGCTGCAGAGCCAAGGAAAGGTTGGAGAGTCTTTGCAGGAGGAAAGCAAGAGCCCTAAGCCTGGGGAGCAGAGGTTTGGGCAATTCTAACTGGATATCTGGGCAGGCTTTTCATAAACATATTTCAGTATTTGTGTGGGATTGGGACTCACCACCTCCTCCTCTGGTGACAATGTGGTAATATGGCTCATTGCACTGGTACTCGATCACTGACTGGTAGTTGTTGTTTGCAGGTTTGTTAACATATCTGAATACCCCATTGGTCAATTCTGCAGGATTGTCACAGTTCACAACTACAAAAAAAAAAAGAAAAAAGAGATGAAACAAAGACAGACTTAACACCTGAAGGTTTAGGCTTGACTTGGATTGTGGCCATGATATGAAGGATGGTACGTAGGTACAAAGCTAGTTAGTACAGGGGGCAGAGAGTGGCTTTTCTGAAACGGCTCCCAAACTGGAATCTTTAGCTTTTAAATGTTATAACATTCCATTGACTTATTTTGTGTTATGCTATGCTTTTTTGTAAGGGAGGGAAAACATTTAATTTTTTGCAAGCAGGAGGTGTAACAAAAGTTAATAGTGGACTAGATGACCTTCACAGGTCCTTCCAATCAGGACGAGTCTCTATCCGAAGACAAATTGTGTCATTGAGGCTGAACTCCCCGTGTATTTGGGAGAATAACCCACAGCAAGGGGCACTATCCCAGTTCCCAGCTCACTCACTTTCGCAGCGGGGCATGGATTGATGCCATGTTCCATCAGCCTGGCAGACAGCAGTGAAGGACAGCAGTTTCTGGCTGCCCTGCATGGAAGAGAAAAAAAAAAAAAAAGCATTGCTGGATGTGCAGAGTCTTATATTCCCTTCTCCACATAGATATATTATCCTATCTGTCCATCTTTCCATTGCTGTCCAACAGCTTCCCTGCAGCGCTCCATTCCAGTTGCTGGCCTCTCCCTTTGCTGCCTTTCCTGCATCCTGTGTTTGCCACAGGCTACAAATTATTCATAGTAAGCCAAGGTATAAGCAGCCAGCAACCATAAAAACGTGACAGGTCTGTGGTGTTACCCAGCCCTGGCATTAGGACGGGTAGGGAGGCAGGTAGCATTTTCTGCTTCCAGTCTGATTTCACATCCTTCCAAAGAGAGACTCTTGCTTACCAATATTTCCTGGGATCTTTGTTCTTTCATCTATCAGGGCTTGCCTCTTTGTCAGAAAGTAAATGTACAAAGAAGGGGACTAGGAAAAGAGAAAACACTGGGAAAAAAAAAAAGCCTGACTAGGCAAGGGAAAACAGAAACAGAAAGATTGCCAGGAGTTAAATCTCCAAAGAAAATTTTTCTGGAAATTAAAGACTTGCACAGACTGAAGAGATGCCAGGAAATGGCTGAAGGGAGTGGAGAATGGGTCTCACCTTCATCAGGTTATAGCCAGTCTTGCAGCTGACGATGAAATAGTCCTGATATCGATACACAGGCTGCAGGTCTCTGATGACAGTAAACTGATCCAGTGGGACAGGCTGCGGGCACCGTATTTCTGTTAGAAAATGGGATGAGGTGAGTGGTTATTAACAAATGCTGTACATAGGCTGCAGTGGTCTCAGGGGAATAACATCTTACTCTCTGAGGTGTAGTGGATCTTCCAGCCACGGCTGAACCCTGACTCATCGGTGAGGAAGAGTATGTCCACCTCATTGCTTTTGGTTTCAATGCTGCCGGGTGACTCCTTGCCACAGAATTCACCAATCTCTCTCCCTTGTGCTTGGATCTGGTGACAAAGACATGTATCACAGGGGCAGAAACATACACGCCTTTGCTCTGGTTCCCCTATCTCAATCCAGACCAAGTGCCCGTGATGGTGGACAGAGCTGGCTGTCTGACTCATCTTTGTTGATGCCTGCACTGTCAGATCAGAACAAAGGACTGGCCTACCACAAGCTCTGCTTCTCCTTTATCATGGGAATCAGAGCCCTTTGAATCCTGAGACTAAAGCAAAGGAAGATAAAACTGGAAGAAGGGTGATATTTTTGGCTCCCAGGAGCTTGTGACCCAGGGCCTCTTGATCTCAGGACAATGGCAATTAAGAGAGCTGAGGGAGGGACAAGGGAACCGATTAGTTTCCCATTCTGGGGCATTCTTCTTGTATTGATCCTAAATTTCCTGTGCCAGTAGCGGTGTCCTCACAGTTCCTGCCCAGGCCTGGCAGCAGGGCTGCAAGGTGGGGTTGCTAATGACCAGTACCTTGAGCTGATCGTAAGGACAATGAACTTGCTGGTGGTCATCGATCTCAAAGGGCTTCAGGAACTTCAGGATGATAGACAGGCCTTTTTCCAGGCGGATGCTGTAGTTACATCGGAGGTCTTCAGGATAGGGCTGGGGATACTCGGGGCTGCTCAGGTACCCAGATGCCTCTGTGTACAACTCACTGCTGCACTCCACTGGGGTAGAGGAAGAAAACAGATTTAACAACGTGGGGCTGTATCATCTGTTGCCCTGTTAATTGCGTCCCAGGACACTTCTCCCACCCTTCCTGGATGAAGGGGTCCTGCCCTGGGACCCTCCTTAGTCCATCTGATCTTTCAAGCTCTCAGTTTACCTTTGCAAGAGTGGTGGTCACTTTGGAGCTGGTAGCCAGGCCGGCAAGAACAGAAGTAGCCGCCCACATAGTTGTGGCAAATGTGCTGACACCGAGGCTCCTCGTTGTCCTCAGCAGCATTGTTAGGATCACATTCATCAAGATCTGAAGAGAAAAGAGATGCTGGGATAAGGGGAGGAAAGTGTCAAAGCTATCTGCTGGACACTGAAAGGACACAGAGATCCATATCCTTGCTCAAGCCTTCTCTTGATTTGCCTGTCGAGGGAAATTAGTAGGACCAACGTAGGCATGATAAGTTATCTCCTACTCACCTACAGCTTGGTAATAGGCAAGGAAGCCTCTGTAGGGAATGACTGTGCCATTGTCTTCATTGGAGAAATCAGAGTGAAACTCCAGATGCATTCTGTTTCCCTGAGATACAAACTTCTTTCTTCCCGGGTGATTGCCTGTGGTTGACCCAAGCTGACCACAGTATCGGCCCAAGTTCTTCTTGTCTGCTTTGACCTGTCAGGGTTAAGGGGAAATCTCTGTAGCCTCGTAAAAGTGAGTATTCTCCATGCATCACTATTACCCAGCCACAACTTGCCTCCTTCCCCCGTTACCACCTTTATAAAGCTCCTTCCTTCTGTGGGAAGCATGAGAGGAGGCCTTGTGAATGAGCAGCGGTTTCATGCAGGGGTCACTAGACTCCCACTTCTACCTCCCCACTGGCCCAGGTATCTATCCACATACCTTAACATAGTCATAGAAGCAGGACTCAGACGGCTCCAGGTCAAAATATCTGAAGGTCAGCTTCACCACATAGCCTTTTGGGACGATGATATCCCAGCTGCTGATGTTATTGTTGGGGTATGGCTTAGGATAATTTGGGGATCTGATTTCCCCAAAAAGTTTTCTTGGCACTGGACTGGAACTGGTCACTCCAAAAAAGAGGATGGCCCACAGGAGAGAAGGAATGTGCCTGCGAACATGGCAACTACATTATGACATAGCACAAAACTCAGTCATCTGAAATCGGGGGAGAATTCACAAGACTTGCACACTGTCTAGCAGAATGCAAAAACACGGGAGGCCTAGCTGCAGGTCCAGCTTTTGGCTTGGATCACTCAGGATCAAGCAGAACCACTGAAACAAAGACAATAGCACTTCATTCCAGCAAGGCTCTGTGATCCAAGCCAAAGAGATTCATCAGCCCAAGAAGCAGTCTGAAGAAACGTAGGTGGTTTCCCTGAGCAATGGCTGTTTCTTCCCACCAGTCATGGGGCTAGGTTTCTTGGAACCAGTGCAAGTGTGGTTCTCCTTGGCTCTGGGCCAGTGGGTCATTTCTGATTACTGATAGATAGCTTAGGGTCTTTGCCCAGTTAACTTGGTCAGGGTCTGAAGGTCTCAAGCTCAGTTTGCTAAGGAGCAATACTACCCGGTCATGCCTGAGCCCCCCTTCTTCAAAAGTTGGCTTTCATGTTTTTTCTCAGCTTGCAGACCTTCCCTCTCCCTCTCTGGGGGGCAGGACTAACGGTGCTCCTCCAAAACATGCTCATTGATCAGACCTCCTGAAAAGACCAGCCAGGAAGATCCTAAACCCTATGTGCTAGCAGAGTTTTAATGGAGGGCTAGTGAGCGCGTGTTTAGCCTTTCTGACCTCCTTCCTGGAACAGCCTAATCACCCAGCTCCCTCCCGGAGAGATGTCACCGTGTGTCCCCCTTCCCAAGCTGGCCACACTCACATCTCCATGCGCTCCTCCGCGGTGCCCACACCTCTCCCGTCCTGCCTGCTGTCCGAGCCGGAGCTCCGGGCGGCTGGAAGCCCTTCGCCCCTCCAGAGGTGGGAAGAGGCAGAGGGTGGGAAGAGGAAAGTCGGAATGCACACAGCCTGGGCTGGACGAGGCTCTCTTATCCCGGCGCCTGCTGCCCTCTGCTGCTGAATTGCTGTAGCTCCGGTGCGGACACCGGCCTGGGAAACATTCAGAGCGCTTTTGGCGGCTGTTAAATCCCAGCCAGGCAGATGCCATCTTTCCCTTACACAGAAAAGGGCAGAAAAAATGATTACCGGAGACCTTTGGCGATGTTTCTATCTGCATCCTAGCAGCTGCTGAGAGTTTGTTTGCTCCTAAAGATGTCGTCCTATAGCCTCTCCCACTCCTTCTTGGCTGTCTTCTGGCATAGGGAAGAAGTCCAGAAATTATAGTACTAACAAATTGTTTAATTTAAATTTTAAAAAATCAAACCATCAAAAAGTAGTCTTCTCTGCTCTGGTTTGCTGAAGAGCACTCATTTGATGTATTTTATTTATTTTATTTTATTTATTTATTATTATTATTATTATTATTTGTGAGATGGGAACTGGGAACCTCTTCAGGGAAAGCAAGAAACTTCAGACTTTGGAGCTGAATAGGTATTAATAGAAATGAACAGACCTATAGAATTATAAACATTCTGATAACAAGTTCTGTTTCAAGGCCTCTTTGCTGCATGTTCTGCAAAAGCCTGAAGCATTTTTAGGAGAAACAAGATAGATAGGGCCTTCATTATTTAATGAGGAAATGAGAAAAGATAGTAATTTACAAACACATTTCAGGCTTTTATCAGGACAGTGCCCAAGCCCTGTACTGTGCACCACCAGCTTCATGAAGTTTAAAATTTCATGGCTTTCAGATTTTGGTGTAACAGGTAAAACACCATTCTAGTGTTTTCCCTTAGAATTACGGATACGGAGAAGCTAATTACATTCTTGCACTGAAATGATAGGAAATAATCCACAGCTACAAAAACATGTTGAATATGGATATGAAAATAGCGTTAAAAAGAATGAAGTTTTTTTTTTCTTTTTTTTTCTTTTTTCCCCCAGGATATTTATGGAAGTGTACTGAAGACTCGAAAACCTGTTCATCAAAATGCCTTTGAATTATTATCTGGAAAAGAACTCATAAACATGTAATTAGTGCCCCTGCAATAATGCATGGCCTCACACATCAGGATTAAGAGAAGCAGGGGACATTACATTGGTACTTCCTGGTTTCTGAACATTTCCCCTGCTTGATGAACACTCTTGGGCAGCCTCACTTTTGTGCTGCACTGGAGCAGGTTCTTGTGGCTTACTGTCCCACCAGAAGGGAAGCTTTTACTCAGAGACCACCATATCTGGAAAGAAGCTGTGAAGCACTAGAAACTACTGAGAGACATGTTACCAGCAGGTCACTGGTGGGAAGAGGGTGTTCACGTGCAAAGGATGGATGGACGGAAGTGATTTAGGATCGTTTTTAAGGAAGCTGATCATTTCAATGTGATCTTGACAGCAATCTTATATCCAAGGGGCACTACTAGGAGTTCCTGGTGGCACTTCCATGGCAAATATCCCATGTGTTTGCTGCCCCCCACCCCGGTGACACTATCTGGGGTACTAGGAGAGTAGTTCAGCTGGCAAAGCAAGGGTGGATAGCCTGAGATGCATCTATCTGGAGCAGCCAGATACATGTCCCATAGACCTGCCTGATCTGGCCAGCTTGTGGTGCAGAGCCTGAAATGAACTGTTGATTGCACAGCCTGGAGGATATCGGTTTGGATGTGGTGAAGTGAGCTTGGTGTTGAGGATCAGAAGCAGCTCAGGACTCCTTGTATGTAGGAGTGGGAAGAGGGCAGCAGATCAACCAGCTCCAGTTGCTGGCGGTCAAAGCCCTGGCTCTTGGGAGCTCACAATGCAACAAAGATAACACAGAGGATCCTGGTGGTAGAAGGAATGATATGTCACGGAGGCCTGCATGGAGCAGATAAATGACGTCCTGGGTGGCCTGGCTATGATTGCCCGTTGTGTTTGATTGTGTCCCAACCAGTGGCATCCTTTCACTGTGGATACTGACAGGGTGCTGCTGCCTGTGATGTCCTCAGAGACAACCTTCAAGAGCCAGAGGTCAGCACCTGTAGGTAAAGCTGCTGCTCCCTGACACCGTGTATTACTGCATGTTCTTAAGCAGTCCTTTTCTCATTGCAGTCATGTTTTCGCTTCTCTGGAAAGAAGTTCTTTGTAAAATGCTAGTTTTTAGATGAGCTGTTGGAGAAAAAAAAAAAAAAAAGCATTTTCTCTGCTTGAAAAAGGCCTGTATTTTCAAAACCTGCCTACTTCATGGCTCTTTGACTGTCAGTAGCTACATATTTCTGAGTACTGAACATTTCAATCTTTTGTTTGGGGGAAACCACAAGTTTCTTTCAGAAATAACTCCCTGAGGGCTTTCAGGTGACATTGGTAGTAGGGTGCTGGTTGGACCAGATGATCTTGAAGGTCTTTTCCAACCCTAATGATTCTGTGATTCTATAGGTGCAGGTATGTGATTTTTTTCCTGTCTTTGCACATCCCATCAGTTGTCCTCCCTAAAGGACACCTCTGTCTCTGACACTGGCCCCTCTTTTCAGGGGACCTCACCTCCTTTGATTCTCTCCCTCGGTCTCTGAATGCAGAGAGGAGCTGTGGAGCTATGAGAGCCAAGGGGGGCAGCGCAAGGAAAGCCAGAAGGAGAACTGGGACTAGAGGCAGTGGTTTCTTACACCTGGAGGTCAGCCTGATCCTCCCTCCCCCTATGGACTTTTTCAAGAGTGCATGGTGAACAAGAGAACATGGTGAACCCGGGACTAGTCCCCTTGCCCCAGCCCTTGGAATTCACACCGAAATCCTTGCCGCCGATGGCCCAATTTCTCTTGTATAGCTTGAGGACCCTGGTACCCTGAGAAAAAACGTGATGTCCGCAAGCAACGGGAGCCGAGGACCCCCGTGGGCGGCCGCAGCAGGGGCAGCCTCAGCCGTCCTCGCTGCCTCGGGGCACCACAGCCGCTTCCCGCAGGGGGACCGGGGGCTGCCTGGGCGCTGCTTCGGCCGGGGGAGGCAGGAGGGGAACAAGGGGGGGGGCTGCGAGGGGCTGGAACGGGATCGGCAGCACCGAGTGCCCGCAGCCGCCCGCCGGGGACTCGCCGTGCTGGGCGGTGGGGCGGCCCCCGTCCCGCTCCCTCCTTCCATCCCTCCCTCCTTCCCTCCCTCCCTCCTTCCCTCCTTCCCTCCCTCCCTCCCTCCCTCCCTCCGTCCCTCCCGGCTCTTATTCTGAAAGGAGCCTCCGTGCCCCCGCCGGCCCATCTCCCCCCCACCCTCGCCGCCTCCCCCTCCCCTCCCGCGGGCCTGGCCCCGCCGTGACCGCCGTCCCCTGGGGCCCCCCGGTCCCGTCCCGTCCCCTGGGGCCCCCCGGTCCCGTCCCGTCCCCTGGGGCCCCCCGGTCCCGTCCCGTCCCCTGGGGCCCCCCGGTCCCGTGCCGTGCCGTGCCGTGCCGTGCCGTGCCGTGCCGTGCCGTGCCGTGCCGCCCCTCCCCGCGGGGCCCCGCAGAAGGAAGGAGGTCGCCACGCATGGCTCGGCTGGCTCCCGCCGTGTTTTGCTGCTTTAATTCGCACTCGAGAGCGAAGGTCCGGCCCGGGCATCCTCTTCACTTCACTTTCTGGAAGACCTGAACGCAGACTTCGTCCTCGGCCGTCATGCGCTGGCGGGGGGGAAGGAGGAGACGGAGCTCAGGCTGCGGCCCTGCCCGCCCCCCCGTCGGGTCACCCCGCGGGCTGCGAAGGGGCACGGCCGTCAACTTTTGAACCCCGCAGGCGGATGTTTATGGGAGGTGGTCATTGCTCCCGAGGAGCCGCTGCTGGCGCCCGAGAGGAGCTGGAAGGAGGCTGCGCAGGCTTCGCCCAGCGCCCCCAGCACCTGCACGGTGTGCCCCCACCGCCGCTGCCTCCTCACCAGATGCAGCCGGTCCCCTTCCAGCCAGTGCCTCCAGCCTCGGTTCCTCTTCTCTCCTAGCTGCTCGCACACCAGCTGATCGCCCTCCCAGGACACGGTTGTCTGAAAAAAAAAAAAAAAAAAGGAGGAAGGCACGGTCCCAACAAAAGCAGGTCCCGACAATACAGATTACCGGCGATGACATCGCCTGTTCCCGTCAGACATGTTTTCAAACGCAGTCCCGGATCTGGCGTCTTTTTGGTAGCTCCTTAGGACTGATGGCAGTAGTTTGGCACTCTGGTGGTCCTTAGGACTGACTCTGTGGGGAATGGATGGCCCTCTGCCTCCCATGTGCAACCGAGCGCTGACAGGCGGGCCGTTTCTGTCTTTATCCCAAGAGACTAGTACCCTCTGGATCCATAAGTACTGGGTCTTTGGCTGTACGGTGCTCGTCCCCTTTGCTGTGATTTACTCATAGAACCAGTGAGTCCCGGACCTGCCGGGGCAGGCCAGCTCTGACGCGGGCTCTCACCTTGTTTGTGAACCAAAAGCTGGACAAGCCCCTGAGGTTCCAGCACACCCCCGTCCGCCTTCATCCAGCCCCGTGTGAGCTTCTCACCTGGCACTTGCGTCCATCCACGGGCCCCAGGTCTTCCTCAAACTGGACTCCCAGGTCAAAATCCATAACGTAGTCCCGAAGGGAGGTGATCGTGCGGATGACCATGTGATCTCCCGTGTGGATGATCTCCTTATCGGGCTTCAGGAGGCAAACCACTTTTCGCAGGACCACATTGATATCTGGAGGGCGAGATGGAGGGGAGATCTGTGGGCTGCCCGGGCCCCTCGGCCAGCTGCAGCCCCGCAGAGCTCCTTCACTCTTTAGCCAGGGAGCCCCAGCTCTGGGGGTACCTCCTCTCCCCCTCCCACCGCAGCGCAAAAAGTGACGGTGGCAGACAGAAGGACCAAAGATTTGGGGTTGCCCAGATCCCTTCCCCCCCCTTCCCAGATCCCGCGGGCTGACGTTTTTGGGGACTGAGGGGAGTGAAAGCGATGAAGGAGGACGGGGTTACCTAGTGCGCGGAGGTAATTGTCCATATTCTCCTGGGAGACGAAGCGGTAATAGCCGGTAAGGTTGGGCGGCATCCCGGGGCAGGGGGACGGGGCCGGCGGCTAGGAGCGGAGAGCGGAGCGGGGCCCGGGGCCGGCACGGAGCGGGGACGGGGCGAGCCGCCGGGCCCCTCGCCGCGGTAAAAGTCCCCGCGCCGGGAGGCGCGGAAAAGGCCGGGACTGCCCCCGCTTCCCGCACCTCCGCCCGGCCGGGGGGCGGGGGAGAGCAGCGGGACATCTCGTCCGCACAGCGACGGGGCGGCCGCCGCGGTGCCTCGCTCCTCCCGGGGACACGCAGCCCGTCGGGGCGGCAGCCTGGCGGCTCCGGGTCCCGGTCCGGTGCCGGTGCCGGTGCCGGGTCCGGTGCCGGTGCCGGTGCGGACGTGCGGCGGGTGCGCCCCGTCGAGCCTCGCCCCCCCCCCCCCTCCCCCCGCCCCGCGCGCCCCCGGGGTAGAGGCGCGCCCCCGCCGCACCTGGCCCCGCGCACCGGCCGCCGCCCCCCCCGCGCTCGCCGCCGCGCCCGTGACGTCACGCTGCAGTGGCGGGGCGGGGCCGGGCGGCACCGGTCGGAGCGGAGCGGAGCGGAGCGGGGCCGGGTGCCGGCAGCTCAGGGCGTGCCCAGGCCGCGCCGGGCCCCCGCTGTCCAGCACCGCGGGCGGGCTGCGACCCGCCGCCGCCGCCGCCGCCTCCGCCATGGGCGAGCCGCGGCCCCGCGCAGCCGTCCTCCTGCCTCTCCTCTGCCTCTGCGCCGCGCTGCCCGCCGGCGCCGCCAACAAAGGTGAGCGGAGCGCCGCGGGCACGGACGGCGGCGGGGCAGGGGCTGCGGAGCTCCGGAGGGACCCCCCCGGCCGCCCCCCGCGGCGGGCAGAGCGGCACCTGGCAGCGCCGTCCGTCCGTCCGTCCATCCATCCATCCATCCATCCATCCAACCACCCACCCACCCATCTGTCCGTCCATCCATCCCTCCCTCCATCCATCCATCCCTCCCTCCATCCATCCCTCCATCCCTCCATCCCTCCACCCATCCATTCATCCACCCATCCATCCATCCATCCACCCATCCATTCATCCATCCATCCATCCATCTATCCGTCCGTCTGTCCATCTGTCCATCCATCCATCTGCGGTTGCCGTGCAGCTCCCCGCTGTCATCTGTCACATTTTGCCAGGGGGGCTCCGAGGGTCCCCAGCCTCTCGGGCTTTCTTTGCCCTTTCAAGCGCCCTCACCCCGTCCCCTCCCTCTACTTTCTCCATCTGGCTCTTACCACCTGTTTTTTTTTTTTTCTTTTTCTATATTCTTTCTCCTTTTAGCATTCCCTTCTCGTTTTCCCCATTTCCACCCGCTTGCCTTGCTTTTGTTTCAGTTCTTGCCGTGTGGGTTTAGCTTTCCTTCCTTAACATGCAGAGAGGGGATGTGTTGCATCTCCACAGATCCCTCTTGTCTCAGAAACACATCCTCTATCTCCATTTTCTGATTCTAGTTCATGCATCTAGAATCTGTCAATAGGAATTATTCCACGGTTACGTGTTAACTGTGCAGGTTGCTTATATAAGGCAGTATCTTAAGTGCTAAATAAAATAATAATAATAAAAAAGACCAAAACCAAATGCTACAGCTCTAACGTTCTGAATGCAGATGTTCTGTGAACATGTAGGGTGATGGAGAAGGATGTAGGTTACTAGATCTGTGGCTGTAGACACAGGCACGAGAAATTCATTCGAGGGGAGTCAGTGAGACAATAATCGGATGGGGTGGGGGAATCTGAAACACACAAGGGTCATCAGGGAATGTGACATTTTAACGTGCTTTGGACAGAGCTACAGACAGAGGGTGCAACACAGGGCTCTGTGTACGCTGATGTTGGCAGGGGCATTTTTTTTGTGCTGCTCTGGCTCCAAGGGACCCAGTTGCAAGGCAAGGCCCCTTATGCTCTGTATTTTCTCTCACCTTTGTGAATTCACACGCTGCAATATGCACCCACCTTTGGCAAATGATTTCGGTTTTAGAGGAGCTTTCTTGAAACTGGTGGGAGTCTGTATCCTAAAAATATTCCCCAAATGTATTTCTAATCCCCAAGAACTCGTATACCAAGAAATCAGTGGTGATTCCCAAGTTGCAGGTGGATGCAGCAAAGGGTTTCTGTCTCTACCACCAGCTTGTTACCCCAGCAACAGGGCATATTTGGCATTTGTGGCCATCGACTCCCACCTCGGTGCTGTGGTGCACGGACTGGGACTGACACAGAGTGGAATCTGGCGGGGGCAGCGGAGGGGTGGCGTGAGACGTGGGCACTCGCGCACAGGAAGGATTGCTCCTGCATACTGAGCAGGATGGATGTTTCTCTGGGTTTCCTACGCAATGCTCTATAATCTTAATCAATACGGGGAGAGAGAAATGCCAACCCACACTCTTCGCTTCCACGCCGAGCTGTGTCCACCTGCTCTGCCCTGCCGGTGCATCCCCGCTCTGACCCGCAGTCCTGCCTGTTGGCCCATCACCCAGCTCCAGCAACACGTCTTGCGCCTGACGGGCAGGAGTGATCGATTGTAGGGGGTGCTGTCCCTTTCGAGTCAACACAAACGCCATGGCAGTACGTGTGCTGCAGAGAATGAATCCACGTATTGGAAGTAGTGCCCTTGAGGGGAAGGGCTCGGTATCCTACTCCCCACCAGCCATGCTGTGCTCAGAGTATTGCTTGGTTGTAATAAATCTTGGTCTCCAGGGGGTGGGAGAGTGGGGGATTATCTGGAAATGGGGGTTGTAACTAGGACATGTAATATAATCTCTGAGGCCCATTTGGCAGGGAGTGGGCATGGGGGAGGGGTTTTTAATTTATAACGATTTTTTCTCCTCTCCCTCCCCCCCAGCCCCCTTTATTTCTCCCTTTCCCTGCCCTGGAGCCTCTGTGATAAAGATTAATTTGCTATTTCTGGGCCTGTGACATTTTTCAGAGCCTCCTGCTGGCGGCTGCCTCCATGCCAAGCCTGGCTGGGCTCCAGCCAACGGGATCAGCAAGGAGGGGCCAAAGGAATATGGTGCTCACCATGGAGTGGGGAAGGAAGGAGCAAGGGACTCAGCAGATTATTATACGTGTAGGGTGGCTGTCTGAAAGTGTACCTGGATACACGTGTCTAGATCCTTGGCCTTAGTCCAGAGGGTGGAAGGCATAGGTGGTAATGGCTGCGTGCAAGACTTATCCCCTGGGGACACCCCAAGGGAAGGTGTCTCCTGGATCCCTTAATTATGGCTTCAGTGAGCTAAAGGATTTAGCATTTGGATCTTGCTCCAGAATCAGACTACTCGTGTCTGTTGCTTTCATTTTTTTAATCGCTCCAGCTTTCCTGGGCACCCAAATGCCTCTCTACGTGCTTCTAACAAGAGGGTAATGACAAGGCCAGAAGGAGCACGTTGTTTCGGGTGAGGTCCCCAAGAGTGAGGTAGAACAGAGCTAAAGAAAAATAGCTGTTTCTTCCCAGCCGACTTTAGCTTTCTTTATTTCCAGAGAAGAAGGTGGGGAGGGGTGGTCGCTACCTGCCACTGGATGATATGCTGCTCTTTTTCTACTGAATCTGTCATTTTTGGCTAATGCTTTCCTCTGCTCCATCCCTTACCCCAAATTCGTCTCAGCAAATAAGCACAAACCCTGGATCGAAGCTGAATATCAGGGCATCATCATGGAGAATGATAACACAGTCCTGCTCAACCCACCGCTATTTGCACTGGACAAAGATGCTCCACTGCGCTATGCAGGTAGGTGGGCGACAGCTTTGGGAAGGGTGGGAGGCAGGGAGAGACCTCCAAAGAGACAGAGGCAGGGTCACATTCATCCCCGTGCTGGATTCTGTTTAGGAAACGATCACCTCCAAACCTCATTTCGGAGGAGGTCCCCAGTGAAGTCTGGAGCCAATTTGGGCACAGCTTGATTTAGGATCCTGTGAGCTGTTTCCCTTAGGGAGGGGAACTGAGGGTGGAGCCAGCTACTTTTTGACGCAGTTCTGCTATTTCCAAAGATCACATGCACAGCTCTGTGTCTGTGAGGGCTGGAGGAAGCTGGTAGGGCACAATTTGCTGGCAGTTCCACATCCCTCACAGGAAGCACGAATCCCTGAAAGTACAGCTAATGCTTCAATGCTTTTACAAGGTTTTTTATTCCTAGCGTTTGCTCCATGCCTGGAGCTTCCTCATGCAAGCCCCCTCAGCTTTGGGAGAGAAAAAGGGGCCCCTGTGAGCTGAACTCTAGGATTTAGGTGACCTTATTTGTAATTCCCTGAGATACTGTGCACGTCCTGTAATAGATAGATGAGGCACCATGGATTTTCATGCTTTGGATGTCTGCCTGAAATATATGGCCTGTTTTGCCTCCTTGAGGGATGGAGAGATGAACTAAGGTGCTCTCTTAGTACTTTGGCAGTGTAGCCCTCATACACCTAGCTTAAGCCTTGTAGCCTCTAGCTTTTCTTGATGCTGGGCAAGAGAACTTGCTGGGGGTGCAGTCTCCAGTAGAGGGCAATCTACATCATGGATGTCTGTAAGAGCTGGTAGGAGGAACTCCTAGGAAACCAACAACTGCACCGCAATGAGATGATAATGAAGGAGAAAGGAGAGTGTAAGTTAGAAAGGAAGAAAATATGGGAGTGGGGAGCAAGGGGGCATGTCGTGCTCTCCTCAGTCCTCTTTCTTCTCCCCTTCCTCTCCACCTGTGGGTGCAAGGTGAAATCTGTGGCTTCAGGATCCATGGGGCAGGGGTGCCTTTTGAAGCTGTGATCCTCGACAAAGCTACAGGTGAGGGGCTGATCCGGGCCAAGGAACCAGTGGATTGTGAAGCACATAAAGAGCACACATTCACCATCCAGGCCTATGACTGTGGAGAGGGACCTGATGGAGCCAATACCAAGAAATCACACAAGTAAGTCCATGCAGTCGTTACTGCATGTTACAAAATGTGATCTGTCACATAAATGCAAACAGAAAATGCTGTGGGGGCCCTTCCTTTAGCCAGGATTATTTTTTTCTAGCCATGATGCTGTAACTCAACATGTGAATAAGACCAAACAAAAATGCGATGGTCCTGTGCACTGGCTGAGTCACACGAGTAAATATGCCAGAAACAAGGACTGCTTGACAGTTGTGTCTGAGTGGTGCCTTACATTACTGAATAGAGGCAGAAGGTCCAGATGACATTATCAGTCCTTTTACTCTTTCTCTGGGATGGGAAATCATTGTACAAGCTCCTATGTACCGACATTGCTGTGTTGAAACCCATGTCTTTTTCCTTGTCCTTGCCTTTGACATCTGGAAGTCAGACTGGTACATTTTATGGGAGTGATGTAATCTGAAATTTGGGTGATGTATGGCTCCTAATCAGCCAGTAAGTTCTTACTGATGTTTCTCTGCATCAGGGCCACGGTGCACGTTCGAGTAAATGATGTGAATGAGTTTGCTCCTGTCTTTGTGGAAAAGTTGTATCGTGTCGCAGTGACTGAGGGAAAGCTGTATGACCGCATCTTGCGTGTGGAAGCCATTGATGGAGACTGCTCGCCGCAGTACAGCCAGATCTGCTACTACGAGATCCTGACCCCCAATATTCCCTTTCTGATTGACAATGATGGTAAGAATCTGAACCTGCCACGAGCACATGACTCTCCCTTTTCTCCTCTGCTCTTTCTCTTCCAGTCCCATCTGCTGGCAGAACTGTGGTACGTGAACTGTGATTCCTCTAGTACTGCTCATCTCTCTCTTCTCATGCAGAGACTCAGCAGCCATTTTGTGGGATGCTATAGCATATAGCACAGTGGCACTGTGGGGGAACTCTGCCTTCCTTTGGTTGTTTCTGTAGTTGATCAAAAATAGAGCGATTTCTAGAAGTAACATGTTTGAAGAGACTTTCTTCTTCCTTGATTTCTTTGTGTTGCTATCCAGGGAACATTGAGAACACGGAGAAGCTGCAGTACAGTGGAGATCGTCTCTACAGGTTCACAGTAACAGCCTATGACTGTGGAAAGAAGCGGGCTTCTGATGATGCTGAAGTGGAAATCCAGGTGAAACCCACCTGTAAACCCAGCTGGCAGGGTATGAGACCTCCAGACACAGTTTTGTCTTGCCTTTATGCTGAACTACTCAGTCCTACTGATTGAAAATGTTTGTGTATACACATATAAATTTGTATACACATATATAGTTAAATTCTGGCACCAAACCACCAGTCCCATCTAAGGTACTGCAAAGTTACTGGGAGGCAATTGAACATGGGAAAAACATTTCTTAGATTACTGTGAACTACTATGTATTTGATAAGTCTCACAGACAGAATGTAGTGTAGATTGCATTTGAGGCTGCTCATCTTGAGGATCTTTGGCTTTTTCAGAGGTGCTGTTTGTCTACAGGGTCAGCTAAGTCAATGGAATTAAAGGGAAATCAACACAGCTAAATGTCTACTCTGCCTGATGAGAGATTGAAAATCCAGGGATTGATGCTACACTGGCACTAGCTGTAGAAGATGAGAATTTGGACTTTCTGTGCTTCCAGGAAATCTTCCTTTGCACTGATGCCAGCTGCATAAAGTTGATTTTCAGTGCAGAAGGGGCCAAAAATCTCTCTGTTTATGGGCTGGTGCATAGACGCCATTTGTGTGTGCCAAGCGTTCTGGCCCTGGGTCCTTGGCAGGACCTAACCCGTCTCTTCTCTGTCACTCTTCTTCATTAGGCTGGAACAAGAGGATTGAGTACACACCGGGTGCAGGCAACCTCGCACTCTTCCCCAGCATTCACCTGGAGACCTGCGATGAGCCCCTGTGGAACATCCAGGCCACGGTGGAGCTGCAGACCAACCATGTGGCTAAGGGCTGTGACCGGGATAACTACTCCGAGAAGTCACTACGCAAACTCTGTGGTGAATTGAGTCTTTCCTGAGCAAAGGGGAATGGCAGCAAAGCACCCTGCCCATTTCCCTGAAGGGATTCACGGTGATACCTTTGCACCTCATGCAGCAGAGCTGCTGAGACACACTCCTCCATATCTGCTGTAGTCAGCAGGGCTGTGAGGACACCTAGCTCACATGCTGTCTTGAGCACAAGCACCTTGTGGGCACCCTGCTTGTATTTTTAAGGGGCTCCCTGTACTTTCTTTTCTGGGAAGCCAGAGGTTTCTGTGCATTGTCTCACTGTGCAGAGTCTATGAGATATATCCATTGGCACAGATTGAAAAGTCACCATCCTCCTCCAGATAGGAGAAGGCCTATAGGCCACTTTTCCTCTCCCTGTGCTCTAGGACATTGCAATGAGCCCTCTGCCACCCTCTTCTTCTGTGCTCTAGATCCCAGGCTTCTCAGACTCCTGTGCTCCTGACTGCTGACTCCTTCCCTTCTTGGTAGGTGCTGCCTCAGGAGAGATTGACTTGCTGCCTGTGCCTAGCCCCACGGCGAACTGGACTGCACGGCTCTCAGTGCACTACAGCCAAGACAGCAGCCTCATCTACTGGTTCAATGGCAGCCAGGCTGCCCAGGTGCCTGTGATGAATGGGCTGCATGCCCATGAGGGGCTGAGTGACCACTTCACCCTGTCTGTATGGATGAAACATGCTGTAGTGCCCAGCAAAGGCAGGCGGGAAGAGGAGACGGTGATCTGCAGTACAGTGCAGAGCGGTGAGACACTTTTCCTGGGGAGGTGATGCTGATCTGTTAGAAGGCATTGTCCATGCAGGTGGAAATCCCTGTGTTCCAGAGCAGGGCCTGGGAAGGGGTCCCTCCTTAGGAACATAGCTTCTTCAGCCCCCACATTTTCTGGGAGCAGTCAAGCCCACTGTGAACACACAGTGCTGAGTGCCAATCATGCAGGCTAGTGTGCGTTTCTGGGCTCTGGCTTTGAAGTATTGTATGTAATGCCCTTTGCTTGTCCCCTGGCAGAGGATGGCTACTCACATTACTCTCTGGCTGTGCATGGCTGCCGAATTGCATTCCTCTACTGGCCATTGCTGGAGAGTGCAAGGCCTGTGAAGTTCCTATGGAAGCTTGAGCAGGTGAGAAAACGTTTACCTCTTCTCAGTGTTCTTTCTCCTCCTTCCCCTTGCTGATTCCTTCTTCTGCTGTATGCCATAGGTCTGTGATGATGAATGGCACCATTATGCCCTCAATCTTGAGTTCCCTACTGTCACACTCTATGTGGATGGCGTCTCTTATGACCCTGCCCTCATCCATGACAATGGCCTCATTCATCCTCCTCGGCAGGAGCCCTCACTCATGATCGGAGCCTGCTGGACTGGTGAGTGCCCACTCCCTGAGCCATGCTGTTTCCATGTGGGAAACATGGGAGTGAAGGGAGAGCCAGAAGAGGTGAAAAATGGTGTCCAATACTAAATGATGCAAGCCACATTGCAGCCATCTTGTCTCCTTGTCACC
Organism: Anser brachyrhynchus; assembly: GCF_964034855.1. Taxonomy (NCBI): domain Eukaryota; kingdom Metazoa; phylum Chordata; class Aves; order Anseriformes; family Anatidae; genus Anser; species Anser brachyrhynchus. Next base: position 103,286,831 of record NC_137694.1, read on the forward strand.
AAAGCCAGTGTGGTTCCTTCCCTCCTTATGGACCAAACCAGCAGGCCATGGTAGTAATAACTCAAGCGTCAATGGCAGCTTTGTGGACAGCAGCAGTAGAACATGTGATGACAGTTAACTAGCTTTCATGCAGCGGAGAGTTGAAAGTCTGTACCTCATTCAGGTGTTGGCCTTTCTATCAAAGTTTTTCACCAGAGAGCAGAGGTCATTATTTATGCTGTTAGTTGTATTGATGGTGATTTGTGTGTCTTGAATTTCTTTATGGAGAAGCCACAAAGCAGTCTGTGCAGAAGTTGGGTTGGAGAAGAAAAATAAGGTTAGGAACATAGATAAGACACTACCAGATTAAAACCAGTTCTGTGGAGATGTAAGTCTGAGGTCTTTCAGTTTTCCTGTAAGACTGGAGCAGAACAAAACCTAGGGACATGGTTTTGTGGGTAATATTGGTGGTAGGAGATGGTTGGACTAGATGATCTTGGAGGTCTTTTCCAGCCTTAATGATTCTATGATTCTGTTCTATGAAAACTAAAGGAACATGCCTGCTGCTTGACTTCATTCCAGCAGAAATTGCTAGTAAGGTCAAACATTTAATGTAGTCCTGCTTCTTCCTGCACAGGGATCTTCCCACAGCTCTGTGCTTTCTACTGGCCTTTTGCATCCAACAAATATTAATCAGCTTGGGACACCCTTCTGAAACCATCTGAATTTCAAAGGAGAGCTGAGAACATGGCTTGTTGAGAACACATCAAGGACCATGTTCCATAAATGGGAGTCACTTAATTCCTAGAATAGAGGAATAGAAGGAGGAAAAAAGCCCTGTATTTTCCTCTTGTATTAGTTACAGCCTCAACATCCCTTTATGAGGGGGACATGGCCCTCTTTCATCTGTGTTGTGCTGTCTCTAGGGTTGAAGGGTGCACTGCTTGGTATGTGAGTCCAGAGCTGTTCTTTTGCACTGGCTGATATGGATAATTGTATAGAAACATGCCTGACCCTGTAACTATCCTCTTCCAATGTATAATTGCTTGTCTGAATGTTCTCCTTTTACAGAGGAGAAAAACAAAGAGAAAATCAAGGGAAATGAGAATTCCACTGATACTGTACAAGGTAGGGAAAAGAAAGAAGGTGGTTCTCTTCCCCTCTTCACCATGCATGACTATATCACTTCTTGCATGGTGCCTTCCTTGTACAGCTCCTTGATCCTGTCCTACCACCTCCTGCTGATTTGGGAAGAAAACCCTTATTATTTGGCAGATTGGTCCTTGATACCTGTAGAGCATGAAAATGCTGGTAGGACTACAGCCTGCTTTGAGAAATGGAGTACGCTTTTCATGTGAAGAAAGTGTCCTCATGCCTGGTCATTAAAGTTGGTCTCTGAAGAACACAATAGCCATTGGAGACATCAGGAGATGTCACCTCATCCCTAACTATCTGTGGAACATACAGTTTCTTTTGAAAGCCCTCACAGGAAGCAGAATGAGAAGGGGACAAGAAATTGTTTCCATCTGGCATTCAGTGGTTTAGCAGAAACTTCTCTATGCTACCTACCTGTCACTGCCCTGGTCTTTCTGTTGGTCTTTTCCCTACCCGGGATTCCAAAAATTGTCATCTACTTACTTCAGTATTGTCTGTCTTTTTACTGTCTTTTTCATTTCTATGTTCTGTGCACCCCTCTGTTCTCTCCTACCTCCCTTAACATCTTTGTGTCCCTCACACTGTGGCTTTTGTTGTCTTTGCTCTTCCATGTCCCATGCAGTCATCTGTCTCTCTGTCTTTCGTAAGGGAGACAACTGTGTGTCCCTCACATTTCTGTTGTCTTTGTTCTCTTCCTCACCATGTCTCTCACGCCCTCCACGTCCCATGTTTCCCTCAGGAGATCCTCTGTTGATACACCACTACTTCCATGGTTACTTGGCTGGCTTCACTGTGCGCCCTGGTAGCTTGGAGAGCCGGGAGGTTATTGAATGCCTGTATGCCTGCCGTGAGGGGCTTGATTACAGTGACTTCGACAGTCTGGGCAAAGGGATGAAGGTATGCCCATCTGCCCAACTTGCATGGGTCTCCTCCACTCTCCTCCCTGGCCTTGCTTCCCAGGACTTTGCCTGCTCCCCCACCTCGGACAGCTCCCCACCCTTCTCCTTTGTGTCTCTCGTAGCCTGGGTTCTTGGCATTTGCTAAGGAATACTAAGTATTTTCTTCTTGTCCGCTTCTAGGTTCATGTGAACCCCTCTCAGTCCTTGCTCACCTTGGAGGGTGATGATGTGGAAACCTTCAACCATGCAATCCAGCATGTGGCTTACATGAATTCACTGCGCTTTGCTACCCCTGGAGTCCGGCCACTCAGACTCACCACTGCTGTCAAGTGAGTGGACAAAGCAGCATCCCTGGTTAGGTTCAGCAAGAGGATTACATCCCTTTTGACTAAAATTAAACCTCACCTTGTATTTAAATTCTAAGTGATGCTTGTGAAATGGACAAGTGTTTCTGAAAACAATTATTAAAGTATCCATTTGGTTACTTTAATACTGGGGTCCTAGGGTCCATGCAGTTAGCAGAACTTCTGCCTTTGCTGATGGTGTTTCAGGCATGTGGGCTGGTTTTAATTTTCTCTGTGGTGTGCAGATATGACCAAGTCACCTGAAAGGCAGTGATTCCTACCAGACCTCTCTGTCTTGCACAGCAGGCCACAGGGAATCTCTAGGAAGACTACCAGAAAAAAGATATTGCCTTCACTGACAGTAATGGGCAGAAGATGCTCTATTGCAGTGTTGGTGGAAGGCTGGGCCAACTGATGCTTTCTGCTTCTCTCCTTCAGGTGTTTCAGTGAAGAGTCCTGTGTTTCCATTCCTGATGTGGAAGGTTATGTCGTGGTGCTACAGCCTGATGCCCCCCAGATCCTGTTGAGTGGCACTGCCCACTTTGCTCATACTGCATCAGACTTTGAGGCTCCTGATGGGGTCCCCCTTTTCCCCAACCTCCAGATCACCTGCTCTATTTCTCACCAGGTGGAGGCCAGGAAGGATGAGAACTGGCACGGTACTGGTGAGTGGAGTACGGGAAGAGTCAGAGAAAAAATGGAAAAACCTGCAAGTGTTGCTGTTCTGCAGAGGAAGTAGAACCCCTGGTTGCACCCAAAACAGGAGAGAGTTTATAAATACAGGAGCAAGGCACACTGTGTTTTAATATGTAGGCTAATTGGTTCTTAATCCTTTCTGCTCCTCCCTGTACTTTTTCCACCCAAACAGTTCCTTGCCTCACTCTCTCCTCCATCTTTCCCATGCTAATCTGTTTTACATTTTACCTACATTTCCCTTTACTGAATCCAGCACTGGATGTCTTGCCTGTTACTTTGTCCACTCCTGCTCTTCCTCAGTCTTCTCCCGTTTCCCTTATTTCTTGCCCCTTCCCAAAGCTATATCAGGGGAAGTTCTGATTAGATATTAGGAAAAGGCTCTTCACTGAGAGGGTGGTCAGGCACTGTAACAGGCTCCCGAAGGAAGTGCTCATGGCCCCAAGTCTGTCAGCGTTAAAGAAATGTTTGGAGAATGCTTGTAGATACATGGTTTAACTCTTAGGTTGCCCTCTGTGGAGTCAGGAGTTGGACTTGATGATCCTTGTGGGTCTCTTCCAACCCAGGATGTTCTGTGATTTTGTGATTTCTTCCTGCATCATTTGTTCCTTTGAATTCCCCTGTCAGTTTCCTCACACCCTAAAGTATCTTTTCCCTCAGCTCCCTCCATCACCCTCAGATTACTTCTCTGCACTTTATGCTCCACATATCCTTTCACTTCTGTTGCATCTCTTTTGCTAATAGGATTTTTTTGCTCATAACTTTCTGTTCAGCAGCTTGAGCTTCTTAGAGAAAGTTGGTCTTCGCCCTGCTGAAAGTGATTAGTCTTTGAAAGTGGTTGCCATTTTAAATAAGATAAGATCTCAAACTTGGTTACCAGCAGTTGTGAGAATGGAAAGCTTTCAAAAGCACTAAGGGTCTGTGAATGTGTGAAAATTCCTGATTTTCAGTTTGCCATTGCCAACAGTCATTACAGCCAAGATATGTTACCATGAACCAGACCCATAATAGTATGTTGTTCCAAAATATGAGTGACTTAGTCATGTACATAAATAATGTCATTAGAACCAGGGGGACTCTTCCAGCAAGTAATTAGACTGACAGTGATTTTACTCAAGATAAGTGCTAGCCAGAGAAAGAGAAGTTATTACTTACGATGTGAGTATGTCTAAGTGGGTACCATTCCTGCTTTCATTCCTGGCTGACTGGCTTTCTGGCCATCTTCTTCCCCTTTGCATTTCAGTGACAGACACACGAATGTCAGATGAGATTGTGCACAACTTGGATGGCTGTGAGATCTCATTGGTAGGAGATGACTTGGACCCAGAGAGGGAGTATTTGCTCCTGGATGGGGCAGCGCTGCAGCAGCGGGGCCTGGAGCTTGTTAACACCTCTGCTTACCTCACCATCACAGGTATGTCCTCTTTGGCCACAGATGTGTATTTATGCCTCTTTCATTGTCTGTTAGGCATCACAGGGAGAAGAACTTAAGGCAATGTGTTGGTGTACTTTGTGAGACTGAGATATAACCATTTGCTGAACTCCTGGCTTTTGAAGTCCTGGGCTATTTCCCTTAGGAGGTGACTCCTCCAGTACACAGTGCTAGGATATGGTATCTGAGCTGTGATTCAGGCTTGTATCACTCCTCCTGACTTAGTCCCATTGCCCTTGGGGGCTGGTTTTCTTAGATGCCAGTAGTATTTTGTGTGAAATGACTTGGGGACAGCACATCCCAGAGGTTGCAATGGAGGACCGGTGCAATGCTTATGTACTGTGCAGAATTTAACAGGGTGGTTGTTCTTGATCCTTTCTTCCTTTAAGTGTGTTTTAGCAGTGCAAGCTGGGATTTCATCAGATCATTTGCAGACAGCTCCAGCTCTGGTCACTTCCCATTAACCTAGCCTTGGATTCCTCTGTAGCTCCTAGTTGCTACAGGGGTATTAAACCAGATGACTTTGAAGCAGGAGCTTCCTGACTCTACAACAATTATTTCTTCTTGGTCTTAGGGGTGGAGAGCATTGCAGTTTATGAGGAAATACTACGCCAGGTCTCATACCACATCAACCATGGTGCTGCTCTTTATGAGAGGAAGTTTCACCTGTCCTGCACTGAGATGAATGGACGCTACTCCAGCAATGAGTTTACTGTTGAGGTACAAGATCAATACATGCACGTATACATGTTTGTACATGCATGGGGAGATCACTGTGGACAGGAATGCACCCAGTGTAGACACCATCACAATGAACACAGGGCTGAATCTCTCTCACTCTGGTCTTTCTGCAGATGAATGTCCTCCACAACATGAACCGAGCTGCTCATCCTAACCATATTCTGAGTTCTCAGCAGTTCATACATCGAGGCCATCATTTACCCCCAGAGCTATCTGGCCACAGCTTGGCAAGCACCCATAACAACCCTAGTATGTAACACACTTTTGATTTTATTCCTTTAGGTCAAGATGTTGATTTTGTGATAATCCTGTTAGAACTTACAGCAGGGCATTGCTTGCAGACTCCCTTTACCCATCTTACTGAGTTCTTATTATACTGTCTTGTCCCACTCTTCATTAGCAAATGGACTGCAGTCTTTGTCAAATTGTGTTTTAGAGCTTGGTGCAATAATTCTTCTCTGGTGTGTTGCTTTCTTGATGCAGAAGCAGTCTGAAACCTACTACTTGTCTAAAAAGAGCAACTGTAAGCTCGTACTATTTCATTCATGCATCTTGCAAAAGTGCTGTGTGGGGCTGGATAATGTAGTTTCAAAAGGAAGTTTCAACAGCAGGAGACAAATGACAATCAAGACTGCCACTGCTCTAAAGAGAGATGGGACCAGGTGGTGATCAACGAATGCAGAAAAATACAGGAGATAGCACTAAAAAGACAAGATGATGTTTCTTGCCCCCAAAACAGAGGAGAGAGATGCCTGAAAGCTAGGCTAGAGATAAGATTTGTTGGCTTGTCCTGACAACTCTGTGCCACAAGCATGAAAGGAGTCTATCATGTTTTGACGCCCATCTATAAGAAGGGTTGTAAGGAGAATCAGGGGAACTACAGGCCTGTCAGCCTGACCTTGGTGCCAGGAAAGGTGATGGAACAGAATTCATTTTGAAATGCAATCACACAACATACGCAAGACAACCAAGGGATCAAACCCAGCCAGCACGGGTTCATGAAAGGCAAGTCCTGCCTGACCAACCTCATCTCCTTCTATGACCGGGTGACCCGCCTGGTGGATGAGGGAAAGGCTGTTGACGTAGTCTACCTAGACTTCAGCAAGGCCTTTGACACAGTCTCCCACAGTATCCTCCTGAAGAAGCTGGCAGCCCATGGCTTGGACAGGTACACTCTGCTGGGTTAAAAACTGGCTGGATGGCTGGGCCCAGAGAGTGGTGGTGAACGGAATGAAAACCAGCTGGTGACTGGTCACCAGGGGTGTCCCCCAGGGCTCAGTATTGGGGCCCATCCTCTTTAATATCTTTATTGATGATCTGGATGAGGGAATTGAGTGCACCCTCAGTAAGTTTGCAGACGACACCAAGTTGGGGGGAAGTGTCAATCTGCTGGAGGGTAGGAAGGCCCTGCAGAGGGACCTGTACAGGATGGGTTGATGGGCAGAGGCCAATGGGATGAGGTTCAACATGGCTAAGTGCTGAGTCCTGCACTTTGGTCACAGCAACCCCATGCAGTGCTACAGGCTTGGGGCAGAGTGGCTGGAAAGCTGTGCAGAGGAAAAGGACCTGGAGGTGTTGGCTGATGCTCGCCTGAACATGAGCCAGCAGTGTGCCCAGATAGCCAAGAAGGCCAATGGCATCCTGGCCTGTATCAGGAATAGTGTGGCCAGCAGGACCAGGGAGGTGATCATCCCCTTGTACGCAGCTCTGGTGAGGCTGTACCTTGAGTACTGTGTTCAGTTTTGGGCCCCTCAGTACAAGAAGGACATCGAGGCCCTGGAGTGTGTCCAGAGAAGAGCTACGAAGCTGGTGCAGGGCCTGGAACACAAGTCCTGTGAGGAGCTGCTGAGGGAACTGGGGTTCTTTAGTCTGGAGAAGAGGAGGCTCAGGGGAGACCTCATCGCTCTCTACAGCTACCTGAAAGGAAGTTGTGGGGAGCTGGGGGTTGGCCTCTTCTCACAGATAACTAGTGATAGGACTAGAGGGAATGGCCTCAAGTTGTGCCACAGGAGGTTTAAGTTGGAAATTAGGAGACATTTCTTCTCAGAAAGAGCAGTCAGGCATTGGAACAGGTTGCCCAGGGAGGCGGTAGAGTCACTGTCCTTGAGGGTGTTTAAGGAAAGGTTGGACATGGTACTTAGGGACATGGTTTAGTGGGTGACATTGGTGGTAGGGGGATGGTTGGACCAGATGATCTTGGAGGTCTTTTCCAACCTTAATGATTCTATGATTCAAATTGGCTCTTCTGAAAAGCTCTAGGACTGTTGAAGAGGACCCTTCGCTGGTTTTGGCCCCCTGTTTTAGAGAATATGGATAGCACCTTTGTTTCTAGCTTTTACTGCAGTTTCGTGCAGCCTCTTACCCAAAGCTGATCCAGCCCTGCAGCTGGAACTGAACCATTGCTGGGACAGCATGTGCTGTGAGAGTGCTGAAAAATCACCCCCTGCTGCGCCCTTCCCCAGCTCTGCTTGATCTCAGCAGAAGCAGTAGGAAAAGTTGTCCCTGCTATATACAGCTCCCCAAAACAAATCCATGGAGGGCCTGGGCAAGTTTTCCAGGAAATGGGGTTATCTAGGGAGTGAAGGCTAGACCTACAGGCCTAGAACAAAGAGGAGAGAGCTGGTCTAAGGCTCTTAGATGAATTTCAAATTTTCTCTTGTGGAGAAGCTAGGCTTTGACTGTGGTACTAAATTAGAATAGTATTCTGCCCCATGTGCAAAGCACACTTCTGGGTTCCTTCTTTCTCTACTGCTTACACAGTATCACACTATGAAAATTGTCCTCCTTAGAGACTCTCTCTAGTGAAAACCTCTCTCTCCCAATGGGCAGATACAATGACAAATGACTACTATATGACATATTCTGGTAACTTATGTAGATGAAGCTATGCAGAGTCTACAAGCAAGCTGACATTAGAAAGCGCCTGGACCTAGGCATCCTGGGAAACACTGAGTAAGGATATAGCAGCCAAAGGCAGGAACTGCCTGTGCCCAGGGGAGCAGAAAAGTCAGGACATGTTCTTGCTTAGACCAAAACCCCATATTCTGTCCAGCAACTCTAGTTCCTGCAGGTTAGGCATTGGTCAGGTTGGAAACACGTTTATGTGAGAGACTGTAACCACATCTTTTCTTTCTCCAAAGTGGTCCCCAGCGCAGCCACTATCATCATTGTGGTGTGTGTGGGCTTCCTGGCACTCATGGTGATCCTGGGCATCCTGCGCATCCACTCCCTGCACCGGAGGGGAATGGGGCAAGAGGTCCCGGGGGCTGCTGCAGGGGGACACACAAGCACTGGCAGCAAAGATAGTGACATGTTCTGGGACGACTCAGCCCTCACCATCATAGTCAACCCCATGGAGGTAAGGAGCAATCACAGAGGCTTTGGCCTCCTGGGTTGCCAGATCCTTCCCCTTACGACATCTCATCTCCACAGTCCTACCAGAGCTGCCAGGAGAGGGCAGCAGAAAACAGTGAGGGAAGAGCTAATAAGGACATGGAGGAAGATGATGACAGCACTGACTCGGAGACACCCGACTCCCCAGACAGCAATGACGTGGATGACCGACACATCATTGGCAAAAGTGACAGCTCTCACCTCTATTAGGAGCTTTAAAACACCCATCCAATGGATCCCTAAAAACATATGGCTGGAAGGAGGAGGTGTCTTACTTTAACTTCTTCCTTCCCCCACCTTGTACATGTTCTCCTCCCTCATGTGTCATTTCTGCCTCCCGTGTTCCTTCATCTTCTGCCATTCTCCTTGTGGACATTCCCCACATTACTGACCCCACATTTGGCTCTCCTGAGACACATATTTGGGCACTTGCACATGAGAGTGGCACAGTTCAAACTATGATGAGGAAGGAGGGGCTCGGAAAGAATGGAAAATTGGAAGGAGAAGCCAGCCATAAGGCTCAGAGTGGGCTCTCTCACAACCCCTCCCCAGATACTATATATATATATTGTATATTTTTCCAATGTTGTCGTTTGAGGTTTATTCTCGTTTCATGCAAAAAAAAATCAAAAACAAAAAAACACCAGAACACTGCAGCTTGTGTCGCTTTGTAAAATTGTCAATACTCCTAAACTAAATGAATGATGGTAAGAAGGATGAGGAAGCAAAGTGGATTTTAAAATAAATGGATTTCAAATAAAAGGTTCGGGGTTTCTGCAGTTTTTCCACTATATGCTGGGAAATAAGCAGTCTGTGTAGTCATTAATGTAAGACTAGAGATTGTCCAGACCATATTATTTATCAAAATTACTGCCTTACCTTAGAGATGTGTCGTATTTTTAAGTGTATGTGTTGGAACAATTGTAACATCTCTGCATCCCTCCCCCTCACCTTTTTGAGTCAAAATACTCTCTCTGTAAAGACAGTGTAGCCTTACCCAGCACACACGGCTATGAAACCACAGAAGAACAGAAGGCATCCCAGCCTGTCACAGGCAAATGTTAACACATGCAGCAAAACCTTGATTACAGAAAAAACAATAAGGCTCCTTCCACGTATCAACAGAAACAGGCCAAATACTCAGCTTCATCCACCTTTTTACATGATCCACTTTCTCTACCAGCATAGAGTGTATTTCACGACAGGGACTTCAGCTTGTAACAGAACAGCCCCAAAAGTTCTGAGGGAAGAAGTTGTGCCTCCTCCTGCTACTTAGGAAAAGAGGGAAAGCAAAAAGAACAGATATGGTCAAGGCATGGCTATGAGGCCAGCAGCGTAAGTTATTAGGGTAGTGCTTCATAGCAGGTTGTATTTCTTCCCTTCATCTACTTGGTCCAACTCTTCAGACCCAGCAGGAAGAAAAGAGGCTGTCAGCTGCCTGACACTGGTTTGGGTAATGGCTGTAACACGTTTAGGACCCAAAGGAAGGTTCTGCAACAGGACATTTGTTGGTGGTCAAAGTTGAGGCATCCCCAAGGGCAGAAGGACAGCACAGCAGATAAGAGTGGAACAGCCCCTCTAAGGACGTGAAAGGTCTCAGCACAAGATCTCTGCTTGCTCCAACTCTCTCAGATGTCTCAGCCCTAGCCTGTCTTCACAACCATGTTTGGTTGTTAATGGGTCCAGACGGCATGAAGATGCTGAAGCTAAGACATAAACATGCTTTCTCCTTTATCTCCTTTCCAGGAAATTTCATGTCCTTGTTTCATACAGGAAGCTAAGAGCAGGCACTGTCAAACCAGTGCCCTGACATCTTGAGGCACTGGTAGAATTCAAGTCTCCAGAAAGAACAAAGGTGACATTGTACATATTGGAGCTGAAAACTTTGTATAAAATAGTCTTATGTCCTGACAATGCTACGCCTGACTCAGCCCTGGTATGTGATGAAAAGCAGCACCTCTTGGAGCATGGGAAAAGACCATGTCTTAGAACTATGAGGTCCCTGTATCTCTCCAGCAGCTCACTCAGGTGCTACAGTGTGCTTACAAGGTGGAAGAGGCCAAACGTACAATGAGCTCATAGGTAGCCATCATGATAGCTGTGTTGGGGATCTGTCGGATCAAGTGGGCCAGGAGCCCTCGGTATAAAGCCAAGGGTCCCTCTTCACGGACTACAAGCTGCAGAGTCTGTATAAAGGAATGATACCGTGACCCTTCTTCTCGCAACCGTGTCCGAATTACCTCTGGAGAGACAAAAAGGAAAGTGATATTAGCAGATTGATCCTACAGGCACAGCATCTCCCATCAGGGGGAACAAAAGCAAGGAGTGCAGACACACTCACCATGCGGATATGCAATGCATGAGGCACATGTTTTGGAGACAGCAGCAGCTCCCATTAGTCCAAAGAAGTCACGGCTGTTTGGTGAAAGTGTGAGTGGAGTGGAAAGGGAATGATGGCCATTTCTCAGTTGCTGTTTCAGTGCTTCATATATGACAAAGTGTATGATGGTCTCTGACACTCCAGCATAAGAGGCAGTGATTCCACGGTAAAATCCACGAAGACCTTCAGTGTGGTACACATGCATGGCACACTGGAGGGCATTACTGCTCAGCTCCCCCTTCATTCTGTACAGGCAAAGAGAGGAGGGAGGGTTAAAATAGCATATCACTTCACTGACCAAAAATGCTCTTCTGAACACAACTGTGAGACTCTTCTCTGGCATGCCCTGAAGACTCTTGTTCTGATTATCTGTCACAGACCCCTTCCCAATCCCACCCCCAAAACAGTCACGGTTCGACATGGAATGGCTCTGTACTGTTTGCCTGCCTTACCTGGCTTCCAGCTGCATCCTGGTTTTCACCAACCAGATAGGGTTGGTGAGTGTGGAAGAGGTAATGCCTAGAGAACAGAAGAGGAACACAGCAGTGAGCACCAGGATCACACTGGCAGTTTGTGAGGAGTTGCTCATCTATCAGCTCTCTGAATTTTGCTTGGAAAACTGCAGTAGTTTGCAATTTGAGAGTGACCTTGAGCTCCTGTGGGAGAGGAGACATTTAGGGTAGGCTGATTTTCCTCCTCCCTCATTCTAGCCTTTGTTTGGTAGTAATTGCCAACTCTGCCTTCTACATGACCCTGCTACAGGTGACAAGAAACAATAGGCTAAACTTGCAAGAATGGAAGATTTTGTTAGAGAATTGAAAGATATCAAGAGACATGATTTTGTGAGGGGTCCACATTACACACTGCCTTTCCCACCTGGACTCCTGAATGGAGGTCTTTTCCAGATCGCAGCTGGAGGGGAAAAGACTAGAACCAGGAAAGAATGGAGAAACCTTAAGAAATAATCCTAAGAAAAATGAAGAGTGAGAAAACACTTTGCACAAGGAGCTTACTGCTCCAGATGTAGAAGGACAAAGCTTCAGCATGCAGCAGAAGGACCCCTTGGCTTTGATTTGAGACAGAAGAGGCTCACCTGCGCAGGCTGCTGATAGCATGTGTACTTTCTTGGACTCTGGTACGAGGACAGTATTGAGCTTCTCCTTAACACCAGAATAGGCAGCAAAATATATAGCCCTGGTTGGAAATAAATACAAAAGAGATTATAGCTCATCTACAAGGAGCAGGGACAGCACTGCTGTGGGGCCTCAGTCCAAATTTTATTCTCAGCACAAGTTTGTCTAATGTCGCATCAGATACCACCTATACTCAGCGCACAGCAGTCATCCTGCAGCTATCATCAGAAGGTCCCAAAAAAACTTGTATGATGGGGGCCTGTGGCAGTGGGCATAGGGCCCTGACTGCTTTCAGAATGTGGAGCAATAGCTTTCATGAAGGCCCTTTACAATGTGTTCAGAATAGGCAATCCTCAGGGAGCAGTACTTACCGGGAAGGAGCAACCCCAACAAGGTTTGGACCCAGACCTCTGAACAGTGATCGCATGCCTTCCTTCTCAAGGATGGTCCTATAGAAGGAAATGAACAGAAGAGTCAGCAGAACAAAGCTGGAGGCTCTCTTGGTTCCTCTTCCTTTCTTCAGTTCTTCTTGCAGCGTCCCCTCCTCACCTCCAGTGTTATCCTTTTCTGCCCTACTCTCATTTTCTCTTAAGCCACTTTTCTCTCCTTCAGTAATTTATTCCTATTTTTATTGACATCATCACACCGAGTCTGATCAAACTACTAGCTGTGAAGCTTCGCACAGTCCCCAAAGCTGCCTTGCAGACTCAGGGTTCAAAGCATGGATCCGCTGTGAGGAGTAGCTGTACCTGTGCTCTGATGAAACATCACTGCACTTGCAGTTTCCAGAGCTTCAACCCAGATGCTACTTTAATCTCTCCACGTGATGGCCAAACCTTCACTTCCCTGTTGCTAACAGACACCCTGCCCTACCCTACTCACCTGAGCAATTTGAGCACTCCAGGGGATGGTGGCGTGGGGTTCATCAACCTCACACTCATCCCTGGCAGCTGAATCTCAGAGAGGCACAGAGGCCGCAGAGTCAGTTGGGATGACTGGAGACGTGTCTTCACCACTTCCAGAGGACAGGTCAGGATGGCTCCAGCCGTGCCACCACATCTAGGGCATAACAGCATAGGTAAAGATGACCCCTGTGCAGGAACAGGGCAATAATTCTGACCCTACTCTTCCACTGCCTCTCCCCTCTAGGAGAGGAGGAGGGTAGGTCCCCCAGCCTGCGTCACACGACCTCTTGCTCTGATATTGATTAATGCAATAATGGCTTCTCTTGGGACATCTCCTGGCAGCCTCACTCTGAAACCAGTATTTGAGACAAACAGTCCCAAGTTCATAGGGATTCAGCTCAAAGTTGCTGAACTTTGCATTCAGAATTTCCCAGAGCAAACAGTTCTGCTGCCCAGTCTCCCTGCAATGCTTTCAGCTGACATCTCCAGGCACCGTGCCTCACACCCCGTAAAAGCAGCATTGGCTCAGACAGGGGTAGCACAAAACTCTCCCACCCCTCAGCCTGCCTGTGTGTTTCAACACGTAATTCATTCAGCCCCACGTTTTCAAGGCCGTATAAACAGGATCTGTACTTTCTGCCAGCAGCCACGCTCACCCACAGCCCAAGTTGCTTAACGAAAGAAGACCCTGACCTTCACCAGACAGAAGCTATTTTTGGAATTTATGAACCATAAATCAGTAACACTGAAAGGACACGTAGCCCCTTTTCCCCTTTCTGCCACACAGAGACAAATCAGAACCAGAGTACTGATATGTTCTATTCTCAGCTTTTGCCCATTCAGATCCTGTAACTGAGAGCTACAGGCTGCTCGGTACCTGAAAGACTTTTTTGAGATGAATTTGTATGGAACAGCCATGACTTGAAAGCTATAGCCAGACAGAGGCTTGACAAACAGGTGCTCCTATCTGCTACAGCCAAACTCACTTTGTTTCATAAGAGACAAAGGATAAAAAATCCCTCACTATGCTCCAGAGAAAGAAAAGCCAACTAAAGAACTACACAGTGTCAGGGAAGAATCATGTATGTCAAGAGGACTGCATATGAAGATATAGGTCAGCAAATGGCTAGAGTTCTGAAGAATTATTCTGAAACAGTCTATGCAGCTAAGACTATATTTACATTGCTTTTATAGCTTTTACTCCTGGGGCTTCATTTATTGCTGCCTGCAGGTTAGAGGAAAAAAAAAAGAAGAAAAAAACAAAAGAGGCCTGGATACCTATTGTAATGAATTCCAAGAGTTAAAGATCTAGCTGATGAATTGGTCTAAAGACAAGTTACACATTTCACAATGCCAGCAACTAGTTATGCCACTCCATTACACTCGTGCTGCTTTGCCAAGCCCTTTGCAGACCTACCCAGTCTAAAATGGTGATAACTTGCAGAGCAGCTGATGAGGAGCAACTTTTCCCAGATGCAAGTGGCAGGAGTCGGGTAGAACATGACCAAAGAACTGAACTTGGACTCAGAAGACAACATGAAGCAGTAAGCATCATGGCTCATGTTCTCTGGATGATCAAGCAAACCAAGACAGCCTATTTAATGATCCAGGAGTCATGATTTACAAAAGCCATGTTGATTTTTCCCACGTAGACCATACTCATTCAAGGTTCCAACAGTTCTGTTCTTTACCATAGTTTGTATCAGGCAAATCAGTAGAAACTCCAGACTTACAGGTCTGTTTTTTCTTGATCAAAAGTGCAGTTTCCAGCTCAGGAAAGGACTGAGTACAGTGGTGAGAGAATAAGAAGTTTAAATAAATGCTGTAAATAGAACAGTTTCAACTTCTCACCTAAATGCTGGACAAACGCTATGACAGGACTACATTTAGAGAAGCAGTTGCATGGTACCCTAAAGATTTGTTTAATGATACGTAAGGAGGTACAATTTTATGCAATGTTCTTATAATGTTTAATTTCTTCAGGAAGCCCCTACCTGAGCATGGTCAGGATATGAATTTGAACCCGTGCCCCAAGTACATATAAAAGTTTCCTGAGTTCAAGTTCTTCAAGCTACTGACATGTATAGCTAATAGAGAAGAATCTAAAAAACAATAGTAAGTGCTAAAAAAAAAAAGAAGTTATTCCTTCGCATGGTGGTCACTTAATCAGCAGTAAGAGTCTGAGGTAAAAGGTTCTTTCTGAGCCAGTATGGCTAAATGGCAAGACTAGAGCATTTTTTGAGGAGCCAAGAACTCTGACTAAACAAAGATAAGGAAATAAGGTGTATCAGTTGTTCAAAACTAGAAGAAATCCTACCTATAATGCCTTAACATGAAATAAAAAAAAAAAAAAAAAGAGAGAGAATCAGTCTCACTCTTACCCCCCACTCCTAAACCATTTGTCAGTGCAGCAGTGGACCTGCAAGAATCTAATCGCTTCTAGACTAGATCTAATAATTTTCATTTTTTTCCACCAAAACCCAGGAGGTGACATTTAACATGACAAAATCCATGGGTGACAGTGACTGTCACAGTGGCAAATAACAAGCAAAGCTGCAATTAATGGCAAGCAATGAAAAAACACACGGAACTCAGCAGTGACCAAGGGTCATTAGGCCCTGCATAAACAGATTGTTTTAACAAAGACAAAACCCTGAAATCGCTATTCCAGAAAAAAGCGACAGAGGCAATTCCTGCAAAATATGATGGAGAATAGCAGTGGACAACCAGTACAACACATACTCCCAGAACAAAGCAGTGAGTGCCAAAAAGGGCTAAAGGAAGAAAGAATGTAATTTAACCTCAGAAAAGAGTACTTGCTTCTACATCTTGCTTTCACATTTCAAAGTTTGCAAAGTTCACTGTGAAGCTTGAGGTGGCAGAAAAAGAGGATTAGTACAGAGAAATATAAAAACCCACCATTAACATTTTTTAATGATCTGAAAAGGTTATGAGAACATGCACAGGTGTGACAAGGTTAACTGGTAATTCATATCTCAGTCCTTACTTTGGCAAAAATGCTGATGACTTGAAGATCTTCATTTAAGAACTGCAATATTATGTCAGGCAAATTTCCATCTAAACCAGGATTCTGTCTAAGACACAGGGTAATAACGATGGCCACAGAAGAGTACGAGAAGAAATATTCTTCTCCAGAATATTCTCCCAGCTCTCTGCATTTTTCAGCTCAGAAATTTCCTCAGCCAAAAGTGTTGCATTGCATTTAATAGCCTTCAAGACATTCTTTTTCATTCATCAGTCTAAATGCTTTCTGGACACACAAAAAGCTTTTGCCTTCTCATACCCTGTGGCCAGGAGTCCCCCAGTTTAACTGAACACTGTTAAAAGCTATGTTCTTGCACTAGTTTTGAATTAACGCCTCGTGTTTCATTTGATAGTCCCTAAAAGATAAAATGAACAACTGTCCCTTCATTAATGAGATCTGCTTAATTAGATGAAACAGTATTACTAACTATACACTGCAGCAATAACCTGAACTTATTTATCTCTTGGGTTTTAACTAATTGTAATTCAAAGATTACTGCTCAATTGGCTGGGACAAGATACAGACTGATAAAGTTCCCACTAGCAAATGTTCAGTTGCTAGCTGAACTCTCTTAGTTTTTCAAGAACCAAAGTGGAAAGTGAGGATGAAAAAAAGGTTAAGAAGAAAGCTAAGGAAGATGAAGAAATGTATAAGAAAAAGGCTTAGCCTTCTAGATGCTGTGACTATCTAATTCAAAGAAGAAATTAACAAAAGAGAATAGTGTATACAAAATAACACTGGCAATAGATGTGGCAAGTACACAGAAGCAAAGACTAACATTGCACAGTTGCATTACCTGCAGAAAACTGGAAATTTACTAATCAAGTGCAACTAAATTATATGCTTTATTGTACAGGCTGTATTAGGGACCTTACTGTCATGCAGACTCCAACAGGTTGGTGGAATTGGAAAACGGGTTAGATGCTTGCCTGGACAAGGGAATTCAGCAGTTACTCAACAAGTCTGGAGGTCCGTTACATCTTCTGTTTTAGGACATCATGAACTTTAAACACTTTACTGTTTCGTGATTTAAATGGCAAATGGTTCTTAAAGAGAGGAGGGTTGAAGTGAGGGCGAAGGGCCTTGCTCAAGGGCACGCTGTGAATTCCAAGGCACTGCCAGGATTCACGCTCCAAACTCCTGACTCACCAGACCCAGTGGAACTATTTAAAAACCAGAGAAGATATGCAGGAAATCTATGACGAGCAGCCGCTAAGGGTTGGCTGTCCTCCCACAGACCATGATGCTCCACCGAGGCCGTCCTGCTGCACATCCTAACCCCCCATTCAACGCCCTGCCTCCCTCCCCCTCCACTCACGGAAAACCCAGCTGAGGCCCCCGTGACTTCACCAGGAGGCTCCCCTTCTCCCCAGACCGCACAAACACAGCCAGAAGAAGGGGCAGAGCCGCAGCCGGGGCGGAGGCGCAGAGCAGCGGACCCGCAAAGGCCCGGGGCAGACTCGGGCTCCGCGCCGCGGCCCGGCCCGGCCCGGCCCGGCCCTGGGCCGCGTGTGCTGGGCGGAGGCCGGCAGGGACACTCACCCTCCGGCGACCAGGTGGAGCAGGGTGCTGTGCTGCTGCTGCATGGCCGGCACTCTGCGGGCACGGCCCCAGCCCCCCGCCGCAGGCTCCCCGCGGGTGGCGGCCTGGCCTGCCCGCCCTCCGCCCGGCATTGGCTGCCCGGCGCCGGAGGAGGTGCCCGGGCGGGCCGGGTGGCGGTGCCGGCAGCACGGGGACCGGGGGGGGGCAAAAGCAGATACAAGGAAGAAATTCTTTATTATGAGGGTGGTGAGGCACTGGCACAGGCTGCCCAGGGAGGCTGTGGAAGCCCCATCCCTGGAAGTGTTCAAGGCCAGGCTGGATGGGGCTTTGGGCAACCTGCCCTAGTGGGTGACATCCCTGCCCATGGCAGGAGGGTTGGAACTGGATGATCTTTAAGGTCCCTTCCAACCCAGACCGTTCTATGATTCTATGACTCTATGATATCACTTTGTATATATGTAAAGATAACCTGTAGGTCAGATGAAATAAGTTTTCATATCTACTCAGCGCTCAGTACCGAGTGACACAGGACTGGTTGTCTAGTCTGGGTACTGCACTGCTACATAATGGGCAAATGTGAGGAGGGTTCAAAGAAGGGAATAGCTAGTCCAGGCCTTCTAAAGAGGAAGACTGAAAAAAAAAATGCTTAGTCTGGAAGGAATTGAAAGAAACATGGCAATTTGCTTCAAGTGCATGCAAAAAATACTTCAAAGAGAAAAGAAAGAATTAGCTTTTCTGTGGTGGAAAAGAAGTATCAGCCCATAAATAGCGCCTGTCAATACAAAGGCAGTAAGGGTGAGACCAGTAAAAGGACTGGCATTCTGTTCAGTGGAAAGGAAAATCTACCAGCGATACCAAGAAATTGCGTGTATTTTCCATTTGTTTTCACTGTGGTAGAGACTAGACTAATACCGTAAATAGCACCAATGACAAGTGGGTAACGAGTCATTCTGCAGTAGGGAGATAATAGATTTTTAAGTGCTAAGGTAAATTCAGTGCTTTCAGACCAGTTATGATTGATGAAATTCATCCTTTGATGGCTGAAGAACTGTATGAAGCAAGATCA
This sequence comes from Anser brachyrhynchus, assembly GCF_964034855.1. Classification (NCBI taxonomy): domain Eukaryota; kingdom Metazoa; phylum Chordata; class Aves; order Anseriformes; family Anatidae; genus Anser; species Anser brachyrhynchus. The sequence goes on from NC_137694.1 coordinate 103,305,539, forward strand.
AACCAACTGGCAGTTTCCTGTGAGATCTGTAGAGAATAAAGAAGTTCAGAAGACTGGAAAAGGCCAAATATATTGGCCATTAAAAATAACATAATCTAAGGAATCCAGACAGGTTTATTTTACTGCCCTTCCCTGTGGTAATGGAACAAATAGATATTAAATCTTCAACTTCAAATTTTCCATTTGTCAAAAAAAAAAAGAAGTCAAACCAATCTTTCACATTACAGTAACAGGCCTAGTGGATAAGTAACAGTAGTTTGACTTCAGTAAGGATTCTGATTCAATTTCATCTGACAGTCTTATAAGCTAGCTAGGAAACTTGGGAAAAAAGATGTATTGAAAATAGTGTTAGGAGAATCTGATGCGGATTAGAAAACTTTAAGATTGATTTTCACAGAAGATTGGATATCACAGAAGCACAGAATGGTTAGGGTTGGAAGGGACCTCTGGAGGTCATCTGGTCCAACCTCCCTCCTCAAGCAGGGACACCTAGAGCAGGTTGCCCAGGACCATACCCAGGTGACTTTCGAAAATCTCCAAGGAGGGAGACTCCACAACTTCTCTGGGCAACCTGTGCCAGTGTTTTGTCACCCGCACGGTAAAGAAGTGCTTCCTGATGTTTAGACAGAACCTCCTGTGTTCCAGTTTGTACCCATTGCCTCTTGTCCTGTCTCTGGGCACCACTGAAAATAGCCTGGCTATGTCTTCATTTCTTCCTCCCCTCAGGTATGTGTAGACATTGATAAAATCCCCCCCCCCGAGCCTGCTCTTCTCCAGGCTGAACAGTTCCAACTCTCTCGGCCTCTCCTTATAGGAGAGGTGCTTCAGTCCCTTGATCATATTGGTGGCCCTCTGCTAGACTCTTTCCAGTATGTCCGCATCTCTCTTGTACTGGGATGCCCAGAATTGGACACAGCACTCCAGGTGCAGCCTGACCGGTGCTGAGCAGAGGGGAAGGATCACCTTCACTTGATCTCATGGTGATACTTTGACCAGTGCAGCCAAGAATATCATTAGTCTTCTTAGCCGCAAGGGCACATCGCTGTCTCATGTTCTACTTGGTGTCCACCAGGCCTGAGATCTGTTCTCAGTGTGGTATTACTTAATTGTTTCTTCAGTGATTTATTCAGCAGACTAGAAAGTGTGCCTGATAAATCTGAAGACAGCACTAACCTGAGAGGGGATGCAAAGAATTTGGAAGACAAAATTAGTATTAAAATGATCTTAATCAATGGGAGAAGGAGTCTGAAAGAGCATGGCACCATTTATTACAGGCACGTACAAAGTTCTGCACTTAGAAATAATGACTTTCATAAATTTAGGATGGGGAATAGGTATGCAGAGACCTCCATTTTGTCACTGGTTTCCATCAGGCCCAGCACCTTCTGTAGAGTACTGGCTACCATCAAACTGATAATGACAGAGGGATGCAGAGCACAACATAACCTTTTCTGGAACTATACAATCTGCTTTTCTCACCTCTCCAAGAGTTATTGAGGTCCCTTGATATTTCAGTTCTTACTGCCAAAATATTTACACTTTGCAGGTAAGGGTCCATTGACTTTGCTCCTCTTCCTGTTGACTTTAGATCAGACCCTTTGTTTTCTACTTGCAAACAGAAATAATCTCTGCCTCAGCTGTCATTTCTGATTCCTCTAGTTGCATCACAGTCTTTTGAGACTGTGAGGGATAAATGGACCTACCCAACTTCTTGTCTAAGAGCTAGAAAGTCCCACTCTGCAGGTTTCTTTCTGTTTCAGCAGGTGGAGGGACATCCAGTCATCACTCTAGCCTTAGGCAATGACAAACCATGATTGAGCCATAGAAGATGCTCTCTCAAGGCCTCTTACAGGCTGTATTCAGACTGTTGTAGATGATGCTATGTCATTTGCAGTAGATTGAAAGATTGCTTAAGGTTGGAACTTGTTCAATGGTGTGTGCTGCTTTGCAAGAGTCTTTAGTGAGCCTGATGGCCACCAAGAGCCAAGGAAAACACACCACCTTCCCAGAAGAGAAAGAGAGGAAGAGAAAAAAAAGAGAGGATACATTTTTCTTTAGTGTGTCTTGTTCCTGAATGTAGCAGAAATGAGCCTGGGTGCATTCCCTGTGGGGCCTGTTTTTGCTGTTCAGACTAAGAAAGGAATGCTGTGGGGACATTTTTACAGATCATTCTTTGAGACTCCCTGCTCTGAACCAGGAGAACAGTCTGGACAGGTATCATGGACATACCCCAAGACCCTGATTACAAATGTTTATAAATCAAAATTTATTTATAAACCAATTCTTCTTCACTTTCCAGTCTCTGACTGCTTTTGGATTTCTGACCATGCTATATCTCAACACCTACACACCCCTTCTCCCTGTCTTTGGGCAGTCTATTTTTTTTCCTAGGAGCAGCACTGTATGTCTGTTGTTCTTGAATGTAATTCAGGATTACGTCCAAAAGCCTCCTCCCCCTTTTGCTATCTCAAAGTGCTCTTGCAACCCTTGACCCCATTGAACGTATACAGGACTAGCATTTTATAATAGAAAGTAAGTCTTGTTTGTCATCCAGGGGCTTCACTCTGGATGAGTCAGCTCAGTGCACTCATGATCCTAGGCTGACTGTGACTTACAGGCAAGTAGAGAGTAGTATCGTAAGGCGGACATCTGAAAGAGTGGGATGTATTGTGCCAGTGTTGCATACCATGCGCAGCCTGGGGCTTTGTGTGCAAGAGTCCTTATGCAAATGTCTTTTCAAATGTTGCCATCCTAATGCAGCTGCTTGCCAGATGTAGGACGTTTCAACATCAGTGTCTGAATTGATATCTGAAGTGTACTTTCAGAGTGAATCCTCCAGCAAAACTCACTTGCTGTGCTCTGGTTTGTATTGTAGAACAGTCTCAGTGTGTAAATTACATTTTCTCCAGGTGGAACTAGGCTAGTACATGAGTGGTACATAGGGGCACACCTAGTGCATTTTAACCACTAAAAGACCACAGGACCAGGGAAAACATAATCCAAAATAAAGTTCCTCAAACATATTTGGTGTTGGTGTTGGATTTCTGGCCCCAGCTCTATCACTTTGGAGATTTGCTCCTGTTGAGCCATATTGCTTGCTAGCACAGACCTGGCTGTGGATGCATTTCAAAGCCACAAGGAGAGCAGTCATGAAGACTTACTGCCAAAGAATAGTGCCTAAATCAGCACCAGACGTCAGCTTTTGGATGGATTATCTGCATTTGGGAAGTCTGAAGAGGACCCTGCAGAAGAAAATATTCCTTTTGAAAAGAAGATGGGATTTGGGTCTGAAAACAATTTATTTCTAGCACCCTAGTTTCACAGGAGACGGTATACATCATGTAAACTCTTCTGTGTGGTTGTCTCATTCTTTTAGAGGCTACACGTGAATCAGCTCTGATTTTCCTGGTAGTTTGTTATTCCTTTGGGATCAGGAGTATAAAAGACGGATGAAAACTTTAAATCTGCTCCTGCGTGGGCTCCTCTCCACGGGCTGCAGCTCCGGCCCGGGGCCTGCTCCTGCGGGGGCTCTCCATGGGCCGCAGCCTCCTCCAGGCCACATCCACCTGCTCCACCGGGGGCTCCTCCACGGGGGGGCTGCAGCGTGGAGATCTGCTCCGTGTGGGACCCATGGGCTGCAGGGGGACAGCCTGCTCCACCAGGGGCCTCTGCACAGGCCGCAGGGGAACTGCTGCTGCGTGCCTGGAGCACCTCCTGCCCTGCTCCTGCACTGACCTGGGGGCTGCAGGGCTGGTGCTCACTCCTTGCTCTCCCAGCTGCTGCTGCACAGCAACAACCCCCCCGCCCCCCAGTGCCGGGTCTCTGTCCCTTTAAGGCGCTCGGCCGGGACGCTGCTCCTTTAAGCGCTGGCCCCGCCCCCTCCCGCCAGCCTCGCGAGCGCTCCGCTCCAGGTAAGGCTGCCGGCGGCGCGCCCCTGCCCCGCGGCCTGCTCCGCTGCCCGGGGGCGCGCGGTGCCGGGAGCGCGCGGGGCGGGCGGCGGGGGCGCGCCTGGCGGCGGAAGGAAGGGGCGGCCGGGCCCGTCCCGTCCCGTCCCGTCCCGTCCCGTCCCGTCCCGTCCCGTCCCGTCCGACGCCCGCCCCGTGTCGCTGTCGCCCCCTGGGCCAGGTGCAGCCCGGAGGGGTCCGGCGCCGTCCCCGCCTGGCGCCATGGCCATGAGGGAGCTGGTGGAAGCGGAGTGCGGGGGCTCCAACCCCCTGCTGAAGCTGGCCGGCCACTTCACGCAGGACAAGGCCTTGCGGCAGGAAGGGCTGCAGGGCTCCCTGGCCTGGCCCTCCGGGGCTCCCGGAGCAGCAGCCGTGAGTGTCGGGCTCTGCTGGGGGCGGTGGGGTGGGCGGCCGCGGTGTTGTTCTGCGGGGAAAGCAGCCGCAGGGTCGCCTGGTTCGTCAGTGGGGCGGTGGGCCGAGGCCTTACTTATAGAAGCTCCACCTGTGGATGCTGGGATGAAGTTGGTGGCCTCCCTGTTACAGGGGCCCAGCCAGAAGGACGCGGTGGGGAGGTTGGGCAATGCCGTTCAGGATATTCCTGCTCCTACAGTTTCCACATAAACAGGCAGCCAACATAGGGAAGTGCAGTGGGCCTAATCTCAAGGGAGAGGAGGCTGTGAACTAACCAGGTCACAGAGTGTGTGGAGGGGTATGGGATCAAAGCTGTTGGGATAATTGTCCACTTATTCCCTTTAGGTATCCAAACCCCTGGGAGTAGCTTCTGAAGATGAGGTAAGAATGGACCAACACATCCATCTCCGTACTGCTTTTCTCAACTTAGTCAGCTGTTTTTCCCCTTACCCGATTTTATTCTTTCCTTCTGCTAAGTCCCTTTCTTTCTCATCCTCCATAACTCTACCTGTTTGTCTTCTATGCTGTGTTCATAATCCTGATCACTGTCTTTGGTAGCTGGTTGGAGAGTTCCTGCAAGAGCAGAATGCCCCTTTACTGTCCCGTGCACCGCAGACGTTTAAGATGGATGATCTGTTGGCTGAGATGCAGGAGATTGAACAGTCAAGCTTCCGACAGGCCCCTCAGCGAGGTAAGGGTAGTTGGAGTACATGGTTACTGGAAAAGATCTTGGTGTTACAGTTAAACTCTTAGCAGGGTGGCTCCCTGGAAGAGAAGCCTCTGGGGGGGAGGGATGGATCTAATTGTTGTCTTCAGCAACAATAGCTGGGATCTTTGTGGTGATAGATGGCAAAAGGCGTGACTTGCAGCAATGATAACTGGCTAGATATGAGGAAACGTGTCTTCCCTTGGTGGGCAGTTGAGCATTGGAGCAGGTACTTAGGGAAGCTGGGGAATCTCCAGCCTTGGAGAAGTTCAGAAGCTACCTGCTCAATGCCATGAGAAACTCTACCTAGCTTTGGTGGTATCCTGCTCTGTGAATACTTAACAACCTCCAGAGATTCCTTCCAAGTGGAATCTTCAAGTCTCTTTATTCTAACAAAGAGAAAAGGACCTGATCAGAGGTGATGAGGGTTAACTGAAGGAGCATGGGACACTTAACGCCTTTGAGTCCTCTCATCTTCACTTGTGTTTTTCTTCTAGCTCCAGGTGTGGCAGCCTTGGCACTGTCTGAAAACTGGACCCAGGAATTCTTGGCTGCAGCAGATAATGCTGGTGATGTCTCTTCAGATTACAATGAGACTGACTGGTCGCAGGAATTCATTGCTGAAGTGACAGGTGAAGGGCCGCTCTTGGAATTATTGTTGAGAGGTTGCCCAGTCATATGCCTGCATGCGATGCAGAGTTACTGAATGTGAGACTGGAATAATGCTTTGGGACCAGCAGTCGGTGTTTACTGTAGTGGTTTTAACAGGAAGGCAGAAAAAAATAAGCTGCTTTGGAATGGATTAGCTAAATTGTTCACAAAGTGGTGTGGAAGCTTTTGTTCAGGTGTAAGGCTCTTTTATTTTCAGTTTAGGTTACTTGGAGAACTCGGGAGAAGCAGGCTATTCAAATATTCAAAGAAGCAGGCAAATTCTGGAGATGGTCTGGTACTGCTTCTCGCTTACATATACTCTTAATTCCCCCTGTTAAGGCTAAATTTGGCTTTGGTACTAAGGTAAATACTGTTTAGAGTGCTTTGGCCAATTATTTTTTCTTATTTTTTTTTTTGGGGGGGGGATACATTTTAGAATAAAAGTGGATTTTTTGCAAGTTGGAGAAGTGCAACGTGAATGTTTTTGGGATCAGAGGATAAGCTGTCTGTTCTAAGCAAGGTGGTAGTTTATCTGAAAAGCCATCTTCTATTTATGTATAGAGCTGGGGCTTGGATATGATCCTGTGACCATCTATGACTTTGCCTGGAAATTATGAGCAAGATTTAACTAGATCCTATTCTGTTCCCCAAGGGTGACAATGTAGTCCCATTCACTGACCGTCACTCTTTGTATTCCTGGGAATATAGATCAACACATGCCAAGGTCTGAGAGAGCTCTGATGAAGAGCTAGTGCTTTGTAAGTTGTAGTTTTGACAGAGACTTGTAATGCATTGCTGATTTCCTTGACCTACATAATATCCCACATGGAGCAGCTGATTAAGTTGTGAAATTGAAATGGAAGATAGATGTTGCCACCACAGAAGCGTTTGTATTAATAGATGGTCTGAACCTAAGGCTTGATTATTTTGTATGTTTTAGATCAAAACAGTTAGAAACAAACATTAGCGATCTTTCTTTGAGGAGGTCTTTCCTATATGTGTTAGATAACTCTGTGTAAAGTAGAGAGAGAAAAATCTGAATTTATTCTTAGTGAATTTCTGCCTATCCTACTATTCTTTCCCTGTACTGGTGTTTTATGCAGATCCGCTGTCTGTGTCCCCTGCCAAGTGGGCAGAAGAATACCTAGAGCAGTCAGAAGAAAAACTGTGGCTTGGGGAATCGGAAGACCAGTCATTGGCAGATAAATGGTGTGTCTGTATTTTCAAGACTAGTTACTGCTGTTGGGCACCTGGGTGGTTTAAGTTTGGATAGGTGATAAGAAATCTGCTATGGTTTGAATGCTTTGCAGTCATTTACTTAGACTGATGTTCTCTGACCTTCCGTTTTAGAGAACGGAGAAAATGATGCTTGGACACTGAATCTTTTAAGAGATGCCAGTTTTCCTGTATTCCAGTTCCAGCAAATACTGCGATTGTGTAGTCTAACTTAATCTCACGTGTAGTGCAGAGCTCCTTAATGTGATTTGAGGAGTGAGTTCAATAACTCCTACTCAAGCAGAACTTGTTTTCTACAATAGATACTTAGATTTAGAGATCTGAAGTGCCACACTCTACTAGCTCTAAACTTTTATCACTTTGTTCTCCCTATTTGGCAAACAGCATTTAGCTTTTCCTTAGCATATTTTTAGATTCAGCCTTCCAGGCATTATTTTCATATGTTTCGTTGTGGTAGATTAAAGAACAGTCTATTGCTACTAAAAATCTTCTCTGTGTAGGTACTGTGGTGGACCACAGTCAAATATTTTCAAGTAAGCTAGCAAAACACAGGCAAGCATTTGAACTAGTTAGATCTTTTGCTAAAACAGACTTTGCATATTTGGATGCTCTTTTTCTCCTGGCTTTTGCCTTTCCTGATATCTTTCTGCAAATACGGATGTTACTGAGTTACTGCCCCCGGTTTCAATTACTTCACCAAGACTTTCTGTAGTGGTAACACCTAGAACTGGTCCTATTCTGCAGTAAGCCAGAAGAAACACTGAATTGTGTGGTTGCTATGAGTCCTCAGTCCTTTTCCGAGTTGCTGCTTTTCCGAGATGCTGTTCCTCTTTCATGAGAATGACCTGCTTTCTCTTTCCCTGAATGTATGACCTTGTAATTGGTGGCGCTAAAACTTCTAATGTTTGATAGCGTGTGAGCTTGCCAAGTAGTCCAGACTGTTCTGCAGAATTGTGCTGGCACAGTAATCATTTAATTCCACTACTGTTTGTCAGTCATTTGCAGACTTAACCTGGTAGTAATTTTGAATTTTTGCAGATGAATAAACGTACTGAATGACTTCAGTGAATCCTAGGGTTTGTATCCCTCAGTGCTTTAGTGCCCCGTTGTGTGGACTGTTGTTAGAGAGAGAGTTCACTGTTGCCCAGTACCAGATTATCTCTTTCCCTTTTACTGTTACTGCAGGTATGAGGAATATCAACCTGAGGATGATCTTAAGAAAACTGCGAGTGATTTTCTTTCTAAAGTGGATGATCCAAAACTCAACAGTTCTGAGGTGAGGAATTCTGTGACTGGGGCTGACAGATATCTAGTATGCATAAAGGGTGTGGGGAACTGAGAAGGGGGAAGACAGTAAATAAATAAAGCATCTTGCTGTCCAGTGCTTCTGTTTCTTCCCTGTTTCCTAAAAGTTGAACCCAGTTCCCTCCAGATGTTGTCACTTTATACAACATCACTTTGAAGTGCTCTCCTGCCCACCTTTTCTGGCCTTTCGTGCTCACTTTGAGGAGAGAAATCCTCTTTGTGAAGGAGGGGGGCATGGACAGAAGGATTATTGGCAAAGCATCTGCCCAGCTCCACCCTTGTTTCATTTCTCTGCCACAGTTCCTAAAGTTTGTCCGCCAGATCGGAGATGGGAGGGTATCGATCGAAGCTAATAAGGTGACCCACAGAGACCAAGATCAGGCAGAGCAATGGGCAGCTGAGTTTATACAGCAGCAGGTAGGAGCCCCAGCTATATGTGCGCTGAAGGAGGAAAGTTCTTTGTCACAGTGCACAATCTGGGAGCAAGGGAGAATGGCAAGTCCAAATCTAAGCAATGCTTTACTAATGATTAGGCTGTGGGAGGCCAGGGAGGGGCTCTCGGACTCTTCATAGCAGAGTCTAGCCAGAAGCTGGGAAGGTATCTGGGCAGAGTGAGTGGTCTCATCTTCAGTAGCGCCTGGGAGGAAGGGTGTGTCCAAAAGAACTCATCTCTACTTTCCAGGCCATCAGTTCTTGCTGATGGGGAGGAGAGGTCGTCACAGACCCTCCTGCTGGTTTGGGATGTGCACTGAGTTTGCCAAATCCTAAAAAGAAAGGTGTGTTTCTGTTTCCAAACTCCCAGGGGGCATCCGATGCCTGGGTGGATCAATTTACGCGATCTGGGAACATGTCAGCTCTTGATACGGAATTTGAGCAGGCAAAGACTGCTGTGGAGGTAAAGCTGGAGGAGGAGGAGGGCTGGGGTACCATCTGAGAGCCTGTGATAGGGTTACCTGTCTACTTTGCATGTTGTGAGGAGGGCTAGAGACACTTAAGAGGGTGTGCTCTGGGGTGTCTATAGATCTCAGTTAAAAGTTGTACTCTAGTCACTTCCTGTTCTTCCTTCAGTCAGATGTGGACTTCTGGGACAAACTCCAGGCAGAATGGGAGGAGATGGCCAAGAGAGATGCGGAGGCTCACCCTTGGCTCACTGATTATGAAGACCTCAACTCCTCTTCATATGACAAGGTAATAGAGAACAGGGTTTCCTAGTACTATGATGATCTGCTTTGAGGAAACTGGCAGACTGTCTACCTTGTAGGTGAGCTACACAGACCCCAAGTGCTCTTAGGATTCCTTCTCATAACAATAATTTGCTGTCACTTGCACCATAATCCCAGGTCAGCTAGGGGCTAAACCTACTGTTTTTACTTGTTCTGGTTTGCAGATGCTGTCTAGTTCTTGTCTAACATCAAATATCAGTTAGTGCTGGGATTCCTTGTAATGAGTGCAAGTGCCAGTACTCCCACCCAGATCTAATGAGACCAACACCAGATATATCATCTCTGTTACAATTTATTCCATGTCTACTATAGTCCAGTTTTGGAGGAATTTTTCAGGACAGAGCGGGCAGGAAGAAGAGTCACTGTTCTGCTCCAAGCTCGCAGAGGGGATGAGGTGCTGGCTACTCTGTAGTTGGAATGTTTCTGATGCGGCAAGATGCGTGATGTCTTGTAGAAAGTGCTTTTCTCCCTAAGCCTGTCTCCTGGCATTAGCCCTCTGCTTCTCTTCCGTGCTAGGGTTATCAGTTCGAAGAAGATAATCCCATGAGAGATCACCCTGATGCTTTTGAAGAGGGGCGGAAGCGCTTGGCAGAAGGTGACCTCCCCAATGCTGTCTTGCTCTTTGAGGCTGCAGTACAACAGAAGCCAGATCATATGGAGGTGAGTGAGACCAAAGGTAACAGAACTTGGCTACATGTCCTGCTACTTGGAGCCTTCCCCTTTGAGGTGTCAGGGTGTGTGTGAAAAGCTCACTTCCATGTTATGAGCTGTGCAGGGTGTATGAAAACATTCTGGTTTTCTGTGTCTCTGGGTATGTAGCTGATAATCTCTCTACTACTACCTGAAAGAAAGGTGTGGGGAGCTGGAGGTAAGCCTCTTCTCACAGGTAACTAGTGATAGGACTAGAGGGAATGGCCTCAAGTTGCACCAGGGGAGGTTTAAGTTAAAAATTAGGAGACATTTCTTCTCAGAAAGAAGAAATGTCAGAATAGTCAGGCATTGGAACGGGTTGCCCAGGGAAGTGGTAGAGTCACCATCCCTGGGGGTATTCAAGGAAAGGTTGGACATGGTGCACAGGGACATGGTTTAGTGGGTGACATTGGTGGTAGAGGTGTGGTTGGACTGGATGATCTTGGAGGTCTTTTCCAACCTTTATGATTCTGTGATGTAACTGAATTCCAAGGAGGTCTGTGGGCTTATAACTAAAGTCAGATGCACAAAGCCTTCTGGCTTGAAGCTGTGTAAAGTCACATGAGACTGACATAGAGCCAAGACAAGGAGTTTTCATCTCTTTAAGTTGTTTCTGTGGAAGTCTTCATTGGCATTTCAGGACTGGAGATGCTTGTGGTAGTGATGATGATTGCTTTTAATATCCATATTAAAGACTAATTCTTAGTAGCTCATTAAACTAGAGATTCTGGTTCGGACCTCCATCTGCCAGGAGAAGATGTTACCTAAAAAGACAGAGATGACATGAATGTTTTCACAGAAGCTGTAGACCAGAGAATGATTTTTATACTGAAGAAAATGTTCCAGCAGCTAATTCAGTGAATGCTTATTTCCATAAAACGCTTCAGCTTCTGCAGGATGGATTGAGAAATCAAAGCGCCTGTGTACCTTGCCCCAGAAGTAGAGCACATAGATATTCTGAGGAGGAATCAAGCACATACAGTGCTACCATTTCTGGAGTGCCTACCTCAAAGATCCAGGGATGCTGAATACTTAGTGTTCCTGATTCAAGTCCTGCTATTTGCATGTGATGGGATAACAACTAGTTTGTTAGTCCTCTTGGAACAGAAATTTTTTGGCTTCTGGGAATACAGGCATCTGATTTTCTAGGGTACTGGGAGTAGGTGAAAAGTAAGCAGATGTTCTGAAGATCCGCTTTTGCTTTAAAGTGGCCAAAAGGTGTGTTGCTAGTACTCCTTAAGAATCTGTTACTCTGAGGCTGTGTGGGCTGCAGGCTGAGTATAATGGGGAAGTAGTTGAGACCTTAGGAGTAGAAATCTTGAACTTTTCCTGGCTAGCTGTATTGAAAAATGCTCTAAATTGTTCTGCTGTGACTCCGGAAAAAAGTACAGGAGAAGTCAAGTTCAGGTGGTGCAGTGATCAAATAGACTTGTACAATTGTTTCTGTGAAGGAAAATATCACAGTTCCCTTGGTCCAGGTTACAACTTTACTTTCAATCTCTACTTTTCTCACTTCAGAACCCAATGCAGGCATGACTGGTGAGCTCTGTGTAGGATCTAGTTGTATGGTGAGGCACGAGAGATTTGAGGCAGTAGTCTGCCTCTTACTTGCTTGTGCAGGCAATTGCAGTATGTTTTGTGTGATTTAGGTTCAATAAGCAAGTACTTCATGCTGACAACCTAGCCAACTGTGCAGCCTATTTAAGACCAAGGGGTGTGATTATCAACATAAAGCGAACAGGTACTTGCTTTAGGTTTAGTGCCTTAAATATTCCATGTGTCAGCAGCCTGGAAATGGAAGTTTTTTTCGATGTTCTAGTGTCATGATTAAAGAACCAACAAAACAACAGTGCTTCTACTTTCAGGTCTCGTGGTCAATTCCCCAAGATTATCACTTGCAAGTGGACCTCTGCACAAGTATATGCAGCTGCATACCTTGAGGGTCTCATTATTAGCACTGCTGCTACGCTGTTTTGTTCTTAAGAAACCTGAAATCTGCTTTTCGCTTCTTCCTCTGCAGTTTGACCACAGTTAGAAGCTAAATATGGAGAATACGGGGCTTAAAAGTGCTAAAATTGCAAACAGTTGCATTATGGTAGCTCTCCAGATAGAGATTCACCTGTTTTCACTAAAACACCAGTTTTATTGGCTTTGAGAGCATATGGACCATAAAGTCTGTATATCTTTCCAGGAAATTCATATGCATCTGTGGCTAATGTGTATACTTGCATATACTTGGTCTCACTCTGAAAATGTGTGGGATAATGCTGTGGATTTAATCTCTGTGCCTTTGGCTTTTTTTTTCTGGATCTGAAGAAGTCTGTCTTAGTACATCTTTATCTCCTCCAGGCCTGGCAATATCTGGGAACCACCCAAGCAGAGAATGAACAGGAACTCTTGGCAATCAGTGCTCTCAGACAGTGAGTGTTGTGGTAGATCTTCTGAGCCACATTTCTTGTCTTGTGCATAATGCCTCAAGGACCATGTGGCTAGTGTTGCATGCTTTGCCTTGACTATATTATCTCCTATATCTGAGTATATCCCATTTTGATTTAATACTGTAGTTCTTCTTTCTATAACCTGCAGATGCTTGGAACTGCAGCCTGGGAACCTCACAGCACTTATGGCTTTAGCGGTCAGCTTCACCAACGAGTCCTTGCAGAAGCAGGCGTGTGAGACTCTGCGCGACTGGCTACGCCACAAACCTGCATATGCTCACCTGCTGGAGAAGGAGCCAGAGGAGAGTGCCTCAGGGCCAAATCTTGGGCATTCCAAGCGTGTGCTTGGTTCTCTGCTGTCTGAGTGAGTTGGGGGTGTACAAATTTTAGCCTTCAGCTGAAAGGCTTCTTGGAAGGTTGGGACTGGGCCGGGCAGATGTTAGTGGGCAACCCAAGGTCAGCTTGCTCTACTGTGTACAAATGTCCTTGTTCCATGCTTTTCCAGCTCACTTTTTGTGGAGGTCAAAGAGCTGTTCTTAGCAGCTGTGCGCAGCAACCCCTCAACTGTTGATCCTGATGTTCAGTGTGGCCTGGGTGTCCTTTTCAACCTTAGTGGCGAATACGAGAAGGCTGTGGATTGCTTCAGTGCCGCACTTAGTGTGCGCCCCAATGTAAGAAAGGGCAGAGTGGGGGTGCTGGAGGTACCTGGAGGTTTATGGGTGGAGATGCTGTTTATATGAGAGGCACATCTTTTGAAGTGGAAGAGTAAGGCAGATACGTTGGTTAGGGAGGGTTGGCTTGGAGCTTAAAAAGAACCGGTTTGTCTCAGCCGTTTATCTCTGTCCCCTCCTCCAGGACCATCTTCTCT